>NC_142923.1:28811250-29485000 GCF_054131065.1 Drosophila arizonae | reverse complement strand
ATGCCCATACATATGTGTATATGTCGCGACACAGGAAATGGAATATGCATGCTCAAACTTGAGCGAATCAAAAATAAAAAAAAATAAAAAACAAGTAAGAAAACTGTCTTCGAGAGTGCTCGACTAGATACTACCCTGAACCCAACTAATAAAAAAGCCCATTTAGTATGGCTTAAATTTCAATTTCAATGTATTTAAAAATATAAATGAAATACAAAACTCACTTAATAAAATATAAAAATATTTTGAACAAATTAAAAAAATTAACATATGTTGCACCGCTCGGGGTTCGAACCCGCGACTTCTCGATCGAGCGTCACGCAGCTACTCACTACGCCACCTCACTTTCTGAAGCCGCTTTGGCAAAACTGAAATAGATTCACTGCCGCAGCGCCATCTACCAAACTAACAGCTGATGTGATTCAAAGAATGTTCCAAAAGAAGTTTGAATCTATGTGTGCACACGTACACGATGCTGTTGTAGCTGCTGCACGCGCGTTTGTTAATTGGTCAAATATTTGATTATTTTTATTTAATTATTGACTTAATGGAATTTAATGAAACTTTCAGCATATGATCTACATATTATATTGAATACAGAAAAATCCGGTTATAGCTACTCCGCTTAAAGCGTCCAACCGGTTATGTCGACGAAAATTCGATGTCTTGGTTGGTCCCCATACAAACTTACATGAAAGAGTTTCCGCTTAGTGCGTCTCCGCTTTTAACGACAATCCGCTTATGCCGACGATTTTTTTCATATTTTTGAGTCAATCACCGATTATTACTATGTGATAAAAAAAACAAGAGAACAAAAAATAAACAATAACAAGTAAGAAAATTCTAGTCGAGAGTGCTCGACTAGATACTACCCTGAACCCAACAAATAAAAATGCTCATTTAGTATGGCTGAAATTTCAATTTCAATGTATTTAAAAATATAAATAAAATACCAAACTCATTTAATAAAATATAAAAATATTTTGAAACAATTAAAAAAAATTAACATCAGTTGCATCGATCGGGATTCGAGCCGCGACTCCTCGATCGAGCGTCATGCTGCTAACACACTAGGCCACCTCACTCCTGCTAGTGGCGCTGGCAAAACTCAAATAGATTCACTGCTGCAGCGCCATCTACCAAAACTAAACGAAACTAACTGCTGATGTGATTCTAAGAATCTGCTAGAATAACCAAACTATTAAAAACGCACATAAAGTATAGTTAAAATTTCAATTTCGGTGTATTTAAAAATATAAATTAAATAGAAAACGCATTTATGAAAATATAAAAATATTTTGAAACAATTAAAAAAAATTAACATCAGTGTTGCACCGATCGGGATTCGAACCGCGACTTCTTGATCGAGCGTCATCCAGCTAACACACTAGGCCACCCCACTCCTGCTGGTGGCGCTGGCAAAACTCAAATAGATTCACTGCTGCTGCGCCATCTACCAAAACTAAACGAAACTAACAGCTGATGTGATGTTTTTGTTGTAGCTGCTGCACGTGCGTTTGTTAATTGGCCAAATATTTGATTATTTTTTATTAATTTTGGACTGAACGGAATTTAATGAAACTTTCAGCATATGATCTACATATTATATTGAATATTTGAGAAATTTAAAAAAAGAAAAATCATTCACAATTAGCTATAGAGGCATCTGATTTGAACTTGAATGTTTTTAGTCGATAAAAACATAACGGGATGATTTTTCGAATTTTAAAAGCAAACTCGACGTCCGCGCTGTATATACGGTCATTTTAAAAAAAAATTGAAGTCTCTAGCTCTTATATCTTCGGAAATCGACGCGTTCAAACATACGGACAGACGGACAGACGGACAGACGGACGGACGGACAGACGGACAGACGGACAGACGGACAGACGGACAGACAGACAGACGGACAGGGCCAAATCGACTCAGCTCGTCGCCCTGATCAAGAATATATATACTTTGTGGGGTCTGCCACGCCTCCTTCTGCCTGTTACATACATTTCAACAAAACCATTATACCCTGATTTCCCATTTTCAATGGGTTCAGGGTATAAAAATGCAAACAATGAACGTTCACACTGAAGTGAATAAATAAGAAAAAACCTTAATACATTAAAGAAAAAAAAAAACATCAACAGAAGCTCAAAACACAAAAAACAGCACAAAAAAAAACACACACATAAACAAAGAAAACAAGTAAGAAAGCTCCAGTCGAGACTGCTCGACTAGGAGATACCCTGAACCCTCCAAGCTGATATTCTAATCATTCTGCACTTCTTTTATGCACACATACATACACATGCATCCACACGCACGCATAAGCCTGCGCTCTGCTAACTGCGCAGTAAGCAGCGACTGCGCTTGGGCTGCGCTGCAGTGTGGGCAATATTATGAGAATTTATTTGTTAAATAATTTCTTTTGTAGACATACGATGAATGAAACTTTTAAAGCGTAATCATATGGTGAATATGTGTGTATATTCCAAAGCCCAAGTCTCTAGTATTTGAAATACGCTTTTTACAAAAGTGAGGGTGAGGGGGTGAATTTAAGGATGGGGGGTTAATTTTAACAAAAACCGAAATTGTATAAATTGCATATAAGCATACATTAAAAATTTGGAAACTCTAGCAATAAGGGTGTAGAAGATATAATTTTATAACTGGTTTTCGATAAGGTTTTTTATCGATAAAAAAAGATCGGGATGAGTTAGCGATTTTTATACCCTGAACCCATTTTCAATGGGAAATCAGGGTATAATGGTTTTGTTGAAATGTATGTAACAGGCAGAAGGAGGCGTGGCAGACCCCACAAAGTATATATATTCTTGATCAGGGCGATGAGCTGAGTTGATTTGGCCCTGTCCGTCTGTCTGTCCGTCTGTCCGTCTGTCCGTCTGTCCGTCTGTCCGTCCGTCCGTCTGTCCGTCTGTCCGTCTGTCCGTATGTATGAACGCGTCGATTTCAGAAGATATAAGAGCTAGAGACTTCAAATTTTTTTTTAAATTTCCGTAATTACAGCGCGCATATCAAGTTTATCATTAAAAATCGATAACTCATCCCGATCTTTTTTTATCGATAAAAAACCTTATCGAAAACTAGTTATAAAATTATATCTTATACACCTTTATTGCTAGAGTGTCCAAATTTTTAATGTATACTTATATGCAATTTATACAATTTCGATTTTTGTTAAAATTTACCCCCCACCTCTAAATTCACCCCCTTACCATCACTTTTGTAAAAAGCGTATTTCAAATACTAGGATCTTGTGCTTTGGCAATTACATGCATATCCATGTTATAATCATAATCTGAATGTTTCATGAAGATCGTACGTCCACAAAAAAAGTTATTAAACAATTGAGTTCTCATAGTAAGCGCTCACTGCCGCCCATGCGTGTTTATGCTTGTGTGTGTATATGTATGTAATTGTTTGTGTATGTGTGTGTGTGTGTGTATGTGTGTGTATGTATGTGTGTGTATGTATGCCTGTGTGTGCGTGCGTGCGTGTGTGTGTGTGTGTGTGTGTGCGTGTTTCTTGTGTAAGCTGAAAGACGCAAAAAATTATTGAAATAGCTATTACTCCAAGGGTTCAGGGGATCTCGTAGTCGAGCAGTCTCGACTAGAGCTTTTTTACTTGTTAATGATAAACTTGATATGCGCGCTGTAATTACGGACATTTAAAAAAAAAATTGAAGTCTCTAGCTCTTATATCTTCTGAAATCGACGCGTTCATACATACGGACGGACGGACGGACGGACGGACGGACGGACGGACGGACAGACAGACGGACAGGGCCAAATCGACTCAGCTCGTCGCCCTGATCAAGAATATATATACTTTGTGGGGTCTGCCACGCCTCCTTCTGCCTGTTACATACTTTTAACAAAACCATTATACCCTGATTTCCCATTTTCAATGGGTTCAGGGTATAAAAACACAAAAAAACACAATAAAAACAAGTAAGAAAGCTCTAGTCGAGACTGCTCGACTACGAGATCCCCTGAACCCTTGGAGCAATAGATATTTCAATAATTTTTCGCGACTTTTAGCTTACACAAGAAACACGCACACACACACACAGACAGGCACGTACGCACACACAGGCACACATACACACACACGCATACAGACACACATACACAAACACACACGCATACTCACACAAACGCATACACACACACACATACACACACATACACAAACACATACACACACAAGCACCCATGCATAAACACGCATGGGCTGCAGTGTGCGCTTACTATGAGAACTTAATTGTTTAATAACTTTTTTTATGGACGTACGATCTTCATGAAACTTTCAGATTATGATTATAACATGAATATGCATGTAATTGCCAAAGCACAAGTCTCTAGTATTTGAAATACGCTTTTTACAAAATTGAGGGTGAGGGGGTGAATTTAAGGGTGGGGGGTAAATTTTAACAAAAACCGAAATTGTATAAATTGCATATAAGCATACATTAAAAATTTGGAGACTCTAGCAATAAAGGTGTAGAAGATATAATTTTATAACTGGTTTTCGATAAGGTTTTTTATCGATAAAAAAGATCGGGATGAGTTATCGATTTTTAATGATAAACTTGATATGCGCGCTGTAATTACGGACATTTTAAAAGAAATTTGAAGTCTCTAGCTCTTATATCTTCTGAAATCGACGCGTTCATACATACGGACAGACGGACAGACGGACAGACGGACAGACGGACGGACGGACAGACGGACAGACGGACAGACGGACAGACAGACGGACAGGGCCAAATCAACTCAGCTCGTCACCCTGATCAAGAATATATATACTTTGTGGGGTCTGCCACGCCTCCTTCTCCCTGTTACATACATTTCAACAAAACCATTATACCCTGATTTCCCATTTTCAATGGGTTCAGGGTATAACAAGTAAGAAAGCTCTAGTCGAGACTGCTCGACTACGAGATCCCCTGAACCCTTGGAGCAATAGATATTTCAATAATTTTTCGCGTCTTTCAGCTTACACAAGAAACACGCACACACACACACACAGGCATACATACACACACACGCATACAGACACACATACACACACACACACGCATACATACACAAACACATACACACACACATACACATACACACACACATACACAAACACATACACACACATACACAAACACATACACACACAAGCACCTACGCATAAACACGCATGGGCTGCAGTGTGCGCTTACTATGAGAACTTAATTGTTTAATAACTTTTTTTATGGACGTACGATCTTCATGAAACTTTCAGATTATGATTATAACATGGATATGCATGTAATTGCCAAAGCACAAGTCTCTAGTATTTGAAATACGCTTTTTACAAAAGTGAGGGTGAGGGGGTGAATTTAAGGGTGGGGGGTAAATGTTAACAAAAACCGAAATTGTATAAATTGCATATAAGCATACATTAAAAATTTGGAGACTCTAGCAATAAAGGTGTAGAAGATATAATTTTATAACTGGTTTTCGATAAGGTTTTTTATCGATAAAAAAAGATCGGGATGAGTTATCGAATTTTAATGATAAACTTGATATGCGCGCTGTAATTACGGACATTCTAAAAAAAATTTGAAGTCTCTAGCTCTTATATCTTCTGAAATCGACGCGTTCATACATACGGACAGACGGACAGACGGACAGACGGACAGACGGACGGACGGACAGACGGACAGACGGACAGACGGACAGACGGACAGACAGACGGACAGGGCCAAATCAACTCAGCTCGTCACCCTGATCAAGAATATATATACTTTGTGGGGTCTGCCACGCCTCCTTCTCCCTGTTACATACATTTCAACAAAACCATTATACCCTGATTTCCCATTTTCAATGGGTTCAGGGTATAACAAGTAAGAAAGCTCTAGTCGAGACTGCTCGACTACGAGATCCCCTGAACCCTTGGAGCAATAGATATTTCAATAATTTTTCGCGTCTTTCAGCTTACACAAGAAACACGCACACACACACACACAGGCATACATACACACACACGCATACAGACACACATACACACACACACACGCATACATACACAAACACATACACACACACATACACATACACACACACATACACAAACACATACACACACATACACAAACACATACACACACAAGCACCTACGCATAAACACGCATGGGCTGCAGTGTGCGCTTACTATGAGAACTTAATTGTTTAATAACTTTTTTTATGGACGTACGATCTTCATGAAACTTTCAGATTATGATTATAACATGGATATGCATGTAATTGCCAAAGCACAAGTCTCTAGTATTTGAAATACGCTTTTTACAAAAGTGAGGGTGAGGGGGTGAATTTAAGGGTGGGGGGTAAATGTTAACAAAAACCGAAATTGTATAAATTGCATATAAGCATACATTAAAAATTTGGAGACTCTAGCAATAAAGGTGTAGAAGATATAATTTTATAACTGGTTTTCGATAAGGTTTTTTATCGATAAAAAAAGATCGGGATGAGTTATCGAATTTTAATGATAAACTTGATATGCGCGCTGTAATTACGGACATTCTAAAAAAAATTTGAAGTCTCTAGCTCTTATATCTTCTGAAATCGACGCGTTCATACATACGGACAGACGGACAGACGGACAGACGGACAGACGGACAGACGGACAGACGGACAGACAGACGGACAGGGCCAAATCAACTCAGCTCGTCACCCTGATCAAGAATATATATACTTTGTGGGGTCTGCCACGCCTCCTTCTCCCTGTTACATACATTTCAACAAAACCATTATACCCTGATTTCCCATTGAAAATGGGTTCAGGGTATAAAAAAAAAAAAGACAAGAAATTTCAGCATAAAAAGACTGTTAGAAATGTATACATGTATGTATTGATCAGTGATCAGTACCCTTATTTGTGTGTGTAGTAACGTCACAAATGCTGCTAAGACAGAGAGAGAGAGAGAGAGAGAGAGAGAGAGAGAGAGAGAGAGAGAGAGAGAAGGTACAATGCCGACTTCACAAAAATATTTATATATATATTTTACTCTTTCTGGTAAAAAAAAAATATTTTGTACTCTTTCTGGTTAAGGCGCCCTCCGAATATAGCGACGTAAAATCGACGGTAATCTTCAAATATTCGTAGAAAACGCAACAGTAGCTGAGAAGTTCATTGCTTCTAAGGAGCTCCAAATATCTTGTGAATATCACAAAAATCTAAATTACTGCAATGGCACAGTATTAGCCCCATTCCTTAACAACGTCACAAATGATAAAATACTTAAAGAACTTAAGTCTCAAGGAGTTGGTGATGTATACAAATACATCAAACTCATTGATGGTAAAACCATCCCGTCATCCCGTCAATTTGTATAATCTTCCCCCAAAAATGCAAATTTCATGGCAACAGCAGTTTGCGACCCATGTGGACTACCAGTTCACAAGCCAACTCAGTGCATTCGCACTTTCTGCGTGAACTGTAATGGAGAGCACGCAGCTAGCAGCAAAGACTGTCAAAAATTTAAAGAAGCGCAAGAAATAATAAAAATAAAAGCAACAGATAAATGCACCATGTACGAAGCCAAAACGAAGTACTACAAACAATGCACACAGACACCGACAATTACGAATAAACATTTTCAGAAATAGCCGCTAAATTAACACCGCAAAAGAAAACGACAAAAATCTTACCATCCACCTCCAATAAAGAAAATAATTCTAAAGACCAAATAAAAACCAGAAGCACACCCGAAAAACCCTTTGACTTCACAAACACAAAATATACAAAACAAACGCCGGAATATAGCATACACAAACCAAATAAACAAACACTCAACACAACGAAACGCAACGAAAATCACAAAGACAAGATTACATCAAGCGACTCAGAGACAGGCATAGACATCACTTACTTAAGAAGTAAATGCAAGACGAACAACCAAAATCACTCAAAGCTCTCTGATACGGACAGTATCATAGAGGACGTTGAGTTATAATAAGACATCTCAAAGCTCCCAAAGCTCGCTCTCTTTCTCGTTCTTGTTCTCTGCGAAAGCCTATATTGATTTACTGTATTAAAGCGCAACTTCGCTAGACGAGAAGAAGAGCGAGCAAGAGAGAGATTATAAAATTAACACAAAAATCAAAACAAAACCGATTAACAGAACCCATTCACTCACATAATGACAAAAATATTACAATGTGACATAAATGGATATGAACACAAATACCATAATCTCTCTCTATTAATAAAAAAAAAAACACTAAACCCACATACATATAATTGCTCTACAAGAAACCCATATAACCGATTCCAGCCAAAAAATTCCAATACCAAACCAATTTTCGCTTTATCAAAAGAATGATATGAATTTGTCAGCTCCTAAAGCCAACAGAGGAGTAGCTCTCCTAATATCAAGTAATTTACAACATAGAATAGTAGATCACCAGTCCAACTTCTTAGCAACATGTGCCGAAATACAAGCTAAATCACCGTTTGTAATAATAACCATTTATCTTTCTCCTACGGACAAGTTCACAGAGCAAGACCTCCCCAACCTGATAGACAGTTTTAATAGGCCAGTTTTATTGCTAGAAGTCTTTAACGCGTGGCATTCTCTCTGGGGATCACCCTCAAACAATCCAAGAGGAACAAGTAAGAAAGCTCTAGTCGAGACTGCTCGACTACGAGATCCCCTGAACCCTTGGAGTAATAGCTATTTCAATCATTTTTCGCGTCATTTACGAACATTAAAAAAAAAAATTTGAAGTCTCTAGCTCTTATATCTTCGGAAATCGACGTGTTCAAGCATACGGACAGACGGACAGACGGACAGGGCCGAATCAACTCAGCTCGTCGCCCTGATCAAGAATATATATACTTTGTGGGCCACGCCTCCTTCTCCCTGTTACATATATTTCAACAAAACCATTATACCCCGATTTCCCATTGAAAATGAGTTGAGGGTATAACAAGTAAGAAGGCTCCAGTCGAGACTGCTCGACTAGAAGATACCCTGAACCCTCCAAGCTGATATTCTAATCATTCTGGACTTCTTTTATGCACACATACATACACATGCACTTATAAGCACGCGCTATGCTAACTGCGCAGTAAGCAGCGGCTGTGCTTGGGCTGCGCTGCTGTGTGGGCAATATTATGAGAATTTATTTGTTGAATAATTTCTTTTGTAGACGTATGATCTTAATGAAACTTTTAGAACGTAATCATAATGTTCAAATGTGTGCACATTCCAAAGCACAAGTCTCTAGTACTAGAGTATGCATGCCAAATTTCAAATCTCTAGCTCTTATATCTTCTGAGATCCTTTTGCTCATACGGATGGACGGACGGACAGACGGACAGGGCTATATCGACTCAGCTCGTCATCCTGATCAAGAATATATATACTTTATGGGGTCTGCGATGATTCCTTCTGCCTGTTACATACTTTTAACAAAACCATTATACCCTGATTTCCCATCTTCAATGGGTTCAGGGTAGTGCTGCAAAAGAATCGATATTCCGTGATATCGATATTCACGATATTTTCAGAGAAAAAGATCGATAAAAACGATATATCGAACACTTCTTTTAAATGTTAATTTTCTTGCTTAGAATCTATTATAATATTTATATTAATTATGACTTCTTAATGGATAAAATGGCAACCATTTCAAGATTAAAATAAAAGCAACAGCATCAAACAAAAACAAATTTATTCAACCGAACAAAGTCGTATAGCAAATTATTTTTCATTAACTTAAGCCTAAAACAGCAATTCATTAAAGCTTAAATTCACTATGCTCCTTAAAATTATATTATAATAATAACAAAAACCATTGCCTCCATGCCAGTTTGAAAAAAAAAAGAAATTAAGACAAAACCCATTGGTTTTTATTTTAAAAAAATTAGTTTGTTTACTGTTTCCGGTTTTAATGACGCGCTTCTGGAATTAGCAATCATTCCAGCTTTGCTAAACATCCTCTCGCTCTCAGAGGACGTTGCCTCATATTTTTATACCCTGAACCCATTTTCAATGGGAAATCAGGGTATAATGGTTTTGTTGAAATGTATGTAACAGGGAGAAGGAGGCGTGGCAGACCCCACAAAGTATATATATTCTTGATCAGGGCGACGAGCTGAGTTGATTTGGCCCTGTCCGTCTGTCCGTATGTATGAACGCGTCGATTTCAGAAGATATAAGAGCTAGAGACTTCAAATTTATGTCCGTAATTAAATGTCCGTAATTACAGCGCGCATATCAAGTTTATCATTAAAAATCGATAACTCATCCCGATCTTTTTTTATCGATAAAAAACCTTATCGAAAACCAGTTATAAAATTATATCTTCTACACCTTTATTGCTAGAGTCTCCAAATTTTTAATGTATGCTTATATGCAATTTATACAATTTCGGTTTTTGTTAAAATTTACCCCCCACCTCTAAATTCACCCCCTCACCCTCACTTTTGTAAAAAGCGTATTTCAAATACTAGAGACTTGTGCTTTGCCAATTACATGCATATCCATGTTATAATCATAATCTGAAAGTTTCATGAAGATCGTACGTCCAGTTATTAAGCAATTAAGTTCTCATAGTAAGCGCTCACTGCCGCCCATGCGTGTTTATGCTTGTGTGTGTATATGTATGTAAATATTTGTGTATGTGTGTGTGTATGCGTTTGTGTGTGTATGCGTGTGTGTGTATGTATGCCTGTGTGTGCGTACGTGCGTGTGTGTGTGTGTGTGCGTGTTTCTTGTGTAAGCTGAAAGACGGGAAAAATTATTAAAATATCTATTGCTCCAAGGGTTCAGGGGATCTCGTAGTCGAGCAGTCTCGACTAGAGCTTTCTTACTTGTTTTTATTTACGAAGTGCAAAATGCTACCGGACTTGGGTGCCAATTCACTCTCTTGCAGCGATGGATGCATGCGTGTTAAGTGATTTTTAAGGCTTGTGGTATTTCCACTTGTTTTGCAGACCTTAAAGCAATTTCTGCACACCGCACAACCATCCTTTCCTTTTTCAAAATATTTCCACACTTCGGATTTTTTTGGGGCTCCCACGGTCTTATTTTCTTCATCGGAGTCAACCCTCGCCGCGCCTAAAACACACAAGCTATGATTCCAAGCTTTTCCAATAGGATATATCAATTGTACTTACGTTTTCTTCCCAAAAACTGATCCATTTTTTTTCTTTCTATTGCAATTAAATTAAATCAATCAGTTTGTATTTGCAGCACTAGTTCAGGGTATAAAAAAAAAAAACAAAAAAAAACAAAAAACACGTCCCTGCTCTGCAGCATACTGCTGGCCCCCACCGGGCGTGGACGACTGAAGAAATGCCGTAGCTGCTGTCCTTTACATATGGCAACTTCCACTCAAAGCCACAGTCGCGCTCAAATGTTGAGCCTGGCGCTAGGTAGGGATCAGTGCAATTGAGTAGTTTTAATTAAACGATCTTCTATGGTTCATCTTCATCCCTTTCCTTTTGAAGACACACGAACAGATACATAGGCAAACAAAGAAGGATAGGTAAATTTTTTTGGCGTTACTTTATTAATCTGTTTTTTAGCTAGATATAACCATTGATAATATTGCAATTAGTATTTGCTTATATCGGCACGATAGCTCCCTCATTATCATTGTTATCTCGTAATATGCTATAGAATTTTATTGGCTGATTATATTTAAGTGAGAATAGAACCATTACCGATATTATCCAAACGATTATGATTATCTATCGAGGCTTAGCAGTTGCTTAACTTATTTGCAACTCTAATGCTTGCTTTTTTAGTTAATCCAATGGTTAGCTTTGTGTTGGCAGGCACAGCCACAGCGCATTAAATTGAATATCTATTTATACCCTAAACCCATTTTCAATGGGAAATCGGGGTGTAATGGTTTTGTTGAATTGTATGTAACAGGCAGAAGGAGGCATGGCAGACCCCACAAAGTATATATATTCTTGATCAGGGCGATGAGCTGAGTTGATTTAGCCTTTCTGTCTTTCTGTCCGTCCGTCCGTCTGTCCGTCTGTCAGTATGTTTGAATGCGTCGATTTCAGAAGATACAAGAGCTAGAGACCTAATTTTTTTTAAATGGCCGTGTATACCACGCGGATGTCGAGTTTTGCTTTAAAAATAGATAACTCCTTCCGATATTTTTTATCGATAAAAAGTCTTATCGAAAATCAGTTATAAAATTATATCTCCTACAACTTTAAAGCTAAAGTCTCAAAATTTTTAATGTAGATTTATAAGCAATTTATACGATTTCGGTTTATGTTAAAATTTACCCCCCACCCCTATATCCAACAACTCACCCACATATTTGTAAAAGGCGTATTTCAAATACTAGAGACTAGTGCTGTGGCAAATACTTGTATATTCGTGTTATGATCATAATCTGAAAGTGAAGATCGTATGACCACAGTTATTAAACAATTAAGTTCTCATAGCCAGCGCACACTGCAGCCCATGCGTGTTTAGGCGTGGCAGCTTGTGTGTGTGTATGTGTGTGTGTGTATGTGTGAATGTATGTGTGTGTGACGTGTAAGTGGAAAGACGCGAGAAATTATTGAAATAGCTGTTGCTCGAAGTGTTCAGGGGATCTCGTAGTCGAGCAGTCTCGACTAGAGCTTTCTTACTTGTTTTATTTTTATTTATATTTTGGAAGCTTGTAAATACCAGAGCCCAGGCCCCTAACTACCGCCCACAAAAGGACAGTTTATCAGCGCAGTTAACCACACAAGCAGAGGGAGAGCTTATCAACTTTATAACAAGCACAGGCTAAACAAACTGCTGTGTACATGTGTGTGTATGTGTGGGTTTGTATGCGCATGGGTCTGTATGGGTGTGTTTATGTTAGTGCGCATATACATGCCCATAATTACCAGACACTTGAGCCACATGCTTAAATCCTTGCCTTTGAGCAAACAATTCCAGAAAATTATACAGCTCTCACTTACACTCTATCTCTATCTCTGTCTCATTCTCTCTGTCTATATCTCTCATACTAGCTATCCCTCTCCGTGGCCATATACAATTAGCCGCTGTCTGAGTCCATGTCTAACACATCTTGGCTCAACATACGTATTTATCCAAGGAGACAAACCCGAAATTAAGTATACGCCGCGTGCAAAAGTTTTCTATTGCTCAGAAGAAGGAAGAAGGACATCGATATTTAGGTAACGACCACGCTGGAGCTTGCTCTAGAGCAGTAACCGCATTTACTAGCCTCTCCAAATTGTAGCTCCCATGGGGGTTACGAAATATCCAAAAGCAAGAGCATAAAGAGCGAAGAGAACGCAGCAAGGCATAAAAAGCTGTATAGAATGTTGCAATCAGTTAATTTAAGTGCAGGCTCAAACCGGGCCAAAAGCTACAAACAAAAGTAATATAACACTGCCAAGTGACTGAAGATAATATACCCTGTTGACTATAATATAGCTTGTTCTGTATGCACAGGAGAGAAACAATGTGATAGACCTCGTAAACTATGTATAAATTCTTAAGCATCTCGATTACATTTTTCCATTTACCGTGAGCCGCACAAATATATCACTATTCTAAAAGTTATCGAATCGATATCTTATTATACCCCAGTTGTAGTGCTAATAAGCTATCATACTTTTCATTTACACCCATTTTATTTAATTTCAATCTCACAGTCCAGTATTAACAAGTAAGAAGGCTCCAGTCGAGACTGCTCGACTAGGAGATACCCTGAACCCTCCAAACTGATATTCTAATCATTCTGGACTTCTATTATGCACACATACATACACATGCACGTATAAGCACGCGCTCTGCAAACTGCGCAGCTAGCAGCGGCTGCGCTTGGGCTGCACTGCAGTGTGAGAATTTATTTGTTGAATAATTTCTTTTGTAGACATACGATCCTAATAAAACTTTTAGAGCGTAATCATGTAGCTAAAATGTGTGTCCATTCCAAAGCACAAGTCTCTAGTACTTGAAATGCGTTTTTTACAAATTTGGGGCGAAGGGGGCGTGGTATCCAAAATCTGTAAATTACAAAATCTTTGTATCTACTAACTTTATATACAACGCAAATTTGAAGTCTCCAGGTCTAAAAATGTTCAAATTAAGCTGAAAAAACAATGTCGATTTTTCGATTATTCTCGATAAAAAAGTTATCGGACGAGTTATCAAAAAAATAAAGCAAACTTGTACTGCCTATGGTATACACGAGTATGCATGCCAAATTTCAGCTCTCTAGCTCTTATATCTTCTGAGATCCTTTTGCTCATACGGACGGACGGACGGACGGACGGACGGACGGACGGACGGACAGACGGACAGGGCTATATCGACTCAGCTCGTCGTGCTGATCAAGAATATATATACTTTATGGGGTCTGCGATGATTCCTTCTGCCTGTTACATACTTTTCACAAAACCATTATACCCTGATTTCCCATTTTCAATGGGTTCAGGGTATAAAAATTTGAGGAATCTAAAATGTTTTTTAAGGAGCACTGATAAATTTCTGAATACATTAGAATAAGATTAATTTTAGCTTTTGCTATCAAAATAAGATATTAGAAATAATATTCGAATTGTTGACTATTTCGACTATTTCGTTAAGCTACCCTTTTCATGCACTTCACTACTTACAGGGCATACAAATCGCAAGCAAGGGCAGCCACGAGTGCCAACAACAACAAGAAATGGAAATTTCAATGTGCATACACACACACACGCACATAAAAATATATACGTATATATGTATATGTATATGTATATGTATATGTATATGTACATGTGCAGATATATAAACAAACACGCAGAACAGCAAGCGAGTTCTACGGGCTGCTAAACTGTGGGCAAAAACGACCAAAGGGGCGTGGCAGGGCGAAGGGTGAGCGCAGCGCTAGTGTGAGAGAGAACGGGTGGGGGATGGGCGCAGAAACTTGGGCCGGTTTTGCCTGCAGGGCAGACCAAGCGCAACTAAACGCACACACACACTCACACACACACAAAGGGACATACACACACGAAGGCACAAGTGGCTACTAATGCAAATAATTTACAAGTAGCAAATGTGGGCGGTGGGCGTGTAACGTGACAGACGCCGAGGCGAAATGTCGACAGCAATAACAACAACAGCAATAACAATAACAGCAAAAGCAACAACAAAAGCAAAACAAAAATAAAAATAAAATGGAAGAAAAATCAACGAGAAAAGCAGCAGCAGCAGTAGCAGCAAGAAGAAGACGAAGCAGGAGTCGGGAGGCAGAGGCAGGCAGGAGGCAGAAGAGGAGAATCAAGTAAAAGGACATTATGCGTCTTTTCACATTTGAGAAAAAGGACAAATTTGTAAGGACAAGTGTAAGCGAGGCGAAGCATGAGCACAGCCTCAGCCTCTGCCTCTGCCCTTATACATACACACACACACATACACGCACACAAACACATGTATATGTACACTCACATAACTGTTTGCAGGCCAGCTGCCTTTTCATGGCTTCGAGTGAAAATCAATGCGCTTAATTCGTGGAAAACAACAACAAAAAGTAGTTGAAAAAAAATTAAAAGCAGAAAATCGAAAAATGAAAATTGGAAAAACTACGGAAAAAAAACTATACCAGCTGCATATATTTAAGAGAGAAATAGAACTGCATTGATAAAAAGGCTAAAAAAGATATAAATATTTACATGATCCATAACTATTTGCTTAAAAAATATATATTTATATATAGCTGAAGATTGGTCAATAAATAATCAAGATTGCTTAAACGATTTGCGATCCTTAATATAACAGACATTGTAGATGTATTTTTTATTAAAAAAATCCTATGCATTAAAGCAATTTTTAGTCAAATAGAGAAAAATTTACAAGAAAAGTTATTACAAACCTGATGCTAAATAATTTTATGTGGCTCCAAAAAGTATGCTATACATATTTATATATGTTTATATAAAATATTTAGTACCCATCAAATAAAAAAGTCATTAATAAATTGCATAAAATATAGAATAAAAATGTAAAAGTAATAAACATATAACAAAGCGAAAGTCAGCTTAAACTCTTTTTTTTTAAATTAATATGAAATATTTTTTTTTTTTTTTTTTTTTTTTTTTTGTTAAACTCTAAATAAATAATACATAAAATTACAAATTATTATATGAAACTCGAATCCTATACTTTAATTTGCAACTTCCTTATTAATTTCATATTTTATAGTTTAATATCATTTAAAATAAATATATAGTAATATGGAAGAAATTCGCAAAATAAAAAATAAATTTAAATATATAAGCGAAATGGAATAGCTGAAAATAACTCAAAACTGAATAAATCACATTCAGTATTATTTATATTCCTTCATTTTTTTTTTTAAATTTAATTTAACAAATTTATGATTGATTTTCATTTATCAGACATCAATTTAAGTTTTCATTTACCTCTAAAATCTTTTAAGGTATTGTAAGGTAAGCTACTATAGCTAGCATCCAGGGTATCTCCATTTTGAGCACTCCTATTGCAACACTCTAGTAAAGCACTTCATACCGCTCTACCATATTTGTAACTGTATGTAATCCGGCATAACAATCTATTATAAGCACCTCGGCCCGTTGAACACATTCGTAGGTTGGAGCTGCTGCTAAAATTTCTGGATTGTATCATTTGTCTTGTTTCGAATGCTTCAGTAGTTTACATTGCCTGCATAGAATAATATGAGACTCAACAAAAGTTTAAAGAAAAAAAAAAAAAAAAAACAAAAAAAAAAAAAAAACAGTATATTTAAGGAAAACAAACCAAAAATTCTTTAACTTTAGCTGACTTTTCAGAATTTCTTTTCTTTCTTTTTGCGGCGACGGTGTCGGCGGTGGTCGGCGTTGGCGCGTGGAGGTAATTGAAGTGACGTTTATGAATGTCATCCGTCAAGCACTCAAGGACATTTACATACACACAAATACACACACACACACACAGAGGCGCACACACAGACACGCAGGGACATGCGTGGGGGCGTTTGGTTGCTTGACAGATGCGCGTTACACAGATTTTTTTCACCCTCGTTGTTGTTGTTCTTGTTGCTGTTGTTGTTGTATACCACACCAATACACACTGTGCAAACACACTCACACAGATAAACACAAACACACACACACTTTAAAGCACACAATGGCAAACACAAACTCAAGTCACATGGCGTATACGCCGCGTCGTCGTCTTGCACAGTGGACGAAATTTGCAAAAGTTACGATATAAAAAACAGGCATGACTTTGAAATAAAT
Source organism: Drosophila arizonae (assembly GCF_054131065.1). Classification (NCBI taxonomy): domain Eukaryota; kingdom Metazoa; phylum Arthropoda; class Insecta; order Diptera; family Drosophilidae; genus Drosophila; species Drosophila arizonae. The sequence goes on along the minus strand of NC_142923.1, from coordinate 29,467,723 downwards.
ATGTACAATAGATATACATATGTATATGAAGATCCTGTGAAAGATTGATGAGATATTGAGATCTACTGGCAAAAAGTTGCCGCGAAGTCGGCTTAAGCGCCAAGGTTTTGCCAAAATCATTGAAATTGAAAATAATTAAAAAACGACAAACTTGATCAAATTCTTTTTCTATATAGGGTTTGTTTTAATTCAAATATATCAATTGTATATATATACAGTTTCTTCAATTGATCATAATGAAAATAAACAATAATTATAATATAACTAGCTGGCCCGGCAAACGTTGCATTGCCCTCTATATTAATTCTAGGTAAAAAATTGTTGAAAGCTATGTTGTTCAGGCTGGGATACACTGATAAATTTATTAATCGGATTTTCATTCAAGCACCTTGTTGTAAACGACATTCTTCGTTTTTTGGTCGGGTGCAAGAACAAATAATGCGGATCGTTTGCCAACACGTGAGCATGCCACGTACAATTGACCATGAGAAAAACACGCATTTTCTAGATTGAGGCCACAAATAGTCAAAGATTGGCCCTGTGACTTGTTGATCGTCATGGCGAAGGCAAGACGAAGCGGGAATTGAATTCGTTTAAATTCAAAGGGCATATCTGTTGAGCTCATCGGAATCCTAGGAATAAGAACTTCCTCATCTTTAAATTTTCCTTTGAGTATCAACGCGTGAATCACATTGCTCATCAGTTTTCTTATCACCAAACGCGTTCCATTGCACAGTTTTGGTTGGTTTAAATTTCTAAGCATGCAAATCATGGAGAATTGCTCTTTTCATAGCTGTGTTCATTTCTTGACGCCGGTCAAGTTGTTCTTCCATATTGCCCATGAAGTATATTTGCAAGAATTTTTGCTGTGCATCTTCAATAGGTTGCAATGATCCAATGCGATGGCAAATCTGGCCTTGAATCTTTAAATTCAAAGCCATAGTTATAGTTATATTTACAAACACTATTTACAGAAATCTAACAAACTACATTATTCAAAATTTTTTTTTGGCAGTCATAGAAAATAAAATTTTTAACGTAAATTACCTTAAATATCCGTCTCCAATATTTTCCGCCCCAAATTATGTCATTTGGAAACAGGCATTGTATTTTTGAGTGTTCGCTAGAAAATGTCGTGATTCTAGTGTTTCGCCATAAAGCAGGGAACGCAATGGCTATGGTGACCGCTAATGGCAATGTCACTTTACCACTAAGGCAGCACAAACCGGGCGTTTCACCAGCAAACTTCAATGCGCCACAATGCTAGCAAACAACGTCCATTGGACCAATGCAAACTAAACGATTCAAGCTGTAATCAATGGTGCAATCATATCGAAACGCTGCTCGATTCAAATCAATCCTTGAACCATTTCTTATTGCCATTTCACGGGCTGCCTCTCTTTGAGAAGCACGAATTAAGGCCCTTCTTCCCTGGGTACTAACGCGGAGCCTTTCTCGGGCGATTTCTCGCTCTTCGTCAGATAATTGACTCGCGCTATTCCGTTGCCTAATTGCATTATGGGTCCGCCGGGAAAGATTAGATCTTCTAGGACGCGGCATTTTTATTAATAGTAATACTGCCCTCGCACAAAACCATATAAAACAATCGAGAAATATAAATATAAATAATTTACACAAATTTATGTTTGAGACAAACAAATACCTGAACTTTCGAGATATTTAGCTTTTGTAAAAGTCCAAAAATACAATTTTTAATAATTAACTTTTTTTTTTTAATTTCGAATTTTGAATTTTGAATTTTTTATTTATTTTTGATTGTTAGGTTTTAATCTTTTGATTTTTTTTTTTTAATTTTTGCAGATTTTTGATTTGAAATATTTATAAAGTTTAAAAGTCCGAAAATATAAAAAGCCAAAAATACACTTTTTAATAATTACCTTTTTTTTTTTTAATTTCGAATTTTTAATTTTTTATTTATTTTTTGAACAGTCAGGTTTTAATCTTTTGATTTTTTGCAGATTTTTGATTTGAAATATTTTTCCTTTTGATTTGAAAATTTTTTTTTTTTTTTTTTTTTTTTTTTTTTTTTTTTTTTTGAATAGTCAGGTCTGCTCGAGGTCAGGAGACCGTAGACTGACTGACTACATTTGTTTATTTACTTCTACACTACTGTCAAAACTGTCACTGTTACCAAGCCTACTGGGTATAAAAAAAATTTGAACATTTGGGGAAAAAACCGCGTTTTTCAAGTATTCGGCAAATTTTTTCAGTATTTTTAAGACCCTATACTAAACTCGTTGCGGAGACAAATCCAACAAATCAAAAACCATGAAAATTGGTTCAGCCCAAATCAAGTTATAAGCATATAGAATCTGCATTTAGTTTTAGGTGTATTTTATACAATGTTGATTCGTTTTATATTGTGGATATCGAAAGTCGGTTGTGAATGTTTAGATCATATATTCAAGTTGTTTTTGGTAGAGGCAATGCAGAAATCTAGATTTTTTTTTTTTTTTTTTTTTTTTTTTTTTTGTATTTATGGAATTTAAATAAAATAAGAGATCCAAAAATTGAAACATCTTTATGCTAGAGCTATCTATGGAGTATATTTAAGAAAGTAGATCGGAGGGAGCTCATGCTCTGACTTTCTATTTATACAACACAAACGAGATTCGTCCCACAGTATCTTATTGGGCATTTTAGCTGCTCTTGTCAGAGTATGTGTGCATATATACATACATATATATATATAGATTTATATTTGTGTGGGAGGCATGCGTGTGCTTGTGTGTGTGTTTGTTTATGTGTGTGCGTAACAATTTAAAAATAAATACAAGAAACTAGCGCAGAACGTGGCGGCAATGGGTCGAATGAGCGCCTGCTGGGCATCAGAGAGGCAATCGGCGTGGCGGCGGATGCTACTGCCAACCGCGAGGGTAGAATGATAGATTGAAAAGGACTTGAATTGTGCTGAAAAGGAGCGTTCGCCCACCCGCACTCGCTGCCAATTTGGACAGTTTATTTGTTTGCCATGCGAATTGGACACGTTTGCGGATCCTTTCGCCGGTTCATATGTCATTGTCTAGTTTGTAGTTCCACACGCATCGCTTTCATCATTCAAATGATTTGCGCTTTCGCTTAGCTGTTTTCAAGCATCATTTCTACCTTTCGCCCCAACTGATGAGCCGTGCTCAAGCTGTGGACAGCAAATGAAGAGCAAATTTATTGAACAGACCAAATCGGATCAAATGGTTTTCTTTTAATGAGATAATTTTTTGATTCCAATCAGTCTGTCTCATTTGCTCTCATGTGTTCGCCTCAAACAGTTCGAGCAACCTGCGAGCTTCGCCTTGCATCTTCTCCTTTGGATGCGTGGCTTGCATATGTAGATGCCACAGTGCCACAGTGCAACGCAGTGGCAGCCCACTTGGCTTGTCTACTAATTAAAATGCATGCAATAACCTGAAGCCTTTGTTGCCACATTGTTGTTGTCGAGGTTGTTGCTGCTGTTGCTGTTGCTGTTGCACGTATGCGTAGAAGGACGCACATCGTTGACAATTTACACAAAGTGCTTAGACTTGTACTTGGGCCTGGCAACGGGCTGCATTTGCTTTTGCTTTTGCTATTAAGCACAATTTTTTTTTCTTAGTCGTTTTTGCCCCCAGCTGCCACGCCCCTGAGCCAAACTATTGATAGCTTTGTGAGCAACATTTTTAATTGTCTATCAACTTGTCTATTTTTAAGCCCGAACAAAAGGTGCAGCAGCAAAAATGTCCTTGTCGAGGATCTCAATTGGCCTCGCATGCATTTTTCATAAATATAATTTAAAGACCCAAACGCAGCAACTGTTGCTACTGCTGCTGCTGCTGTTGCTATTGAAACAACAGCAACAATTGCTGGCGCCGCTGCTGCTGTCGTGCCACGTGTTGCAGCAAAAAATTAATGCAAATTTGCATAATAAATAAACACAATCAAGTGCAGTGCACATTTTTGCGTGACTAACGCAAAGTACGGCGCATTGCAGGCTCATTTATGCAGTACCCTACACAAATCTGCGAAGGGTATACACCCTTCTGGCTTGAAAAAAACAAAACATGAAGAGCTATACAACCAAAATGAGGGCGTTGTTTAAAATTGGAAGAATGCTTAAAAGTACACAGGAATACTTAGACTTTATAAAAGTTGTAATATATTCTAATGGAACATTTCATAAAGCTTTTTCATATTATTAACAACATTTATTTTCTTACTTTTATTTTACTTTATTTTTATTTATAATTATAATCTTTTTTAATCTGTTAAATATAAAAAAAAAAATGGGTTGAATTCACATGATAAATTGGCTACGCTTTGAAAAGTTCGTAAAGCTCTCATCGATTTGGACTTTTATTGTATATAATAAAGCTCTGCTGAGTTTGGACTTGTATAATACGATATAACCTCAGAATATTTTATAATACAACCTTGACTCTGGTATGAAAAAAGTTAAGTTAAGGCTTTATAGATATGTAATATCCAGATATACATTTTTATGTCAGTCTCTAGAATAGTCATGCATCATATCTAAATATTTCATATATCCATAACTTGCCCAGGGTATTCGCTTGTCGACTATTTCTTAATGCTGCTATAAAAGTTTATTCAAATTTGATGGCTGAATGCAGCTAAGCGTTTTACTAAATTAGAGAGTGCTCCATGGACTAAATAAATGGATTTGCTAGGGCGCAAGCATGTCCAAAGGATTTCCTAAAGCCATTTAAACTGGTGAATAACAGAGCATGGATCAGAGGTGCAGGAATGCATAAAGTTACTAGAGCATATCTGATTGGCACCATTACAGACACCCCATGAAATAAAGGAAACCCCCAAGAATCTGGTCACTTGCAGCTACTAAGCCAATAGATTGGCTAAGGTATGTCGGATATCGGTATATTGAAAGTCTACTAAACAAGTGCGTAGTGAAATACTTAAAATTCGATTCGCAATTAGTCTGAACTTTTGCCACACAGCTGTCATGCAAGTGTTAACGACTAATATTTTAGAGAGTATAACTAATATATTTGAAAAACAAACGATCAGTAACGCTCGAAAGATACGAAAGTACCGGTAAAAAAATATAAAAGCTCTCTATGCGGCTCTATCCGGCCAGGATATACCCTGAAGCTCGACGAAGCTTCTTTATTTGAGATATTAGATCGGAATCATATATGAAAGCTAATTTGTATACCCTGAACCCATTGAAAATGGGAAATCAGGGTATAATGGTTTTGTGAAAAAGTATGTAACGGGCAGAAGGAGTCATCGCAGACCCCATAAGGTATATATATTCCTGATGAGTCGATATAGCCCTGTCCGTCTGTCCGTTCGTCTGTCCGTCCGTCCGTCCGTATGAGTGCGTCGATCTCAGAAGTTATGAGAGCTAGAGAGCTGAAATTTGGCATGCATACTCGTGTATACCATACGCAGTACGAGTTTGCTTTAGTTTTTCGATAACTCTTCCGATAACTTTTTTATGGAGAATAATCGAAAAATCGACATTGTTTTTTGAGTCTAATTTTAACACTTTTAGACTTGAAGACTTCAAATTTGCGTTGTATATAAAGTTAATGGATACAAAGATTTTGTAATTTACAGATTTTAGATACCACGCCCCCAATTTGTAAAAAACGCATTTCAAGTACTTGTGCTTTGCAATGTACACACATTTTAACCATATGATCACGCTCTGAATGTTTCATTAGGATCGTAGGTCTACAAAAATAATTATTCAACAAATAAATTCTCATAATACTGCCCACACTGCGTGATTATGTATGTGTGCCTAAAATAAGTGCAGAGTGATTAGAATATCCGATTGGAGGGTTCAGGGTATCTACTAGTCGAGCAGTCTTCTTACGTGTTTTCTATTCTTCTTCTTGTTTCTATACACTCTACTAGAATATACATATGCTTAGCCGTAATGAAATGAAGCTTCTCGTTAATTGAGAAAGACCTGTTGTTTCAAAGAAAGTCATTAATTATTTGACTGAAACTCGAAACAAGAGTAAAATTAAATTATACATATGAAGTGACATACTCGTATACTTATATTTTACAGGTTATATACAAAATGCAGCATGCGACAGAAAGATCGAGTCTTGCTGGAGCAGACTTGTGCGTCTAACTAAGTAATAATGTCTCCATTAAAGTCGCAAAACTCGTTGCTCATTAATTTAGCCAACAGTTTAGGGGCAATTATTCGGCCAAAAGCAAAACCAAGCAAAGCATAAATTACGCAAGTGGCCTTGAAATTCGCTAAGCTCTTTTATTACAGACCTCAAATTTTTGTGTGGTTCGTCGCAAAGCAAGTGGGCGAAATATGCAGAAGAGCGAACGCAAGAAATAAAGACAGAGAGAGAGATACACTGATTGAGAGAGTAAGGTAACCGGTTCCCGTTGAACTTGACCCGCTGCTGCTAGCGAGCGCGCTGTCTTCATTTTGGGCAGCAAATTCGCAGCGCAGCGCTGTGCAGCAATGCGTGCAGCTATGCGGCATTAAGTAATTGTTTACAAACAAACTTCTAGAATGCAAAGAAGCAAGAGCAACAACAACAGAGAGTGAGCGAGCGAGAGTGAGTGAGATAGAGAGAGGATGTTAAGAGAGCAGAGAGCGCAGTACAGAGCAATAACAGCTGTTACCCTTTATATATAGCTCTCGGCTCTCCCTGCTTCCGTCATATGTGTGCTGGGAGCTTCTGCGATCGCCGGCAACACGATTGCCCGAGAGCTTTTACACGCCAGAGCTTTGAATTGCGGACACCAGCGCAACTGGCGGCGGGTCTAAGCTAGTTTTAGTTTGGGAAAACGCGCTGAAACGACACGGCAAGCGATCTATAAATAATTTGGAAAAAGTTAAACATTCAAAAGAAATCAAAATCAAAAATAAACCAACAGCAAACAAACAACAACAATTCGTCGTCGTGGAAATTTGTTTTGTTTTTTGGAATTTTCAAGTGAGTGACTGAACAGATTTCAAACAACTTTTCCCCACACAAATGGTCTAAAACACAAATGGAAACAATTTTGCCAGCGAGTGCCAAGCGCGACAAAAAACAGAAGACGCAACACAACCACACGCACACAAACAAACACATACATATTTATTTGTTGTTCAATGTGGCTCACTTATTTCATTGCTTATCGCATTGGCTATTCGTGGGAAATACCAGCGCTAAATTCATAATTTGTCCAATTGGAAAATTGAATAGAATTGTCCAATTGATTTGGATTTCATTTTAATTATTATCGCAAATCAGAGATCAATCAGCTACCTTTTTTTTGCATAAAACCTTTTAGTTTGAACTGCTCTATAAACTTTCGAAAACATGGTTTAAGTTCGAATTACTTCATCACGATCGCTACGAGGTGAAATCTGCGCATGTTTTAAAGAGATTTTGTCTAAATGCAAGAAACAAATTTGTTTTAAATGTTGCAGAAATCTATAAAACCGGAACACTTTTACAAAACTGCAGAAGTGACAATAAAAATTAATTATTTTTGCGAGATTTTAACATAATCTAATCAATCAATTCTAATCAATTTACAATCGAATTTTAATGAACTGGTTTACTAGACGAATACTTAACAAAACTATCTATGATTATTCATCCATAATCTGTTAAAGATCATTTACCTTTTAATTTTTTTTTTTTTTTTTTTTTTTTTTTTTGTTGGGCTGAGGTAGGAAAAAATGCTTTATGCACCGTCAGTCATGTCGTCACTTTGACCGGTGTGTCGGACTGCATAACTGCTTACCGACTAAAAAATCCTCCTCTTCTGGGGCTCAAATCCACCTTGGAACCAGGAGATATCCCGCATTAACCTTCAAGGTGGAACCCCATTGTGTGCTCTAAATGAGCGTTGCCCTCTGTGTGCCTGCGTCCAGGTCATACTTCTTCCGCCGCAGAACCTTTTCGGCGAAGTCATAGACTTTTTTCCAAGCGTCTATGCTGCTGCACATTTGCTGTACTAACGTCTCTACTTTGACTTCACCTACTGTATCTGCCAGGTCGATTCTTTCTTCCGACCATCTTTTGCAATTGAAGAAGGTGTGTTCTGCATCGTCCATTGCATTTTCGCAGTAAATGCAGCTGGATTCGGCAGTTTTCCCCATTTTATTTAGGTACTTTCGAAAGTATCCATGTCCGGAGAGTAGTTGTGTCAAATAGAAAGACGTTTCACCGTGCTTTCTATTTATCCACTGCTCCAGATCGGGGATTATTTTAGCGGTCCATCTTCCATACCTTTCGCATGACCATCTCGCCTTCCACGAGACTATGGTTTGCTGTCGTATGCTCTTTGCCGCATGTTCTGAGTATTCTCCTCTTTGCCGAAGATTCCATATTTTTTTGCGCTCTTGGGCAAGCAAGTCAACCGGTATGACTGCTGCTATCACAGTCACGGCCGCCCCGGAGACTGTGCGGTACGCCGATGTTATCCTTAAGGCTGCTCTTCGTTGCACAGCTAGCATCGGTTTTCGCCTTACATTCGCCTCTAAGGTATCCGCCCATACTTCACTGCCATATAGCAGTATTGCATTTGTCGCTTCCATGAGGAGTCTCCGTTTTCCTGCCGTCGGGCCGTCAACGTTTGCCATCAGTCTACTCAGAGACCCCGTTGCTGTCGCTGTTTTCCGCGTGGCATACTTCAGCTGTTCCCAGAAGGTAAGTTTACTGTCCAGCCTAACGCCTAGATAGTTCACTGTCCTCTGCGTCCTTATCAGGTTTCCGCTTACTCGCATCTCTATTTCGGTTGGGATCTGCTTCCCCGTGAACAGAAGTAACTCTGTTTTATGGGTGGCAAGCTCCAATCCTCGAGAGCTGAGCCATGTCTGTGTGCGGATCATGACTTGGGTAAGTCTCTTTTGGGCCTCTATGGTGTTTCTGGCAGTAATGACGGCTGCGATATCATCGGCATAACCAATAAGGAAGGTGTCTTCAGGCATTTCCAGTCTTAGGATGTCGTCGTAGCTGATATTCCACAGGTCTGGTCCCAGGATTGACCCCTGTGCAGCTCCTCCAGTTACTCTGTATCGTTTTGTTCCAGTTTGCGTGGAGTACAGGAGTATTCGATCCTGCAAATAGCTCCTGATCATATTCATGAGGTACTCCGGTATCTGGAAGCGGTGTTCCAAGGAAGTAAGCATATCAGTCCACCTTACACTATTAAAGGCGTTTTTAACGTCCAGCGTTGCTAACAGAACAACTGGGCGCGAGTATGCATTTCCTCTTTGCGTAGCTCTGGCTGCCTGAACCACTTCATCGATAGCTCCCATTGTGGATTTTCCAGCTCTGAACCCATGTTGCCTAGGGCTAAGTCCTCCAGCAGCCTCTACTGCTGCGAGTAGTCTAGGTCTTATGAGCTTTTCTAAAAGCTTCCCAGCTGTGTTTAACATACACAATGGGCGATAAGCCGAGGGTGTATTGGGATCGCCTTTGCCTTTGCTAATGAGCACCAGTCTTTGTTCTTTCCACGCTTCTGGAAATATCCTTTCTTTTAGACATGCGTTATACATCCTAAGTAGAAAAGTGGGACGTCCTGATGCTATCACCTTCAGTATTTCTGCCGGTATATTATCTGGTCCCGGCGCTTTCTTGTTCTTCAGGGAGAGAGCTGCAATGTTGAGTTCTTCCTCGGTGAAATCTGGGACTGAACCATCGAGCTCTACGGGTGCTCGCTCATGCGCCTCGTGGATGTGTGCTGGAAATAGTGTTTCCACTATGTGATCCATCGTGTCATCATCCACGTTTGGCACTGCTCCGTAGTTTCTCAGCTTTTTCATGACTATCTTGTAGCCAAGTCCCCAAGGGTCTTTATTTATATCTTTGCAGAGCTCTTTCCACTTGTCATGCTTACTGCGTGTGATAGCAATCGACAGTTCTTTTCTCGCAATCTTGGCTGCTAACGCTTCCGTCGTGAAATTTCCAGAGCGTCGTGCCCTTGTTAGCCTTCTTCTACATTGTATGCATACTTTCCTTTTTTCTGCAATATCGTGGTTCCACCAGTACGCCTGTCGTCTACCTCCGTGTTTGCTGTGCGTTTTTGGCATCGATACGTTACACGCTCTTTCCATAGCGGTTAGGCTTCTTTCGACCACTTGCTTCGACGTCAATGTGCCGTCGAACTGTCGTTCTCGCCTATCTAATTCAGCTAGTAGTTTGCCTGTATCCACCTTACTTATGTCCCATCTATGAGAAGTCTTTCTTGAGTATGATGGGTGGTTTTGCTGACTGGTATTTTGGAAGTCATATGATATATACTCGTGATCACTTCCCGTGAAGTCATCGAGTATCTTCCAGTCCTTTATCCGATCTACGATGTGTTCGGATCCAAAGGTTACGTCAGGTATTGTGCCTTCACATCCCGGCCTATGGAAGGTAGGTCTGCTTCCGCGGTTTGCTACCACTAACCCGGACCTAGCGGCCATATCCATAATTTTTCGTCCTCTAGAGTTAGTAGACGACATTCCCCAGTCCACTGCTCGTGCATTCAGATCGCCTGCCACAATGAAGGGCTGCCGTCGATCCACGAGGAGATCCTCGATTGCATCGAGTTTATTCTGGAAGGTGCTTATGTCATCGCTAGGGGTTAGGTAGCAACTGACTACTGCGACTTCTCTGAAGCGTGCGTAGACGTAGCAGTTTCCCATCTTGCTTTCTAGTGGCTGTTGTCCACTACTACTGGGGATCCATATGGCCGCAGTCTTGGTGTCGTCCTCTAACCAAACTCCGTTCTCTTTTCGCTTATATTGCTCACTGATGATCACTACATCTATAGCATGTTCTGCTACTATCTGTGTCAAAAGTGCATCTGCCGTTTTGCTCCGGTGTAGATTACCTTGGAGAATTTTCAACATTTTGCTGTAGTTTGTCGTGTGCTTGGGCATTTCTGCGATCCCGGCATGTGATCGACAGAAGTACGCCCCGCATCCGTGCAAATGCAGCATTTTGGTGGTTTTTTGCAGTCTTTCATCTTGTGACCTGATTCACCACATCTAATGCAGATGCCACCACCACTTCTGTCCGGTCCTGTGCAGTTGGTCTGCAGATGGCCGACCCCGAAGCATCTGTAGCATCTGCGGATGGGTTGACACATCCTGGGCCTAGCCCTGACAAAACCAATTTTAATGTCTGAGCTCAGCAACGTCTCCGCTAATTGGCTTTCTAAAGTTACAAAGGCCCTTACTTGCTCTCGACTGTTTGGGGCAGTGACTTTTATGCGCAAGTCCACTGATGAATTATCAAGGACTTGTCGCACTGCCTCAGCCACCTCAGACTCTACAGTTAGTGAGTCTAGATCTCGGATCTCCACTGTCGCTGTAGGCTTTAACTCGGCTACCGTGGCTGTTTTTTTAACGGTAGCCTTTAGTTTTTCAACTAGTTCTGGATGTAACTTTTCCCCTCTGCTCAGTTCTACAAGGAGTGCCCCGGATCGGGTTTTCCTTATGCCTCTCACGTTTGCCTTTTCGTCCTGTTGGATTGTGCTGCGTATGTTTCGTAAAACATCTACGTAGCTTTGTCCACTTTCAGGTTTTATGAGGACTGCTTCTGAACGGGGAGGTTTCTTCTTCTCTTTTTTTGCTGGTTGTTTTACTACTTTCGGCTTTTCTGCGGGTGCCGAAGTAGTCTTTTCCGCTCTTTGTTTCAAAGTCCCTTTTCTGGTGACTTTTTGCCACAAGTTCTGTTGTCCCTTGCAAAGTTTTTTGCCGGACTCAGACTCTAGGGGGCTAGGGGCTTGTCTCTTTTGAATGGTAGGTGTTTCCACCGTTTCCAAGATCCGTGCCTCTGCTGCTGGCTCTAATTGCTTCTGCTTAGTTGCTTCAGCTTCCAGTTTCTTCCAGGAGTTCCTACAGTGTCCTAGGATATCGAGTAGTTCGTCTAGGTCGGATACCCCGCTTTTAACATCCAGACTGATGTTTTTTTGTTTAGCGACAGCGGTCTTTATGCGCCGCAGCGCCTGGCGACATTTTAGAATGGCATCCTCTTCCTCGGCCCGGAGTTTCAACATGTACTCATGCCTTGGAGAGATTACCGCCTCTGCAACAGTGTTTGGGACACCTACTTCAGCGGCAGCGGTTTTTGGAGTTTCCTCCACACTTCTTGGCGCCTGCCCTACAGGGCTCCTTTGCATTTTTGAGCTTTTGCCAAAGCCCAGCCGTGGGTCCGTGAAACGGGCCTCGCTCTCTTCCAGTGGTGTTCCACTGATTGTTTTTTTGGTTGTTGGGGTCTTTCTAAATTCCATTTTAAGGGGTCCCGACTCCAAGCCGCTATCTTAGATCGGGTGTACAGTTACTCAAACAATCCTCATGGTTATCTGTGCATAGCAGGGAGGCCATGCGAGGGTTGACTTTGGTCCTTATGGGAGCCAATGTTCAGAGCCAGGATCTTGCACAAATTAAGGATATATATCAACTTAAACCTGTACCACCAATGAAGAATCAGTTGGTGACGATCTTCGAACGTACTTGGAGGCCTGCCAGGGTTTTAACGGGACGGAGGCAGCTGCAGCATTGACCTAGGAGCCATTTCCGCAGGATGTCACTCCTGCTTACTGAGGTCCTAGAATGCGACAGCTGTCAGCCCAGGGGCAAACATTTCAGAAATCGTGTATTTTTCGAAGTCAGGGGTCGGTCAAAGATTTCACTTTAGTAAGTTCTATCTTTTTATTTCTTCTAAAGTCGCTGCACACATTAGTTCACGATTGGTCGGCTGCCCAATCGCTATCCAGTGGGGCCGATCGTGGAGGCTGTGTGTCAACTTGAATTACCAGTGACAAGGATTGCTATTGAAAGTCTCTAGACGAGCAACGTAGCGTTGCCTTGTTTTCGTAACCCCATCCCACCATTTACCTTTTAATAGAAAAAATAAAATTGTATTACTAGCAAAATATTGTGCAAAAAATTTGTAAAATGCCTGATAAGCAATGTTTATATACTCGGTAACAAATTGGAAAAGAAAGTATATTGGTGTTCGCTGTCCTCAATGAATAGACCGTAGAGACCATAGATCATATCCTTGGCTGTTAAAAGGGTCTAGCTTATATCTTTATAACCAACAGAAAAGTATATCTTCCACTAGGGAGAAAAAAAGTTACTGCAGATTAAAAAGAAATGATTCTATCTATGAAAAGATTCCCGGATTTGCCAAGTAGAGACTGATATAATGTAGCTCACAGTTTGCTTATTTTTAAAAGAGATCGCAAAATAATATATGAACTTGCCAAATAAATCTTTCTACATCAACTTGTATATACCTGTCATCTCCTGTCTATACATACATACTTGATAAAACATTGATACTTGAAAAGGACACATATTGTAACATATGTATATGTACATTTATCATGAGCGTTTGAGATCGAGGGCAATGTTCTAGTTCTCTATATATATATTTTTTCATTTCAGATTTTATAGAGGGCCTAACCCACAGAGCTTGACCCACTCTACGCTATATATGTATGTATATATTTCGCATATATAAAATATATAGATCATGTATATTATAGATTAGAATTCCCTATATTATTTACAAGCCTTTGTTTCATACCTTATAAGCTTAGCCGCATCAGCTGACAAACGAAAGATTTAAAGAACATTAATTTTGAGACGATGTAAACGGTATCATATGAATTGAAAATACTTAAAATTTAGCTAAAAAAATTATTAAATGCTGTCATGCATATATAATCAATAGAAATATTAGCTCTTTGTATAAAACATACTAAGTATATATTATGTATTTGTAGGTTTTCCTGCGACTCACTAAAGTATGTAGAGGAGACATTGACGTCAAGAATAATTGTAATCAGTTGCCAGAGCTCAAATATTTACGTATGAGTGTGAATTTCCTGAAGTTAATCGCACACACACATACACTCGTGTACATACATATTGCTGTGCCCTTGAGCGAAAAATCAAATAATTAGAATTGTAATAAAATTAGGCGAAATACAGAAGTCCTCAAGGGGGAATCAACGGCAATCATTTAACACAGTAACACGAAACAAGGAACAGGAATAGAAGGCACACCTATACATATATACTATAGCGCTCAAAGCAAAGAAGTGTAAGTGAGATCGTAGCACACAAAAAAAAAAAAAAAAATAATAATAATAATAATAATAATAATAATGAAGCATGTAAAGATGAACGAAAATTTTTACAAACATTTTTTACAATTATAAATTTTTCTAATTTACTTTTTTGGTATCTTAATTTTTTTGGTATACACAATTAAAGTTGCCGCAGCTAACGGGACAGGCCGCGAGGCGACGCAGGCCTGCGCCTTGCAACACATTCGGCAAGTGGGTCAGTCTTTGGATGAGAATTACAAAATATGTGCATTAAAATGCAACAGCCAACAACAACAACAGCAGCAACGAGGAGGCAAACAAGCTGCAGCAACAGCAAAATGTTGCAAATGTTGTTGTTGGCTTTGCTGCTGCTGCTGCTGCTGAGCGGACAAATCGAACCGGTGGATGGCCTCAAAGTAACGGTAAGTTGTTAGTTAGCCTTAGTTCGAGTTGGCCAACAAGTCTTGCCAATAAGCAATTGCCTAAGCCTCGCATTAAGTGCAAGAAAAAACCAAGACAACAGGTAGCCGAGCGTGCGTATACTTAATATTTTATAGTTTTTTTAATTTTATTACATTCCCTTGCTTCACATTCATTTTCACTTAATTTTGAAGTATTTGAAGTATTTCACTATGCGTACTAACCCCCGAACCAGTTGTTACCTTATGAGATATTTATATAATTATGGTTATATAAGTACAAATTTATTAAGCCAGTTTCAGCTATCAAATACGCAATGGGCCTATAAGCTCGTAGAATATGACATAAAAAGCGAGTGGACAGCAGATGGCATATAAATGTATATACTTTACATATATAAATATACGATTAAATATAAACTTTAACTTAGCGTTCTCTTCATTTCATCTTGGCCTTTTTTCAAACTCAGTCTAAAGCCCAGTTCTCAAATTGGCAATTGAATGAGTTCTTTATTAGGGTAAGCACCACTGCGTATACTTCATATTTTATAGCCTATGAATTTTATGGCTCTCACTTAAAGTAAGTGGCTCAATTAGAGTTAAAGACAATTGCAAATTTCCTACTACTCAGTGAAAGTAATGGAAATACTATATATAATACTATTAGATGTTCTCTTGTATTTCTTGTGCACAAAAAAATTTATATATGTATATATTCTCATTTACAGTAAATCTTTATCAAAACACGTTTTCAAAATAAATTAAATATTTGTATGTTTTTTGGCCCACCTGTATATTGACAATATATTTGTATATTTTAAATAGTAAAGGTAGTCTTTGTATGAAATTAAGCAACTGTATATATTTCAAAAGAAATTATTCAACCTTGATATTTTCTCAAGAGCAAAAACAATCTACATGCAGCATATGCAACACTTTCACTTGGACGAATTACTAATAGTATTTTTGTTGTCAAGTTCATTAACATTCGATTCTCAAATAGGATCCTTATCTACTAGTTAAGCAAATGGCAGACAGTTGAGAACCAAAAATATATATTTATATATATATTTGTATTTTAAGATAAGATATTGCAATTGAATCATAATTATAATGGACTTTGTTTTGGCCACCAGAAGACGTGACTTATTTTCAGATAGTCAAACATTATGGTATCTAAATCTTTTGTGTTCGAAGATTATATAGCACTCAGAATATATATATATATAAATATAAATATGTACATGCATTCAACACAAAGAGTTCAATGAATGACTGTTATGAATTATTGAATTATGGCTTTCAATGAGCTGATTGCGACTGAAGATTAACATCTAAATTTTTACTTATATGCATTTACAGTATAAACGAAATGATAAGAGGTGAGATCATTTTCTAACGAGTAATTTAGCTTAGTACTTAATATCGTGAGCGATAACTTGAGGAAATAGACTAACTTTAACCTTGATCGACTGATAATACAATACTTATCTATGTTTCGTTGCGCCCATTCATATCAGTCATATATTTTGTACCTCCCTCGCTTACTATATGTGTGGCCTGATAATAGAGTTAGCTTGTGCCAGTTCTCATGGCGAAAGCTCTAGAAACACGCGCGTGTTCAACTAAAACAATAACAAAACATAATAACCCATTTATGGGTACATATACATGAATATATATGTATATACATATATATTCCAGAGTATATAGAGCATAATATCAGCATACTATGGCCCCTCTTCCGCATGTCTGATTAGCAAAATTTTCAGCAAAATATATATAAAGTCTAAATGAGACAAGTTTATTTTAGAGGCAAATGGCGAAATAAAAAATCATGACTGCTGCACTGAAAGAAATTTATGGACAGAATTTGAATATATTGATTCACTGGCTAAGAGCAAATAGATAATTAAAATACATATAAAACAATAAATAATTATTATTTTATACAAATTTTAAAAATTAAAATAATATAATAATTAATAAGAAGGCGGACATTGTAAATTGATCTCCTAACCTTTTATTTAACACTATTTAAATAGCTCTCCCTTATTTCACACAACACGAATATTATAAAATCCAATTGGATTTGCAACAAGGTCTTTAAATATGATTTTAGTTAGTCTACAGCAATTTAGTTTTTATTAGTGTAGTTATTTCTGTCAGCGCTCTTTATGTGCGCTGCGTACGTTTTCATAAAGCAGCTGCGATCACCCGATCACAGCAATAACAACAACAGTAACAATAACAACAGTAACAGTAGCAGCTACGCACATCAGCTGATTACGCCGAATAAGTTATGCTCTCTTTCTTATCAGAAAGAGAGTTGAAGTACGAACCGGCATGGCCTCGCTGGCACCCGCCCACAACCCCCCGCGATCAGTGTAACGAAGCTTTGCTTGCTAAACTTTTCTGCCACGCCCCGCACACTAATGAATGGCACACGCCCGCTGCTGCTGCGCTGTCGCTGTCTCTGTCGCAGTCGCTGGCAAAGTTTGACCGATGACGCGCTGCGTGTGCTTGGACTTTGGCATCCGTTGCTTTTGTTGTGCTCGCTTCTGGTGGTGAGTGATGCGTTCTCAACTGAACGAAGCGCTTCGTTAAGCTTTTGTTTTCGTATTGCCGCACAATCGAAAGAGAGAGTGAGAGAGAAAGATAGAGAGAAGGCAATAGACAGCGCGCAGTAACAACAAGTCTTTATTTTCGCATGAATATATCCTATGACCATTTAATCACAACACCCACCTGGAAAACATTTTCAGGTGGCAATAACAAATAACAGTTAGGCACTTGAACATTGATCGCGATTAAATTTGCGAAATATCGGCGTAATGCTTCGGTGAGATATGAGGGCAAGAAAAGTAATAAATAACAAGTAAGAAAGCTCTAGTCGAGACTGCTCGACTACGAGATCCCCTGAACCCTTGGAGTGCTAGCTATTTCAATAATTTTTCGCGTCTTTCAGCTTAGACAAGAAACACACACACATACACAAACACATACACACACAAGCACCCACGCATAAACACGCATGGGCTGCAGTGTGCGCTTACTATGAGAACTTAATTGTTTAATAACTTTTTTTATGGACGTACGATCTTCATGAAACTTTCAGATTATGATTATAACATGAATATGCATGTAATTGCCAAAGCACAAGTCTCTAGTATTTGAAATACGCGTTTTACAAAAGTGAGGGTGAGGGGGTGAATTTAGAGGTGGGGGGTAAATTTTAACAAAAACCGAAATTGTATAAATTGCATATAAGCATATATAAAAAATTTGGAGACTCTAGCAATAAAGGTGTAGAAGATATAATTTTATAACTGGTTTTCGATAAGGTTTTTCATCGATAAAAAAAGATCGGGATGAGTTATCGAATTTTAATGATAAACTCGATATGCGCGCTGTAATTACGGACATTTAAAAAAAAAATTGAAGTCTCTAGCTCTTATATCTTCGGAAATCGACGCGTTCAAACATACGGACAGACGGACAGACGGACAGACAGACAGACGGACAGGGCCAAATCAACTCAGCTCGTCACCCTGATCAAGAATATATATACTTTGTGGGGTCTGCCACGCCTCCTTCTGCCTGTTACATACATTTCAACAAAACCATTATACCCTGATTTCCCATTTTCAATGGGTTCAGGGTATAAAAACAAAACAAAATGGTGTGATCAAGCATGTTTTCTGTTTTTTTTTTCTCTATGTTTTTTTTTTTTGTGTTCGCCAAACAAATTAAAAAGCGTGAAAAAGCTTTTGTTTGGCTCTTGAGTGCTAAAGACTCTCGACATGATATGATATATCATATACTAATTAAACCAAACTAATATTATTTAAAAGAATTCAACTAAATAACATACGAAAATGTGAACAAATCTCATTTATAAATTTTGTAAATGAATATAGAACTATTTATATGAATTATATATACAATACATATATACAAATATTTGTTCTGATATATTCTTGTATTGTATAATAAATATGGAATTATACAAATAAATAAAGATCCAAAACAAGAATAAGAAAAATAAAGATAAACAAGTAAGAAAGCTCTAGTCGAGACTGCTCGACTACGAGATCCCCTGAACCCTTGGAGCAATAGATATTTCAATAATTTTTCGCGTCTTTCAGCTTACACAAGAAACACGCACACACACACACACACACAGGCACGTACGCACACACAGGCATACATACACACACACGCATACAGACACACATACACACACACACACGCATACATACACAAACGCATACACACACACATACACATACACACACACATACACAAACACATACACACACATACACAAACACATACACACACAAGCACCCACGCATAAACACGCATGGGCTGCAGTGTGCGCTTACTATGAGAACTTAATTGTTTAATAACTTTTTTTATGGACGTACGATCTTCATGAAACTTTCAGATTATGATCATAACATGGATATGCATGTAATTGCCAAAGCACAAGTCTCTAGTATTTGAAATACGCTTTTTACAAAAGTGAGGGTGAGGGGGTGATTTTAAGGGTGGGGGGTAAATTTTAACAAAAACCGAAATTGTATAAATTGCATGTAAGCATACATTAAAAATTTGGAGACTCTAGCAATAAAGGTGTAGAAGATATAATTTTATAACTGGTTTTCGATAAGGTTTTTTATCGATAAAAAAAAGATCGGGATGAGTTATCGAATTTTAATGATAAACTTGATATGCGCGCTGTAATTACGGACATTTTAAAAAAAATTTGAAGTCTCTAGCTCTTATATCTTCTGAAATCGACGCGTTCATACATACGGACAGACGGACAGACGGACAGACGGACAGACGGACAGACGGACAGACAGACGGACAGGGCCAAATCAACTCAGCTCGTCACCCTGATCAAGAATATATATACTTTGTGGGGTCTGCCACGCCTCCTTCTCCCTGTTACATACATTTCAACAAAACCATTATACCCTGATTTCCCATTGAAAATGGGTTCAGGGTATAAAAATAAAAGTCGGAAATATAAATGAAAGTGTAGAAAAAATATAAAATAAATAAATAATAATGAACAATCATAAAAGACTTCAAATAATTCGAAATATTTTGAAAATGAATTAGAGCAATTTGATGAATTAAGTGCTAGAATATGATTTAAGTTTAATTGTTTAGAAAAATAATTGCTAAATTTCTAATGCAAATTGATATAAAATAAATGTTAAATTAAAAAAAAGGGTTTTTTTTTTTAAATACTCAACTTGTAAGGGTTAGATGACATAAATATATATACATTTTCTTTATTTATATGAAGATAAGGACATTTAAAGATATATTCGATAGTTGAGACATGCTATAATCCAAATTTCAAGTGCTTGGGATGTTAAGATGTAGATGTGGAATTTTATTTATTCTATAGTGCAGACGACTTGACTAAATGTAGAGTAGTTGAAATTTTCAGTGATTAAGCTGGGGATGTTTAACTTTACCTTTTCAAAACAAAGATGTTCTTTGCAATTCCTATACCTTAAGATTCTTTAGATTGCTAATCATTTGTAAATTCGTTTATTCCTTTTGCAGGCGTCTCTCATAACAAATCACAACTATCCTGTGGAGGAGCACACAGTCCACACGCCAGACGACTACATACTCACGATCTATCGGATACCTACCTCCCCCAAGCTGCAGGCACAGAACCAGACTCAGGAGAAGAAGAAGCCGGTGGTATTCCTGCAGCACGGCATCCTCTGCGCCTCGGATGATTGGATCATCAATGGGCCGGAGACGTCCCTCGCCTACATGTTCGCCGATGCGGGCTACGACGTTTGGCTGGGCAATGCGAGGGGCAACACCTACTCAAGGCAGCACAAGCACATTCATCCGGATACATCGGATTTCTGGAAGTTCAGCTGGCACGAGATCGGCGTCTACGATCTGGCGGCGATGCTGGACTTTGCCCTAGCTGTGAGCGACAGCAAGTCGCTGCACTTCGTCGCCCATTCGCAGGGCACGACAACCTACTTCGTGCTGATGTCCTCGCTGCCTTGGTACAACGAGAAAGTGCGGACGGTGCATTTACTGGCGCCGATCGCCTACATGAGGAACCATTCGTTTATACTGTCCAAGCTGGGAGGGATGCTGCTTGGCTCGCCCTCGGTGCTCAGCTGGGTGCTGGGCAACATGGAGCTGCTGCCCATTACGAGCATCCAGAAGATTCTATGTGAGCATGTCTGCTCGGTGGGCTCCATGCTGAAGTTCTTGTGCTCGGGTCTGTTAGACTTCATTGGCGGCTGGGGCACCCGGCATCTAAATCATGTAAGTAAGACCCTCTCGAGGTCTGTCTATCAGCACTAACTCTCATTCAATTCTCTTTCATACTTCAGACGCTACTCACAGACGTTTGTGAGACGCATCCAGCTGGCGCGTCGACTACACAAATTATCCACTACCTGCAGCTATATACATCAGGCGACTTCAGACAGTACGATCACGGCAAGGAGCAGAATGAGATAATTTACAGGCAGGCGGAGCCCCCCTCGTATAACGTGCAGAACATCAATAGTTGTGTAAATATGTACTACAGCGATAACGATTACATGTCCGCTGTGGAGGATGTTGAATATTTGGCAACGTTGCTACCATGCGCGGACCTCTATCGCATTCCCTATAAGGATTGGAATCATTACGATTTCCTTTGGTCCGTCAATGTCAAGGAAGTGATAAACAACAGAATAATTGATAAAATGCACAGATATGATATGGAGCACGATGCGGCCATCAGTTTCTAGCGATTCTACGATAAAAGCTTAGTCAATTCCATAAACGGAAACCTAATTATAAATACGTGTAAATAATATGGTTAGCAATGAGCGTGTGCGTGATATACATGGTAATAATTATTGTTTAAGTTGCAAAAGGTTTGTGAAATGCTTCAAGCTAACATTATATAGTTTTTAATACAAACTCTGTTACAAAATATACAAAGAGAAACTTTTTTGAAAATACCGCCAAACAAAAATATGTTATTATTTACCGTTGCTGTACAGGAGCTAACATAAATTTTAGCTTTAACAGATTCCGCTAAGAAGAAGAGAGAAATATTTCACTCAAAGCTTACTTGAATTAAGTCTTGCATTCTAGTAGGTAAAAAACAAATTATATAAAAAAAAAGTAAAAAAAAAAGAAATAATAGACTTACAGATGTATGTATATAATTGCCCTATACCATTCAGTTCAAACTTTCCGCCAAGATCGCAATTGTAATCGATAGTCACTTAACAGCATATTTTACAGTTAACAGAATTGTCACGTTCCACTCGTTCCATTAAATTAATGGCTCGAGTAATTAAGTTTTTTTTTTACAGTTATAATTTAACTTTTTTATTTATATTTACATCTATCGATCAATTCAGTATGTTCTAAATAAAAAATATACAATATGCCAGTGATTTAAGTTCTGTTCGAATATACTTGAGAGAATCTGCTGTTAACAGAGAACTCTTCACGCATCTGACAGCAGAATCACTTAATAGCACTCACTGAAGTTTATAACATTTGCATAAGCAAATGTTGCGTTTCTCAGGCAGTTAATTTTTCGCAATAATTTTCTTCCATATTAATCGTTTTCAGCTATAGAAATTGTATACTTATATAAAATTTTTCACGATTGTGAACCAGAGGTCAGAACCAGAGATACCGTGACACGTAACAGTTACGTGAATACGACGCTCATCACTAATATGTATTCGCTGAGTGTATAACGCAAGTAGTTAAATTTTTTCACAGTGCTGCTACACAACAACAAATAACGGTGTGCATAAAAATCACAGAAATATACACGGAGAAAAAACTTCAATCACTTGCATTTCAATAACAATAATTGTTGAATTCATATGTAACGCTTCAGAACGAATTCGATATTCAGAATGGGTAGGTCTAACGAAGACAAGCATAATTACTTGTGTATTTACATACGTCTAAGCGGCGGTGCTTGGGCTCTCTCCTCCCCCGTCTCTACTACGCGTTGCAAGTAAAGCCAGGGCTGCATTTGTATATCTAAGAATAATAAATA
Organism: Drosophila arizonae; assembly: GCF_054131065.1. NCBI lineage: Eukaryota > Metazoa > Arthropoda > Insecta > Diptera > Drosophilidae > Drosophila > Drosophila arizonae. The sequence goes on along the minus strand of NC_142923.1, from coordinate 29,445,154 downwards.
AATAAAAACAAATGTATTCCCAATGTGTTTTGTGTGTAAATCAACATTAACCAGGTTGATTCACTCTTGCAGCAGCTCAATCAGTGAACGCTGGTCAGAAAATGCTGGTGGAAATAACGACGGACGGCATACCGAAGCTTCACTGTCCCGTCTGCAACAAGGCATTAATTTCGCTCGCCGGCTACGTGAAGCATGTAAAAAAACATGAGCCACCGGGTGGCTTCCGGTGTCGCAACTGTGAGCTTACGTTTTGCCATGAAGAGCAGATGAAGGAGCATCTGAGGATGACACACAACGCCTACATCGAGTGTCGCCTGTGCCACAGCCTGTTTGGCAGCGAGGTGGAGCACGAGGCACATATCGAGGAGGCGCATCAGGAGCGTAAATTTAACGTGACCCAGGATCAGGAGCTCTTCAAGTGCGAGGTAAGCATTCCACTATAAATCCTTTCCAGTTGAAATCTCAAGTGTTTTTTGCAATTCCAGCTGTGCGGCAAGAGCTTTGCGGATCGCGAGAGTAGTGTGAAGCATCAAGCCGAGCACGAAGAAAAATTCAAAGGGAGCTCCACCAACCAGGCCAAGCAGCAGCGGAACTGTAGACAAGGTTGTGGGTGAATCAGTCGCCTCTGCCCCTCAGCTCAATTCTAATCCCACTTCCTTTACAGTTCCCACTCCTGCGGATGCAACTGCGAACGTAGTCAAACGAAAGCGTGGAAGACCTAAGAAATGTCCAGTGCCAGCCTCAGAGGACAGCGACGACGATGTTCCGCTGGCCAGCAGGCTAAAAGTTCAGGCGCCTATGAAACTGAAACAAGAGTTCGTTAGCAGCCAGGAGCTAAGCGACACGGATGAGGAGTATCCCGACTTCGAGCCCAACAACAGCGACGAGGAGGCGGATGCGAATCAGTTTAAGCTACCTCCTCCAGCGCTCGTCAAAGAGGAAGCCATCGATCCCGACTTTGAGTATCAGGATGCCAGCGCCTTCGTTAAAATGGAGGGCAGTAACGGATTGGACATCTACAGCAATGAGAAGGATAAACTCCTGGACGTGCTGCTCAGACAGGACGAGAGTATGAAGCCGTACGAGCATTTGAAAGTGGAGCACGCAACGGGCATATTGGACGAGATTGCCGCTGTGCCCATGGCCAAGCAGAACGGGGAGGACCACATGGAGGAGGATGTGCTGGCACTGCGCGAAACGGAGCCAGACAGTGAGGAGGAGGCCCAACTGCGACCACTCAGCAAATCCAGTGTAAAGCGCAAATATCGAAAGAGAGGAGCTGCTGCCGCCTCTACGGAGGTCCAGGAAGAAACAACGACCGCTCCTCGCCGTGTGGCCAAAATAACCAAAAAGGAGCTGAAGGAGCGCCTGAAAATGCTGAGTAAAATGGAGAAGACGTGGCAGTGTCCACACTGTGTGAAAATCTATCACATCCGCAAGCCATACGAGAAGCATCTGCGCGACGACCACAAGCTAAGCGAACAGGCTGTCAAGGAGCTCTTCAAGGATGCGGATGCACATGCCAAGCTGGATGAGGAAGTGTTCAAATGCAAGATCTGCAGCAAGATCTACTTGGTAGAGAAACGCCTGGAGACGCACATGAAGGTGCACGGCAAGGACGGCAGCCTGATCCACAAGTGCCCCTGCTATTGCAACCTGTTCTTCGCCAGCAAGGAGCTGGCCACACAGCACGCCCACCAGCAGCACAAGGAGCTGCTCTACTGCGAGAAGTGTGACAAGTACATGACCGGGCATGACAGCCTGAAGAACCACGAGAAGAACTACCATGCCCGCAAGGAGCCGCGCAATCTGCCGCGGAATCTGATTTGCGATAAGTGTGGCAAGAAATTCACGGGGCGCACCTCGCTCTCGGATCATGTGCGCTCCGAATGTGGGCGAGTGCCCCTATACGAGTGCAGCGTTTGCTGCAAGCGGCTCTCCACAGCGGGAATACTGAAAACACACATGCTCCTGCACCAGTCGGAGACGCCGTACCAGTGCGACAAGTGCGGAAAGACGTTCAAGGTGAAGGCGCAGTACAAATCGCATTTGAAGACCCGTCACACAGACAACAAGCCCTACAAGTGCCATGTGAGTATGCAATTGCTGTTAATGTTAAGGCTCGGCCGTTAATGGCTCTCTGTTATTTGCGCTGCGTTAAAGAAACGCTTGCTTTTCAAGACGATGGCTTATGCTTCAAGCTTATTGTTTATTATTTCAAATGGTTTTTAGTTAATGCGTAACGGTGTACTACTTTAATAATTAGATGTCTAGTATTTATTAAAAATTGTAGCACATCTGTTACAATCTGTTCAAGCTGTTTTTTGCCAAGAATTCCTGCTCTTCAAACGAACTCAGACTACGCAAAGAGAATTACCGTTACTTTAAAACATAATGAACTGTTCATTTTGCGCTTTGCAATTTTTATTGCATGTTTTATATTTTATTAATCTGCTGATATGTTATATCATACACAAAAATACCTATGTATAGTTTTTAGAATAAGGAATAACCAGAGCGGAGTTAATCCACAGCTAATCTACATTTAAGGTTCTAGTCCGTTAAATTTTGACTCTTGAGAGTTCTTCCATTGCAGCTCTGTCCCAAGGAGTATCCATATCGGGAAAGCCTTTTAACCCACATGACTGTGCACACGGGCATCAAGCGCTTCCTTTGCAACAACTGCGGCAAACGCTTCACATGCATCTCCAATCTTCAGGCGCATCGAAAGGTGCACGCCGATACCTGTGGGCAGCTGCCCCTGAATGCGAAAGCCACGCAATATATGGGCGTGCAGCGGGGCAAACTGCTAATGGGAGCCAAGCCAGAGGCGGGCATGGAATACGAGGAAACAAAAACTCTAATTGCCCAGGATGTGATCGATCGGGACATGCCGATGGCGCAGGAGCTGAACTTTCCATCCGATGGCAGCGCGCCGCTGGCAACGGTTCCACTCAATTATGCTTCATCACATCTGGTGCCGCACATTGTGCTGCAGACGATGCAGGCTGAGGCAAGGACACAGGATTAGCTTAGGTTTTAAAAAATAAAGACGCTTTTTGTATATGGAGTAAGAGTGTTTTCACTCACTTACTATCTACGGGCCTTAGCCTACTTCTAAAGTCTAGTTTAGTCTAAAATACGGCTGCTGAAAGCGTCCAATAGGCATGCGTCCCTTTCTGCGTAGCCTTCGCACAGCTTCCCGAATGAATTTTGGCTGCAGTGCACCTGATTCGCCTTGTTGCTCCATTACATCTAAAGCTGAAATGCAAAGAACATTAATATAAAGCAAGTTTCATAATTTGATTACCTACCTTCTTCCACCACTTCGCCAACGAACACTTTGGCTATGCCCGACATGGCTATAACCACATTTTGAGACACCGAGCATCCGGTTATGGTCTGCATTAGCCTTTTGACCGCAGCCTTCGGAAATGCAGAGCGGCGATACATCTCATAGCGATCAAGTTGCTCTTCCGTAAAATTCGACACTAGCACCCTGTGAGATACTGCTTAGCTAGGTATGTTAAGATTGGGAATAAGGGCTTACTGCATGCGCTCGCGTTCCTCTTCTTCGAGCTCCTTTTTGGTTTTCAGCTTCTTTTGAGATGGCTCGCCGGAGTCACCATCTGCATCGCCATCATTTTTGATATCCTTGCCATCAACCTCTGCTGTGTCGGAGGTTTCGCTGTCTTTGCGGCTATCGGTAGCGGTATTAAAGAATTTTAAATCACCATCATCATTGTCGCTTAAAGAATTTTGTGTGGGAAACAGAATTTCATCCATTTCGTTGAAACAGTAAACATCTAATTACAATCGAGCAGCCGCCACAGTTTATCGCAGGAAGTAACACCACTAATCATGGTTGTATGGCTAGTGGTGGTAGCACCCAAATTGGTTATCAATAATGTGTGAACCATTGTGAATGATAATTTTAATAAAATATACAAATAAATAAATAAGATAAAAAAAAAAAAAAAAAAATGAAAAGCTTAGCAACTATTATTAGCTTTAAGAAATGAATTATAAATGCTCGGTTAAATTACCTCAATCTACAATCTATTGCTTTACTTGACTCGTGCTCCTCTACCATATCTATTATGATTACAAACTGCAATGATTTCAAATGTGTTTGAATGTTTTTTTACAGAATCGATACAGTAACCAGTAAGCATAAACAATCTAGAACTAATAGAAATTGCCAAAAATTAAATTATATTAAATGTGTAGATGTGTAGTATCGGCATCCAAATTTGAAGTTAGGTCAAGCATGCGATTGAAGTTATCGTTTGAATGAAATATATCGTGCTTTCAAGGTAGCAACACATCTCTAACCTCGTGCTCTCCTTTCATCGCCATCATTGCTCTGTGGCCGCAAGTGTATTCTAACTTTTTTTGCCAATATTTTTAACATGTCAGCAGTGGAAGCATTAAATGTTGAGACGGCCGCAACAGAAGTGGCTGGCGGCGACGACGCCAAGAAACAAAAGAAGCCAAAGCCGAACAATAAAAAACTGCGACAAGGTAAGTGTCCCCCTTTAATCATGCAGTTATATGTATGTACATATATAAATATATATGTATAAATTTATACAATATGTAAATATACATGTATGTATGTATGTATGTTGTATACGCTACTGTAAAATAATTGTAGAAGCTGCAGCAAAGAAGATCGCAGAGGGTGGCGAATCGGAAGCTGCGACCAATGGCGAAGCTGAAAAAAAGCCGCCAACTCAGGCGCCGGCAACCAAGAAGAAGAACAAGGGCAAAAAGTCTGGACAAACAAATCCACCTACTATACCTATATCGGACCTCTACCCCAATGGCAATTATCCGGAGGGCCAGATAATGGATCATCCGATACCCAAGGATATGGCAGACGATCGCACCGCCAAGGATCGGTTTACGTCGGAGGAGAAGCGTGCGTTAGATCGTATGAACAACGACATTTACAATGAGCTGCGCCAAGCTGCGGAAGCGCATCGTCAGACACGTCAATATATGCAAAAATACATTAAGCCAGGCATGACCATGATCCAAATATGCGAAGAACTGGAGAATACCGCACGCCGATTGATTGGGGAAAATGGCTTAGAGGCCGGCTTGGCCTTCCCCACTGGCTGCTCGCTTAATCATTGCGCTGCCCATTACACGCCCAATGCGGGCGACACTACCGTGCTTCAATACGATGATGTGTGCAAAATCGATTTTGGCACCCACATCAAGGGCCGCATCATTGATTGCGCCTTCACGTTGACTTTTAACAATAAGTACGATAAGCTGCTGCAGGCGGTGAAGGAAGCAACCAATACGGGCATCAAGGAGGCGGGCATTGATGTGCGTCTATGCGACATCGGCTCGGCCATACAGGAGGTGATGGAATCATACGAAATCGAGCTGGATGGCAAGACCTATCCGATTAAGGCCATTCGTAACTTAAACGGACACTCCATTAGCCCGTACCGTAAGCAATATAAATATATGTTTTTTCTGCAGTATTTCAATTGCTAACTTCCTCCACTTTGTTCGTAGGTATTCATGCTGGCAAGACCGTGCCCATTGTCAAGGGCGGCGAGTCTACGCGCATGGAAGAGGATGAGTTCTATGCCATTGAAACGTTCGGCTCCACGGGTCGCGGATTGGTCCACGATGACATGGACTGCTCGCATTATATGAAGAACTTTGATTTGCCATTTGTGCCGCTGCGTTTGCAGTCTTCCAAACAATTGTTGGGCACCATCAACAAGCATTTCGGGACGTTGGCCTTCTGCAAACGCTGGCTGGATCGCGCGGGCGCCACGAAATACCAAATGGCCCTCAAGGATCTGTGTGACAAGGGCATCGTGGAGGCCTATCCGCCGCTGTGCGACATCAAGGGCTGCTACACGGCGCAGTACGAACACACCATTATTTTGCGGCCCACCTGCAAAGAGGTTGTCTCTCGCGGTGACGATTATTAAACTTGATATTTGAGTACGATCTGAAGCAGAAGCGCTTGCATGGGCAGTCCACGTTTTGTAGCATGCATTATATATTGTACACATATATTAACTACAGATTATATTTTCAATAAGTTCGATTGCTTGTGAGTGCGTGAGCGGGAGAAGCGTACAGCTATTACAATATACTTGTGTGTTTTGAGCTCTAAGCGAATCACATAAGCCAATCTGTATTTCAAATTTCAACACCTGCTTTTATTATTCATTAGTATTATTATTATTATTCATTCCAGTGCAGCGAGCTGGTGACTGAATCAATTTTATTGCTGTCGTTTCTTGGTTTGAGCCATGCTCTGTAGTAAAAGACAAACCATTTGCCAGTGAGGTAGTAAAATATTTCTATGTAGCTAATTATGCTGAAGCCGTACATCAATGATAAAATGCCACCAAAACGATCTGCAAAGACATTCAAATTAAAAATCGCTCACTTGAAGGAACTTGGAATACTTGGAATGAGTTAGAATGGAAATAAAAGATTATCAAGTTATCAAGGAATATCGATATGTCAACCTGAATCACTTGCAAGCTACCAAACATATAAACGCATTGATCTTTAGTTTATAATATTACAAATAGTACTTTTTTACCAAACTCAAATATGTTTATAGCTAATCTTATTGAGATCCAAGAGTTTTGCTGTTAAAGGTGAAAGGCAAGCAGTTTTCGTGTATGGAATTTTTTTGTTTATGAATATCTGTATATAGTAAATGGAATTAATTAAAGAAAAAGTTTTCCAGGCGTAAATCAAACAAGAAAATCACCATCGGACTATACAGATTACAGATCAAAACGATATTTCCTATGAATATGTCTCTTAAGTATTCCCTCTGAGTATATCCTCTAAGTATTTTTTCTGTTTCCTATTTCTTCCCTCTAAGTATTTCTTCTAAATATTTCCTCTAAGTAAATGCTTCTATTTCCCTTGAATATTTTTTCTACACTTCACTTGGCTGGACTGCACCACTGAATCCTATCAGGCCTGGGCAACTGAAGAAACGCTGCAGCTGCTGCCCTTTATATAGGGCGCCTTTCACTCGAAGCTTGAGACGCGCCTAAACGCTGAGCTCGGTTCCAGGTAGGGGTCATTGCAGTCGAGCTTTCAGTGATTAATAGGAACACTCTCTGCTGTTTAAAGGATTCTAACTTCGTTTTACTTAAATATAAATACCAATGTATCACACAATTTAAATGATCTGTAGTTCTTCGTCCCTTGCATTGGTTAAGCACACGGATATAGTTCTCTTAAGACCTAGTTTTTTTTGCAAAATCTGCCTCAATTTATCAACTAGATCAAGGCTAGATCTAGTCAGAAATAGACTAAGCTGGCAACACTGACGACTTATTAGTGGGTACGGGTATGTGCGTGTATGTAAGTGTGTACATACATACGTATGTATGTATGTGCATGTGCTGCTTTTTGTGTAAGCAAAAAAGAAGCGCAGGCTGTCAATCAATATGCTCATTTCAATTGAGAATGGATGAGTATAGAAAGAATATACGTATGGATTTCGACTTAACTGAGCAGCACAATCCAATCGCCAACCATATTCATTTGTGTGGACTTCGCAAAGCGCAGCTTGAAGAACAATTTGATTATGGACAAGGGGCGGTCGTTGTTCAAGTCCTTGCTGCAAGTAGAGATAGGCTTAATGAGCTGGGGAAGCGGTCTAAACACAATCCTTCATACAGTAGGCCATGTCCGTAGCCGGATGAGTTGAAGGATCTCCTGAGCGGAGCCACGTTGCTGCTAATCTCGAAGTTAACGCCATCGCAGCTGGGCAGACAAAGTGGACATTGGGCCATGCTGCTGGCGTCATCCGCCGCTTCCTCGTCCTGCTCCACATACGGGTACTCAGTGAAGCCATACCAAACGCTGCGCCACTTCATCAGGCACGGCAAGTCGAGCAGCGAGCAGTAGCTGACATTCAGAGCGGTGCCGGCCATGGGGGATGACGCACAGCCGCAATGCTGCAGCATGCTGTTGATGCGACAGAGTAGAATGCACTCATCCAGTGAGTAGTACGATCTGTAAAGCAGCAGCTGCACTTGCTGATTCATTGCATCCATTAGTCACCTTCACTCACTGATTCAGCAACTTTTGGCCCTCCTCGGGGAAGTAACAGCGCCGTACCTTGGGCGTGACGCCGCGCACCGCAGCGCTGGAGTCGAAGAACTTCGGCTGCACGGGAATCTCCACAATGGTGTTGTGATCCACGAGTATTTCGCCATGCTTATTGGACTGCACCGAGGCGTAATCCTCTTGCGGAAAGATCATGAGCTGTGAGGCAAGATAAATTAAGTTGCAAATAAACCAGAAGGAAATGTCACCGGATTTTGTCGACAAAAGCATTTCTGTTAACCAAGCCTAACCAAGTGCTCTTAACTTGTATTGCGAAACCCTATTCTTCGAGAAGTTTGATCTCAGTGCCGCTTAGATCAGTGTCTCAGTGTCTTGAGACATATTGTATGCACAGATTTATATGTATAGAAGAAAGTCTAGTCCTCGGTCTTCGATATTCTATATTAATCATAATGAGGAGAAGTGACACTTCAATTGACAAAAAATTAAATATGGGGTACAACCATTTAGAAGAATAGTTTCTGAGCATTGGGAATTTGTAGAATTTACAGTCAATAACCAAATCCAATCTATAAGATATTAATTTGGAAGTCCTTCCCATTGAAGGCAACACTAGCAAATAAAAAACTAAATGCCTTTATGGAATGTCTACTTTGTTTTCCGTCCGTTCGACTATCCGTATAGCCTTATTAGCGTAATTAGTGCGTCGTAATAGCAGCTAAAGATTTGAAGCTTGAAATCGATTCCCATTTTTAAGGGAAGAGAGAATGTGTTATTAACCTTCTCTAATTATGCCCAGAAAGATATTCACCCATTTGGCGTGGCATAACAAAAATAACCTGTGGGTTTCACTGATTTGGTGCCGAGCCATCAAAATTGGGCAATTACGTAACACACGTAACACGTATAGGAATATTCCGAATTGGGAAATTCATATATCTTTATGGCTGGTAGCGCCTAGACAGTGACTGATGCTAATTTAGTTCCTACCAGTTCTTTAAGTGAACAAGTTGTAATTTACCCGGAAGGCCGTATTCGTGAAATAGCTCAATGTGTAGTCGTCCTGGTGTGTGTCCTGCAGCACGAATTGTATGCCGTTCAAAACGGAGTTCGATTCAAAAACCACCTGTGGCAGTGCCGCCATTTCAGCATCATCTCGCTCACGCTGTCCGCTGTAAGTGGGAAGAAATGAATATATATATATTCTTTAATGTAGCTAGAGTCTATATAAATTTCTCACGGATATTGCGAATAGCTGGGTCGCCTATAGTTGAATATGCAACACACACCAGACGACGTTGCCCGCTTGATGAACAATTGGCTCGTGTTAACAGGCGTGCCATAGACGATCCCTCGCAGCACTAGGTCACCGCAATCGGGCGTCAACTCGCGCAGTATGTCGTGCACCGAATACTCACTGCCATTGTAGTAGCTAGTGAGTAGCCAGTGGAGCTGACCCAGTTCCGCGACATCCAATGGGGCCTCCTCGTCCGCATTCAAATAGAAGTTGCTCAGCAGCAGCAGGCGGTCCGCCAAGACCTCCAAGCCTAACGGGGAGTAGCGACTGCCATTGCCAACTGCTGCCCCGTTTTGAGTCTGGTGCTGATAGCTGGGAATCGAGTGGGACATTAGTATGCGAACTGAGTGACAATATGCAGGTTACCTATTTCGGGGGAGACGTAGTCTCAATACACTTTTAATAAGCTTGAGCTATGTCGGCTTAAACTGTATCTTCAAAAATATATATATCTTCTAGAATGGCATAGATCTATATCTATCATACATATATACGATAAATTGTATTTTAAAGTCCTTGAATGAGAATACTCATTGACTTTCATTCACTACAAAATTCTACTCTTTAGGCTGAAGTTCTTTATGGCTTTGGCAACGCAAAGAATTTGAAATTGACGAATTGCACTCATTGCATGTCTTTGTCACTTTGCAGTAGCTTACAATCAATATGTGCATTAATCAAGGCGTTTACCCACTTTCTCTCCAACCAATTCCATTCAAGCTCCACTAGAAGAAACAGAAGTCTATAAAAGTTTAACACATATCTTGGGTGATTCATAGCAATGCGAACAATGTCGCTGAACAAGTCGCTTCTTTTTGCCGCGTTGGGGCTTTTGGCCACCTTTGGATTGAGTCAGGCGGAACGCGTTCACTATGACAATTATCGTCTGTATAAAGCCACTTCTGAGAATGAAGAGCAACTGGCTGTGCTGAAGGAACTGGAGGGATCCTCGGACTCCATCATATTCCTGGATGGTGTTCACCTCGTTGGGGCCGATGTCCAGATGGTTGTTGCTCCACACAAAGTGCCTGATGTATTGGAGATTCTGGGCAAAGCTGAGATTAAATATGAACTGCAGTCTAAGGATTTCCAAAAGTCGTTGGATGAGATTGACGAGAAGGTGGCACCCAAGGGTCGCGCAGGCTCGGAATGAAGTGGGCGCCAGCAGCAGCGCCTGTTCTGATGCCTACGCTGGACCCAGAGCGTTCTCTGAGATCGAGACTTTGTCCTTGTCGAACTATATTGCCTCGATCAAAGATAAGATTCAGCTCTATGTCTCGTTCCACGCCTTCTCGCAGTATCTGCTCTATCCTTATGGTCACACCAAGTCGTTGCCCGATAACGTTAAGGACTACCAACAGGTGTTCAAGGCGGCCGTATCTGCCATTTCCAAGCGTTATAATACTAAATACACTGGTGGCAACATCTATGATGCCATCTACCCGGCAGCTGGATCGAGTGTGGATTGGGTCTATGCCACCCAGCATGTGCGCATGGCATTCTGCTATGAGTTGCGTCCCTCCAATAATTTCTATTTTATCAACTTCAAGTTGCCCGCCTACCAGATCATTCCCGCCAGCGAGGAGCTCTTGGACTCAATGACGGCCATGATTGGTGAGGTGCAGAAGTTGGGCTATTTCAATTGAAGATTTGCACAATAAATAACTCACATTTTAGCGGCATAGTTATGCATTAGACTCTTGCTAATCATGCTGGACCTGCAAACACCCACAGCGGGAAAGGGACTGTTGGATACATGCACCAGATTGGGTGCCATGTGAATCTCAGTGGGCTGATCGATGTACTCGAGTGTCAGATTGACGATAACGATGTGTGTCCAGACAACAATCACAGCCAGAAATGCCAACCAAAGTGCTCTGTCAATATTGTCAATAGTAAATAGTGTTAATTGGAATCAGTTAAATTGCTGAAAGTTAAAGATCTTCACTTGGCGTAGTGCACCGGGCTGTGTAGAAGCAGTAGCTTTAATCCATTTATATAACTATTGCGTAGAAAGTCTTTAAACAGTCTGCGATAGTTGGACTCCACTTCAGACAATTGGTACATGATTGAAGTTTATTACTAAGTGGAAGAAACTATCAAGTCAATTTATAGTGCTGTCTCTTGTCCGTGTAGCTCATCAATCAGCACACAATTGGAAAGTGTCAGGGCCTAGACAGCTGCTGTCAAAAGTGACTGAGTGATGGATGTCTTAAATGGACGAGTCAAAGAGGGCGAGAAAGAACGTGCACAGTCATTAATAGTAAAGGACGTATAGCTATACAACGAATGTACTACTGAATATGAAGAAAATTATCCGGTAGATTTCTAGTACTCTTAGTAATTGATATACGTTAGTTAGACAATGATTTCCTTAGCAAATTTGGAGTCGACTCAAAAATAATCTTATTGAAGCGAGCGAAAGAATGTGTGATATGTTCAGTCATCAACACGTATACGCCGTTTATCATACACCAAGTACATGTGGCCATTGTAATAGCTAATAAGCAGTTAGCGTAGTTAATCCAGTTCATCGATACCGAATGGTACTGTACTGATTAGCAGCACCAGGCGGTCCACCAAGTTGTCCCAAGCTAATGGTGAGTGGCGATTGTCATTGCCAACTATTGCTGAGTATTCCGTCTAGTGGGATATTAAAATGCGTAGTCAGTGCGAATATCAAGTGGATTCCTGGTAGAAAAAAAGGATTATGTCTGTGAAGATACAGATACAGATGCAGATACAGATACAGATACAGATACAGATACAGATACAGATACAGATACAGATACAGATACAGATACAGATACAGATACAATACAGATACAGATACAGATACAGATACAGATACAGATACAGATCAGATACAGATACAGATACAGATACAGATACAGATACAGATACAGATACAGATACAGATACAGATACAGATACAGATACAGATACAGATACAGATACAGATACAGATACAGATACAGATACAGATACAGATACAGATACAGATACAGATACAGATACAGATACAGATACAGATACAGATACAGATACAGATACAGATACAAGATACAGATACAGATACAGATACAGATACAGATACATACAGATACAGATACAGATACAGATACAGATACAGATACAGATACAGATACAGATACAGATACAGATACAGATACAGATACAGATACAGATACAGATACAGATACAGATACAGATACAGATACAGATACAGATACAGATACAGATACAGATACAGATACAGATACAGATACAGATACAGATACAGATACAGATACAGATACAGATACAGATACAGATACAGATACAGATACAGATACAGATACAGATACAGATACAGATACAGATACAGATACAGATACAGATACAGATACAGATACAGATACAGATACAGATACAGATACAGATACAGATACAGATACAGATACAGATACAGATACAGATACAGATACAGATACAGATACAGATACAGATACAGATACAGATACAGTACAGATACAGATACAGATACAGATACAGATACAGATACAGATACAGATACAGATACAGATACAGATACAGATACAGATACAGATACAGATACAGATACAGATACAGATACAGATACAGATACAGATACAGATACAGATACAGATACAGATACAGATACAGATACAGATACAGATACAGATACAGATACAGATACAGATACAGATACAGATACAGATACAGATACAGATACAGATACAGATACAGATACAGATACAGATACAGATACAGATACAGATACAGATACAGATACAGATACAGATACAGATAGATAACGATACAGAATACAGATATCAGATACAGATACAGATAACAGATACAGATACAGATACAGATACATATACAGATACAGATACAGATACAGATACAGATACAGATACAGATACTAATACAGATACAGAATACAGATACAGATACAGATACAGATACAGATAACAGATAACAGATACAGATACAGATACAGATACAGATACAGATACAGATACAGATACAGATACAGATACAGATACAGATACAGATACAGATACAGATACAGATACAGATACAGATACAGATACAGATACAGATACAGATACAGATACAGATACAGATACAGATACAGATACAGATACAGATACAGATACAGATACAGATACAGATACAGATACAGATACAGATACAGATACAGATACAGATACAGATACAGATACAGATACAGATACAGATACAGATACAGATACAGATACAGATACAGATACAGATACAGATACAGATACAGATACAGATACAGATACAGATACAGATACAGATACAGATGCAATTAGTTATAAATATCTAGACCTTTGTGTTATTATTCTAGCTGCATTCATTCATGATTGTATTCACTGTAAACCTAAGTTTTTTATGATTAGATTGGAACGTCGACGAATTTAAATTTGAAGACTTGCATTTTTTTTCATGCCTACGTCGCTTTATATTGATTTACAATCAAGATGTGTTGTGATAGGTGTATTTACTAAGATTATTTTCAATTTTAAGTCTAGCAAAAAACATTTACCTAAAACAAGGACTGTAAATAAAATTTGAACGACTGGACTTATCAGCAAAGTTTCCATCGAATAAGAACACAAAGCAAACCCCTATAAAAGCTCAGCACACGCCTGTTTGCACTTCATAACAACGACAACAATGTCGCTGAACAAGTCGCTTCTTTTTGCCGCGTTGGGGCTTTTGGCCACCTTTGGATTGAGTCAGGCGGAACGCGTTCACTATGACAATTATCGTCTGTATAAAGCCACTTCTGAGAATGAAGAGCAACTGGCTGTGCTGAAGGAACTGGAGGGATCCTCGGACTCCATCATATTCCTGGATGGTGTTCACCTCGTTGGGGCCGATGTCCAGATGGTTGTTGCTCCACACAAAGTGCCTGATGTATTGGAGATTCTGGGCAAAGCTGAGATTAAATATGAACTGCAGTCTAAGGATTTCCAAAAGTCGTTGGATGAGATTGACGAGAAGGTGGCACCCAAGGGTCGCGCAGGCTCGGAATACAATTGGGGCCAGTACTACGAACTGGACGATACGTATGCCTGGATGCAGTCCTTGGCCAAGCAAAACCCAAAGATTGTCACACTGATCGAGGGTGGTAAAACCTATCAGGGTCGTTCAATTCTGGGCCTGAAGATATCCAAGAGCGGCAGCGAGAAGCCCGGCATCTTCATCGAGGCTGGTATTCATGCTCGAGAGTGGATCGCCCCAGCGGCTGCTACCTTTATCGTCAACCAGCTGCTCACGTCAAATGTGGATTCTATTAAGCAGTTGGCCGACAACTACAATTGGTACGTCTTCCCCCATGCCAATCCTGATGGCTATGTCTATACACACACCAAGGATCGCCTATGGCGCAAGACCCGTACACCTTATGGCAGCTGCTTCGGCGCTGATCCTAACCGCAACTGGGGCTTCCACTGGAATGAAGTGGGCGCCAGCGACAGCGCCTGTTCCGATACATATGCTGGACCCAAAGCGTTCTCTGAGATCGAGACTTTGTCCTTGTCGAACTATATTGCCTCGATCAAAGATAAGATTCAGCTCTATGTCTCGCTCCATGCCTACTCGCAGTATCTGCTGTATCCTTATGGCCATACAAAATCGTTGCCCGATAACGTTAAGGACTTCCAACAGGTGTTCAACGCAGCCATATCTGCTGTCTCCCAGCGCTATAATACAAAGTACACTGGTGGCAACATCTATGATGCCATCTATCCGGCAGCTGGCGCCAGTGTTGATTGGGCTTATGGCACCCAGGGTGTGCGCATGGCTTTCTGCTATGAGCTGCGTCCCTCTTCCAACTCTTATGCCACTGGATTTAAGTTGCCTGCTTCCCAGATTATTCCCGCCAGCGAGGAGCTCTTGGACTCTATTACCGCCATGGTTAGTCAGGTGGAGAAATTGGGCTATTTCAAGTAATAATTTCTACAATAAAGGACTCAAATTTTAAAAGCCTATTTGTTACTAGATTATTTATGGTCACATTCGATTGGCAGGAGAATTTATTGGACTAAGAAAATTTCAGTGTGCTCATCGATATCTGTGTAAAGGGTCCCAACCAGAATTTCTGGTCATAGAACGTTATCAATAGATTGTTTCAATTGGTAAAAAAGAGCTATAGGTCCTCATTTATCGCATGCGAACAAAATTCAATAGCATCCATAATACTCATGGGAAATACTCATGAGCCGCCTTGGTTGATAAGATTGATTTAGGATCTGTTAGTCAACAAATTCTTTTAAAACTGTTAATGAATGACAACAACAGCTCATGGTGAATGGCCATGTATTTCTCATTTTAGATAGTAGACAAACTTATTCCTTTCTTACGAATATATTTATAAAAAAAATTTAGATCGTAAATAGAATAGAATACCGTGCTGCCAAATCGCTTGCTCCACACGAGCTTGATGCGCTAAATAGTGCTAGAAGTTTTAGTTTTATGTGTAAAAGATAAGGTGTCAACAGAAATCTTATTAGTTTTCAAACGTACATTAATGAATACGTTCGCGAGTACCTGAATACGCTACGTTCGCCTTCTGTATCAGCACATCAATGTATAGACTGCAAGTCACTGAATGGTGCCGAACTAAACCAACATACTTGATAATTAGTTCAAAGAAAAGGCTCCTGACATGAAAGAAATCCACAAAAAGGGGTTTCAAAAAGTGCAGTGATTTACACTGCAGTAATAAAAGTATTGATAAGGGGTTGGACACAGATTACGCTCTTATTTATGCGCCTAAGAATTGACGTCTTAATCGCAAAGGCTATAAATATGGTTTAGTTAATTGACTTATCAGCGCTTATCAACCTGTTGCGCTATAAGCTCTAGCGACAATAAAAACCAACCACGCGACCTTAAATGGCTAATAACCACGACAACCATGTCGCTGAACAAGTCGCTTCTTTTCGCCCTGTTTGGCCTCTTGGCCACTGTTGGATTGAATGGGGCGGAACGGGTCCGCTTTGACAACTACCGTCTATACAAAGCCAATGCCGAGAACGCCGTGCAGCTGGCTGTGCTGAAGCAGCTTGAAGGATCATCGGATTCCATTTTGTTCTTGGACGGTGTTCACCTCGTTGGAGCCGATGTCCAGATGGTTGTTGCTCCACACAAAGTGCCTGACGTATTGGAGATTCTGGGCAAAGCTGAGATTAAATATGAACTGCAGTCCAAGGATTTCCAAAAGTCGTTGGATGAGATTGACGAGAAGGTGGCACCCAAGGGTCGCGCCAGCTCCGACTATAATTGGGCGCAGTACTATGAACTGGATGATACATACAGCTGGATGGTTAGCCTGGCAAAGATGTACCCACACGTTGTCACATTGATTGAGGGTGGAAAAACCTATCAGGGACGTTCAATTCTTGGTGTCAAAATATCCAAGAGCCTCAGCGAGAAGCCTGGCGTATTGTTGGAGGCTGGCATTCATGCTCGCGAATGGATCGCTCCTGCTGCTGCCACATTCATCATCAATCAGCTTTTAACCTCGAACTTGGATTCCGTCAAGGACTTGGCCGACAATTACAATTGGTACGTCTTCCCCCATGCCAATCCCGATGGTTACGTGTACACCCACACCACAAATCGTATGTGGCGCAAGACCCGCACTCCCTACGGCAGCTGCTTCGGCGCTGATCCCAACCGCAACTGGGACTTCCACTGGAATGAAGTTGGTGCAAGCTCCGATCCATGCTCCGATACCTACGCTGGACCTAGCGCATTCTCTGAGATTGAAACCCTATCGCTGTCGAACTACATTGCCTCGATAAAGGACAAGATCCAGCTTTATGTTTCGTTCCATTCCTACTCGCAGTACCTGCTTTACCCTTATGGACACACAAGCGACCTGCCTGATAATGTAAAGGACTTCCAGCAGGTGTTTAATGCTTCCATCGCTGCTGTCTCCCAGCGCTACAATACGAAGTACACTGGCGGCAATATATATGATGCCATCTATCCGGCAGCTGGAGCTAGCATCGACTGGGCCTATGGAACTCAGGATGTGCGCATGACATTCTGCTATGAGCTGCGTCCTTCATCCAACTCGATCCTAACCGGTTTCAAATTGCCCGCTGAACAGATTATTCCTGCTAGCGAGGAAGTGCTGGACTCAATTACCGCCATGGTTGGTGAGGTCAAGAAGCTGGGATACTTTGACTAAAGAATGAAAACATAGCGGTATGCTATGGATCCTCATTGATATATAGCGAGGGATTTTACTAGATTGTTCAACTACTTTGCATAAATGAGATTTCTTCATTTCCAATAAAATTATTATATTCTGTAGAGGGTTCATACATGCAAAAGTTTTTAGCTATTAATGAAGATTGCTGAATTTTAAGTTTTTTTTATGATTACTTTGATTATCATACTAGACCTAATATCTTTCTCGATTGATGTAGTTAAATATGGGTCGAAACGTGAGAAAGTAAACAAACTCAAAAGCCGTGACAATGCTGAAGCCTAGAATTAGGCCAAGGAGACCGCCAAATGACGCTGAAATAAGAAAGTATATTAAACAGCTATGGGAGGTATCAATGGACAAGAGCTTACCCAATGATGAAAGCCAGTTCTGAAAGATCTCCATACGATATCTGGTGGACATCAGGTCGCTATAAAAGACGTGCACCAATATGCTATCTGTGTGATTCGAGCTGTAATTCGAATGCAGTAGATCAGCTTTACCACACGTTTAATATTTTAAGGAAAGTCTTGCCTGTTGGCCATTTTGTTGCGGGAGTAGCTGGCGTCCAGCCGGCCCATAGTGCTCTCGGAGCCATATTGATTCGACTCGCAGTCCGGCAAACAATCGCAGGGAAAATTTTTCGTATTGCGTACTATGGAGTACGGAGCGTCTAGGTTGGCCAGGGCGCGTGAGAAGAAGCCTAATTTCAAAATTAAGAAACGCATTCAGCACGACAGCCTTCGATTCGGCTCAATCTTTTTCTACTCACGCTTGGTTTCGAGCATGCAATTCATGTCAAGCACGCCGCAGATCTTGATGGTGCCATTGTTGATCAGATAGGCGGGCAGGCAGCCGCAGCGCTGAAGAGTCATCTTCATCCTGCATTCGAACATGCAGTTGATGAAAGAATAGCGTTTAAGGCCATCCAACTTGCGCTCGCTGCCAAAGAGGCAGTTCCTCCAGCGCAGGTCCATCTGACGAATGTCCTTCGTGGCATACGTTGACGCTGGGTTGATGCGCACGAAGCTCTCGCGAGTCGATGTAACTACCTTGGTTTCGGAATTCTCGTCCGGAAAATTATAGGCATCATGAATGAGCAGACGAAATCCAAATCCACTAAAGAAGGTGCCGTAATAATCGGCTACCATCGGATCAAGCAGGACAGATAGACCCGTCGTATAACCACAGCCAGTTACGCGATAAGGGCGCTTGGGCACTTGGTAGGCGATTTTACTAATAGACAGATTAAATTGATGAGGTTACAGGTAAAGAAAATAATTTAACTACTACAACGCTGTCCATATTCGATGAACCAGTCTGGCAACCATATACCTTTTTACAGAGATGGGCACAATACGCCGTATAGAATCATGGTCACTATATGAGAGATATCCTATTAAAAAAGTGATGTCAAGAAATCTACATTTCCGTTGAATATAAGCAGAATGCGTACATCTTTGCCGATCTAGCGTTCCTTTATATTTTTTAATGTTAACTCATTATTATAGCCATTTGAATATCGTAGCTGGGTGCGACTGTTGGGTCAAATATTGAGATACTAATTATACTGAGATTTAGTCGGCTTCTGACATATTGTAGTTTAGGTCGGACAGGAGATCGTCTACTACAAAGGGAATGAAAATTAAACATCGCTTTTATTTCTATCAATATATCAATTATAGATATATCCTCATATTTAGATCAATTTTGACATATTATATTCAAATTTACTATTTATTTATAAAAAAAAAAAAAAAAAAAATACTAACAAGTAAGAAAGCTCTAGTCGAGACTGCCCGACTATAAACACGCATTGGCTACATTACACTGCAGTGGTGGCTTGGTATGGGATATTAATTGTTTAATAACTTTTCTTATGGGACCATCTTCATGAAACTTTTAAATTATGATTAAAACATGAATATGCATGCATGTGCACAAGTTTCTAGTATTTGAAATACGTTTTCTACAAAGGAGAGGGTGAGGGGGTGAATATAGAGGTGAAGAGTAAATTTTAACAAAAATCAAAATTCTATAAAGTACATATGAATCTATATTTACTCTAGATCTAAAGATGTAGCAGATATACATTTTTTACTGGTTTTCGATAATGTTTCTAATCGATAACAAAATAACAGGGCAAAGCAAAACTTGATATGCGCGTGGTACACACGGACCTAGGAAAAAAGTTAAGTCTCTCTTACATCTTCTGAGATCGAAGGAAGGACAGACGGACAAAACTAAATCGACTCAGCTCGTCGCCCTGATCAAGAATATACATATGTTTATGCTTTATGGTGTCTGCCACGTCTCCTTCTGCCTGTTACCTACTTTTAACAAAACCATTATACCATTTTCAATGGGTTCATGTAACAAGATTCGAACCCTGAATCCTAAGTTGGAAAACTACAGTTAGAGAATGGAGCTATTCAATAATTTGTTCGCTATATTCTCACTTTGTGAATAAATTGATGTCTTAAAGTATCTAAAAAGATGAAGAATCTTTCCAATTTAAATATAATACAAATTTGTATTACGCGAATATCGCAAATGAAATCTACTGAAAAGATTTCCAATTTATTGATCAAATACGGCTGTTCTTATTCGATTCCCCATTTATACTATTTAAACGTTGCAGTCGGGCATTACTGCGGAATACTCATTCACATCCCATCAGCAATTTAGCAGCTAAGTTTCGCTCTAATACTGAAAAAAAATTCAGTTTTTTCCCGACTTTCCACACTTCTACTAGGCGTAGACACTTCATTTTTGATCAGTTCTTAGAACAAGCTAACGGTACCCTAATTGCAAAATTTGAATGCTTACGCTCAAAAATTTTAGAATTACAGGGTATTTTTCGATATGCCACGATAGAGGAGGTTACTAATAGCTTAACTTAAATTTGAAGCTTCTGGCTATTATACTTTAGGAGATATTAACATTTGCGGTTTGCCACGCCCCCTGTGGACGGACATATACCCGACAAAACTTTTTGGTCTTGGGTGGTCAGTCCGAGTATATATGAAAAATTTGAGGTCTCTGGCATCAATAGTGCCTAAAATATAGCAGAATTAAAAAATCATCATGGGAGTAGATATATCCGCTCGTGATCTTGGGTGGTCGATGCGGATCTATATTCTAAATTTTAGCTTTCTAGCTCTTCAATTCTGGCATATCGGAAAATATTTTTTCCTATTTGCCACGCCCCTAGTGAACGGATCGGAAAAGTTTTAACACTTTTTAAATCGGAGATATACACGAGTATATGTTCCAAATTTCAAGACTCTAGCTTGAATAGCGCCGAAATAGATTGCGTTCATACGGTCAGACGGACAGACGGACGGATAGCAAGACGGACATTGCACAAAACCAATATACTAATTCACTTTCGTGAATGAGTATAATTATAGTATTATTGCTAGCCATTAAATCCGGCTGATCTGTGCTGAAACAGCACAAATAACTTGTAAGGTCTTGGAAACAGTTAGCCCCATCTATGTACTTCTGCTAGAATGACTTACACTGGGAAGTTGTTGGTCATGGTTGCGAAAAAGTTGAAGCTGCAGCAGATGCCCTGTATGGTGACGATGCGCTGAAACAGACTCTCGCAGCGCGTCTTGATGCCCTTCCAAATGCAGCGGGAAATCATGTCTAGACAATCGGGAGACAGGCGATTCATCAGTTCCGTAAGCGTAATATTATTCAATCTCAGTATTCTATCGTAGATTTCCAGTGAACTATTGTTAACTGTGCGGCCGGCGGGAAATAAAGTTAGATTAAAGAGCTCTTGTAGCTCCCCTTTGGTTACATTCGGCGGCAACTGCCTGAAGAATTTCGGAATAATAAATATATTGGATTTTTTGGCTAAAGATTCTTCTGTGCCACTCACATGTGCTCCATCAGCATTAACGCTTTCGTTTTGGACACCCTGTTGAAGTTGCATATGGTTACTGCTGGAAAGGGTATATTCCAGGTGGGAAAGTGCGAGCTCTCGATGACAGTCACCGTGGGTGTCTTACGATTCGAGTACCAGGAGGTAAGCACCAGGGATACGGCACTAATGATAGCTGCTATGACGACGCCGAGCCAAAAGCAACGCTCGTTTCGGCTGATATCCGGCCGTGTAATATAGCTGAAGCCGTGCAGTGAGGTGGTCTGGCAAAAATTACGCAAACTTTCCCTAAACCAAATTCGTATCTCTCGAAAGTGATAGATTCTCCATTGCTTGGACGTTTTCTCGATGTTGTTTATGCTGCTGCTTTTATGGTGCTCGGTCGGTTTGCTCTGCAGTTGTTGCGACTGAACCAATTGCATATCGAAGATGCGTCGCTTCTTGAAGGCCATGGTGACCAGCAGGAGGTGCTTCGGGCAACTGACTGAACGGACTCTATGTATTGAAGGCTGGCTAATTGGCTTGTGCTAATTAGCCTTCGTGCCATTAGCTCGCTGCTGACGACGTCGCCTGTAGCGTATTTGCTGCCGAGTTAGCCAGTTACAAGTGGGTCGCACACACACAAAGAATATCAGCTCGAACACAGATACGAAACTACAGCCCATAAATAGGCCGGTGATGCCGCCAAAGGTACCTGTCACAAAGCAATTGATAGGTTGTTTATTAAATATAGGTCTTAATGGTCGTTAGCCACAGTACAACTTCGCTACAACGAACAAGCTTTAGGGTATTTCCTTCGAGCTGAATTTTATAAAGCTTTTCCAAATTATCTCTTATATGAATGTTTTATTTTACCTATAATAAGTCCTTACTGCAGTTTGGGAAGAGGATACTCGGAGTTTTCAATAAATATATCTATATATCTGAAACCTCTCTCTTCAGGCATCTTCAAAATGATTTGTATATTACGAGTCGACTTCAGTTATCATAATAAAAGAGTATGAAATAAATTGTTTTCAATACTCTTCCTTAAATATAAACTCATTTTATTTGGATTCAATGCCTATAGATAGGTGTATACAATATTAAATAATAATAGCTTAGAGAACTGTTAAATGAATAAGGGATCTCAACTTGTCTGTATCCGACTTTTTACTTTATTTAATATGCCATTAAGATCTGACTTTGTATATAAATACTACATAAATGTTTCGGTCTTAATGTATCAGAGTTTTCTATATAGTTGCTCAATCGTACTTACCTATAAAAGTCAGAAAATTCTCATAGACATCCAAACGCACTCGCTCCTCGTTAAATGAATCAAAGTATACGTGTAGTAGGACCTCGTCCGAACCATTAAAGTTCTTGCTGCCATAAAGTAATTATAGATGTAAATAAAGATATCAGTTTAGCTCCTCACTACAAACATCAAACTTACTAGAAGGAAATATTATAATGATTAGCTTGAAACATCGGGTAACTCTCATTGAGGGCTGCCAGATCGATTTGCATTTCATAGCGCTTGAATTGGCAGGACGGCAGGCAATTACAGAAGCGTTGTAGCTGATCCCAGCTGAAAGCTAGAGAAAATATAATTAAATTAAAGCAAAATTTAGCAGGTAAATGCGAATTCTATATTTATCAATTTAAAAAAAAAAACAATTATTTAAAAAATATCCATTTTCTACTTTGAATTGTGAAATAATTTAATCTATTCAATTAAAAGATTATTCATTTTCAAAAAGCTGTCAACTATTAAGAAGTTATTTTCTTGGTGTACATCTTAGTTGATCAATCAATGAATGGGGAACTATGGTCTAGTCGTTAGAAGTCCATGGGAATATATTCGATAGTATGCTAACGAATTAAGAGTCTATTCACTTTTAATTTGTTCACTATAAGATCAGCTCCTACACTAGCTCCTTCAGCTTAATTATAAGAAATGTAATAATTATATATTGTATAAATAGAATCTTATACAAATACAAATCAATAGTTCAATAGGACTAGTCTATTTCATGAGCAGATACATAGTTCAACAGCTTATGAACTAGCAATGAACACGTTCTTCAATTTTCTATATGTTTTCTGCTCTTCTATACTCTATACTCTCTTCTTCTTCTGCCTTCTGTTAAATATTGTTTTCATTTCTTATTTTCTGCTCCCTCCACTTTTCGTCTCACCGCCTTCCCTTTCGGTTCTTCCCTTTTCTTACCATATCTTCCCCGTTCTGTTTAATTCCATGAGTGGAACAACTTACCGACTTCGCTCAGGCATTTCAGTTGTTCCAGTTGACAAAGAGGCCATTGCGGAAGCTTCGGCATGTGGGGATGCACACAGCTGCAAACTTTAAGGATCCGCTCGCTCTCGCACTCTGCTAGGCAATTCGCTTGGCTGTATTTTGGATAGTAGAATAGCAGGCGCTCCTGGCTCAAATAGCAGCCTCTTTTGGCTGGCTTTAAGCCGTCAATATAGGGCGTGGCATGGGTATTGTAAGACCTCAACATGACGTGAGCCTCTGTGCCTCGTGGAAGGAGCGCACGTTCTGTGGCTGCATGAATGCCAGACTGGGCCTCGTGCAGCAGCAACTGGAAACCAGCTGCGGAATGTCGTGAGCTGGCATAATCCTCTAGCTGGCTGGCAAGGCGTAGGGTTAAGCCCTTGGCCGGATTGCCAGCTGTCTGGATGGGTGTTCCGTTGAAGGTGCAACATCGACCCTCAGAGTAGCTCCAGCTGGGGGTGAGCAGCCGATCGCAGCTTTGAACTAGGCCCTGCCACAGGCAGCCCAGGACCTGAGACTCACAAGTCCGTGGAGCCAGGTTCTCCAGCAGCTGAGACCAGCTAATGTTGCCAGATATCCCTACATGCTCATTCCGACTCCAATTGCGCTTAGTTAACCAGGGCAGAGACTGTGGCGGCAAAGTATACTCCTTCATCCTGAGCTGACTTTTCGATATGCGATTCATACTACATATGCTCAACGCCGGGTAGCTCATCGACTGCTCCGAAATAGGCTGCAACATGCTCTCGATATACCTTATGGTGGGCGTCTCCGCGGAGAGGCTATAGGACATGATCAGTACGAGGAGGGAGAGAAGTATGGCCGTGCAGATGAGCAGCCACCAGAGCACACGCTGCCAGGTGCAAGCCCCGACGAATACATGGAATCCATGGATGCTCGACATCTCGCAGTAGATCTCGAAGCCCGTCTTCGATTTGCAGAGGCCGTCGTCATGGCGGGCACGCAGGAAGTTTAGAAATCTGGGCAATGGCAGCTGCTCCAGACGCTTGGAAAATCTCGCACGTTGCGTGCGCCAATATCGCAGGAACTTAAGTCTCTGCAGTATCTTGTGGAACTGCTCACATCGGGTTTGAGGTCTTTCCGGCCTATCGAAGCACTGAAGCGGCATTATCTTGTGCGGTCGCTTGGGTCGCAGATAGGCCTCAAAGTTGATTAGATAGATGGGCTGGGGAGCATCTTTAGCTGGGGTAGTTGGCATTTTGTTTAGTGTTGTTTTTCCAGTTGAATAAGTGATTATATACTTGAACCTGTTAAAGATTATATAATATATTTGACCTATATCAATAGGTATATTATTATTATATTATAAGATATATTTAAAACATATACTATGCTGTATATACTATATATCGAATATATTGTGGAGGAGATGATACGATGTCACTAAAAAGTCAGAAGGAGTTATTGCTGAAGTAGTAATTGTTAAAATCAATATTGCAAATTTAGGAATATCAAAAGGTGGAAAACAAAATTAAGTTTATTACAAAACCTATTATATTACGACTACATATATATATTTAAAAAGATCTTTATAATTTGCAAATATGGGAAATTATAGTTTTACATACAGACTTTAGATTTGTTTGCTCTCTACAAATATAAATATATTCAACATTATTTGATCAGAACTTACGTGATTAACAAAGTTTACCCAAAATAATGTTTATAAGATATTCGATTCACTTTCTCAAACAAATAATTTAACTATTTTAACATCTTACATATTCTATATGTCTTATATATTGGTTTGGAATATAACCTTTTTGGAGTTTCGTTTCACTTGCACCAACCATCTATTCTCGAGTAGCCGAAATTCATTTGCTTTATATGCTTTATAAGTCGTGTATCCCCAAAATCATTAGCGTTACGCCCACTCGTTGGTCAATCGAGCTCGACACGCCCTTCAGCTGTTGAGCATGGCGCTATCAGGCTTTGCTGCTGCTTGATTAGCTCTATCAGCCTCAATATATACCTTCTCACCTTCACACCTGTGAGAATGATTGTAAACAATAGAAAAAAAAAAAAAAAAAAACAATTAAGCATTTGTTTATATGTATGGAAGTAGCTACTGAGAGTACCCAAGCGATAAGCATGATAAATAAATAATAATAGGAAATTGTTTACAGAAAAATATTGCTTCCTATTCCTAAAGAACAGTTGAACACAGCAGATACTGTTATTATTATTGTTATTATTGTTATTGTTGTTATGCATTGCTTAGCTAATGAGTTTATTGTTGCTTTTGTTGTGATTGCTGTTTGCGTAGTGTACATACCCACCCAGTTACCCACTCACCCACCCACACACAACAAGACATCCACACAGTAAGCATGGCTCTCTTTCACCCACTCTTTCTCTCTATTTCTCTTTCTCTCTTGATAAGAAATAAGTTGACATCCTATTAAATATTCAGCACAAGTCACACTGTTCTGTTGCCCTGTAGCCCTGATAGATATATACAAGTATATAGTATACAGCTAGGTATATGCATATGTATATGTATATGTACTCCCCAAATACAGATACATCAAAGTCACGCGCAAATTGGGCGATAGAATTGGATATGGTTTGGTCTATGGCTATTATGGCTATGGGAAGGTGATTCATTAACGGTTGGTCATGCGATATCCACATAGTGTAATATGTATGTCTGTATACATGTATCACTAATCCATATCTATACGAGCAGGGATTTCTATTTAATTTAACTTCTAAGAATTACTTTTACTAGAATACAAAATTTAGCTTCAGAGAATTACTTTTACTAGTATACAAAATTTTGACAGTTACAATTGATAAATGAGAATAGTTGATAGTTAAACCAATTTTATGACAAAAGTTATTTACTCCCGTTATTCTTTTCAAACTGCAACTCCCAACAAACAACATTGAAAGCCTGGTACAATCGATCGGAAAGTACTTAAGGTACAATCACCTTACATTATATTTTTAATATAGAACAAAGATTCTCAATGCTTAATAAATATTTCAGGACGCAGGCTATGTATATTTGCTATAGAGGACCTTGAGCATTCCTGTCAAGTTTAAATTTTTGGAATCCGATATATTAATTAATATATAATATATATATATATATATATATATATATATATATATATATATATATAATATTTTTAGTAGATAGTATGTAGATGATAATAACAATAGCTAATAATGGTTCTGAAGCTAAAGTCGTTGAATTGAAGATAGAGTTCTACGGTTATATACGGCTAATTCGCGTGTTCAAAATATCTTCACATTTTATCAGCTGAGGGCACAAATTTTAAGTTTCTAGCCTCTATCAACAGTGAGACAAAGAGAGAGATAGAGGCGAACCGGAAGCCATCTACAAAACTAGCATACTCTTTTCACTGTCAAGAAAGTGTATAGTAATTTTAAGCCCTCATCAATCAACACCTTAATTTTTGATGATTAAAAAAAGCATTGAATACTTTTAAGCGTAACGTAAAACCCGATTACCACCGAATCGCGTGCAAATATTTGGGTTCACAATATTCAGTTACGAGAAAAGAGTTTGCTTTCGACCGGGGCAAATATTTGGGGTTTCTATGAAAAATTGAATGCCATAAATTTTCGCCAAATCGACGTTCGCATGGCTTTAATTAATTGGATTTTATTATTAATATTTTTTGTCGTATACATATTGCCTTTTGTTGTTGTTGTCTTTGTTTTTTCCTTTCTTGTCCAAATATAGGTGCACGAGCCGGCGCCTAATGATATTATAATATTCTATGAACATTTCGATTCATTCATTTGGCAGCCACGTGCCACAGCAACACATATTGTATGTATATTTATATATTATATTTATTACAAAATAATGTGGCCGATGTCGGGGAGAGATAAGAGAATTGTGCGACAGCTGATCTCAGCGTGCTCTTGGAGCTGGTGGAAAAAAACTGCGAGTGCAACTGAACTTGAAGCCTTAAAATGAAAATTGATGGCGTTTATTTTTAATATATAAGTCAGACTTAACTGTAAACTGTAAGCTGTATCCATATGGCACATATGTATATACATGTATTACGTCATAGAGCACGGTAAAAACCAGGTATTTTTAACGTCTTCGATCGCTTGCTAATTTTGGCTGTGCGTTTTGTTAATTTGACTTTTAAATTTTTTTTTTTTTTTTTTTTCATTAATGACGATAATGATGAGCCCCAGTAAGCCGATTCAGCCGAGTTGTATTTTCTTTTTTTAGCTGCCCCCAGCGACGACGTATTTCGCATTATATTATCTGGACGTTGATTTATATAGACGTAGCGCCTCATTATACGAAACTAGAGCGAGGCTAATCTTTCGTTGTAATTGACGCAAATTGAATATGAGTCGATTTTCAAGCTGTTTTATTTCTGATTTATTTATTGGCCATTTGAGAAGTGCGGACAACGACTTTTGAACCTCCCTACTGAATCAGCGTTTCCCTAGGTCAGGCGACTGCTGCCTATAGTGAAACGTGTCGGCTCACATATGGATTGGGCTATACATAATGCCAACAACAGATTGTTTGCCTTTACGGCTGAAGGTTGAAACAACAATATCATATCACTTTGTTAACTCTGGCGCAGTTCTCTGAATGGATGATGATGAATATAGTTTTACTGAATGTCAAAAGCTTTTTGTTTCTGATATTCGATACAGATGACATGCTAGCGATTATAATCGGCTTTAGGTGCACTATGTAATTTACATCGATCTTAAATGATCTTGCAGATGTTACACTCAGAGAAAAATGTGTTAGATATGGATATATAGAAAATAATCATTGTTTGGTTCAATCACTTCTTTTAAATTTATATGTTCGGATTTAACTTTATTCTATGATCCCACTATATAGGTGATCATACTAAACACATCATTTAAATAACATATATTAAAGAAAATGAACAAAATAAAAAAATAATATTAATTAATTTGATTGCATTATATTTCTAATTAGGAATATTTCTATATACAAGATTAACATGTGGTAGAGAAAATTTCTCTGCATGTACATTCATTATTTATATTTGTTTATAATGTGCTGTTTCTTTTGGTGTAAACTCTTTTCTGTTATACTCGAAACAATATATAATTTAACCCAGACAAGGTTTCTTTTCCTCAGCTCTTCAGTCTTGAACTCGACGTTTTCCTTTGAAGTTGTTTCACCCACAATACAATTAAAATCTGCGTAAATATTGATAAAGCCTTCGCATTAAAATTTTAACAAATAGTAATGACAATTGAGCAATGCGATATTTTTAAATTGCGAGCTAAGTTTTCATGGCAGAATCATATTTAGGCTAGAATTCCTTTTCTTTCCCATATTAATGTACTCTATAGAGCATATTGCTAATTTAATTTCTTTTTAATGATTCAGAACAGAAACGATTTGTATAAATATGCAGCTCTTTACAATGTGCTCGAATGCAAACCAAATGTTGGCGTTTCTTTTCTAGTGCCTATTCGATTCAGATCCATCAAAATGTTTACACGCACATAAATAATACTGTTTTGTTATTCTAAAAATTGTTTTGCTTTTCGGACTTTTTATTTGTTTTATTTAACGAGTATTTTTGCACATTTGCCTCGCGTGATTTTTTTCCTTTTGCTTTTGAGCTCTAAAAATTTGAGCATTTGATTTGGGCGTGACCCTAGATTAGCACATCGTCAAAATGTATAGATGGAGTGATATATATAGAGAGAGATATCTCTATGTGTCTACGTTTGTATTTGAGTAGGGTGTCATATTTGCTGAGCTTATCAGTGCGGCTCGCGCCATTCACATGTTTCTACGTTATTTTTAATGGTAAAAATTCAACAAATATGTGAATATAATTCATCTTGACTAAGCGAATGGCATAACAAAAAGAATGATGGACTGGCGAATGCCCTGTAAAGAATGCACTCTCATAATGAAGTGGACATGCAACAAAAATTATATCTGATTCAAATCTAATTATTTTTTTATTAAATTTATCGTAGTAGAATAGTATATTTTCTGAAGTAGCATACATCTGGAACGTTGAGTCTCTAGATCTCGACCTCATATAAAAAGCAAATTTGTAATATTTAAGCGTGAAGCTTTTTGATTTCATGTTCCTTTGCCGCACTTAATTAATACGGCTTACCTTAAATTTATTTTGCAGAGTATTTTGAACATCTTGATAGCCTCTGCGTATGAAAAACAAATTTCATTTTTGTCAGCATTAATTGTTACCAGGGCAAGACGTACCAGATATTATTTGCAAATGGTTCACATTAATGTTGAACTTATAAATTGAAATTGTCGGCATAATTTATTAAAAATAAACCGAAATTTGTATATATATTGTATATTAAATTATATATACTTCTGTTCTATTATTCTGTGCTGTCAATCTTAGGTGCCATCTACATATTTAACGACCATCTTGGTACTGACGCAATAGCTCACGCCTCTTTCAAGCTATAGCTTCATCGAAATACTCGAGAATTTCTCTGCTAATACTTCTTTATAAGAATTATAGGAATCAGCCCATATTTTAACTATAAAATTTCCCATGAAATTAGTTGTCAACAATTTTTCAATGAATGAATTCATAAAAACCAAAAATTTACTCAGCTTTCGGTAATACTTTTTGCGATTGTCGCAGTTTGATGACGCAGAACAGAGATTTGAAAGATTCAGAAGCTGGCTGGGATTTACATAATACGTATATTTACATAATACGTATATTACAGCCTGTCCCCATTTCTTTTGATACAAATTTAAATGGAATTCAAATTTTAAGAAATTTAAATCACAGTTCGCATTTATGTACTTCAGTTCGGGAAAATTCTATAATTTATTTAACTTAAATAGATTTTTGCTTAGGTTGAGTCTTGAAATTTGTATAAGAATTATTAAAAGCAAAAATTGAGTAGTAATTAAAAGTTAAATTTACGAAATTTTAGCACAAAAATTTCAAGATAATTTAAGCTTAAATTTAATTGAAAATGTTCACACTGTATGGAAAATATCTGCGAAATAAAATTCACAATATATTAGCATTTCAGTGATAAACAAACATGAAATAAGTATATATATATATATATAAATATATATGTATATGGATTTATAAATTTGAAATCTCAAATAAATCAAAAATAGACTTTGTGAATTTTAAAACACCAAATGTGGCAAACAAATGTAAACAATGATGGGGAAAATGTTTGTGCTCTTTATTTCAACAAAACGAATGTGTAGAATATGATCAAGTCAAATAGATTTATCATATTCCCATTCTTTTTCTCTAAATTCAATCTGTAGAGGAGAGAATGGGGCGTGGTTGACTCGATAAAGTATATTCACGACGATTATTAGAAACAAACAAGAGACGAAAAATCTGCCAATAGGGATCCCATATGCTTGCATATATTACATTACAATAATATACGATATACGTATATATACTGCATTGACTAGCCAATATATGTACATAGATTTGACAATTTCATTTGGCGCAAACTACGCATGCTCTTCTTGTCTTTTGCAATATAATTACTTTGAATTTGAAAATCGAGGCGGGAAATTTATGAGAAGCTGAAATCCTTTCAATAACTGAAACAGAAAAAAGTTCAAGAAATCAATATTGAAATTTCTATCAGATAGCAATTTAAACAGGAAAATGGGAAACATATGGGTTTAGCTATAATCAAATTATATGTATGTTTATCTCTTAAAATTCCGCTATAGCACACAATATTTATCCAAAAAGGTTCGCGGATATTTGTTAATATACATATTTTGTTTTACTTGTGCTCCCCCAAAAACCAAATTGTTTCTGGCGCCAGTGGAGTGTGCACACACACAAACACACACACGTCTCTCAGCTAGTGTCTACACAGCTATAAGGGGCGATTAACTATGCACACACACACAGGCACACACCTACGCCAGCAGCTGGATGCTCGCACAACAAAGCAAACATGTTAATGAGGCAACGTTTTATATTTTTTGCTGTGCTCTATGCAAAGCTTAATACTATTACGTCAGTAAAGTCATTGAATTATAAATTAATAACGAGCGCCATGTCAAAATTATAACAAACATTTTGTTCAGCTGTGCGTAACAGCAACAGCAACAACAACTCAAATTGTTTTAAGAGCCGGCGCGGAAGAGTTGTAGAACCGTCTCTTGCTACCTGAGCAAACTATTAAGCGAGAATTCAGTGTGAATTCGAATTAAAATTGGAATCGGAGAGCCGGAGTGCGATTGCGATTACGATTGCAGGTCCGTAAGCTACGATAAAGTCGCGAGATTAAAAGAAAAAAAAAAAATTGTCAAGTGACACGCAAGTGCGTCAATCACAACCGCAAATTTATATAAAAATTAAGAAAAAAATTATAAAAAAAAATGTTGAACGACAAGTAAGAACTGTTAGAGTCAGCGTGACGAAGCTTGAATACGCTTAAACAGCTCATACATATTTAGTTGGATTCCACTATACTGGATCCCCTGATATATGAAACTTCTTAGTGATGATATTTTATTACATATTTATATGTAATATGGTTTTAGCTAGTTATTCTGATTAAAATTCACATTAAATTATCCAATTAATACATACACAATTCTCCAAAAATCATATTTAATCATAATTCTTATATCGAATTTAGATTGGTTTTCAAAAGATTGTTACTTGGTAAAACAAGCGATTTACCAGTGGAAATTTTAGAAAATTCCTTAAAAATGTGACTATTTTAAATATTTCGGCTTCATAGTTCCTCATTAATCATTTCTCCCGCTCTTGGATGGCTAGCATTCATTGTCAACTAATTTGAATACCCTCAGCAAGGGTGTTCAGCAAACAAACGTCAAACGGAGCTGGAGCTTGGAGCTTGGAACTTGGAACTTGGCGCTTGAAGCGTGGAGCGTGGAGCATGGAGCTCTCTTCAACTGCGTCAGCGCTCTGCTTCTTTGTCTTTGGGTCTTTGTTTGTTTGGCGATGATGATGGTCAGTGAAGCGAGCAGAATGAGGCACTTTAGCTGCCAGAGCTCTGCCCTGGGGCCAGCCTCCAGTTACTCCCGCAGATCCCGTTGCTGATGATGCTGCTGCTGACGCTGCTGTTGATGATGATCATGACAGAGAAATGTCAGTAATCGTCGCCACCCCCGATGCCCCGCTCTCCCCAAGCCAGCCAGCCAGCCAGCCAACCCAAGTCTCTCCAAATGAAGCAAAAATTACGTTTGACGTCAGCAAACTTGAAGCTTGGGCATTTCTCGCGGACTTGCACAAAGCAAACGCTCATTCGTTCGGCTCGATGATTATTTGAGAACGGCATTCGAGCAAAAGATCTGGGAGATTTGATAGAGCTCGAATTAATAAAAATGCAGCCCCACAAAGTGCACTCGAATCGCATTTAGCATTCGGGCAGGTCTGGGGAGGCGATCGGAACAATCGGAAGGCGGGCACTCATGAGTGTTATGAATGAATTTGCCTCGCTTTGTGCCATGTCAAATATTCCAAGCCAATTGGCACTTTGAATACTCATTCAATTAATTGCTTAATCGTTCACTCGAACTCAAGCGTATTTCTGATATTCTGAATTTTGTATTGGTTCGGCCGTTCCACAAGTGGGTTCTCGATTTCAGCTTTTCAGATTAGTCACAGTCCTACATCAGTTCCCATGAACATTCATTCACCTACGTCAGTAAGAAACTGGGCTTGTGAAGCGAAGGTTGCCAACACATATAGACTAACTAACAAGTTATTGATGAGACTAAGTAACTATCTTCTTTTCTTTATATTTTATGGAAACCTTTTATTCTTCTTCCTGTATATATTGTAGTTCATTCATTTTATTTCAGACCCACCTAGGTGTTTTAAAGAATGATTAATTATTCTATAACAGTAATATTTTACTTTACATATATTCAAACTATGAAAGTATAATTTAAATTTATAAATTTGTAAAGTTTAATTATTACATATTTCATTTCTTAGTCCAGAACTTAAAGTATTTGACTTGAAATAATTATTTATTTTTATTATTATTTCTATTATTTATTTATTATTTTTATTTGTACGAGAAAGAGATTTAGAATATAGAAAGAAATAAATATAATTCATGATCCTATAATTTTTAATTTAAGTCATATTTTTTGGTCAAATTTAAAATGCAAGTTTGAACTAAATTGTTGTTGTTGTCGTTTTTTTTTATTTTTTTATTTAATCATTTGTTGAATATTATTTGCGATTTTCGTACCCATTAAATATAAGCTGATATTAACATTTTACCTCAAAAACTCCTACACGGTAACTCATTCGTTATTCTTATTATCGTTTGATAGAAGATAGGACTCAAATTGTAAGCATTTCCCATTAAAGCAAGACTTCACGAAATTTCGGGCCTTTGTGACTGAGTGCTTGCATCTACATATGTATACTCATTTCATATTTAATAGAGTTTCATAGAGATTATAATCTAGACACAAATCACTCGACGAGTAGTTTTCCATAAATCAGCACACAATATGGGAGCTACTAAAGCACTAACCTACTCTTATACATAAATATCTGTTTCAGTAAAGTATTTTCCCACATCTAAAGTATATATGATTTGCCTTTTTGTTTTTATTATTATTTGTTATTCTTAATTGTCAAGCCGCCTTATTATTTGCGTGTCCATTTTTAATTATAAGCCATTTAGACTAGCTTTTACGATTCCATATATAATAGCATTTAGTTTCGGTCACGTGTAGCTGTTAAATTTGTGCTGATTGCATTAGGAATACGCCACGTTGCAGCGCATATGGAAAGTTCAATGCATTCGAGGCGGGTTCTTCGAGTCTGGGGCCCCATACGCGACATTTACATATGCTATTGGCTACGCATAGCAATTGGGGCCTTCTCCTTCTGCGCCTCCCCCGTGTACTGGGAGTTCGGGTGGGGCTGGGACTGACGTATGTGGCTGCCATGTGGAGCATGCAACGATGTCGAAACTCAACTTGGGGTTTGTATGTCACTCAGCATATCTGACGTCTGGCGTCTGGCGTCTGACGTCCATTACGGCCCCCTTCGCCAGTTCTCGACTCCGGATCCGCCTCTATGTCCGACTCCGGGTTCCATAAATATGCGCATTTTGCACTCTCCCTTGCGTTGGCCATGAACCGAAGTGGCCTGCAGCAAGAAGACAAGAAAACAACAACAAAAGAAACAAAGACCTCAAGAAACTGGCGCAGATTTGGGATTGCGCTATTTGCATAATTCCCATACAGCCTCCATATGGAAGAAGGTTTACGTATGTCCATTAGCAATGCAGATGGCGTAGCCTCAGATGTGTACCAAGTACTCTACTCCCTCTTTAAAAGATCGGTTCAACAATTTGGATAAACAACTTCCAGACAGTTCAATGCCTGAATCTGACCTTAGTTGGCGCCATCTGGACGAGCTTGGGGCTTACGGGCTCTACATATCTTCGATATATCTTATCTAATTGCGACGTAAAGCCAACTACGCATCGCCGATAGTGGATAAGGTAAACATCATTATACAACTTTTTAAGCTATGCATTATTATCCCGGAATCTATAATATCAATTCAGCTTCATAAATCTGATTATCTCTCAGGCTGTCTTTCTATCTCGCTCTCTTTTCATATTTTCTCAACTTATATTGTTTATTATTCAATATATGAAAATTTTGTTTTTCTGGTGATAAAAAAATATGATGGTAAATATTTCCTTAAATAAGTTTGCTTGTTATGATTCCGTCCTTTAATTCTCTCAGATTCAGATTTCACGTTTTTTTCCTTCTCCCACTCCCCACTACTTCTTTCGCTCTTTCTCTCTCTGTCTCTTACTCTCCCCTTCTCTTTTATTTCACTCTCCCTATCTCTACCTCTCATTCAACTTTCCTTATAGTAGCCTGCTCTCTTCATAGTAATCTTCCCAATAAAGTTGTCAAAGGCGTAGTTTTTAAATGCGAATTTCTACACATAATCCCATGTATATATATGTACACATATATATATATATTCATACACATATATTTCATCAATAATATTGATTAGTAATCTGGTTTATTTCAATTTGAACGAGCCCCACCCTTCGCACATCCATACATATATAGTATAAGAATGTTAGCAGAGGCGCGCGCGTTAGTTTTGATTGCAGATAATCCTCCCTATAGAAATCATAATAACCCAATATTGCGCTGTCGCTCTCCCGACATCGATTCCTTATGCTGTATGACAGCAATCATCCTCGCTATGCACCAAATTTCTGTTTTTCCAACTTATAAAGCACTCTCTCAATCTAGTTTCTCTCTTCGCAGGCAGAGAGCGCTCAGCGCTGATCGAGCAGACGTTTTGCTGCGCCCGCTTGCTCCCCTTCAACTTGCTGCGCTCTGAGCGTGGCGCTCTAGTCTTTATTTGCGTTCGATGCCGATGCGTCGAGAGTCGTGAGTCGTGAGTCGCGAGTCGCGACGTCGCAGTCAATGAGCGAGCGCTGAGCTTTTGTACAAAACTGGCCGTCGTTTGGGTAAACCAGTTAGTCGGCCGACAGAGTAGCACGCGTGAACAGCTGAACGACGTTTCGTGTGAGCTGAATATCAATTGAAATTCAAACGGCTTTTTATTTTACAAAATACTTCGCACAGCGGGCACAAGAGTGAACTCACTCAAAAAATAAAATATAATTCAACAGAGCCGAAGCAGGAGCGTAGCCGGAGGCGAAGTGAAGTGCAGTGTGAGAAGCGCAGTAGATAAACGCAAATGCAGTGTGCTAATGTAATAGAGAACACAGCAAAATATATGCAAAAATAACAAATATCGGTTAAATAAAATATGCAAGTCTGTTGAGCATTGCGCTGAATAGAGTTACTTAAAGCGGGAGAGACAGAGTTCATAAGTTTTGTGCGACGGACAACTACATAGAACTCAAACCAAATGACTATGACTTCCACAGTGCTGCAGCGCCCCACAGCAACAGCAACAACGACAGTGGAAAAACAAGCTGCAAAAGCAACAGCAACAACAGCAAGAAAAAGTCGCTCCACCATGGCCTGGTCGCATGAGAAATTGCGCTTCTCATGCATCGACAACATTGGCCTGAAGCAGCTATGGAAGCTGATTGCATTGGATACAGCAACGCCGCCAGCCGAAAAGTCCGGCAATGTGGAGCACCAGCAGCCAAAAGCAACCAGCAACTGCAACAATAACACCAACACTGAGGTAAGTAAGCAAAAAGAAAGCTAGCAAGGGAGCAAAACAAAATCAAAAACGAAAATCGAGCAAAAAATAACAGTTGAGCATTAAGAGAGCTCATGACGTCAATTGGGCAGGGGCAATACACGGATGTAGAAAGCAAGGCAGGCAGAGAAAGTGACCCAAAGACGCAGCAAAACCCACAAGCCACCCCAGCCCACCCCTCGCGCACATGTCACATGACTAAGCCCATTCATTCCGTACAATATCTGGCATTATCTTAAGCACTTGTTGAAACAACTGTTCGGATTTGCTCCCGGCAGCTATGCGGCGTGCAAACAAGCACTGAAATTCCAGTAACCCACGTAACGTCAATTTGCATATGCCAAGAAAAAAAAAGCTAAACGAAATAAAGCCAAGCGCTAATTAAGACAACCAAGATCCGATCTTTCGTTAAGCTACAGTAAACGCTCGACAATTAAAGAAGAGGAATTTTTGAAATTCCGTCAACTTATTTGAATTATGTTGTATTTAGCGAATGTTGACTGTAGTCTCGTTATGCCACCATGGACTCCTCTCATATAGTCACATGTCTCTTGGCGACAACAAATCAATTCATTTTATTGAAAACAATTGAAAGGCTTTTATTCAACGTTGTTTCTCTCGTCCCTTTCAACTCTTTCAATATTTCTCTATATCGCACTTTTTTCATAGTATATATGTAATATACATATATGTATATTTACTCAATTTGTGAAGTGTTTCAAACATCTTTCATTACAATTTTGACAGCTGTTATTTAATCAACTGCAAACAAATCATTGCAACATACAGCAGTTTTTTTTCGAAAGCTTCAAATATTTCGCTCAGTGTACACTGCGCACTTGAATAATTTGAACAGAAGATTTAACTGTCAAGTGCAGCAGCCCACGCTGTCAGCAGCTGCTAAATTATTATCAGCTCCAGACTTTATACTTTATAAAAAATGTTATTATTAAAATTTCGTATATACACATTTTTGGCTTCGATCAAGGCTCGTGATAAGTGTTTTTTCTGTCTTCTTTTCAATAGCTTCGAGCTTGCCT
Organism: Drosophila arizonae; assembly: GCF_054131065.1. Classification (NCBI taxonomy): domain Eukaryota; kingdom Metazoa; phylum Arthropoda; class Insecta; order Diptera; family Drosophilidae; genus Drosophila; species Drosophila arizonae. The sequence continues at coordinate 29,407,064 of NC_142923.1, read as the reverse complement.
TGTTCTCTGCGAAGGCTGTCTGTCTGTCGGGCACAGTAATATATAGAGTAAAGTTCAGGGCGAAACTTTGTATTTCATTTTGTCTTAGACGTCAACGCAATGCCGTAACTTAGGGATTACCCTGCTCCTTTCTTTGATGACGTGTTATTTAGTCACAGCTCGGCTTAGTTTTATTTTTTGGAATTTCGTTGTGAGTCATTAGTAAATTATTCATTTGTGCTTCAAAAGAAAAGAAATTAATCATAGTGAGTAAAAGTTAAAGTTGATTTTTATTAGCCCATTAGGTATTAAATTTCTGGCAAATTCATGTTTAAGCAAAGCAGATCTTTGATTTCCAGCTGTTTCCATGCCTTTTACACGTTGCTGTATACATTTTGAGTAGCTCACAGCAATTATGGCGTGATAACTGTTAAATTTTAACAGCTGCTTTCGGATATATACGATATCTTATATATGTGCTGGGAGAGCTTTATTATATTGGTCTGAAGTCGCAGGCAGTCGCGGGCCCTGCGCTCCTCTCGGGCCTCGTTTCCCATAACGCAACTACAATGCGTTATGTTTTATAGCCCAAAACTGGTTTCATATATATTTTTACTATATATTAAATATATATACATTATCCCTAAGTCCCTCCACGCAGACCCCTCCGTGGCTCGCAATGCATTGACGTCAATGCAAATCAATCGACTTGTGAATTCTGCCTGGCTTTTGTCTATCCTTCCCTCTCCCTCGCTCTATGCAGACACGCCGTCTTCGAGGGCTACGGCATCCCAGTTTATTGAATGTCAGGGTTGTGTTCTACTAATAAGCACAAAAAGGAGGCTATAACTGACTCACCTACACCTAAAGGCCTCCAAAGCCGGATCAATCGAAAGGAAAACTAGTTTTCAGTTCGAAAATTGGAACCTGTTGCCTCTTGCCCGAAGAGTCAAGTGCGAAGCGCTCCTCCCCGCTGTCTACAATGCTGATTATATGATGAAAAAGAAGACGAAAATGAAATCGAAGTTTTATTGCCAGAAAAATGATCGACTGGCAGATACCCAGTATTGAGCTATGTCACAGTATGCTGAATGATTCTAATTTGGAAATGAATGTGTGTGTTTTTTTTTTTTTAAATATTATTTACATACATACATATGTATATCAAGTAATACAGCTCGATTGAGAAGATATCAAACTCCGCTTATTGATCAGAGAACTGAATGGTTTGGTTTGCTTGCAACTCTTAACCTTTATATGCAACCCCTTTTCGATTCGGTACAGGGCATATAAATAACTAAAAGTTCAAGCTTGAAGTTTCGATTTGACAAATTCGGGCAGCTTGAATTTGTTTAATTTACAGCTTTGTTGGCTTTGACGTCACGCGCATAAATTTGCTCGTCGAAACGTTTTGTTTTATTTTATTTTAACCTTTTTTTCTGTCTGTTTTTGAGTTAACACGTTCGAAAAAACAATAATCTTAAGTAGTCATAAATAAACACTAGTATATCAGCGGCTTAGTTAAATACCGTCTAAATATAAATGAAAATCGGACGCGTTTTAAAACGCGCTTAAGTCGCGAGCGAGTCGCGTTGCAGTCGAGCGCAACGAAAAACAGCTTGGGAGCAAAATAATTGAAAATGCTGTAATTTTTGTTTACAATTGTGCTTTTCGCTTTTACTATATTGTGCATTATTACGCATTTGTGTGCGAATGTCAGGTCTAATTCACGTTGCGGTGGCTCGCTCAATTCATATTATAAACAAATTTCAATTCATCAACCACAAAAAAAAAAAAAAAAAAACGGTTATAGAAGAAATATATAATCAATTAAAAATCAGGTGAACATTTAATGAGTGCTCTTCTATGAAGGCTTGCGTTAATTTGTTGTTCTTAACTAAATTCGAAATTGGAACTAAAATACCGTTAGTGTGTACGTGCAAAAATGCAAAAACTTTAGCGTAGACTCCTGGCATACACAATAAATCACAGCAAATTGCATTTTAGACTACATGTAGTTACGTTTGTTCCAGTTGTCAATGAAAAGTATTAAAATAATAATAAAAATATAAAAATAGAACAAAACAGCAGCTGTCTGACGTCCGTCCACATATACGTTGCCATAATTAAATGTTGTCAACTATTACGATCCCTCTCTCTCTCTCACTCTCTCTAATTACCTCATGCCAGCTCTTTCTGTTGCATGCGGCTCGCTGTTAATATTCATAAAGGTCAGCTCTGTCCGGCAAATGCAATTGTTAGCGCACGCCTCGAGATCGAGGTGCCACGAATATTGGTTAATCGCATGCGATATTTATAGTAAAACAATATTGAAATTTAATTCAAATAAAATATTAGCTTTTGATTGGTTCATTCTTGGGTGATCATGGCTTCGTTTGAGTAGCTACTCAATGTATTTTATGTATGCCAATGTGGCCGAAATGAGTCCAGTTTCTAATGGATAGATAACTGTAACCCGAAGATACATTCCATATTTGCATATCAGATCAAAAAATACTGTTATATTCAATAGCAACTAACAGGTCTTAAGATTTGATATGCGATCGCAGCCAACTTCACAAGTATCAGCTTAACAGCTTCAGCTAACATAATAGATCGAAACTAACGGCTAACTCAGCAGACCCGATTGCAGCCAACTTAACGAACCTGACTTTTGTTGGCTTGAAGAGTTCGTGCATTTAACCTATTTGACTTGAACACCAACTTAATTTAATTAAAAAATAAACATGTTATTGTTTCAAAGTGGAAATCCCATTTAAATGCTCGCCACATATTTGCGAATAGCGCATATCAATATTTTTGCACCACTGTGCACATAGAAACCTAGCTATCTAAAGCCCAGCCACAAGCATTATCTTTATAGCAACGTTTAATACCCACCATGCATGTATAGGCACATATGTATATATATTTATGTATATATATTTTCAGTTATATCTTGATGTCAGTTAATGTGCCACAAATGCAAATTTGTTGAGCTTACGTGAAAAGTAATATATTACATATATTATATAATACAAATATTAAATATATATAACATATATATTCAAAGACACACTCATGTCAAGTCATTGCCACTAGGCGTGCTTGACTTATGCATTAAAGAGAACAACAGCAAAGACGCATTGCTATCGCAGCAACTGATAAGCGATAAGAGCTGGCACTGACAATAGATAAGATTTGCCCGCGCCCAAAGCCTGGCAGCTGGCTATATAAAGATGCTGTGGATAAACAGTTAGTTAGTTGAATTAATTAAAACATTTCGAGTTGGGACTCGCAATTAGTTATAGCCAAACAGCTTTGGAGCATAGAGCTCAATTTATGGATACGAAACAGCAGCAACGACAACGACAACGACAACGACAACGAAAATAAGAACAACAACAAGTTGGATAAATACATGCGACTTTGCATACTAAGTACCTCATTAGGGGGCACGTTGAGGAGCCACACACATCGATCAAATGGCATGAGCATTGAAATGGGCCCCCAGTTCAGGCCGAAAGATCCATAAAGAATAAACGAGCCGTTTTATAAGCCATATACGAAGCGAAGGCAGCGTAAACAAAATAGAATTTTTTGCACTTTGCTGTTGCATTTTGATTGTATAATTAATCGGGTTTGCTTTTTGTTTTTTATTATTTTTACATTTTTAGATGCTAATGCCTCTGAGTCACAGGCCTTTGCATTCCAATGTCGTTTGATCGACTGAATTAAGGGGTATCTCAGGATCAAGACAATCATCGATTGCTACTAGAGAATACAATTGCTTAGCAGGTACCTCGAACTATAGGGCATGTCGAGCACTGCTGCGTTCTCAAATAAATCCAAGAAGCTGGTTTAGATTGATTTAGATTTATTTAGATTGCATAGGGGCCGTCGTTAGCTTTCCGCCCGATTCTGATAATTAGTAGTGGGAATGGAAATTGAGACAGATTCTGAAAACTGTGCTGGGTATCTGCCCGCATAGGCAACTCCATTGAAACGCCCTTGTGTTTTGTTTTGCTTTCATTTGTTTGTTTGCCCTGCGTGCCGAGTTCGCGCAGTGACTGACGCACTGACGTCAAAATCTATATAGTCGCTACAAGTATGTATATATATGTTTCTATTCTACAGCGCCTAGCCATAGCCTACGATAACTGCGACAGCTTGGCCGACTATTTGAGCCTGCAAAGAGGAGTCGCTCAGGCCCGACTCGTGGAGCCATCGATGCCCACGACACAGCAGCACACGTCGCTGCTCAAGTTCTTGGCCATTGTAAGTACCAGTTCGTTAGGCAGAGGTCTGGGGTGGGGCTACATACGTATGTATATGCGGTGTTATGAACGTTTATGATAATCGCCGATGATAAAAGCAAACACACTTCCTGCTTGCAACCTCAGACAATAAGCGAGCAATTGTTGCCCGCTTCTTTCTGCATTAATTTCGCGTTACGAAAATATAAACAAAAAGTATTTACGCCCCATATAGTATAATAAAATGTTGTTTGTTTTGTTTTCTTTGATATATAGAAAAGAAATATGAATGATTGAAACCAGTTTCGCCGAGAAACAAAATCAAAATCAAAAACAAAAATCATCTTCAATTTCTTCGGCTCTGTCGCTGGGGCGAGATATCACGACAAGCATGAAATGAATTTTTACCTTTTCATATTTTGTATCTTATTTAATGAGTTTCCTTTCGCGTTATCTGAAGGTTTTTGCACCCTTGGGCCACAATTGGGCATATGAACTCCGAAACTCTGTTTGGAATTCGCTAAATTCGATTTCAATCAATTATATGGCTCCATTGTGCCATTCGACTCGCACTTAATGTAATATCCGCAAATTACGTTTACAGATAAGTGGTAATACGCTCTCTGATATTAGCATTCAATTGGGAATAAGTTGGGTTTTCATTTTCATTCATTTACTGTTCCGCGTTCCTTTATAGCTTGGGTATTATTTACATCTTCATTTTCTACGAGTTTGTTTCTGTCTCTCGCAATTTCACAATTTTATTTTTGGATTGTTATCGCAAGAGGTTTGGTCTATTACGCCTCGGCACCTGTGTTCTTAAGATACCAAATTTTAATGGCATGGATAATATAATATTCAAATAAAAACAGAATAAGAGCATATTTCTCTTTCTCACTCTCGATTCTTGTATTTCTACTCTATTGCCCTTTACTCCATCCATTTTCTATCAGAACTTTTCTGTTCTATTGACCTTTCTACCCTTTCTATACCTCTCTTTCCTTTCTTTATTCACTATATGTTCCCGCTCACCTTCTCGCTCTATCACCTATTCACCTTTACTCCTTCGCTCAGACTTTTCCACTCTCTCTCTCTCCCTCTCATCTACTATTTTAAACTTAGTTATAGACATATTTAAGGGGGGTTTTCCCATCACCTATTGTTACTAAATACAGTTTCCCACCTCTTGTTGTTTTTTAGAACGCTTTGGAACTGAGCGCCCCTGCCACACCCTTGCTGCTGGAACAGCAACAGACGCAATCCAAACCGCACGGCTGGATGCAGCTCTCCGGTCATCCCGAGAGGTAAGCAACGCAACTGAAATGCTGCTCTCATAGCAAAGCCTAACAAATCTCTGTCTTCCTTTCACCCCCATTTAGCATCGTGCCTACCTCGTCGGGCATTGTGCGCAAGCGGATCGCTGGCATCGAGGACAGCGAGGTGTTGGCCTATCAGCAGATCTCGCAGGAGCCGAAGACCTCACAGATTGTACCCGCCTACTTTGGATTGCGGGAGCTGCAGGGACAGCACTACATCGAGCTGCAGGATCTGCTGGCCGGCTTCAAGGATCCGTGTGTGATGGACATTAAGCTCGGTAGTCGCACCTTTCTCGAATCGGAGGTCAGCAATCAGACGCTGCGTCCGGATTTGTATCAGAAAATGATCGCCGTGGACGCCAGTGCACCGACGTCTGCAGAGCACGAAGCTCAGGCTGTTACTAAGCTGCGGTACATGCTCTTCCGCGAGTCGTTGTCTTCGTCGCACACCAAAGGATTCCGCATTGAGGCGCTGCGACTGCGTGGACGCGCACCTCTGAAGGATCTCAAGACGTGCCGCAGCAGCGAGCAAATCTCACAGACTATCGAGCAGTTCCTTGCCGCACGCAGATCCGTGCAAAAGGAACTGCTCAAACGGTTGAAGCACATGCGCCTGGTCATCGAACAGTCCGCATTCTTCAACCGCCATGAAATAATTGGTTCTAGTTTGTTCATCGTCTACGACGACCATCGCATGGGCGCTTGGCTCATTGACTTTGCCAAGTCCCGGCAGCTGCCACCACACCTGTGCGTCAATCATCGCAGTCCCTGGCAGCCAGGCAACCGGGAGGAGGGTCTACTCCACGGCATGGATGAGCTGATCCACGCCTTCGAGGAGGTCTATGCGCGCAGCAGTAGTCATCGCAGCTGCTTGAAAATCTGAGCAATGAGCTCCCTGTTTCAGCGTGCTCCACTTGCTACGCATTTGCCCACAGCCACGCCCACCTACAGGCACATAAGACTGATTTGCATGTCGCCCAGAAAGAGGAAGAGGATAAGAAGAGCAGAAGGCCTTCACTGCACGCGACGCATTTTAACTATTTTCCATATTGGAAGCAAACGATAAGCGCCAGATCTATCTATACATCAAATTTACATATATGTATATACTATATAGACTATAGTATGTATATAGAGAGAACGATTAGTATTGAGCACCAAGCAGCATTTTGTTTGATTGAAAAACAGGTTTAACTTGATTAAGTATTTAAATTTAAGAGAGCAAGAGAGAGTAAAAATGTATCCACTGTAATAAAAAGAAAATCTCATGATAAAATAAGATAAAACATCAAAAAGAATATAAAAATTGTCTTTTACTATATATATAATATATATTCTTTGGGCTCTTACAAGCGATCGCTAAAAAATTTGCATCTAGCAATTACTGCTTTCATCAATGTGCTATCAAACTCACTTTTTACTGTGGAAATTGAATTAGAGATCAGTCTTTTCCTTTCGGTCAGTGCTCTCAGCTAGGTAAAATATGGGATGAACTTTAAAATATTCTATTCAAACAAAGTTTGTTATATATAGCAAAATTTTAGCTCACTGCGGAACTAAAATTGATTTCCTTGAATATCATTACGAGCACTGAATTATGAACAGTCCGAGTATATTTATCGTGGATTGCTACGTGTTTCAATTCATAAAATAGTATGTTAAAATGATTTGGAAATTCAATGAGATTTAATCGAATTGAAGAAATAAATCAAATATTGAATTATGCAGGGTATGATCATATATTATATTTCAAAATTAGATTCTTAATATCTTACAAATTTGAATAAGTAGAGGAATTAATAGGCTTACAAAACTATATTTTAAAATAAGTTGTTGCTTTTTCGATTGTTGTACAAGTTTATGCTCAAGCTGGATATCTACATGGTGCATATAAAATGATCTGGATCGATGCTGGAGTAAATATGTCCCTCGGATATCATGAAGTCCAAAATGTTGCTATGGGGGAAGATGAAGACATAAACATAGATTATATGGAATGAGGGATTCAAGAGTTGATACGATGACACTCACTTCAGTTCAGTTTGACTTATATGCGAGAACTTGGCTTTGAGTTCTCGTCGATTGATGCCTTCCTCGGAACAGTTGCTCTTGATGGCCTGGAAGACAGCCAGCTGCTTGCTGTCCAGGCCAGCGACAATAGCATTGCTCTGGCTTGCTGACACATTGCTCATGGTCGAATCGCTTGGAGCTTGTGATGAATTACCCTTAACATGATATTCCTCGGCCTTGTAGCGGGAGTGCAAAGCCTCCAGTACGTGGGTGCACACTTCATTGGGATCCAGCACGTTGATCAGCTTAAAGACCATCAAAACCTTTTGACCCGCCTGCGGACGTACTGAGCCATAGATCTTTACATAGTTATTGATCATGACATCGGGTGCTTTGATCGCATCGCCTTCTTCTAGCCAGTAGTGTGCATCGATGCGTCCACTGTGGTCCTCCAAGGTGTACGTAATCTTCGTCGAAGATGTCTCCACATTCCTCACAATGCCCACAACACAGACCAAGGCGTATGTAACATCGAACATCTTGAAGTTGCCCTCGGGCGAATCGAGTATTTGTTTCACCAGCAAAGAAATGATTCCCTGAACAGCACCAGATTCAGTATATCTGTGTATCTTAAATTAAACCAAAATATTGAACTCACCTCGCCGGAAGACTCTTTTGTGGCACCCGCTGTGGCCGTTTGTGTGCCATTGAAATCACCAACTAAACAAATAAAGTACATTAAAAATATTTCAATAACTACGAGCAACAACTTACATGAATCATTCATTTTATTAATTGAGTCTGAAATTTTTTAGAGGACAGAAATTCACTGAACCACACAAGCAACAAAACGCGCCAAATATTAATGGAAGGCAGACACACGTCACGACTGGTTGGACATGCATACGATAGTAACGATTTGCGGAATAACTAATAAGTACCTTACATGGGAATAAGATCTCTTACATATACATACATACACATATACATTAATTATGACTCATGTTGAAAATATTATTGCATTTTTATTAAGAAATCATTTAACCTGCCAGATTCGTAACTTAAGACCTTTTTGTTTGCCTAAATACTTTTCACAGTATGTTAAAGTAAGCTATGTAGTTGAATGCTTAGAATATCCCCGAATAGATAAAAGACTTTAGAACCATGAAATTGAATATTTTAACAACTGATAACTTAAGGGAACAATTGTGAAATAAAATATTTATTGTTTACTATATCGCTTAAGCGATGAATACTAATAGTTACGAGTATTTACTGCTGGGCGCTGCCAACTTTGTCCAAACATTTAAATTATCTGTGTTAAGTGTAAATCGTTTTATACATATGTGTGTACGTATATTAAATTGTTGCTGCAAGGGAATAGGCAATTTCATAGGTTTTTCAATATATCAAAATTATCCTCTATCAAATGCTCCCGCTCTATCCACCAGCGGACTGTCATGCCTGAGAGTGGTTGTGTCGTGTATCGCGTATGCCAGAGTTGCCAGCTCGTTTTAAAGAACACCTGTTTATAAATTCATCAGTTGGTATTCAATGCAATTTGGATTCTGAGTTTGTGCACATAAAATGAACACGCTGCGTCCTTGCGGCTGCAAAGGTGTTCGGACCTGTCTCACTTGTGAGCAGAACTTCAATATCGAAAAACCTTCCGTCCAGCAGCAGTTTCAACAGCTTGAATCTTGGTCCTATTGCACAAAATGCGAAGCTTTTTACCCCGGCTGGGATACGCAGGCAGTGCAGGCAGCCCATTCAGATCACACTTTGACAGACAGCTTGGCGTTGCCTGGCATATACGTGCAGGAGCAGTTTCTGTCAGCTGCCGAAGGAAAACAGCTCATAGCGGATCTGGATGACCTGCCTTGGGATATTTCCCAAAGTGGGCGACGCAAACAGAACTATGGTCCGAAAACCAACTTTAAGAAGCGTCGCCTGCAACTGGGCTCCTTTCAGGGATTCCCTGCTGCCACTCGCTATGTGCAACAGCGTTTCGAGTCAGTTCCATTGCTGCGCGACTTTCAGACTATCGAACAATGCTCGCTGGAGTATGAGCCCAGCAAGGGAGCCAGCATAGATCCTCACGTAGACGATTGCTGGATTTGGGGCGAGCGGGTGGTGACAGTCAATTGTCTCGGAGATGCAGTGCTCACCTTAAATCTCTACGATCAGAAGCTGGCTGGCAAATATAATTTGGACCTGGTGCCGGACTACGAAAATCATCTGCTAGAGCCGCTTTTAACGCAGGAACAGCTGGCTGCCTATAAGGGCAAGGTGCTACGCATTCCCATGAATAAGTGAGTGGCTATATCCGTATACATCTTTACAGATCATATCTGATTTAGTTGAGTATATAGACCATCATATAGTCGAGACTCTATATGGTCATCTCTTTTCATCAGGTAAAGCATTGTTTTTTTCTGTGCAGTCTTTGCATAAATTATATGTATATTTACAAGTTAAGCTGAGAACATGTTTGTAGACTAGACTAGAATATATTGTATTAGCAATGTAAATGCAAAATAGAATACCTAATTAATTAAGCTTCCCTGCTTTCTTCTTTTCTTTTTACAGCCTCTCCTTAATCGTGCTTTATGGACCTGCTCGATATCAATTTGAGCACTCGGTCCTGCGAGAGGATGTGACCGAGCGCAGGGTCTGCATTGCCTATCGAGAGTTCACGCCCATGTATATCGATGGCATAGATAAAGATAAAGGTCAGTTGGTAAGAGATAATGTAAACTGGACAATTAAAAGTAATTGAAGTTGAAACCAAAGTTGAGATTTATTTATGGTCATCGATGCCGAGTTCAGTTAGCTTCTGTTGTTGCGCTGGTCGATAGTCGAGCAGGGCAACCTGGGCGGGCAGCTGGACGCCGTGCATCCGTTTTAAATGCGCACGCAAATTGCTGCTGGTGCTGAAGCTATTCAAGCAAACAACACATTGGTGGCTATTCGCATGCTTGGCGCGGATGTGGGCATTCAGGTCTTTCACCTTGACAAACGCTGTTGTGCAATATTTGCACACATGCGACCGTCGCACGTGGGTCTTTAGGAACTGCTGCGAGGCATATGCCAAAGGACAATATTTGCACTTGTATATGGCCTGACTGCCACTTGGTTCGGTGTCCAGCAGACGGTTGGTCTCATTGTACTCGTCTAGATTGTCATGCTTAAGTTCTACGGCTGCATAATCGAGGGTGCGCAGTTCGTAGCTGGAGAAATGGGAGAACTGATTCGACATGCTGTCGTGCTGTTGCACATCTAGCTCAGTAGCGGGCAAAAATTCCGAAACAATCAACGAATCCTCGTTGGCCAAACGCTGAGAGGGCCGTCGCTCCAAAAGAATATGCTGCTCTAACTCTTGCACTGGCCCCTGTTGCTGCAGCTGCTGTTGCTCCAGCTCTAGCTCCTGTTCAAGTTCAAGCTCAAGGTCTTGATGCTGATCTAGCGGATGATGCTCCTCCTCCGTCAGCTGCATATCCTCCTCCATCTCCAGCTCCAATTGCTCCTTTTCCATTTGTGCTTCGTTGTAGAGCTGCCGCAGCTGTTGGTTGGCTATCATCAGTTTGCTAAAGTACGCAAAATGAGCTAAACTCTCCTCGAGGCATGCTCTGCATATCATGGGTAGCTCTGTGGATAAATCCAGTGAGATGTGCTGCAAGTTTGAAAGAATGAGTATGTAAATATAATTTTATATATATCTCCTTTAGGTCATGTGCAACCTACAAACATAGCCTCCATTATTTCACATATTGTATGCTCCTCATCTTCGGATTCCGCTTCGCTTGTTTGACCCGCTGTTACTACTTTATGCTGGGTTATGTCTACTTCCGCATTATCTACAAAGCAAATGCGGCACAATTTGCGTAGATCTATGTTCATATCTTTTACTTTTATATCAACTATTTAAAATTATTGATTCTTGTGGCAATGAAAACAAATTTTTTGTCAGGCTATGTCCAATCAGCTGTTTGACCAGGGCTGCAAAAAACAGTACGTGCAAAGTGCGTACTGTTAACATCCCTGTTATTCAGTGCTGTTAAATAACTCTGATAAAGTTACAAACAGTTACAGTTCTACAGTTTGTAATCTGCTTATGGCAAACCCCATTTTTTTGTTCTTAAACATGTATACTTCCTTGTAACCTTTCTGTGTGTATATTGCCACTATTGCATCTAGTATATACTTACATATTTATGTTCACATATTTATGCCATTTCCCGAATAAATATCAACAAAATTAGTTTCTGTTTTCAAAATAAATTTTATTCAGTTTTTTCTTACTTCTTTTTTTGTTTTTTGTATGTTTTGTCGCATTCATTTCTCTCGATTTGTTTAAAGGTAATTTACTATTTAAATAATTTAATTCCGTTACTGCTTACAATTAATTATTATCGTCAATGTGACGAAAGTTATTTGTCTGTCAATAATTCTTATCGACAACAGACTTTTTTTTTAATTTTGGTTTTACTAATTTTTTTTTGTTTTTTCTTTCTTTTTTGGCTTTTAATCTTTATTTCAATTTGCGGTAACGATTTATTTTTATAATTATGCAATTAACTATTTAAATTGAATTTGTAGTTTTTTGTTGTTTGGGATATTATTTCTGTGTTTTTATTTGGCTTGTTATTGATAGGCGTTGGGATTTTTTTAACGGTCTTTGTTTTGGTGAGATTTAGTGCATAACATTTGCAGTGTTAGCCATGCTTTTTATTTGAAATTTAAATGCTAATTATTAAGTACACATTTTGTTTTAAATGTAAATGTAAACCGATTTTTTGGGACTTTAGTGTTTTTTTTTTTTTTAAGTTCAAGTTTTTAGATGCATAGATATGCAACAAAATGTATTTGCAATAAAAAAGTAAAACTGAATTGTTGAATTTTTTCGAGCTGCATTTTATTTAGAATAAGACGAATGTGTGTGTGTGTGTTGTGGGTATGTATGTGTGTGTGTGGGTGTGCCAACCTTTTTGTTTTTAGGTAGTTGAAGCATTTAGTCAAACTCTCTGATCAGAATTATTAGCAAGTAGACTTTTCGCTTTGTTTTTCTTTTCATGTCTTTATAACTTTTAGCAAATGATATCATTTTATTCATATTTTGACTTTTAACTACATTTTGCCGCGTGAAATGTGTTTTTGTTATTTATTTTATTAACGTATTACTTTTTGCTGTAATATTAAATTCGTTTTTTTTTTGTTTTTTTTTTTTTTTTTGTTTTTCATTAATGTTAGCCCTCTCCTAATGTAGGACGCTTATTTTATAGTTTATTTTAAATCTTTTGTTTCTTTTTTATTCTTTTGTTCTTGTTTTTTCTTTTTTGTATTCTTTGTTTGCCTAGTTAATGCTATAGTATTATACATACATGTAGACTTCAATCTTTTAAAGAGTGTAGAAAACGGTTTTTGCTTTGTTAAAATAGCTTCTTTTTATCAAAAAGACATACATATATATAGAGTTATATATATAGATAGTAAATCTAATTATGCGCCTAGTTGCTCGAAGCTAAGCACTAAATTAATAATTTATATAAAAAAATTATATACTAATTCCAATTGAATTACATTGCTAATTGCGCGAATCACAAAAAAGGAAAGGGTCTTCGAAACGTCAAATAAGTGGAACTTAATTCTCTTTCATTGTTTCATTGTTCGCTAAACAACCTCAAAGGGACAGAACAGTTAGTAAAAAATTAAATTATATCAAACCAAAACAATGAAAGCGACTGCCCTCTTGTACATATATATCTTTCAGATCTTAAGTTCAGCTCACACTTCAGAGTGTGCGTAGATGCGTGTGGGTGTGTATGTGAATGTGTGGGTGTCTTGGATTAATAATAATACTTGCCCCGCCTTGCAGTCGAGGGACTTGAAATTTGCGTGTGTGGGTACACACTATATGGTGTTAAGGTTTTTTGGATCCTTTGGGAATTACTATACCTTTTAGAATATAAATAACTATCAAAAGTCAGATTTGGATGCTTGTGTGTAGCAGATAAAAGTAGGCTATAATTAAAATCATTGAAGAAATCGAAATAAGTAAGCAAATCGGGAATTACTACATTCCTGATAATATTATCGCAATTGATAATAATCAGGATGGAGCTTTGTTGTCGCTCAGTTGATTGCCTTCGACTCTGTGAGAGAACTAACTGTAGCTGTCGGGTGGGTTTAACATAAGCACAGATCGGAGCTGGTTGTATGTGGGATATATAGCGAGTATGTGCGAGTTCATACGGCAGTGTTTACGAGACATATGCATGAACATGTGTAACAAGGAGGTAGGTTTTTTTTTGCTTTAAATATATATTTCATTGTTTTAGTAGTGTGTAGAAAAGGTTTTTCTTATAGGTGGGTTTCTGAAAAGTTTTACAATCTGGGAGCGTATTTTGTTTATACCGTAAATATCACTGTTTCGCTTGAAAGTTAAAACAAAGTTTTTGGCTAGGGTATGTGGAGGAAAATCAATATAATTACGAAAATTTCCAACAAAATTGTGTTGTAGATGTTGTTGTAGTTTCAGTAGTCATTGGTTGGTTGTGTTTTCTTTGCTTTCAGGGATTTGTTTGCAGTTGTTGCTTTTGTTTTATTAAAAATATATCTGTATACGAGTTATGCGGTGATATATTTGTCATAAAATATATATACACCTGCATTTATTAATTTATATATATATATTTACTGCTCATTTCATTTGTATTGCTAGACTTTGTTTTCTGTCTGTGTTTTATTTGACTAATTTTCGTCTTTTGCATTTAATTAATTGGTGACTATAACGTGTGTGTGTGTGTGTTTTGTTTTGTTTTGTTTGCTTTTAGTTATTAGTTTTAGTATTTTTCAATTGGCTACAACATTATCAACAATAAATTTTCTAAAAACAGCGTTTGTTCAATGAACATATTCTCAAAGTATTTGTTCTGTTTAAATTTACATATTTATTTCAGTATTTTTGTTGTTGTTTTACTTTCTTATTTTTGTATGTGTGTTATTTAACTATATCATATTTCATGTTTATGTTTATATATATTCCTTATTATGTGTCAGTTTGTTACTATTTACGCCCCACCTAAATGCTATCCCAACCACAGAACTTATAGTATACACGCTCAGTAAAAAACTGTTTTTTAAATAAACGAAAAAGCGTACAAATTGAATTGAAATTAATTAAACTTGTGTTTTTCTGTCATTTAAAGGGGAAAAATAAAAAATATATTTAATACTTCTAGTAAACTTAATAAATGTTTTAAAATATTGCCAACATATTTGTAATTAAAATGAAAAATCTATATTTCAAATATAACCGAATTTAAATCAAATTAAAAGATTGCCTAAGGAACGTATAAAGTTAAGCCAAGAAATTATAGCATAGTTTGGTCCACAAGTTGAAAACTATTTCGAACAGATAAATAATTGATGGAAAAAAGGATTCGTAAAGTCCATTTCAGAATATTTAACACTGTTTCCCTTGGTTTATATGTTTTACTCAATTAAGTCCTTGAGAGTGTGTGTTTGTGTTTTAAATACATATCTAATGTCTCATAGGAACAATCTCTCTTATATACATACATATAATGTATTCACTTCTCCTTTTGTTTGTGTATTTTTGTGTGTGTGTATCTGTGTGTGTGTGTAGACTCACATACATAATTTATAACAACTCAGCATAATTAACTTATATGTTTTTCACATACACATACACACCGTGTGTGTGTGCGAGCTTAATTGCAAAATCCATTTTGTCCTTTTTTCTCCGAAATTTTTATTGCTATTACTATGCAAATGTTTTTGTTTTTTGTTTCTTTTCTTGTAATTTTAACCTAGACATTTAGCTTCATTTTCTTCTTCTTATTTTTGTTGTACGGCAGTAATTTTTGCTTTGTTTTTTTGTTTTTGTTTTTTTTTTTTTTTTGTTTTGTCGGTTTTCTTCATCATAAAATAATTCTTCTTTTCCTTTGAATACACAACAATTTCTGTGTGTATGTGTTTGCGTGTGTGTATTTGTTTTCCCTTTCTCTCGCATTTGTCTTCTTTTCCTTTTCTTACACATTGACTTAAAAATGTAATTAACAATTTTTTTTTTTAAATTTTGTTTTTTTTTTTTTTTGCGAAGCAGCTTCTCTAGTTGTTTTGAAAATGAACTTAACTAGACATCTACTCATTTACTGTAGATGTATATGTCTGTGTGTGTTTGCATGTTTTCGTTTGTGTGTTTGTGTAGCTTAACGTGTCTAAATTGAGCGGCCTTATTGCACGATTATATGTGGAGCTGAGAGCAACACGGTTACCGTCGCAATAATCGTAAAGAGCGTAAAAACAATTAAACAAAATCTGTGAAGTAGAAGAAAGGCAAGAAGATTAAGTGCGGTTACACAAAGAACATACAAAAATCATGTAGTATATTGTAATTATGTATGCATATATGTATATCCACAGTACATACACATTCCCACATGTACATAACTTTCCCCATCTACGAAATAGCCGCAACAGCCACGCTTGTATATTAAAGCCACGTGTTGTGATTGTGTGTGCCTAAGTGTGTGGGTATGTGTGCGTAAATGCATATACATATATGCTTCGTATATGCTAGAGCAAATAACCGGAAGTTGTGTGGCCATGTGGCTGTTGCCTTAATTGTTTGATTTAGTAGAGCGCCAGGGAGTTCTTACTAACCGCACTGTTTGCAGTCATTGTTAGTTATTCACCAGATTTAAGCTAGTCTGTATATTCAACTGGTCAGTGAGGTCAGTTCGCATAGGCCTAATCACACATTTTCACAAGGTCGTGCGTGAATATCAATGTGAATGAATAATCGACTATCTAGTTAAACTTTAGTCAAGGGATATTTTTGGATTGAAGTTAATTGATGGAGATGAGCTCCTATTCAGACTTCACATTGGGGCAACCGATCATTTTTCGATATCTTACCTATCCACAACCATTGCAGCGAATTTCCAATCGCTTATCAATTCCGCTTCGTCGTCAGCTTTGCGCATGCGCGCGGTTATAAATTGCAATTCTTTAAGAATTAAGTGTAAATCTTTGTGATTGCAGCCTATTGCAGTGTGATGCTCCTCCACCGTCGTGGGTCGGCCAAAGCTACTGCATTAGCGATAACAAGAAAATCGATAAACATGCGATAAGTGTAACGGGCGAATAGCGATACTTACGCCGATGAACCGATAGCGGTTTGTGAGCCCGATATTGTATGACGAAAATCGTCATCGATGTCAAGGACATTGGCGAGTAACGATTTGGAAGAACGTTCCTTTAATTCCAGTTCTTTCATGCGATTGCTTAATAATATTGATTTGCGCGTGATCTTGCGACCAGGCCGGCCCATGCGCAATATCCAGGGCAGCCATTGTAGGAAAACGGATTTGATCTGACAGACGAAAAAGTCGTTGTGCATTTCTTGCAAGTTTTCTACACGTCTGCATATGTGACTTACCCACGGTGGCATCTCGTGTATATCCGCTGTACGATGATGATAGTTAAGCACCACAACCGTTAGCACCACAGACGATGCAACCATGAACATGATGCAGTTGAAGTATGTGCCTAAATATCATATACACCAACATCAAAACAAGAACAAAAAATAAAGAAAAAATTGTATATACAATATTAGTATTATTCGAACCATGGGCCTGCAAAAATTATTGCGCAACACTAAGAACAGAAGCTTGAAAAATAATAATTTACAAAAAACAGCATTTACATTACGTTAGTTAGTTTCGTACTATCATGATAAATAATACGAGAGTATTTACAATTTGAGTGTGTGTCAAACAAATGCTGTGATTTTCTTCTGAGCATGCACTTGAGGCTACGACTCTACGACCATACAACAGATTACAGATTACAGATTATCTCGCATGCAGAGGGGCTTTTGGTATTAGGCATTACATGCAGCTTTGTTTAGTTAAACGGTTCAATCGTCTCCGTGCAAGCAATTTTGCAAAAAAAAAAAAAAAAAAAAAAAAAAAAAAAAAAAAGAAAATCAGGAAAGTAGTCAAAATATAGTAATAATTGTAATATGTCAAAAATGTAATTGAATTTAATTTACGTTTAGAAAAACTCTGAGAATTTAGCTCCTCTAATTCATTTGCAAACCAAAAAAAAACATTATTGTATTTATTACTGTTATTATGAAAAAGATTTTCGAGCTCGAATTTGTTGTTCTTGAATGTGGATTATATTGTTATTGCTTATACAAATAACAAAATTGTTTTCATTTTGAAAAACAAAACGTTCATTTCTTATTTATATATTTAGTATATATACTATAATATATAGTATATAAACTATAAATATATACATAGTTGGAGTTGGAAAGCGTCGTAATCGCCAGTGTAACGATATATTGCGCGTGATTAATAAAAGTGAATTAATTTATATACTTGGTATTTGATATGAAATTCTTTTATTTGAGTGCAAATAAATGAAGAATTGGTTTTCTGCAATAAAAATATAATAATAAATTTGTAGTATTGAAAATATTTGCTTTGTTTTTGACTACTTGACTGAATTTTTTATATTTTATGAATTTTCCAAATTAACAGTCTAATAAGAAAAGTCATGCTTTAAGAAAAGAGGAGCCAAATATATAAAATGTGAGTTTTGTGAGGGTTCAATTGCTCTGGCAAACAAAATCTGTTATCTTTTGGTTAACTGTTTTCATTAGTTTATCATTGGTCTTGTTTATAGTATGCTTTCTGTTTGATATATTTAATATATGGTTTAGAATTGCAATAATTACTTTCTCTTACGGTTAACAACAATTTCTCAGTCTATTTAGTCAGCTTTTGATACTTGGATGTGAGGAATTTTAAAAATATGTTTCGATATAAATATGTTGGTTCTTTGTATATATAGTACATCGTTTATGTAAATAAAGTATTACTTAAAGCATAGCTTGCATACGTGTTTTTATGATATTAGATTGATGTTTTTTGACAAGCAACTAAAGCAAAGCACCCACAGTAGCGACTTTTCTGATTGATTTTATATATTTTTCGATGTCAGTTTTGAATACCCTTGCTGTGCACCCATTGTATATGCTGATCAGATCTCGCAGAAGAGATTCTAAAGTCGAAGTGTCTATAAAATGATGACATATCTTATTGATAATTAAAATTAATTTATTAAGATTGCAAATCTTTATACCGAAAGATACATTTCATTACCCCTATGTGTATATCTTGTTAATATCCTATTTTATGAATTATAGGTACGTTTGTTAAGTTGGAATTGAATCAATGTTAATAGGTAGATCCATCTATCTTTCATGTTATATCTAACATTTGGTATTAGAAAAGAATTAGTTTTGTATACATATTATACATGATTTTTAGAGGATATTGTACAGCGGAATTTGAATGGTATAAATATGATTATTGTTTCTGCTGGATATTTCTAAAATCAGTAGATATTTATTTCATTCATGTTTTGTCAATGAGAAATGCAACTTCACTTGAATTTAAGTCAGTTACTATTAACAAGGGTATTATAAATTCGGTAAGCCGAATTTCAAATTTATTATTTGTGTTTTCACGCGTTATTATCGATTATAATAAAAAAAAAAGATTCAGCCAAATTCTAAAGAAGCACTTGAGTTTATTTTTTTTCTCTTTTTTTCTAGGGGAGGGTAAATTTAGTTGGGTTCAGCTACGACAGCGTTAGAGAGTATATTGCTGATCCTCTCGAGTTGTACTTCATGCTCTCTTTAACATCTGAATTGGTTCTTGTAAACCTACTTTAAATGTGCTGAAGCACTAATTATTATTTTTTGTACAAAATATATACAAACTTTTAAATTTGTTTTTTTTTTTTTTTTTTTTTTTTTTTTTAATATTAATCATCTGGTTTTTTAGACTTGGAAACTTTTTTTCGTTTGCTACATTAGTTTTAAGCTAAGAGAAAATAGAGTTTTGATTTTATTTTTAATTTGATGTTTTTTTTTTTCTGTTTTTAAATAAAGTATAACAATCAAAATTAATTAAGAATGGATTTGTACCCGTACCAAGCAGTGGTACCGCCTCGCTCGTCTTTGTTATGACATTGCCAACCAATAAAGAGAAAACTGTTTGCGACAGCAGAATGGTAACACCTGCAAATAGTTTTGGTTTTGTTTTTATACTCGTTCACTAAGTGAATTTTTTTTCGCGCCAAGTCCTCCGATTTTTCCTAGAGGAGAGTTCATCGTTCATGATATTTATTGTGTACAACAGATATCACCATATGCCGTTCAAGTAGCTTACTGAGAGAAAATACGCTAGTATTTCAACGTTTGCCGAAGGAAAGACTCCAAATATATATTTTGCTGTTCTACTGTTTGCGCCGTGAACGAGTATTATGCAGTCGGTTGCTACCGATAGCTAGTTCTTAAAGTTTTTCAAAATTATAGCTACAGATTTAGAGATTGAATTTTAGTCTAAAGATTTGTTGGTTTATATGGTAGTCAAAGGCTACCAGCCAAAAAGCAATGTAGTGTCAAAAAGGAGCAACTGATTTTTCGATAAGATATAGAGAGTTGAGAGGATATGTAAAGTCATGGAGTCTATAAATAGATCAGCTAACATATTTAATTAGCTCTTTAAAATAGATTGAAAAAAAAACCTAAAACAAGTTTTGGTTCGAATTTCTTTAATGAAAACTAACATTAAATTGCCGAAAAAGACTGGAAATATTGATTATGTTTTTTCCAAGATGCAATTAAATTGATTAAATAAAGTATATGTTTTAGTTATTTATTTTTTTTTTTTTGCATTTATCTTTTCTAAAAATGGCAAAAATCTACAGGACCTTTGCTTAATTCTGAAAATAAATTTTTATTATTATTAAATAAATAAAATACTTTACAAATACTATTATATTCGATTTAATATTGCTTTAAGAGTTTTATTATTATTTTTCGATCTATTTATAGCTCCTAGAAATAAAGCAAGATTCTATATACAATAGGAGAATTGTTAAATGATATTTTTTGGCTGAACCTTTTTTCGTTTGTCACAAGAAATAAATTTTAAGTCTGTGAGTGCATTTGCTAGGCTTGATATATCTAGTAGTATATATCTATAAAAATGAAGTTTTTAGGTTAGGAATTTTTATTTAATTTTCTCTTTTGTTTCTAGTTTTTTTTTAGTAATACGTTTTTATGACAGTGCAATTAAATGAATGAAAAAGGAACAGCAAGCGAATGCAAGGTACAAATTTTTGACCCATTTGCACAAGCTAGACTAAGCTCTCAATGCAATTCCTTTTTTATGCGAAATGATATTTTTTTTTATTTTAATTTTACTGTTTTTGTTTTTTTTTCCATTTATTTAAATTATCGAACTGTTCAAAAAGGTTCTCGAGCAAAAAATATCATTCCGAGAAATAGGTCAAAAAAGTGACAGTAAGAAGAAGCTCAAATGGTACAAAAAGCGTATATAGCGAAAAAGGAAATAAGGTCGGATGTGGAAACTAACTAATTGCATTGGTTAATTTTTTGTGTTTTGGAGTATTATTATTGATGCAGTGGGCGATAATAGAGGTTGGTTTCTGATTGGGACCAGTTTTCGTTTTGGAATAGTGAGACGTTCGGAACAGTGGGGTGTACATATATAGTATATAGTTTATGTATGTATATATTTATATATATATATTTATAAATATATACATATATCATATGGTGATGCTTTACAAGGAAAACACAATCAAACAAACGTGAGTGGGCGTGTGAGAGCAATATGTGAAAGCGAGAGAACTCAAATATGAATTAATTACAAATTAAAGCTTATTGGAACTGTAAAAATAATACTTTAAAGAATAAAATATCTGTCTTTCTTTCATCTTCATCGATCGTTGACCTATTTTTGTTTTTCTTTAATATGTATGACGACGATAATATGCATTAAAAAATGATCGGCATTTTTTAAAAAAAGTATTTCAAATATTTTCACATTATTTCACAAGTATTTTCCCAAATGCACTTGTATTGAAATCTGTCTCATAAGTATCTTTTGTAATATCATTCGAAAGTTTAATGAAATATTTTAAATTGGTTTTCTGAATAATTACAAGACAAAGTTATTGTATTTTTGAGATGTGCTTCTTTTTGAACGCAATAGAACCTTTTTGAATGGGTTTCATATAGAGCTGAAGGGTAGAGATAAACTTTTGCAAATAACTTTGGAGATGTGAGAGTAGAATATGAGATTCTATTGTTTTCTTAAAAGAAAATATTAACCATAATTCAGTTGAGTAGATTATAAATATTATTTGTAAATAGTTTTCAAATTGTTATTGTTTTGTAAAATAAATGCTAAGAGTAGAATATTTGGAAGATTTTGTGAATTAGATATATATAGTTCGAAAAAGGGGACGACCAAATACTAATTGGAGTTCAGGTTAAAAAGATGGAAAATATTTTTATAAATAGAATGTATTTAAAAGTACTCTTAAGTAGTATTTCCATGTTCTATTGCTAGGTCAAAAAGTGGAAACAACACCAAATTTGATTCAGAATAAAATTGAGTATGCATATTTATATTGAAGTGAATAGGAAATATTGGCGCAGCTTTAACGACTTTTCATATGTGCTGTATGATAGCCATTATAAAATAGAATACATATATTTGTTTTGGATAATATAGTACAAGCCATGTACCAATGGCAAAGAAAATTTTAAAGAGGATGTTCAGTTGGGAATTTACAAATTAGAAATGATTTGGTAAGTAGATAACGATAGCATTTAAAAAGTTCTTGTTCGTTTTGACGTAGTTCAATTTAAGGATTTTCTGGATATCGTTTTTTATTGTTTTTATAATGTACTTTTCGGGGAATTCTGTGCCGCAGCACTTTTCATTGGTATGAGTACCGAAAAAAGATTTATTTGACTTTTTTAAGCTGGATTAAAAAAGCAAACGAAAAATATTGAAGAGCGAGAGAAAAAGACGGAGTGGAATTTGTTTTGTAAGAGATAGCAACATAATAGTATGAGCAAATAAGAAACGACGTCATTAATATATATATGTATATATATAGATAAATATATATAAATATATATCAGAGAGAGTATTTAAAGTTCAGTTCTTAGAACAAGATAGAGACAGAGAGAGAGAGAGATAGAGAGATAGTTAGTTAGTTAGTTGAGTTGGTTTAGTTTAATTAATAATTTAAAACTTGTTGTAATTAGTAAACATAGTACGAAGTACACAAATAACATTTAACAACTTTTGACACTTTGTTGACTTTGGTTTTTTGTTAGACTAATACTTTATTTATTTTTTGTTTTTGGTTTTTAATTAAGGATTATATATATGCGAACAATTTAGCAATGTGTGTGAGTAATCATAATAGATATATATATATAACAACAATAACAATAATATTTATGAATATATATAGATATATATATATATTATATGTACGTATATATAAATCATATATTAAGTAATTTGTTAATTAATGTTTTGTTTTTGTTTTTTGACAAATTTGAATATATATTTGCATTTTTTATGATTTTTGTTTTAAATGCAATCGCTACCTAACAAGGGGATTGCATCAGATACTTGGGGCAATGTCTCAGCTACAAGGTTGAGAAACACTGTGAGCGATAGAAGAATTGTAACTCCTGAAACAAAAGAATTTCGTTTGATATAAAATACAATTGAAATCATGAGGCACAAAATCATAAAATATATTGATAATTATGTGTGTATGAAACTTAAAAATCGATCGAAAAACAATATAATCAGACTTATTTCGAGGGCATTTTCAAAAGTTTGTTGTTGTTGTTGTAATTGTTGTAGTTGTTGCTGTTACTGTTGCTGTTTGTTGTTATAGTTGTTGTTGTTGTTGTAGCTATTGTTTTTGCAGTTAATAGTTGTGTTTAAGTTGTTGTTGGCTGGGAGAAATAGAGAGCTTGAGCAATATATCGAGACTTTCGTTCGTTGATGTTCCGCTGAGCCGCTGCACTTTGTTTTAGTATTTTTTTGTACTGGTATTTTCTTAAGCGTGGCTGGCTATAATGCTTTTAGTAAGTTACTTTTAGTTTGCTTGATTTGAGATAAATTTGATTTATCAAGTTCTCAATGAAGTGTGATTTTCATGTGGATGAGTATATGCGTTGTATATGCTTCACAAACTCAAAGTTCAGGGGGAGGCGAATCGAGAGCACGGGTAGGCAGGGTCTGGAGGGCTGGCTGACAACTTAAGCGTTAAGGTGGGAATATGTACTTGTCTGGGGTTTACACACACAATTCATAAATAAAGTCAAACAGTAGGATTAAACTCTATCAAAGTTGAGCGAGAGTCGTGCCAAAGTTTGCAAAAAAGCTGATCAAAATCGACTTTGACTTTGTTTCCTTCTATATATTCAGGCATAGACCAATGTCTGTAATGATTTTAGAAGACTATGTTTCAAATATTCCAGTCTTTTACAATATTTTTTTTAAATTTTAACACTAAATAGATATATAATCTATCTAATTGAAAATCAGCTTTGCTTTCCGCTAGCACATTCCAGGTCAACAATCCTATTTTCGGTAAGAACTCTAACTCCCTAACTTAACTGGGAGCCAGCTCCCTGTTTGCACAGTGTCACAAGTGCTACAGATTTTGACACAAATTTTTGTAACTCGCTGCGAAAATGAATTTTGTTTTCTTTTATTTTGGTAGTTTGCTCAACTTTTCAAAAGCTTAATGGTGGTATAAGGTGCACATCCTTCCAACATTTGCCCATTATTGGGCGTCAAGTGGGGTGTCCGAGGGGCGGTTGAAAAGTTAACGGCAAGTTTTAGCTGTTCCTTAAATGAGTAAAATTTCTAAATTGAACTGAAGCTTGTCGCTCGAACTATGCCTTGTCGCTGGCAATGAGCTTAGCGGTACGTGTCGCCAATTTGCCACGCCCACACACCAGCATGCAGCGTGCGCCTCATTTAATTTGGAACGTGCAGTCCCGGCTAAATGTCCGACCAATGGCCGCTTCTTGACTAGAAACAAAAATGAAGACAGAAGAAATTTGCGCACTGCATGCAAATTATGTTTGGCTCAACGCGGGCTCCTCGTTGGAAGGGTTAAATATATACATATACATATACATATATATATTTGACAATGCAACATATATAGATATTTATATATATATATATATTTGTTAAATATATATGGCATAATATGGAACGCGCCTGGTGAGCGATACGATATTATGTGGAGTTGCAAGTCTACCATCTGGTCAAATGGATCTGCGCTTTGAATATTTTAGAGTTTTTCGGTTTAAATAGAGTTTGTTTAGCGTTTGAGGGTGGACGGGGTTATTACTGTCGGGAATTTACAGGTGCGTAAGTCGGGAGAATTTTAAGATTATATACATAGCGTATATATATAATTAGTTTTTGATTAGATTGTAAATAGTTTTACTTTAATTTGGTTTTTGGGCGGGTAATTTGTGTTCTTTGCTTATGGTGCAAGTACGAAGAGTTCTTGCCAAATCGAAATAGTTTGCGAGAGAAAGAGAGAGCGAGATAGGGAGAGAGAGTGATAGAGCGTGACTGTCATATAGGGATGCATAGAGAGGGAGAGAGAGAGCAAGAGTGTGACTGAGTGATTGAGAGTTCAAAGGGACAGGAAGTGGGAGCGGGAGCGGCAGAGTGAGTGAGAGAGAAAGAGTGAGTGTTTTAATGAATGGGTGTTTCTTTTGATGGTTGGCTAAGAGTTGGTTGAGCTACGCTTAAAGATTTTCTTAGCCTGGTTTGCATGCCAGTTATTGAAAGTCGCATAGAGCTCTGCAGCTGTTGCTATTGTTTTGTTGTACTTACGTCGGTTCAGGTGTGTGTCTGTGGTTACGTGTCTGTATCTGTGTGTCTGTATTATTTACAGTTGTGTGTATTTGTTAGGCAATTGGTCTATCGCCCGGCTTAAAAGTAGTTGAAAATAATACTCTCATATCGTATACCTACCAAAATAGAACTACAAAGCATACAAATTTCTTGTGTGTGTGTTTGGCTTAGCCTATTTGATATATATACACATAATGTGTGTTTTATCAGATATTTATATATATATGTATATAAGTATATATAGAGATATGGAGTTTGCCTTAATATATTCCTCTCTACTTGACCAAGTATCAAAATGACATTTCATGTCTTCTCCAATACAAACCTTGATCAATATATAAATATTTATATTGAGTGTTCTCGTTTTTTTTTTTTTTTAATATTTTCTTTTTGCCTGTTTTTAATAATTGATTGGTTTTGTGGCTGTTGTTGTTGGTATTGTTGTTCAATGCATACAAAATCATAAATATATGTATGTATATGTATATGTATGTGTATATACACATATATTGATAGCTAAATCTATAGTTCTTTACATATTTTCAGGCTAAATGAATAGCTGGGCTGCGAATAGATTTTTATTTGTCTTTTTTTGTTGCAGATTTCAATGCTTTTAATGGACTATCACAGTTGAGGCCAGTAAAATAGACACAGTATAAATAGTGAAACTCAAAAGTTCAACGGTATTGAAATTTTTGTATTTATTTTATATTATTGTTTTTAAAAATGAATAACTGTTGTCCTCTTTTAGTAACCTTGACTCTTGATAGTATATTAAAATGGAGATCTCCTGAAATTTTATTTAGTTTCGGATCAATGTTCATTCATGTTTTATCTGACTGTTTGTTGTTGGCTTTGTTGAATATATATATTTTTGGTAGCGAAAAAAGGTTGTTCGTTGGATTTGTTCACATATTTGTCTAAGTTTTTTATGTACAGTTTAGCAGTATATTTAGTATACATTTAACGAGTATATAGCGTCTACTGCTGCTAATTTGTTAGATGGTTTCATTTGATCAGGCAATTAACTATGATCTGCCCAATGAGATATTTTAAAGTATGATCCACTACTCATAAAGAGAAGCTTATATACATAATGAACGTATTAGCTTTGTTTTAATTTATTTTTGTTGTTAGTTTTGCTTTATTTTTAACGATTTTTAACAGGCTAACATAACATAGAAATTAACTGAAGAGTTGTACAAAATGATATAGTATATATGAAATCAAGGATTTATATTCAGCTAGCGGCAAACACGTAGAGAAAAAGAAACGTACCGACAGAAACAACACAAAACGAAGGAAACTAAGTGGAAAACGGGTTCAACATACGCATTTTCTTTTGTTTTTGATCAAACAGCAAAATATAAATGGTGAAACGTAAAAACTTATCATTGTGATTTGATAGTGACATTAATGTGATTCGTTTTAAGTGATTCGTGTTTCGTGATTTGTGTTACGTGATTCGTGTTACGTGAGTCGTGTTACGTGATTCGTGAGCCGTGTTTGGGTTATGTTTCAGTGTTGTGAAATACCAATTATGTCAGAGCTTTTGACGCGCGATATATGTATGTTTTAGACTACTTTTTAGGTCAGCTGAGCAAAGGGTTGTGAAAGTACGTAATAAAAATAGTTAAGATTAAGTTCAAAGTTTACAATTAAGATAATTAAAATATATTTCTTGTAAGAGAGCTCAGCTAAAGTTAGACAGAACGAGGGAAAGTGAGAGCGAAAGAGAGAGAGAGAGAGTAAATAGAAATTGAAGAAAACTTGCTTCAGCTGCATTATTCTTATTTACTTTACGGTTACAGACAGTTAGAGAGACAGACGGGTTTTTGTATTTTGAGGTGTATTTTTGGATATTTCAATATTTCGATATTTTGTATTAGGTGTGCTGCTTGTGGTTTGTTTTCTGTTATTTCTTTTGGAGGCTATTGCAAAGGTTTATCCAAAAGTTCCAGTAAAAAGAGAAGTTTTAGCTGGCTGAAACTGAGTTAAAAGTCCAGAAGTGGAGAGTTTTATCTATTAGCAAACACAAACGTACATAATTAAGATGTGGATATATATAGAGCAGTTATCATTCGCCATACGATTCAGTGTGTATGTGTGTGTATGTGATCTAAATAATTGGTATTTTTTGTTGCATATTTCTGAATTGTTATTGTAGTTTTCTTTTTGTTCTTGTATTGTTTTGTTGTTTTCATTGCACTACAGTAGTTAATCTAATGACAACTAAAAATAGCATTTGGACCGGATATGTAAGTTTTTTGTTATCATTTTTTTCTTTTTAAATTAATTGTTAAATAAATAGCGTGTTTGTGTACCTATAAGAGGAACAGCATCCGACGTTGTCGGCATTGACTCGGCAACAAGGTTTAGAAATACTGTTAATGAGAGTAGTATAGTTACGCCTGGAACAAGAGATACAATAAATACCGTATATGAAAATTAAAAATTATAAACTAAATGAGGGAACAAATTGTAAAGACAAAAAGTAAGAAATAGTATTTAAAAATATATATTTATATATTTAAAATATTAGTAGGAAAAATTTAATATATTTGATTTGTTTTCTTGGTTGTTGGTTTTATAGAGGTCTTTGCTTTAAGGGAGTTTCACAACATTATTTGTTGTAGATCTACAGTTATTTGGTTTAGCAAGTCGAGAGTGTTGCCTATTGGATCGTGGATCTAAGAGCAACACCCCTAGTTTAATTTATTTTATTTGTTTTTTCTTTTTTATTTTTTATTTATTTTTTTATTTTTTTTTTTTTTTTTTAGTATACTTCACTTTAGAAATACTAGAAAAAGTAAAACATGCATTTTTAGTCAAGACTAGCTTTAAAAGCAGCGTTCATAATATATTTTGGTTGGGTTTTTACGAGCTTTATATTGGTAATTATTATATATGCATAAAGTTTAAATCCAGCTAATCCTCATTTCGCTACCGCTGCTTTACCTGGCCAAAAATTATATTTATACATGATTATATATATATTAATATATATATTGGATAGGCCCTAACTATATGTTCGTAAAATATTTGATTTGTACCACTTTGGAAAAAAGCACACACGCTGAAAAAACTTGCAAAATATTTGTATACATATATTTTACCATGGTTAAGCTCATTACTGGGCTCAGATTTGGGGGCAGATAGTGTTGTAAAGTTCGGTGTTTTTCAATTTCTGATTCGGTCTCGGATATACTTACCCAGTGTTAGTTTCTCGCCAGAATCCGGTGGCAATGTGAAGCCCAGCAGAGCCATCGATGATATAAGCACGCATGGTACAATTAAATTGAAAAAATAATATAATGTACGTCGGCGTATTTGTATAGTAAAGGTGATATCAACATAGGGTTCTGGGCAGCACTGGTAGACTATCGTGTTCTTCTTTCCGGGCATGGCTGGACAATAAAATTTACGATTAGTATTTGGCAAAGACTGAGTTGAATGAGACACTGATACACAAATACACATACATATGTACACGAATAATTCCATATTTGTCTTAGTCATTATAAATATACATACAATTTACAAACGGAAAATGTTATTGTTTTTTTTTTTTTTTTTTTTTTTTTTTTCATTTTTTTGCAATTTAAGTAGCAGCAACTGAAAATGTTTCTAATAAGCAATTTTGAGAAAGCGCCAGGCGAAATAAGTCTACTTAATATCGTAAATATATACATATATCTATGTACAAAATTATATCGGAAATTATAAGGATATATAAGTGATTGGGTTTTGGGTTAATGATTTGATTTTTCTTTAGACATTTACACATGACAACGTTTAGAAAACAGTTAGTGAAATAAGCATTAGGATTTAGATGATTTTTACTAACCAAGCAAGTACCACTCGCCATTTGTTATGAAATCGGAAAGATCCCCTCCATCTTCGGAATTCAAAACCAAATCCAACTGATATTTTTCAAAAAATTTATTTGACATATTTTTTGTTGACAAACGAATTTTTTGTTGTATTCAAGTTATTTTTTGAGATTTTTTGGTTGGGTATTGTTTTGAGTTTTTTTTTCGTTATTTTTAGTTGTTTGGAGAAAAAGAAATTTAACATTTTTAGTAATTATGTAAGAGAATTTTGCTTAAAGCCACGTTGAAACAACATTTATGTACAGAGAGAGCATGTGTTCAAGGTGTACAAGAGAGAGAGAGATACAGCGAGCAAAAGAGAGAGAGCTTTACTTTTTATACATACAGTTTTTAATGTTATTTATTCTTTATTTTGCTATTGCGTTTTTAGTGCAAAAAAACGTGGAAATAAAATTAAATTGTACTGAAATCCTTGTATATTGTTTGACTTCCATTAAGAGTCTTTACGTACGTCCAAAACTGTTCGAATTCAATTGTTTGGGCGTGGTTTTTGGTCTGCTAACATGCAAAATAGTTGAAACTGAAATTTTTCAGTGTTTTTGAAACAGGGGCGAAAAATTTCGAGGGTCTCACACATGATTCCGCTTTTATTATGACAGTGCTGTAAACGCACACTGTTATACTTTAATCCTGCGTTTCCCCATTGAGCTTTGGTATTTTTTTTCTTAAGTGCTCGGCAAAAATGTTCAATTTTTGATTGAACATTTTAGCCAACACGTTTAAAAGTTTTTGTTTTCGGGTGCCTAAGCACATTTGATTTTTTGGTTTTGTAATTCGCAAAAACGCAAAGAACTGTTCGACGTGACGATTCAAAAAGAGAGAAAGGTATTGATTTATAAAATAAACGGGAAGATAGTTTGATATAAAAAGAGAGAGCGATAGAAAAAGAGAGAGACAGAGATAGAGTTTTGGAAAAGCATAAACAAAAGCAGCATCTGCCAAAGGACTCTTTCGGTTTCCTTTTCCAGCCAGGACGTAGAACCTGAGCCTAAATACTCTACATAGTCAATAACTCCCTCTGTCTGCCTATATCTGCCTACGTTCTGTCTTTATCCGACTTTCTTGCTGTGCACGTGCACGTGTTCCTTTTTAATTGTGCGTGTGTTAATGTAAGTGTATGTGAGTAAGTGTGTGTGTGTGTGTGTGTGTGTGTGTCTTAGCAAAAAGCGTGATTGTGAAGTAGTGTAGTGATGTCTTGGTGTTAAAGCTGTGCTCTACAGCCAGAGTTCACTGTAGCAGGCACTCTACTGTTGAGCGCTTTGAGTGTGTGCTGTAGCTGCACTGTAACTGTGTACTAAACACTTTACCTGATTTCCATCGTAAGTCCAACTACCGAATTTCATTTCGCAATGTTGGTCATCAAATGGGAACCACGTGATGTCTATCTTGCATGTGCTCTTGAAGATACCAGGGGGCACGTACAGACAACTGCCGTTATGTTTGACCACAATGTTGGTGTGATACGTGCCATCGAATCCCTCATCCGCGCTAAATTATTGTACAATATTGTTTATGTATTATTCGATTTTTTTCTTCCATTTTTTTTTTTTTTTTTTTTTTGTATGTTTTGATTGATTGATATTGCATTTTCTGAATTTATATTTATTATTTTTACTATTTTATGTGGAGCTTGTTATACTTTTCTTCTATTATTTATATGGATTTTCTCTTGTTTCATATAATTTGCGCATGTTTTCGTTGTTTTTTTCCGCTAATTTATGTTAAAAAAAAAAAAAAAACATTTTGGGATATGTGCTCCAACGGAGCTCAGGGAAGTAGTGGGAAATAGTTGTGTTTTGTGTAGCTAGGATAGCAGAGCTTGGGATTTTCTAAGCTAGGTTTAATTTCAAAGTGGATGTAGTGTTTGGTCCTACTCTAAAATTGATATATAAATATATAATTTAAGATAACTGTTAATATAGATTCCTTAATAATAATAATATTCTCTAATACTTATAGTACTACTAATACTATAGTACTTACAGTACTTAATTACTTAAATATATATTTATTTAATGTTGATTACTTTTTCTTTGCAGTCTAATGTAAATGTTAAATAAACTGCATTCAACTTATATACATAGCTTGACTTTACAATCCTAATGAGCTGAACTTTATATTAGATATATATATGTGTGTGTGTAAGGTGCTATTGATTGATTGATGGATTGCTGCATCAGTAAAGCGGGCTGTGAAACTTCAAATATTGTAGTCATTAGTCATCGTCTTTTGTTTAGATAGCCAAGTGTGAAAGCTGAAATGAACTTGAAACTCTTTCCTCATAAAACAAAATTCTTTGTATCTCTGCTAAATATTTTGATTTCATTTCTATTTGCACGCTTTAAATCGTAACTTTTAATCGTAACAGAATAATTGCATTCATTGGAGCATCTATGCTAATGAAATTGCCAATGAAAATGAATGAAAAGTAGTTTATGCCGTGCAGAATCGGATTATATTAACTATCACTTATGCATACCTATATACGAATTTGCTGTGCACATATTTCATTTAGATTCCAAGTGTTCCAAGTGGCATTTGCATTGTCAGCACATTCTGGCTGAGCAAACGAAATCTGTTAGATACAATAACAGTATCTAACTATATGTGAAGCATATGCAAATCACAAGAAATACAATTTCAGCTATGAGCGAGTGTGTGTGTATGTGTGTGTATATGTGTGTGTGGAGTAGTCTAAGCCAGTCACAAGTGGCCTACAAGCGTATAATATTGTATATATGTATATAACATTGTATATATATTGATATGAGAGTTTTCGCTTCTTGCATTGCAATAAAATGCAATTACTTTTTTTTTTTTTTTATAGAGGGGCGGACTTTCTAGAGGGCTGAAAACTGTTGCGCAAACATTTTGTACGCAATTTGCATAGATATTTTGAGTTACGAGCTGTTTGCTGTCATTTTGCGTACTTTTTGCGGTCAACGTGACTTTTTAGTGTGTGTGAGTGAGGGAGAGAGAGAGAGAGAGAGATAGTCCTCCCGTTACACAAGCACACACACCTTAATTCATGGCTGGATTGCAATTTTGCGGTTAAAGTGTGCATTTAATTGGCAGCGCACAGCAAGCAGTGCGAGAACAACGAGCAAGCACCTGCGTTCACGTTGTTGGGGCGTGTCACTTGGGGGCGTAGTCAGCCCAGGCTTACATGCTATTGTTATGGCATTTAAATGGTATTTGTGCCCCGATTAGCGCCAGCTGTAACCCTCTCCGAGCCACACACCCGTTGCCACATTAACCAGCTGCCGCTGCGCAGCCAGGCTTGAGAGATTGTGGCCGACGCACCTGGCGGGCGTACGAGTAAGCCAATGACTAAAGCAGCAACAACAACATCAGCAGCTACAACAACTAACAGTAATTCGGCTAATTGGAGTTGCAACTATTGCGGCAGACACCGAATTGTTGACTGCTATACCTGAAACACAGAAAATTCTCATCGATATTCAAGTTACTCGATGAGAAAACGAGAAATCGATCTCTTACAATGCTAGCCACACACTGTAGTCAATTTGTATGCCTCTTGTGCTTGTGGAATATCTCAAATGTGTTCCATAATAAAATCAGCAAAATTGTATCTCTAACAGTTGGTTCAATATTTATTGTAAGTCAGCTGGCTTCAATCTGGGAGCTGACGTATGTCCTAGGTCAACTGGTTTTATTCAAGCTGCGTGAGGGTATAAAGTGCAGTCTTATCTATAATAATCTAATCTTGTTTTTTAATTGCAATACATAACGTAATTAGCGGCCAAATTTGCCCTGTAAACTTTATTGAATAATCTGATCAAAGCTTCGAGCTCCATTAATATATGATGAAAAAAAATTTAGTTTGGATTTACCGAAATTATTTCTTTTGGTAAAAATATTATAAGTTGATATTAAATTCATTGACTCGATTAAATTGACTAAATTATTAGTTTATTGAGATCTTAAATAAAATCTAAGAGTTCTGTTAGCTCCATTCCATTTTTCCCTTTGCTCAAAATTTGTTATTTTGGTAGTTCCATTATAGAACAAAAATACCAACTTAAAACTATAATGAAACTAGGAATCTAAATTTAAATGCATAGCTTGAAATCGATAAGTTTTGATAGGTGTTTTGGCTTGAAATATGTATGTTTCAAATTGCTGCTGACATTTTTGAAGAGCAATAAGGAGTCCGAAATATTATGAATTTTAAGCAATATTGAGCGATTCGCAGCACTTTCATTTGAAGTCTATCATATCCTACATAGTCCTACTTACTACTGTGTGATAGTTCCATATTTCAATTACGTCGTAGATTTTAATATTTGAAAGTAAAAGATTTGGCAGCCTTTCGGATTACCCGCGGCGGCTTCTGGGTTGGCCTTGGCGTTGAAACAAATAAATAAAATAATTTCCAGGGCATTATTAAAATTGATGTTGGTCCGCTTTAGACTGGACCAGAGGAGATACTGATAGAAAGAGATAGACAGACAGAGAGAGGGAGAGAGAGAGAGGTGCGGGAGGAGAGAAGGAAATGTTTTACGCCTCAGTTGGCTAAGCCGCAACCGCTGTCAATCACATTTGGGGCGAAGGCCGCATTTTTACCAAAACTTCTCTCGGTTTTCTTGTTTTTTTTACTTATAAACTTGCACATGCTTTGTAATCTGTTTACGGCATTTGCCTGAGATAACATTGCAATTAATGAGAAAGCTTTTCCCTGCGAAAATCTGTCTGCTTATGAACTAATTGAAGGGTATTACGCATCACTTATAAAGTGTGTAATATGTAAGGGATATATTATAAAGAGGGAATGCGATTTGGCTCACACAGGGACGGCATACGTATGGGAATAGTATCTAAAGTCAAACTGGAAATTTGATATTGCTGTGGTATTATATAAAATCCCATTGAGTGAAGTCGAGTTGAAAGCATAAAAGTGAGCAGTATTTACACACTGGGATGAACTGATATTATTTAGAAAATAGGTTTAAGTAGATTATACTATGTGTCAAAATTGGAGGTGTCTTTTTTGATATACATCTCAATTGAATTTCGAATATATCTCATGTTAAATATTTATTTCCGTAGCCAAAATATGTTGTTCATATATCTCCTCGGCGTGTGTAGAAATACATTTAAAGAGGATCAAATAAATATACCATTGCATTACTGGATGATGATGTCGTACCTATACATCAACGGCAGCTAGGCTAGACTCTTTTATTATGTTGCGAACAAGCTTTAGGCATGTCAAAGTCATTTATCGTTAGTCAAATGAAAGCGTATCTAAACTTTCATTAGATGGATCCCTCTGCCGGCTGGCTTAGAGTCCAGCTGTGTATAAAAAGTATCTCAATTAAACATCTAGCAAATTGAGATTCGTACGACGCACATTGGAATCAGCATAAATAAAATTACAAAAATTCCAAGCTGCGCCAGATTGATGTGCAGAGAAAAGACACCCTCGCAGGCCAGAAGAAAAATATGTGTATTCCAGTAAACATATACATACATATATACTTATATGTACATATGTATGTGTGTGTGTATGCACACAAATGAAACTGTATCTATATAAGCCTTGTTCGTCTTGCTATTGATCTAAATGATGGCCGCACATTAGCAGCGCTGCCGACGCATACAAATTAGGCCTGCTTCGGTTCTGGTCATGGCCAAGTCGCAAAGAGAGCTGACTTAATAAATTAAACCAAATAAATGTCAATCGCAGCGTGTTCCCAAGCACAGTTTCGCCCACGATGCGCAAGATTATGATTTTGTAGAGCTAAGCTCCGTAATGTTAATGAGCTCTTAAACTGGCGAGATTTCGCTGAAATTTTTGATGGAACAGCCCGAAACGCGACGCTGGTTCATTAGTAAATAAAGTTGACAGTCCGTAGGCTCGTGCGTGTACGACCACGCCCAGTAGCTGCTCTACTCACTGATTTCCCTCGACAGAATCAATATCATATCTTTTGGCCTCTGGATTGCTATTGCCCCGGAACTTGCGTGGGAGCTCTAGGCAGTCTGGCAGAGATAGACGGACACGGACACGGGCACGAGTCCGGGTAATCAACACCGGATGCTGCGTGCCCAGCACTACGTGAGTTTGTGCAGCGTACCGTTTCAGGTCCTCTTTGGATTTTAAGCCTTTTGTTCTTGACTGACATCCAAAATCCATTTGCGACCCCATGCCGTAAGCTCCGCCAGTTAGAGTATTCACTGCAGTGCAATTAGCTCTACAAAATTTGTGTAGTTGACACCTAGCTGGCTGGCTAGCTGCACTTTGGCCACAATTTGTGCAGCTGCGGCATATTTATCTTCATTCAAGCCGCGCTTTTTAGATCTGTGCCGGCACCTGAAGAGGATTTGCGGTATTTAAGTAGACTTTATCCTTTCTCGTGTTTTGTCCGTTGCTTATTTCTATTTTTCAGTTATGGCTTAAAATGTTTCAGTTCATCTGGCTGCTTAAATAATGTAATGGCGTAAAAGCTTTTTGCCGCACAGCTCAAAAGTATGCTATGGTTTCGTCTGTCCTGCGTCCACTGCGCACAAAAGTTAATAAAATAGGTTGTGGAGAATACTTTGCTGGCCTTATGTACGAGTATAAGAAAAATGATGCCGGCTTTATGTCAAGCAAGCCAACATGAAAGCCGACTTCTGGCGCGTTAGTAAATGCCTTTTAAATGCACTTAATTTATTTTTTTTTTTTAATGAGAAGAAATCTGTGTCCAACCTCTGAATATTTAGCTTTCCGAAATATGATATTTTTTCAAGCAGAGTGTGTGTGCACAGTGCACTATGGGTCAAACGCCCGATTTTTTGGAATTAATTAATAACTTTTGAATCAGTAAAGATAGTTCAATTTGTTTTTTTGCATTTGACTTTTGTTTGCAACATGCATTTGTGATGAAAAAATGGGCGTGACATCGCCCCTCTTTCATATTATTAGATGTCCCAACTTTTTAGCTTTTTAAGTAATTTGCACCAAATTCACATATTAGATGTGTTTTCATGTTTCAAAGACCCTGTAAAAAAACTATCAAAATCGGTTAACTATATCATATAGTTTTTATATGTAGAAGTTGAGAAAAATCTTTTTCAAGGAATAAAAGGTTATATTTTATGATTTTAAGCACAAATAACATTAAAATATATCTCTTTTATTGTTAATCAGCGTATTCTTCATTATCTGAAGCTAGCATGCCATAAACCTCAAAATTTGAAGTGTCCTGCCTTTCGAACAGGCTTATTTCCTCTTCCTCACCTGCGACGAGGTTAGTTGCTGAAAAATGAAATTGCGTAAAAAGTGCGCAAAAGTGCACGTTGAACTTATAGGTCATAGCTCGGAATTGAATATTTTATAATATGGGCGTAAATTCATCGCTACAAAATGCTACAAACACAAGTTTTCTCTTATCAAAGACAACAATTTTTTTTTTTAATGATGTCAAAAGCAGCTTTTTGACTTACTCAAAACTTTACATCACATAAAGATTTTGGACAATACAAACACGTAAAAACAAAGAACAAGCCCGATTCTATATTTTCCACCACAAATTTTGATTTAATTGCCATTATTTTGATTTCAATTGGCGATTGAAATTCATATAAAGTTTTTACAAAACTGATGATGTGCGTGTCATGCATAACAGCTCGGTTTAACAGCAGTTTTGTTAGCAGATCGCGTCTCTGTTAAAATTCTGAGTATGTAACATTTACATATAGCGTATTCCTAATGGATTCGCATTAAAATTTTGTACATTTTTTCAACTTGAAAATAAGACTTTTTTCCAAAAAATCGGGCGTTTGACCCATAGTGCAGTGGAAGAATGTCTAATTTGTATGAGTAAACTTACAAGAGCTGAATCATGAACTGACATATCATAGGAGTATATATATCCTATGTACGTAGTATTTGATGTCCTACATACATAGATAAAAATATAAAAATATGTAAAGTTCGCAGAAAAAGTCACCACTAAAAACTTTTAGCCACAAGTCACTCAGCTTTGTTTGTGTGATTTTGCACACACTCGCACACACACACATATGTATATAGATATAGTTTAACGTATAAATTGCTTAACTTTAAACTACATTGCAACATGCAACTAAGCCGAGCTTACAACAAAACTTAGACTAGCTTACATGGACTTAATGAGCCGTCATAAGATTGATTCGGCTTTTGCTTCGGATATTCGTTGTTTGTGTGGGCTGCATCTTTAAACGCAATTGCCTGGAGACATATACAAATAAAAGATACACTCACACACACACACGAACAGAAATATAAATGCATATGGAATTGGTTATAACAATAGATATATATATGTGGGTATGCATATAGATATATTTATTTATATGGTTATGGATGGGTTAGTATTAACTGTTTAACAATCGACTAAGACATGATATGAAAATATTGATAGCTATAGACACAGTGAAACACAGCTAAAACGTACAATAGCACACGCATATAAACAATGATAACAATTAATTATTTGGTTAATAGGTAAGCACACATTCACACTTACACACGCACTCATACACACACAAATATTTATATATATTTGGATAATGGAAAGAACGAGAATATTGTGTATTGTGGGGGCGTATCAATTGCATTTAGCTGAATAATTATGCTGATTGCAATCGGAAATACGTAGAAATACGTAAAAAGTACTCTTAATTAATCGTTACTGCGCTGATGCCCTGTCATCGTTTTAAAAAGAACGGGTAGCTTAGTTGGTATCTGTGATTATTGTTACGAAACTCGTTGCTGATAGGCTATAGGGAAATATTAAAGAAATCTCTTTTAAAATTTATAGAGCAAGGAATTTGGCAGAATATCAAACTATTATATTTAAATAAATATCTTGGCGAAAGAATTGTTTTTCCTGCTTAATTCATTCAATAATAATATATAATATAGATTAAATATATATCATAATAGGTGTATAAGGAATATCTGAAGTAAGGAATATCTGCTAACCGAATAAGCTTAGCAACGGTTTGACTGCGTGGACGTATTTCATACGTCTTGTGGCAGGGCGTAATTAACGTTGATGTTTTTATTTCTAAGTATATAATTTAAGCACACACACGTACATACAGTACACACATACATACACATAGATATAAGTAAGATATAGTTAGGTTTTTTTTTTTTTTTTAATTTGGGATTATAGAGAGTTTATTTGTTCTTTAAGCATGTTTGAGTTGATGGGCTAAGTGACGGCAAATGAAAATAAAGTTTAGCGCAAAAATGTGAACTTATTGTTGAGTGATTGATACGTGAATTAGGCAAAAGTTTGTCTGTATCTCGAGCGTGATTGGAATATAAGCATCCAGCGTACAATTCTTTGATGAGCTGTCCAACAAAAAAGAGAAGAAGAAATAGGGGGAAACCCAAGAGTAAAGCGAAATAGGACCAAGCTAACTATTGGGCATAAAAAACGCCCAACTTTATGCAGAAGTATATAATTGAGCACGTTTTACTCAAATATTTGATTTGTAGTTCAGCCATGAACAGGCACGAAAGCAAAGCTTACTTAAGGTAGGTTGAATGTGAGGAGTAATGAATAGAGTTGTCTACTACATAAGGATAAGAAAGAGAGAGCAAGAGAGAGATATATATAGAGATATATAAATACATAGAGAGAGAGAGATTGAGACAGATTTATATTGTCTTCAAAGAGGAGGAATATATTGACATCCGATTTATATTAAATATAAATATTATTTTTGTATAGGAAGTTGATTGTAAGACTAAATTGGAATAATATTTATAAATATTTTTTTTTAGCTTCCTTTCCCTCCTGATAACAATTTTCTGAATTGAATTTATTCGAAAGGTATTTCAGATACTGGAATAAATTAGTCCTTAATTCATAAAGAAAGCTCACCTACCCAACGGCAATCAGAGCAACTTATATTATTATTTTAATCCTATGTATATATTTTCCTATGTATATATATCGTATCACATCAATAAAATATATTGCTGGGATATTTCACGTTCACCTTTAAATGTAATATGATTTGGTGTCGTTGCGCTTAAGTTAATTCAGTTTAGTCTAAACTAAAATTTTGTTAATGACTTAAATATGAATGTAAGTGTTTAAGTATGAATTAGTTTTTTTTTTTTTTTTTTTTTTTTTTTTTTTTTTTTTAATATATAGTTTGGTTAGTATATATATTAAATGTGGTGTGGTGTATGTTGTGGTTCGGTTGGGGATGTGGGTTTAGCAAGAACAAAATGGTGTAGGAATGGCAATAGTTTAAAGTGTCAACAGAGATTGAGATTTGTTGAGGCACTTGACATTTAGTTAAGGTTAGGATGGATGTTAGGTTATTCGATAAGTATATTCATTTTTTGTTTTGTTGATTGGTATTATTTATATATGCGTTTTTATTTAGTTGCTGTTTAATACGAGGGATTTGATTTCTCATGCACAATACTTGAAAATCTATTTTGCCTTTGATTTGGTTTTTTTTTTTTTTTTTTTTTTTACATAAAAATACAAATAAATTTATTGTCTTTTCTCGACAATTGAGTTTTTTTTTTTTTTTTACTTTTTTAAGTTTTGGCCAAATAAATTCAAGTACTGAACGTCTAACCAGAAATATTACACCAGCATATTGTTGAACAATTTCATATGTTGGTTATTGTCTATGTTTTTTTTTTTTTTTTTTTGCTTGCTTGGAAACTAAGTATATATATATATATATATATATGTACTACGTATGCATTAACTATACATTATATATATATAAATATGGAATATGGAACAGATCACATGAATTGGATATATGTGATTTTATGGAAGTATTTGATTTGGGAACTTTCGATTGTTTCGAACAAACTACTTGCATAATATTCTGGTTAAACAATATGTGTTTAGAGTTCAAGGAGTTTAGTCTGAGCTTTTATTTAGTTCGGTCGTTTTTATCAATTGAAGTTTTGTTTTTATAATTAGTTATTATTTGATTAGCTGTTACAGATTATAAATATTGCATATATATATAGACATATATATATATTTGTTTCGGTTAGCATTACGAATCCAATTACAAAGTGAGGCCCACATCAACGGCAAGCTGACAATGTACAGTCCCACTAGAATACCACTGCGTGTAAACTACTCTTATTCGAAGTAAACAACGATTTTTCTTGTTATCATTAAAATAAAATTAAACATATTTTCGTTTTATTTTTTAGGTCTAGTCGACTTTTCCACATAGAAAACATTAAAAGCAAATTAAAAATTTGGTTATTGGGTAACATTGGAACACAAATAGAAATAAACACAAATAGTTGATTATGTTTAGATTTTAGCTTTGCCTTTCATAATAGACATAAACACAAACAATAGCGAGTGGGATTATGATACGTTTATAGTAGCAGGTCAGGGATTATCTATAGATATTTATGGATATTGCATATGTATATATTTGCATAGAGCATATGTTTACGCTTTCAGCAAACAAAAAGTAAACTAGAAACAAAAGTGAGCTATAATTACGAAATGGAAATCATACAGAGTATTAATTATTGGGCAGTTCGTTTGGCTGGAGCATTGGAAATTTACTGAGCATTGAATCGTTTGGTTCTTAATACTTGATTTGCGTACACAAAAACATCTTAAGCGAGTATCTTTGCGTTGATCTGGCAATACTTTTCATTGTTAGTGGCAACGCTATCATATACTTGACTTTTAATATCATACTTATGTTAATACACATTGTCTCCCTGAACCAACAAAAGGTTGCAGTTTTCTATCCTCCACTAGACAACAAGTTCAAGTATATATACCTTTTCCTAGTGGACTGAAAGACTGGGTCGAACGGAACATACTACAGTGTATCTGTTACCACTTGATTAGAATGTCATTGAAGTTAGTGAGTTTGAATTTACTTTTGAAATGCTTAAATATTTTTTGAAGATAACCAATGAGGCTGAATTATGAATTGATTACTTGATGAATCGGGAAATAATTCGTATATGTTTGAGATATATTTTACTTTTCTTCTTCACAAGTTTTCTTATAGCGAAAAAGAACATAATTTAGTATTTCTCCTTATTTCTATCAGTTCTATACATTTGGTTAGGCATATACATAAATAATTTTATTAATTTGACATTTGTAATGCATTTCTTTAAATTCCATTGCTCCATGTTGAAAGGCCATAGTCCAGGAACTTAAAAATATTGGTATAAGTAAGTAATAGCTGAACAATCTATAGTCTATGGACTACAATTCGAACTGGCTGTAATATTAAAAGAAAGCAACTCAATAAATATATATATTTCATTACCAACTAAAGTGCACAAACCAACTACAATAAAATTAGTTTATAATATAATTCGGAACGAAAACTTTGCTAGAATAAAATATTAGATAAATATTGAGTTTAAGAGATTGATAGCTATCCTCTAGCTGGGGCTTAACTAAAACAGTTATACACACTTACCATTGCATTTATAATATATGAATTATATAGTGTTGGAAAGTATATGATTGTGATATATTTGGGTCTTTGGAATATCGATTTCATGTTATATACCTAGAGAACTTTCAAGATGTATATTACTAAGTATAGAGCGCATAATCAAAATGTAACTTTGATTTCTAATAGTTTATTGTTTATCCGTTTATCCATTGTTATATTGAATTAGTAAGTCCGAAATTCGAGCTGTAC
Organism: Drosophila arizonae; assembly: GCF_054131065.1. Classification (NCBI taxonomy): domain Eukaryota; kingdom Metazoa; phylum Arthropoda; class Insecta; order Diptera; family Drosophilidae; genus Drosophila; species Drosophila arizonae. The sequence continues at coordinate 29,365,083 of NC_142923.1, read as the reverse complement.
TTTGGCCCACTTACCTATTGTACATTAGCACGTCGGGCTTCCACAGCTTGTTGGGCGTAATTCGTAGATCTTTGACGCCTCCATATTCCGTTTCGTTCCAGCGCAAGTTGTAGTCGTTCCATTCCTATTAGTTATACATTCAAAATATTTTAGTACCGATCAAATATTTGCTGATTGTTAAATACTAATCATAAATGAAACAATCAGTATGACTATAACTGAAATAATAAAGCAACATGATGTGAGACAAGAGACACACAGAAACTAGGCTACATACAATAGTAGATGCAGAGTAAAGTAAAGGTAACGAATGAAACTAATTCACAATGGGCACATGCATAAAACAGACACGATGTTAATTCACTGTTAAACTAGAAGGCGAGCTGTTGCATAGTAACACATAGCTAGAAAAGACACTGGAGAGTAAGAGTTTATTTAAGCCTTATCATATACATGCACAGAGACACACACACACACAAACACACACACACATATACACACTTTTATTGTGCTCTTACAATACTCTTATGCAGCTTGTATAAGAACAAGGCCAGGTGAGGCATACATATTTATATAAAAGACTATTCACTGAAACACTTGATCATAGAACATGTATGTTACAAGAGTCACCTGTTATATATTCTACATTATTGGAAATATCGTAGAAACAAACCCTTTAATTAGATATATTGGAATACTTCGATTTCCCAACTTTCAAGACAATTAACTCCAATTTCATATATAATTTTAGTACTACTTAAGAGCAGCTCCTATTCTTCTTAGTATTGTATATATTCAGTAAATTGAGCTCTTAAGATAGAGCCCATATAATAACTCAATGTTTTGCCGACAGCTAGGGTATATAATTATCATTAAGTTTTTGCCTGTTGCTATTATCATTTAAACGCGACTGTCTGATCCTGCAACATGGCGTGGCCAACTGTTTTGACTTGTGTCGCGCTATCTTTTGGCCCCAGGACGAGCACCAGGAGTCGGCACAGGACTAGGCTCTGCTTTGTGTCATTTGCGGTTAACTGTATGCAGTTGTTGCTGTTGCTGTTGCTGTTGCTGCTGCTTGTTGCTCTGTTGCTGCCACATGCACACAAAAACCCAAACAATTTGCAACTCGCGCTTGAGCTTTGTGGCCTCGCCTACAAGTGGTTCTTGTCATAAAAGCGGCAAAGTTTTCCTCTAGTTTTCCTCTTGGTTATTATAGTTGTTGTTGCTGTTGTGCTTTATAATTTACATAGACACACACACACACATACATTGCAAGATATATCTATTTGTGGCATTTTTAGAGCAAGCGATTGTCTCGTCGCCGCCTGCTGCAGTGAATCCTTTTTTAAATCACAAAAAATTTAATTATATGCCAGGACATTGCATTAAATTATACATATACGTTGTATATACATATATGTATTATTTTATTTTACTTCATATCTCTCTATATATATAAGACTCTTATATAGCATGAGGCGACGTCTGCTTGGCTTTAAAAACTTCCTACTTTACTGCTGTTATTGTGTGCGGTTTTATGACAGCTGTAAAAACAGATGACGGTACACACTAACCACACGCAACAGAAATATGACCAATTTTTCGAGCAAACGACCTCCTGCCGCTCCTGCTCTAGGAACTGTCAGCAATTTGGACCGCGCATTACGCCATTTTGTGGCAGAGTCGGGTGAGATTTTCCTGCTTTTCGCAATAGCAATTAGTTTCGAGCAATTATTTTCCACTCGAAAATTATATTGCAGAGCATCCTGTTTTTAATACATTAGGAGCTCTGCTTTTTAATTATTTTTAATTTTGATTTATTCGCAATTTGGAGCATCAAGTTCTGGTAGTGTATCAATTCGCTTTGTTTCGCGCTATAAATATATATATATATATATATATATATATATATATATATATATATATATATATATATATATATATATATTTTTTTTTTTTTTTTCGATTTTCCAGAATTCAAATGGTCAATAATTTATATTGTGGCATGACTCAATGATTTTATGCTTCACTTATTTTAGTCTAATTTCATTTGACTCATTTTTGACTTTACATATTTAATGGTTCTCATATTATATGCGGATATTCCATATTCCAGTTTCACTCATTTAACGGGGAATGAGTACGATTTCATTCGTTCCAATCATAATCAAGTGGTAAGTTTTTCTAATGTGCGTTGTGACATATACTTTGAGTATTCAAACACATTCCATGCCCCAGTTACAGGTGCTCCTCATATCATTCATCACGTAAAGATAATTTAAATGCTGATAAATCAATCAGAAATAAATGTTTCACTCCTTTCTCCTTTCTCAGTTTTGGTGCATTTCAAAGGTAATTCAAATGTATGGTGCTTAATTTCCACTTGGTTTTCTGTCTGCTGTCTGACAGTTCTAGCTATGTCATATAACATATCAGAGCTGTTGATTAACCCATCGCAGCTCAACTCCCTTCCGCTGCCCCAGCTACTGCCCCACATTCACTGAGCGAGTGGTAAGTACTTTATAGGGTCGAACCATTCGAATCATGTAGATTTGTCGGCTGTCGCTCGGCGTAGAACATTCAAATTACAACTGTTGCTGGGAATTGTCGAGCATATTGGGGACATTTCAAAATGTCAGTTAATAAATGACGCATAAGCCATCAATCAAATTGCCAATTGGCAACAACAACAACAGCAAGAGCAACACCAATAACGATGGTAACAATACGTTGCATGAATCACATTTTGAAAGCTTTTGGCCCTGAACAAAACCGAAAATTACAAATTACAGGACGCATCCAACATGCGCATGAGAAGCGTGGAGAGAGGCGGTCCGTTGTGTTAAATAAATAATTTCATTAATTTCACAAATTGACAGGGCTTTTGACGAGAGCTTCAACAAGCCCAATGTGGGATATACATGAGCTCAAGGGCAAAAAATTATGTAAAATACACTCACACACCCACTCACACACAACATACACGTGTCACATGCATCATAACAAATAAATAAATATGAAAAATGTGTATTTTAAGACATGCGATTTGTAGTTTAATTCGTAGACTTGTCGGACAATGCAATTTTTGCGAGAAGTTTTTGCTTTTAATCCATGCAAATGTTGTTGCTGTTCACTTTGGTTGTTGTTATTGTTGTTTAGAGTGTTTTGTTTGTTGTTTATGTGTTTGGTTTTTAGTTGCTCTCAATAATAAATGCCAAATTAAAAATAATATATATATTTATAAATATATATATATATTGAAACTATAAATGAATATTTTATACTGGGCCAGCTAAAACTAAAAACTCAAAGTATTTTGAGGTATTTGAAAGCTACTTAAAAATGTATTCGAAAACTAAATAGTAGAAGAATAAAATAGGAAATCAAACTGCATTATGCTTTAGCTAGTTGAAGAGTTTAAAATATGTTCGATTCTTCTTTTTTTTTGTAGTTTATGTGTAGTAATGTAGGTATCTATTTAATAAAGCGCATTGATTTAGGTGTTTTACGATTAAGTTTGATTGTATTTAAGATATATGGTTTAAATAATTTATCACACACGTACTAAGCCACGCAATCAAGCTAAAAAGTTGGCATTGATATTGATTGATTGATTAGAGAGACAGAGCGAGAGAGAAGGGGAGACATTATTTTGAAAAGTGTAAAGTTAGGCATTAGAGATAACTGGACTATAGTACACAAAGTGAATTATTTTTGGAGCTGAATATCTCCAAAAAATTGAAACTTTACATAGAACTTTGGGTCTATAAACATGGAGTGCTTTTTGGTACAACTCTTAGCATAGGGTATGGCCGTGTGTGTGTATAAATTATGAGGCAGGCAAAAGAAGCACTTCATTAGCTAGGCCTAGCAGCCGATGCCGACTCCAATTTATTCAAATATTTACAAGGCGCAAACAGGCAAAGGCATCTTGAAGGCTGCTCAGCATGGCTAACAAAGGGCTCTTTCGTACTATTTATGATAACGATTTTTAAGCAGATGATTTATTTATTATAAAATACAATATTCAAGATTTGTATGTTTAATTCAGTTTTGAGTTTAAGTTCAAACTTACCAACGAAAGCCAAAGATTCGTTATAAGTAGCTGATTTTTCTCGTCCTACAAACGCATTTGTTTTTGTTTTTGTTTTTTTTTTTAATAAAATTTATTTACATCAACGCAAAATGGAAATTAATAAAACCCAAAAAAAGAACGAAATCAACGAAAGGAGAGAAATAAAAGTTAATCAAAGGCATAAAGTTAAAAAGAGCAGAGCATGATAATAGAAAGTTTATATATATAAATATTTTTTTTGTTTGTTTTACGAGTTTTAAAAGAGATTTTGTTCCTCTTTCATTTATATTATATGTTTTTAGGATTTGGCCAGACTTTGTTTGTGTTCAGTTGATCGATTCTGCTCCACGATTTGGCTTCAATGTGCATTCCGTGAAATTATGAGCAGCTTAAGTTAAGGCTAATCAAATTTCTGGCTAGCTTTCAATCGAATCGAGTTTCCTCTGTTTTCCCTCAGAAATTGAATAACGAGTTGTGTAATTAGCCTGACGCCGGCACAAAGACCTAATCAAATAGCACAAAATGTATAGAAAAGCTATCAAAACTTTGTTGGCTTACACAAAGCAGGGCTTGTCCATGTCCATGTCCTTGGGCTCAGCGCTCAATTCTCAATTCTAAATTCTCAATTTTGCTGCTGGTTAGGCAGCGGAGTCAGCAGTCAGCCGAGTCCTTTTGTGTGCTCATTGTGAGGCGACATTTCACTTTGCCATTTGATCAGATGTGGGCATGTGTCTGTGCAATAAAAACTTTGAACTAGCCATTGTGGATATCAAAACCCATTTATCTTTATACAAATTTTAATTAAAGATATTTCATGCTGGCCCATTGTCAGTCAAAAGTGGACAGACAGTCTGTCAAACGTCCGTCTGTGTATCAGTGTGTGCTTACTAAAATTTAATATGGAATTCAAGCTGCTTCGCTTTCGATGCAGAACAGGCTCCTCCACCTGCCACTACGCCTTGCTTCATTCAGTGGCCTTTCATTTGCCTGACATCTGCATATGAAAGCCTCAGCGCAGAGGTGACTTCTGTCATTAATAACTTGCCAGTGCAAACTAAAGACGAAAAACGAAAAACAAAAAACCAAAAAATGAAACGGAGAGAGCCAAAATGGCAAAAATGGTAAAACAACAACAAGGGCAACATTTTGGCCCAGTTAGTGCCTGACAGCAGCTGCAATAACGACTTGAGCCATTAAAAGATACAAAGTGTTGGGGTATTGAGGGGGCTCTCTCGACAAGGGAAGGGGCTGGGCTCTTCCCGACCTGGCAGGATACTTGTAATGATATGCAGGGTGGATCCACCCACTCTCTGAGAGTGTGAAGGGGGGCAAGGAGGAGGGGGGCAAGGGTGCCACTTAACGTTTTTGGTAAGCCAATATGCGCAGCACTTCCTTTCGACATCAGCAAATGCCATAACGTCTATATATGCATGCGCCTGTGATATGTGTTATGCGATATTTGCTTTTGACACCTTATAAAAATGGCGGTTTTGTGCAAATTTCATGTTTATGACAGGCAGTTTACTAAGCGCTCTTCCTCGCCAAAAAACACAAAAACACACACAAACAGCCACATACACACACACACAGTCAAACACAGCCGCGACACGTCTTGGAGCGTGTGTGGAAAATGTCGAGGAAGCCAACATCATCGCATACTAATATATATATATATTTGTTCATACATATATTTTTGCAATATCAACATACATATGTATATATGCTTTTTCTTTAATGTTTGCCCTTTTCTAAAAACCCCAAGTAAAGATAAATGCTTAGGAACGGGAGGTGCAGGTTTACTTAATTTTAGTTTTACTAATATACTCTCTGAATTAAAGTGTATATTTATTAGTATAGGAATTAATCTTGAATTAGATTAACTATTATTCAAGAATATGGCAAAAGTATTTCTAAAATATATTCGATCCAGCTACTACAACATAACTTAGGGTATTCGGCTGTCGCCATTTCAGTCCCAGCGTTTTTGCTTAACGCAATTTGCTCGAGTTGAAGACATCATTTGCAACAAATGACATTTGCATTAAATGCTCGCACTGCTCTCTTTTTATGTACACCCTGTACATATATACTTCACAGGCCGTACACACACACTGAGACATATGTAAGTGTATCGGATACATACGCTTACGTTTTGTACATACTGTAAGCTTTAGTGAAAGTTGTCATGGAGTTTAATGTCGCAGCTCGTCGAGCACGTTGTCATTGCCTGCATAAGCTTATAGATTTATTTTGCATTAACGTGCCAAATTGTTTTTAAATGAGTTTCTAATGAGCCAACAATTGCCCCAGCAGCCAGATCCAACTGTACATGTGCTTAGCTACCGTCTTTCATGATAAATGTTGCCAGAAAACTTGCTTATAAATGGGGTTTACTACACGCCTACCTACACATGTCTGGTCTCTGCGCGCACTGGAACTGTTCAAGGACAAAGTTTGTTAGCCTTGGCAGCTGCTGTCCGCTGTCCCACCCGCCGCTGCTGATGCCACGGCAAATAAGTGTGTGATAAGTGCGCGCAGTTTGGCTCTGCCCCAAATTGTTGCATGTTGTGTGGCAAACGTTCATAAAATTGGAATTAAGCTAAGGGCTTGCTGTAATGAGCTCTGCAAGCGAAAAACAAAATAATAGCCATTATATTTAATGCACGTTCGAGACATACATATGTAGCAACGGTAGAGCTTCAAAAGTTAACAGCCTAAAAGTGTGATTCGCTTTTCAACCTAGCAAAAAATCAGCAATTCAGGGAACAATTTCTAGCCCATTGAATAATATATTTTCAAATAATGCAATGTATTTAATATACAGCTCCCACTTCTCTGTGGGCCCAGACTTTGTTTTTGCAGTGTTCCGCCGTAAGCCATTGACATTGGCACTAAGCTAACTAGCTGCTATTAGCAGCTTAAGGACCTTTCTAGTGCTCGTTGCACTTGAGCCTTGCTCATGCCTTGAATACCCCTTAGACATTTCCTTTTGACACATTTCTATGGCCAGTCATTTGCTGGGCTTTTGTGTGGGAACTTATTAAGACCAAGGAGTGCAAGAGAGCGAGAGCGAGAGAGCGATAGAGGTGGAGAGAGAGAGAGAGATAGAGCGAGGTTAGTTAGTGCTCCCGGTGTTAGCCGAAAAATGCTAATGACTTTATTTCTTAAATTTTGATGTTGCCTGCACTGCGCCTGTTCCCTTCCCGGCTTCTCTGCTGCTCGGCCGCACACAATGTGCATTTTAATGGCGTGCCAAAGAGGTGGCCTCTGACACTTGAGAGTTCAAGACCGCCTCACGTACGCCTCGGAACGTACAGCTGTAATTTTGCCAATGACACTTTACCATGTGCTCCTCCTGGTGTCTGGTTGCATCTGGACGGATGGACGGATGGCCGACTGGCTGACTGACATGCCTGGGCCACCGATGCTTAAGGCACCATCACCATCAGCATCATCATCATCATCATCAACAACATGGAAAAAGTTGATAGAAAAAAGAGGAGATCAAGCAAAAACCTTGGCAGCCACTGAGCACGTGGCGAGGGACCATGGACACTTGAAATGCTTTTTCCAGTGGTTTCCCGTTTTTGTTGTTTTACACATAGTATGCCAAATTAAACATATATATATGTATGTATGGGTTCAGGGTAGTGGGCGCGTGGTCAACTTGGCGAAAATTCAAACTGATTTCTATGTGGATAATTAATTGAAGCTATCTAGAACTTATACTGTATATGCATTTATTTATCATAATTTCGAATCCGGGATAAATCACTTTCGACTTCTCGAATCACTTTCAAAGGCTGTCAGTGTATTTGTGAGCTTTTACTTTAAACTCGATCTGCAGCTGCATAGCTCACGCCGAGCTTTAAGCTCTTGGACTATAAACAAGCTTGTTTCCTGTATGTGAGATATTTGTTGATAATCATTTTAGTTAGCTCATTTGCTTAGTCGGTGAGTTCGAGCAGCTCCATATGCAGCGGCTTGGGCGAGGGTAAGCTATTAATTATTTATAAACTAATTAGCGTAATTGACAATGCGGCCAGGGTGAAAGGTGAAAATGTCAGGGCTAAAAATTCATAAGGCTGCAGTTGGGGTAAATAATTAATGGTGTTTGGAAATGAACAAAACGCGCGTTGCGGCTTTTCTATCAATGCATCAATCGCAATTCAGTGCATAAATCAAGTGTGTGGCTATCAAAATGCAAATGCCCATGCGTGAAATAAATAAATTCATTTAGCTGCGTTAATTAAAATTTCTTGCTGCACACATTAAAGCCAAATCGATCAAGGAACAGTTTCTCTTCCGTTTTTAGGTTTTGTTTGTTTTTGGATATAAGAGAGTACGCCTAGTTTAGCAGTTTAGTTAGATTCGAGTTTAGTTTAGTTTATATTTTTAAGCAACATGCATGGCTTCTTCTTATATTGATTGGTTTAAACATTTTCTTGTTGTCTTTTACTTTTACTCAGTTGTTCGTAAACGTTTTATGACATGTACCCAGCAATAATTAAATAGTTCAAACATAATCTGCAATTGATACATTTGCAGTAGTTGATTTGGTTAGTAAATACATACATACACACACATACACACGCACGAAAATATGGAAACTGTCTAAATTAACACGAGGTTTTGCAGTAGCATTTATGATAATTAATTTGAAATTAAATGCGTATTTAATGCAAAGGTTTACTCCGTCTCTAATGCGCTTAACACAAGTTGTTTGTCTGCTTTCCAAGCTCTCGACTGGCATATATATCTGTGTAATCCCTAATTTATCCTTTTCTGCATTATTTGTGTGCAATCAACTCGAGAGCGAAGCATTTACTGTCATACCAAGCATCGCTCGCCCTAATGGGACTTAATAAATAAACTACGCTACAAATCAAAAATTCTATAGCAAATGGTATCAATTAATTATTTGAGGATAATAACAGGCTGATGATAACTCCCTGTTGGCTAGACATTTGAGCTAGAGTTTAGAATTTCGTAAACAGGATCTTAGTTAGAGTCTTAAATAACGGCAAAACATTTGTCACTTCAGCAGAAATCTTACGGTATCCTCTATTAAAACAGTCTTATATATATTTTGAAAGATTTTTAAACCCCTTATTTAAAAAATTCTAAAGAAATATTTTGGATTTACGTCTATTGCATAATCAATTATTTTTATTTTTTATTTTTAAATTATTTTTGAAAGCCAATTTGAATATAATTACAAAAATTCATTAAAGCCGAGCACGTTTCATTAACGTAATATTCTGTAATAGATTGAGTGTTATTTTTTAAAGTAAATGCATAAATATTTGCATCACTTTTGCCGCAGGCAAACAACACTTTAAGCGCATTGCATTACGTATACATACATATATTTCAGTATATATACTATACATATGCACATATGTGCATATAATTACTGCTTTTTTAATTCAGACTGTCATTTAATTAAATTGGATTTTCATGTGTTAATTTAATTTGTGTGAGAAAACATGTGGCACAACAGACCAAACTAAAAAAAAAAAAAAAACCCGAATGGCAAACAATGTCGCGTGGTTAAAAACATTTATTGAAATGAAAAAAGTCAAGTAATGTATAGGTAGACACATTTAAAAAACCATATATATAGATATTTATATGTAAATCACACAGAGACAACGTCAATGAAAAACGCCTAGACACGCTGCTAAAATGGTTTTTATTAATAATTGTTTTAGTTACAAATTTTTTGCTTTGTTAGTTTTGTTTTTTGTTTTTTGTTTTTTTTTTTTTTTTTTTTTTGCTTTGTGCATATGCAACAATGATGCAGTTTTCATTTAATCACATTTTTTATTTTAGGCCTTTGTCAGTGTTTTTTTTTTTTTTATTAATTTTTGAAGTTTCAGTTTCTCAACATAGCCAAAACAAAGGCATTCAAAATCAGCTCTGCAAAAATGGGAAATTATTTGTTGCTGTCATAAATCTCGCAGAAAAAATTCGCTATTAATTTTATTGAAAAGGGTTCTATTTTATGTTTTATTCGATCAATCGCACCCTGTTTCAGGTGATGCCACAATCAGACCGTAAAAAGTATTGGTACATCAATTTTATTTCTGTGCGCATGAATACCCTGTAGGCGCGTTGCAGATGGGAGGCTTGTTGCGAACTCGATTGTCTAAGCTGATTTCTTTTGTATCTAAAGACGCGATGCTGGTTAATCTAAAAATACAAATGAAAAGTGGTCAAGGACTATTTTCGGACTTGGTCCATGGCTAGTTAGAGCCCAACATTGGAGTTCATCAACATGTGGCCATATACGTGGTATAAGCTGGGGCACTGAAGGCCGTCGCACATCTTCTCACTTGATTTATTTGTTTGGGCTTATGAGTGGAGTGCTCTCAGGCAATTTATGCCAATTTAACAAGGCCCTTGAATGCATAGGCAATGTGGGCAAGCGGAGAAGCCTATAAATCAAATATTGTTTATGGCTCAAGCAGTCTAACAGAGCTTAATTTTTAAGATGCGTGCTGGTTTGTTAGATATTTATTTATTTTTTAGTGTTTGGGTTCGTTTTAGCTTTGATTATTTTTATTATCGTTTGCTTTTAATTAAAGTGACTGCAGATTTGCACTAACAACAATATATAGTATATGTATATATGAACGGTGTATTACAGCAAATAAGTTTCGGTTGATTTTAAATATAATATTTGTATATAGTTCTTTCCACACACATATCGAGACAACACATATTTGATAAAAGACGGTTTCGAAAGACAAACGCAAATGTATTCGAAATAAAATAGGCTTGTGTTTACTGTTGGTCACTCACTATTGTTCATTATAAATCTGAAATCATAAGTCAAAGCAAATCAAACTGAAACTGTGTACGAACGTAAGACCCTAGGCAGACAAACAGGTGCTAGACAAATTTGACGGCTGGTACATGTCACTTACCAAATTTAACCACGCATTTGTGGTCAGAATCTGATTCTTTTCGTCCTATAAAAAACGCAAGAGCTCGTCAATTTAACTTTTATTGAAAAATGATTCAGTGTTTTTTTTTTTTTAGACAGAAATTGAGATACCGCCGCGACAGGTCCAAACTGCTTAAATATATGTTGAATTTATCAAAGGTGTGAGAATATATTTAAATCAGTAAAGTAAATATTGCGGAAGCCCTATGATTCTTTTCGTAAAAATATAAGGATTATGTAAGAAATTAAAATTATTTTATAGATATTAAAAAAAAAAAAATAAATTATTTTGCATAATATTTTGTACAAATTTTATAGCCTAACCCTTGTACAAATTATATATATATATATATTAGCTTTTCCAATTGTTTTTTTTTATCGCTGATTTTCTTTTTTTTTTGTTTTTTTCTTCTTTTGTCCAATAATAACAAAAAAAATTGCATAAATATCTGCCAATAGATTATAATCAATATATATTTAAAAAAAATTCCATATTTATTTGCAAAAAGAAAAAGCTTAACGAAATGTAGGTTGATGTAGTTTCGATCGGCGGGTACATGTCACTCACTCACTTACCACAATAGCCACAAATGTTTTTTTTTCGTTATCTATAGTCCTATATATGTATATATGTATGTATGTATGTGTTATCTTATTCTATTCCAATAAACCGTCGCGACGGCCACACTTGATTTAAAAAAAAATACTTCATGTAGTCCCCATTCCGTTTGTTTTGGTTTTTTTTTCTTTTTTTTTTCTTTTATAATTATTCAAGTTGATTACGGTTATTTGGGAATTCAGACACGTAGTTTGGTTGCTCTTGGGAATTTCGCCACTTACCACATCGATAATTTGCTGAAGCGTTAGTCCAAACTTTACCTCCAGGGGCTCCGATTCGTTGGCAACGGGTCGCTCCAGTGTGTTGTAGGTGGAGAGCAGGTGATTGAGTAAGCGCTTCTCGTGTGGTCCCTGACAGCTTTCTGCAATACGTAAGGCAAACACATGTCAAGTTAATAAGCTGCCAAAGGCCTCAAAAACTCGCTGCACTGATTCATGTTTATGTTTATGGCACATCTCACTAAACTGAGCTAATGAACGACTCGCCCATGGACAGCAGCACGCAGCAGTCAGCATGCATGGCAGCTCATTAGATAGCAATTAAAAATCTTGCACCATGTTCAGTTTCTGGCAGCCACCTAATTACGGCCTAAATTGTTCCTGTTGCGCCCGTCAAGCGGGGCGTCAGCGGAATCAGGCATCAGGCATTGCTGCTTATATGCGAGCCATCCATCCTCTATTTGCATTTGCAGTGCGGTACGGACAATTATATCGAGCATGCACATTTAACAATTCATTCAAATTTGGCCGTGTGCAACACGAATAACAAATCGATTCAGTTTTATTATGTGCAAACTTTACTCTTGTTTTTCCAATCAGTTATGAAGAGATTGTTAATCAAATGAAAATTTAAATAGAAGTAGCCAAATTCGATTGGAATACATTTTTGGGAATCAATAATTTAAATTCATCCATACATATGCATTAAATCTAATCTTTGGTAATATTTTAATTTCTGTGTTATCCTTTCTTGAATTTCTAAGAGTCTCTATCTCTCTCTCACTCTCACTATCTATTTCAATCTCACTCTTCCTTTCTATCTATCGCTCTTTCTCTTTCTTTCTCCCTCTCTCTCTATCGTCCTCTCGGAGTCTTCCTCTGTCAGGCAATCTCTCTCTCAGAGTCTCACTCGCTCTCAGATACTCTCCCTATCTTACTATATCTATTTTTGATCTTTATATATATCATTATCATATTCCTTTATAAATACATATGCATTTTATTAATCTTCAACAATATTTAAATTCATTGTGATAAACCTTCTTCTCTCGCATAGATTTGTTTCTTTTTTTTATGCCTTTACTCTAGTCCTTTGTTCACTCTCTTTCAGCATTTTTGTATTTAAGATAAAAATGCTGAGAGATTTAATTTAAATTAATGCAAATGAAGCGAGCTGCAATTGTTCCTTATACACTTAAGCATTTCATACAAAGCCATAACCACATATATATATATATTCATATGTGTGTGCAGCAATCTCTTAAGCCCACTATTTACGCCGAACGTCAAAGTAAGCCAACAAAAAATATTACGCATACGCCGCATATGCAGCATATCTTTCCGCATTGCCGCTGCTGTTGGTAGCAATTGGCCTACAAAAATACAATGTGCATCACAATAGTAATTAACAATTTACAGGCACACGGGAAGAGTGGGAGAGAGAGAAAGCTAGCGAGTGAGTAAGAGAGATGCACATCAACTTTGTACAGGGGCAACCCGTCGAGCATTTGGACTTGTCAGCAAAATTTTGCATTTTCTTCTACCTTTTTTTTGTTTTTCTACGTAGTTGTTGGCATTTGCAGCAAGGTTAAAAACTCATAAATTTTTTAGTTAGGCAGGCAGGGAGTCAGCGGAGGACACGGAGCTGAAACTGAGGGGTTTGGTACTCGTAAAACCACTCAGAATAAAAGGTGCAAAATGGGAAATCACAGCGCAAAATGTCAAAAAGCGTAACAAAACAAAGCAAAGCAAGAAAATACGAGAGTTCACGAGAAGAGACCAAAGGAAGTTAAATAGTTTTAAATCATGCAAAAGGGCGAACTCAAGAGACACAAATACTCACACACACAGACACACACACGTGCAGTGATTGCGGGTGTTTCAGTGTGTGTGTGTGAACAAATGTCAACTGCAATGCGAGGACAACTGCAGAGCTAGGAGAAGTTTGTACAAGTTGTCGCTCAAGGCCAAACAACAAGACGTAACTGGGTCACAAGGCGGCATGCAATACAAATAAGTCGAGTGTTAGATGCAATATATATTCACTCTATATGTACATAGACACATATATATACATATATAGGTGTGTGAACTCTTTGAGGACTAACATGCTGCCCAAAATGTTAGAGCCTCCGTACGCTGCATGGCAGTTGGCCATTTTCCCAGACAAAGAAAGCCGACTCAAAGAAAGCTGGAAAGTTAGAGAAAAACTTTTTGAAACTTTCCCCCCTCTACATTTCACAATATACTATATACTAGCACTACCTATACATAATTTAATTTTAAAGAGAAAAACATATGTAGTTTTAATTAAAATTCAAACTTCAATTTGAGAAGTTTCCCCTTATTTAAATGTGCTACAACTATCTTCACAATCATTCACTTTGATTGTAATACTCATTTTAGAATGTCCTTTGATTGTCCATCAAAGCCGAAGCTTGGCTTAAAACGAATATGCCTCGCCTCATTTACAAATAAACAAGACCAAAATACATTGACCGGACAAAGCCGGTTAATATTTACCATTATATATTATTAGCGTCGCACACGTTATGCAAGTTTAAAGCCCGACATGTCCTTGGCATATTGAAATGCGGCTCATGTAATAAACACAGAATCCGTTTACAGTCACCTTGACAAGTATTCGTACGTACGTACGGACGTACGTGGTTGGTGGTTGGTGGTCGGTGTCCGAGTGGTTTGCTCAGCCATGTTAAATTCATGGACTGCATAATTTACGTTTAATGCCAACATGAATTCGATTGCACTGCCTGACAGCTAGCTAATGCATTTATGAATGAGCTCTGCCGCCTGGCTGGGGGTCCTGCTCCTCAGCGGCTGCTCGCTGCCTGTGCCATAGTTTGTTCGGGCCTGGTCAATATTTACACTCGAGACTCGGCGGAGCAGCTCGAAGGTGGCAGCCAGTCACCCGGCCAGTCACCCGGCCAGCCAGCCAGCTAGCCAGCCAGCCAGCCTGTCAGCCAGGGTGTGCCGGGCCGTCCTTTTGTTATACCTCTTTTTATGTGCCTTTGCTCGCATTTCACTTGACAACTTTGCCGTGAGCTGTGGCGCCCTGTCATTTCGCCTAATTGCGTGTAAATAGTTTTCGCAATTGAGTTGTCAATTTTGCCCCCGACCTGTGTTTCGGACTAGATAAACGTGAACAGCAGTGCCACTCTCCACATTTTCTTCCCACCTCCCCTGACTGCCCCTCACTCGGCTCGCAAATTTGCACAGTTTTTTGCGCTCTGCTTAAATATTTGTCGTGGCCGCTTTTACGGGCTGTTATAAAACACACTTTCCACCGGGCCATTTAATGACGCTTATGACTGCCACTGCGGCCAGCCTCTAGCTAAAGACAGCAGGGTGATCAAAGCGTTAGTTAAGTGTATATCATATCAGATATAGTTTAGAGTACAAATTAAAACTTGGCTCAGTGTCTGATAAGCTATGTTGACGCAAAGCAGGTCCCTTACGAATCTACATGGTTCTATTTCGTATAGTTTGGAGTATATGTTTAAGTCTGAGAAGCTGCTGTGCAAAATATATTTTATATATGAGTTTTTAACAAGAACTGCTCCTCCGCACACTGCCATGATATGTTATTAACAGTATTATGCGCTGTTAATAGCATAACTCCCCACTCCAGTTCGCCTACTGATTGCTTCTTGCGTGACACTTACATTTTCTCCTTTGTACAGTTCTTAGCTTCTAATTATACAAAAGCATCTGCCAAGTACTACTAAGGAAAGAGCACAGCTTGCTTTTAATAAGGATAAGAGATTAACGACGCACGATCTTTAATTTATCTGCGATGCCTCCACTCCGTATGCCTAACAAAAAAAATTAGCATAATAACATGTATTATACAATTGCGTATAAGTTTTCTGGACTAACATTCATATTACTTGATAGCGACAAATTGTATTTATTTATCAGAAAATTGTTCTTTGACTATTTGAGATGCCGATGACAATGCTGTTGGCAATTAAATACGCGGCCTGCAGCCCGCTTTCCTTTGAGCAACTCTTGACTCGCGTCTTGCGAGTGTTGGTAATGCACTCCAGGAGTGTGAGGAAGAGGGCGAATGATATGCTCGGGTTAATGGTATGCAAATACATGCAGACAATGGCAAAGGCAACAAATGCGACTCGAAAAGACAGCGCCAGCACAGCAACAACAATTAGGCCTTGTTAATTGTCTGTTTGTTGTTGTCGTTGTTGTTTCTGTTGCTTCGTGTTGCTGTTAACATTTAATTAAATGCCTTTTGCTGCTAAAGCGCGACATGCGCGACGCAATTACGCGCCCTTTTCACTTTTCTAAACGAATTTTTCTCAAATTTCCACTAGACTCAGTCACGCTCTCTCCATCTCTCTCTCTCTTTCTCACTGTTACCGTATGTCCCCTCTTACATTCATATTATTGTTTAATTGCAATTAGCGCATAGAAGGCAGCTCACAAAATGATTATGACGGGCCGCCCGTGTGTCGGCGCCTCATGCATAATGCAAAGCACATGCCACGCCCCTCTACACACAACACCTTCGCACACACTCACACATACGCACACCTCACACATTGCAATTAAGTTGCAAATGCCTAGCGCCCATTGTCCTTGTTGCTCTTGCTGTTGTTGTTGCTGTTGCTGTTGCTGTTGCTGTCGAAGCCAAAGTGTGTTGAAAATATCTCCTTGAAGTGCTCTGCCGCCACTTGAGTAAGCCGGGTGTTCAGGCGAAGCCCCACGTCTCCACTGTTACCCCCGCCCGTCTCCTGCTCAATCTCATTGCCCTATCCCTGCTGCAGGCTGCTTCGGCTGTTTCGCTGCGCTGCTTGACTCTAAGTGCTTCCCGGCTTGAGAGTGTCTTGGATTAATTGTATACCCTGTAGTCATTAGAGTAGTTACTGAAGGCGATATAAGAAATCTAAAAGAACTAAGGCTTGTACAGGTAACGAATTAAGGATGGTTTGCTTATCTTAATTTAACTTTCGGTATCTGGCAACGATTCAACTATCTGCTTAAATGGTTTTCAGGAATAACTCGTATTATTCCCCTGACTAAATTAGCCAAAACTTTGCATCCAAAAGCAAATTATACTTCACAGGATATCCTCTAGGATACTCCACTCAATCAAAACTCCCCCTCTCTCTGTGTCTCTCTCTCTCTCTCTGAGTCTCTCTCTCTCTCTATTTCAGTCTTTTCTTTTGTTTTATGTATGTCATTTTTCGCATGCTTAAGTAGTTAGTTTAATAAATTGCATTGTCGAGGTGAAAGCGTGGGGGCACCCAAACGTTTGTCGGAGCTCCAAGGGGAGCTCTGCTAATAGGTAGCTTAAAACTTCATAAGTTATAAGCAACATTCAACCGATTTTAGCATTTGTAATTTGCAAATGAAAATCTTCTTCTACTTTTCGCTTAAATAATTTTCTTCAACCCCAGGCGCGAAGCGAGTTTCCACAAAGTCCACAAAGTTTGCTGCATATTTCAATAGAAAACTTGGCATGAAAATTATGCTGAGAGCGTAATTAAAACTGGAATTTTGTGGATCTCAGAATGGAGACTTGATTGGACTCAATTATTAGCTGAATAATTCTGATAAATGTCGAGCTGAGAACTGAGCGATAGGATAATTTTGTCGAATTCATTCATTTCTCAGAATACTAAAAGTGAAATGACAAATTAACAAAATCTTTGCCTAAAATTGTATAGACTCAACCCTAAATACCTATTATGCTATAATAAAGTCGTATATATATTGTATATATATATTGTATATAGTATTGCACTTTGTAGGTTGTCTGTTATAACAACAGAGATAGTTTTCGAGAACAGCTCAGATCGTATGCAAAATTAGAGGCATTGGGAAGTAGGAGGTCTAAATGTTGTTTAGAAGAACCTTGTGGTTCTGTATGTTTCTGAACTAGTCTATTTAAAAAGAAACAATATATTATCTTAATAAGCTCTAAGAGTAGGTATAAATTTTTAATTTTATGCATAAGACCTTTTTGCCAACCTGAACTAATTTAATTTTGTTCAGTGATCAGCTGCCTTGTTTGTGTGCGTAGCAGCGACACAAATGCTGCTAAGACAGAGAAATAGGGATAGATATAGAGATAGAGAGAGAGAGAGAGAGAGAGAGAGAGAGAGAGAGAGAGAGAGAGAGAGAGAGAGAGAGAGAGAGTTAAGATCATTTTTTTTTATGTTTTACCTTAAATGTATATTATATCATTTGCACATATATATAAAACTTGAATATTGTATAGTAATAAATAACAGTTTTTGTAAGGGCTGAACTTAAAGAACGGGAACATCTCCTTCTACTGAATAAAGGCATTGATAAATTGAAGCTCAAAGCCTTTGGGACTTTTGGGACTTATTTAAGAATCGCTATAACAGAGAAAGAACTAACAGCCAGGCTCAGTTGCTTGAATAACTATAATGCCTTAAATCTTATTAAATTCAATTAAAAACCATATATGTTGAGTAAATATGTGTTGGTGAAAGAACATAGCAAAGTGCACGGGCGTTGCTTCAGTGAGACTGCGTTAACAGATACTAATTAACATAGATATGCTCATAACAGCTATGTGCTTGATATCGTTGCCAGTAACTATATGACAGAGCTGCCGCATCAAAAATATGTAGCTTACTTCATAAAGGACTCACAGCAGTCAATGGATTTTACCCATAATCTTTAATTCAGATAATAGTTAGTAGTAGTAAAAAATAGCATGTCTAAGTAGTAGTAATAGTGAGTCAGTAAATTCTCAGTTTAGCTTGACAATACACAAGGGACAGCCGGAAGGTCTCTCTGGAACTTAGCTGCGTATCCAATATGTTAATTTGAACAATTTTGTAAACAGGCATAACAATCTTGAGAGTAATTCAATTTTCTATTCCTAAACCTCAGCTGGGCCCAAACTCCAACATTCTGTTCGTAGGTCAGTTTCATCAGCCGCCAGCTCTGATCCCTACCTTCCATTTCCATTCCAAGTGGGCTGCCCACTTAAGGGCTATAAACAATCAGCGCCCATTCGCTACAAATTTCATTATGAGTTTAACTACACATATGCATAATATGACGACGTCGCGAACGACGCGTCGTTTAGTCCCGCATGCCCATTGCCGTTTCTCAATTCTCATTTGGGGCAAAGAGTTTTATAGGGTTTTCCAATTTTCTTCCCTTTTTTTCGAGCATTCCAGTAGAGTCCTGCGACCTGCTCATATTAAATGCATATCGTAATGCGAATGTGTAAATTTTGTGTGTGTGTGTGCTTGTGCTTGCTTGTGTTAGACAGGCAGCAAAAAGGCAGCTCTACTACAACTCTTACTTGTAAGTGGGCGAAGCGAGGGCGGGTGCGGGGCGGTGCGGTAGTGGCTGTTGAAGTGGGCGCCTGGGGGCGGTCATGAGTTTGTGTCACGTTCGCGACTTCATTTCAAATTCATGCATAATAAGCAGCCAAGTACATACTGACACATACGCACACCCACACACACATGCACAACTAAAATTCTATGCAACATGAGAGCCGCACTCTCGCCCTCGCTCGCCCTCGCTCGACTGTTGCCTGCATAAACAAGCAGCCAATGCCGGAGCTAATTTTATTAAAAAGCAACGCCAACGCAAGTCTCCCTCTGACACACTGTGCATCCAGCTGGGAATCAAAATTGATAAATTCAATGGCGCCGCCAAAATGCAATAAAGATTGACTGATTAATACAATCACAATATTTACATATCCACATATCAGCCAAGTGCCAGCAAATGCACCCAATAAACTGGAAGCAAACCTGTTGAACGAATCAATCGATCAATCCGCTGCTCGTTTACTTTGAACTGAAATCGTTGCATGCATTTGCTAATGTATATGAATATACATATATATATATATATATATATATATATATATATATATATATATATATATATATATATATATATATAATATGAGATAAACTATGTTTTCACAAAATGTTTAGTCATACTATCCGGAATGTTAATAATGTAATTGTTAAGTATTTTAAAACAGCTAAGTCTTAAATATTTTATTCAATTTTATTCAATTATCTTAAGATTTATTGAGTGCAAGAAATAGCATTCATAAAGCATTTGATAAAGTATAACAATAGTGATTTATATTGTATATAATTCTAAGACCTGATATGTTTTCTTCATATAAAAATAAATATATGAAAATTCCAAGTATAGGTATCTAAAGTTTAATAATTTTGTTTACAACAACTTTTTGTTTGCTTTTATTCATTAAAGTTTTCTTTAGATGTGTAAATAGATATTCTATAAATGTTCTGATAACTGTAATGTACATGACTTACTCTCGAAACTGTCTACTAATAAAAGGCACACATAATCATGCCTGTTTCTCACTTTGTTGCGCAGTGTATTGTGCAGTGTAGTCGGGCTGCTGATGGAGTGGCCTGCTGTTGTCGGCGCACGAGCTGCTGGCTGGTAGCACATAAAAATGCAGCTCGGCAGCATAAACAAACAGCTTGGGCCTGGGCGTGGGCTTGGGCTTGGGCCTGTGCTGGGATCCTAACTCTCAATACGCACGCACACGAGCAGGACTATCGGAGCGAGTGGGACTCGCAGTACGAGTGGGAGGAATAGGCCACTACGCGAAATTTATGCGGCATGAAGTTAGGCGAAGCGCTAAGCACACAGCTGCGACGCAGTGTAGCGCATTCATGAGCTCATTTTTTATGCTTCTTCATTTTAATTAGATACATACATCCGTTTTTTTTTTTTTTTCTTTTTTTTTTTTCTTTTTTTGGCATCGTTTAGGCAAATTACTGCCGCAACCTACAAGAATGCAGCACGGCTTGATGCAGCTACAAACTCTGCTATGCGGGCAGGTAGGAAACCGCTGAAGTAATTAAATATTTACATTTATCAACTCGATTAAAATTATGGCATATAGAAAGTATGAGGATAGAATGGTAGAGACACAATTTATATTTTCACATATTAAAGCAAAAATGATTTAATTTATGTATTAAAATTCAACAAGAGCCTGTAGCAAACTGATATTTTGGCAGCGAAGTTGAGTAAAACTAAAGTGATTAAGTCGGCATGTTAACTTCGCTTCGATAAATCTTGTCGTCATATGTAATCAGTTAAGTTCATAGATATGCAAATTCAATAAATAAGTTTTTCAATAAATAAGTTTAAACACTAAAATGTATGAGTAGGAAAATTCTATTTTAGATTTCTTTTGGTCGACAATAATTTCACGTGATTAGAAATTGCTTAGTTATTTACAAAATAAATTAAAATACATTGTAGAATCAGCATTTAAAAGTATTCTATTCGGATGCTTCCATTCCTGCGCAGAGCTTGTATTTGAAGTACTCGTAGTTTCTTCTATGTAAACATAACGAGGGACACGCGCACACAAAGGATACGTTAACTATGCAATTGACTTTTACTATGGGAATTGAATCAACATCTGAGTATATTAAGAGTATAAAATGATCTTTCTGGGGGTCAGGTAGAATGAGGCGTATAATATGTTGTACTATTTATAATACTCTTATTGTTAATGAATTCGTTAAGATTAGGAATTTACATAGATCGACTTGAGCTTTGCCTATTGCATGACATAAAATCATTATACCCATTTCTTTTTTAATGGCTCCAGGGTATTAGAAAAGGACACACCTAGTCAAACAATTGTCAAGATCGGGTCAACGGCCTGATTTCAATCAAGTAAATTAGATAAAAGAGGGATAGCATGGAAAGCCAGAAAAAAAATTTTATCTGAGTTCATTCCAAATTCATTTGCGTTGTGATTTGCCTTTTGTTTCCTATATATATTTTATTTTGAATAATTTTACAGATATCTTCCTGTCATGCAGAATCCTTTATATCAATTGTGAAATAGGTTGGCTAATTTTTTGTTTCGGCTTAGCCACCTGCTGAACCCAAATTATGTTCTGGAGGCCCCTCGTCACGGTGTCAGCGAAAGCCTTTTTAGATATCTGCGTGATTCTAGAGTGGGCGCAAAAAGTGTTGTCGTCCTAGATAAACAAGCAGACGCACGCTCACTTTAAAATTAATCGCACGATTTATGACGCTCAATCTAACCGCTAATTTATAAGGCTTAGACTCCGGTCAGGGCACCGGCAACTAGACTAGGCTAGTCGAGGCGACACTAGGCGACTGTCTTTCCCCTGTCCGCCCTCCCATTTGCCTCACACGCCTCTGGCGCAAAACGCATTTGAAATGTGCTGTGGCTTACACACGAATATATACATATAAGTATTTATCTATATATACGGTATATATGCTTGCATTCGTGTTGTGTGTACGTGCATAGATTTCACTCGTGGTTTTTGCGTTTGTGGCTGAGCACTCGCAAAATCAATTTCCACCGATGCCAGCGATTATTTTTCGCTGCGTACAAGCCACAAGTTACTTAAGTCCGATTATTACGACTCCGCTTATAGCATCCGTACGCTTATTGCGATGAAAATTTTAATCTCCTTACTAACTTATCCGGCTATAACGACGGACCCTTTAGCGTCGTTATAACCAGTTTCTACTGTATATTTTATACCACATTTTTATTCTAGTTTTACTTTATATATAATTATTGGCCATCTCAATTCTCTATAGCAGACCAATAATAATATATTTATAAATTTTTAGTATACAAATTAGGGAACTTTATGTTTTAATTAATATTAAAAAAAAAAGGTTAATATATCTACAGAGATTAATAGAAATAATACAACTATTCATATTCTTATACGATTTGGTATTGCTTTGTAAATCAACTTACTTTGAATAAACTGCTAAAGTCGCATTAACATTTGGCAACAGCTATCGCCCACTCTAGCCGCCTCTCTTCTTTCATATGCCACGCCCACTTTATTCATGAGCAGCAGGCGCTGAAGCATAGCAACATATAAATTTGCCGCATAGTTTTATGGCGCGCCAAAAACTTGAGCCAAAGTAGAGCCCCTAACCCCTTCCCCCGCTCCCAGCTAGAGCCCCAAGCCCGAACCAAAAGCCAGACCATCTACTTATGTGTGAGTGTGTGTGTGTGTATGCTGGTGGAAGAGTGCTTGAGTATTGGTATCAAAATTAAATGTGCGCTAAGTAACGAGCAGCATGTGTGCGTGTGTGTGGGAGCCTAAGCCCCCCACAACTAGTGGGCTGTGCATTTACTACGACAAATTAAAAGCACTTGTGATTTTATTTTATGATATGATATGAGCAGCGAGCAGCGAGTGGTGCTTGTAGAGACTTGAAAAATTATGCATATGTTAGGAGTCATCGGGCAGGTCTATAAATCGCACCAAAAGCTTTGCTCCTAAGTGGATTGTCCGCATGAAACTTGCCGACAAGGAATGCGAACAATGTCACAAATTACTTTTCCCATTGCCAAAAGAGCGAGTCGTAGAGTACTTTAACAATTTAAATATCGAAGTAGAGCTTAGTTAAAACTGAAAAAGACAGTTAACCGACATAAGAACAAAAGTTTACAAGTTAAGGTATATTGAAATATTGTATATTTCATAATATTTTTTATTAGGTAAGAAATTACAGATAGCGTCAGAATTCAGACAGACAGTCGTTGCTTAAAAGTTGTTATTTCTTTAAAATAGGAAATAGTTTGAAGTTTAAATATAGTTTTTAAATACATATCTTAACACGATCAACAGAAGGCTAAAAAGATTGCACCCCTAGGATCTCAGAAGTGACTTAAAATAAAGTAAGATTAAACTTATAGCAATAAAGGCATTAGCCACTTCATTAGCTAAATGCGCTTTAGAGTTTAAGACAAAAGAAAAAAGAAAAAGAAAAAAAAAAAGGAAAAAAAAATTAGCATAGTATTTGTGTTTATTTCGTAATCTATTCAAATAAATGATACATATCTAATACATAGTTTTCTTTTCTTTTAATTTGAAAATAAAGAGAAACAGATAACTCAAGTTTTAACTGATATGTACAGGTAAAATAAATATTTGAATAATCGATTCTTTTATAAAATTCTTGTAAGAATGAAATATTTTTTATATATTATTCCTATAAATACTATATATGTATATTTAAAATCATGCAAAAATTTAATATTCTCAGAAATAAACATATTCTCACTTTATAAAATAGTTTAAATACGTTATATATTACTTCGTAAGATTTATACATTATCCTTCGAGGCTGAGTGCAGTTCGCATGCCTCGGGAATATAAATATTTCATTAATTTCCGCTATTACTTCTGAGCAATTAATTGTCAAGTAATTGAGCAGTCTTCGTTCATATAAATAATAACGTTATTAAAAAGCAATTAAAAGTAAATGACAGCATTCAGAATTTCGCACTTGGATTAACATTGAGCATTGCTCTGTGACTTCGCAAGAGAGTGAAACAAATGACCTTCATTTGGTGTCGGCCACCCTTAATTACGGCTGCAATTCAAAATTATAATTAATAACAGAAAGTTTTTCAAAATGAAGTGCATTAAGTTGAGAAAATCATATTAATGGGCTGCCTTTCTGTCTCCGATTTGCCTCGATTGATAAATGCTCTGGCAAATGGAATATAAGCTGCAAAGAATGTGCGACAGTTTCTGGTTTGTACTCTGACAAATTGAATACAACCGCACGGCACAGCACAATGCACTGGCTGCCTCTCTCGCTCATCGTCTCCCTCTCTCTGTCTCTCTTTTCTCTCTTTTGAACTGCGGCGAGTCGCAAGCAATTGAAATCGCATTGCAACTGTCATTAATCAAGTTGCAACTTTGCCACAAAAACCGCACACGATATCAACCCGAGTCGATGGACGTAGACACAGAGATCCTAAAGTATAAATATCACCTACATAGCGTTAAATTGTCGGGCATTTAAGCACCTACAATACCCTTCAGGCTCCAGCAGTTGGTTACAGTAAGCCCCGTTTGTGGAGGATTTGCGATTTGCGATTTGCTAGGCTTTGTTTAGTGTATAAAAATGTCAAATTAATTTCGAGTGCTTAAGTGCACACAGCCAAATGTGTGTCTATGTGTGTGCTGTGTAGTGAAATAGAGAATTTAGTGTGCATATTCCCTAGCTGAAATATATAAGCCTGTGCGGCAGCTAAACTGCCAACATGTGTGCCATGCTTGACTGACCCCCAAAAATATGCTACACAATTGTTAACAAGCCCAAGGCGTGCAGCGTGTGTGTGAGTGTGTGTGTGTGTTTGTGTATATGTGAGTGTTGAGTGTGCGACGACAAAAACGTTTTCATTCATGAAAATTTTTACACAAAATTACATTAGACACAGCGCTCACAGAGAGTTCTCTCTCTCTCTCTCTCTTTCTCTCTCTCTCTCTTATTAGTAAGGCTAACTAACTGCCACAGCGGCAGCCATTTTCTCTAAATTCCTCACACAGACACAGCTGTTGTATGTGTATGTGTGCGCATATAATTTGCGTTGGCTTTCCATAAATAATGAAATGCTCTTTCTTTTTGTTGCTAAATCTAAGCCTCGCCCCCCTCTGTATCATTGTGTATGAGCTTGTGCCTTGGCGACTTTTGTTTTTCACATGTGGAAAACTTTATGGCCAACGCTTGGGCGCACACACACACATGCACATATACCCGTGCGTCTGACCTAACGGAAGTTCAACTTACTTTACACACATGCCCCACATATCCGTTTTTGCAAGTGGTATACAAATTTAATCTGTCGGTTTTCTGGGATTTCCTCATTTGTAGCAGATTATAATCTGCTGGGAAACCAGGCTTCCCCATGGCCACCCGCACGTGCCCCTCTTACGTGTGCTCCCCCTCTCGGGTCAATTGGCATCAATGGGCGCAGATTTGGTTGTCTTTCATCAATATCCAGCCCCAAACGTTAATGAGTTGCTAAGTGTTGGCTGGAGCAGGCAAAGGGTCACAGGCATTCGGAGAGGCTCAGTTTAATTAGGCAGTATCTGGCATGTTGGACCTGCTTTGAACTGTGTAATGCTAGACGGACTTAATTGATTTTCGGTTTGCCCTTACTTTTTGCTAACTTCTCCAATTTCCAATGATTACTTGGCAAAAACAAAAAACTGCTAGATATTGTTTCCCATGACTCACATAAATTGAATTCTACTCGAGTAGAAATTGTGCGACTCGAATCGAACCTTATTTGGGAACATTCAAGGAATCATTACAAATCAATCAAGCAAACAAAATTCTGTTACAGTAAATATATAAATACTTTAATTGAATAAGCTCCAAGTTATTTTAAGGTTGCTGCTTGCATTTGCAATTCAAATTCATTTGACTAGAAATTTATTTATAGATTTTTATATTATTTATGTATAATTCATTATCATTTTGCATTTTCCGTTCATTTATTTCTTTATATATTTTATACATTAAAATTATATACTTTGTATATAAATGTTATTTTCTTTGTATTATTTATTTATACATTGTAGTATTTTAATGGCATCAACATAAACCTTTAAAATTAAATTCTGCAAATGCATTTCGGTCACAATTCGCTTATTATGTATATTTTTGATTTCTGTATTTATATTACTAATTTTTATTATAATATAAAAAATTATTTATTTTATTTATTCTTTATTTATCTTTATATTTTATATTTAGATATTTTATATTCATTTAAATATCTAAATAGCTTTTTAATTTAATAAATTTATTTATTAATCGCAGTCAAGTCGATTGATTTAATTGGTTGGCAGAGTTTTGTGCTCATTTAGAAGCTAAATGAATCATTCACAATTGCTTGAAGTATATACAAGCTATATAAATTTCACTATCATCAAAAGTTTTCGCATGTTGATAATAAATTTACCTAATTTTATAAAAGCAACTCAAAGCAATTCCTCACTCATTATACCCTGAACCCATTGAAAATGGGAAATCAGGGTATAATGGTTTTGTGAAAAAGTATGTAACGGGCAGAAGGATTCATCGCAGACCCCATAAAGTATATATATTCTTGATCAGAGTGACGAGCTGAATCGATATAGCTCTGTACGTCTGTCCGTCCGTCCTTTCGTCCGTCCGTATGAGTGCGTCGATCTCAGAAGTTATAAGAGCTAGAGAGATGAAATTTGGCATGCATGCTCGTGTGTACCATACGCAGTACATATAATTTTTTTGATCGAGAATAATCGAAAAATTGATTTTGTTTTTTTCAGCCTAATTTGAACACTTTTAGGCATAGTGACTTCAGATTTACTGTGTATATACCGTTGATCGATACGAAGATTTTGTAATTTACAGATTTTGGAAACCACGTCCCCTTCGCCTCCAATTAGTAAAAAAGTTTCAAGTACTAGGGACTTGTGCTTTGCAATGTACACACATATTAACCATATGATTACGTTCTGAAAGTTTCATTAAGATTGTATGTCTACAAAGGAAACTATTCAACAATTAAATTCTCATAATATTGCCCATACACCACGCGCAACCCAAGCGCAGTCGCTGCTAACTGCGCAGTCAGCAGAGCGCGTGCTTATACGTGCGTGTGGATGCGTGTGTGTGCAGGTGTGCATAAAATAAGTGCAGAATGAGTAGAATATCAGCTTAGAGGGTTCAGGGTATCTCCTAGTCGAGTAGGCTCGACTAGAGCCTTCTTTCTTGTTTTGATTGTTTTGCTTAAGCAATTTATTTGCAAAGCAGGCCGGACTTTCTCTACTCGGCTGCTCTGTTGCTACAGCTGCAACTGCTGAGAGCTGTCGAAGCTGTGCAACAAAACTTGCCTTGAATTATTGGCCAGCTGCAACTGGTGCAGCGATTGCATACGAAATATTTTACAGCTCGTTGCAGCTCCTGCAGCTCTGGCAGGCAAACAAATGCTGCTAAATTATGATTATTATATTTTGCGCTACTCATAAATTGTCGGCTGGCACTTGGCGTTGATTTTGTGGCCCAAAACCTTTGGCTTGCTTTAATATTTATGAAAACAAACGCCTTTGTCACCAAACACCTCTCCCGACGGGTGTGTGAGTGTTGATGTGTATGTGTGCAAGTGTGTGTGTGTGTTTCATTCATTTATGCATGTTGTGTACACATTTGATAGCTGTCAACACACGAGACGAGCGTTGGCGGCCTGCCTTAAGTGCCCTTCATCATATTTTATGTAGCATGCAACATGGCGTGGCAGCGAGTTTTACGAGCTTTAGAAGACCAATTCACAGCCGGTGGCATTAACCTGACACATACTCGTTTGAGAGCACTCGTAAACTCAACTTGAACTCGAACTCGTGACTGAACCGCTGAGCCAAAGAGCCAAAGAGCCAAAGAGCTGCTGAGCTCGTGAGCCGCTGAGCCGCTGAACGGCGCTGTAGAGGCTCTATTGAAGCCCTGTCTCGGATATTACACTTGAGTCGGCTGGCCTCTTGTTATTTCACAAATGCCGAGTTACAGGAAATTAACACGAGTAAAAATCGAGGCAATAAGCCCACTCGCTCTCTTGCAGACATCCCCCCATGCAGTCCTTGGAGCTGGGGCAACAATGCTACAAGCCGTTTACGTCACCAATAAATGTTCAAATAAGCAAAGTTATTTACAGTCGCCAGTTGGCCGTCGTTGGCGGCCCAGCCGAGGGGAACGCCAGGCCACAATTGCAGCTCATAAAGCAGCTGAAATGTGGCTAGAAATGGCTAGAGAACAAGCGAAGGACCTGGGGCGGGCCCAGGCGTGTTAAGCCTTTTACTGTGTAGGCTGTCCAAAATTTATTGTAAATGAGCTGAGCGTAAATGCTCTGAAAATTGCCAGCTACAATACAAAAGTGGGTTGACCCACAAGTTCAGCAAACAGCACACAAATTTCACAACCGAAATATTGCAAATAAAGAAATAACAGCTAGAGTCAAGGGGCAGTAAAATTGGAATAATCAATAGATAATATTTCTATTAATAGAACCCATGAAAATTTAGCAAATAAATTTTATAGATTATTTATAATTTCCAATTAAGAGTAAGCAGGAAGAGTTTACCTTTCTTTTAGATTAACCTAGATTGCCTCGGACCTTGAAGTTCTACATTTGAATCATTAGCTATACCATTCTTATATAAAATCTATAATCGTTTTCTAATAAATGAAGTTTTTCTGTCAGTTTCCTTTTTATAATCCTCCTTATCTTCATTCTACAAAAGTTCAGCAAAAGTTTCTGAAGATGATCGATTTTCAAAAATGATTTCAAATTGAAGATTTCGAAGCTTTGTATTATTCTCCTAATGCCAATTTGTTCTATTCTATATATAGATGATTGTTTTTAATTCATTTTTAATGTCTTAAATTTTGATTTTTGTATCTTATCAAATTTATGATCTATTGAAGATTATGATCAGTATTAAAAATTATAATCTATTAAATATTGAAATGTTCATCAAATCTATATATTGTACTTCTTACAGCTTTATCTCTGCTACCAAATAATTTATGGGTGCTGCCACAACATTTTCTATTTAGATTATTGCACTTATAATTTCACTTAAAATATATGAATACGTAAACACAACTGTGTTGAGTTTGAAAATGGCTTGAGGCTCTCTTAAATTTCGTTTTATATTTACAACTTGCTGCTGTTAATTAGGATATTAAACATTTGCTTCAATTGTCCCTCGTTTGGTGTTTCGCTTTTACATAATTTTTTTATTTTGTATTTCGCTCTGCCTGCTGCTTGGCAATTACAGCGAAATGAGTTTGAAAATAAATTCCCATTAATTGTTGTTGTATTCGGCAATTTGTTTTAAAGTTTTTGAGCCACGCCCCTGCCGCACATTTAATTGCCCACCCAGTCGCTATATACATACAATCAGCGCCCGCTGCTGCCCAACCAACCGCACATGGGGCCTATGACTGTGGGCGACCAGTTGGGCAGGTTCAATAGGGCAACAACAACAGCAGCAGCAGCAGCAGCAGCAGCAACAACAACAACAACAACAAGAACAATGTCGCGGCTGGTTGATTGTCGCTGTAGCGCTGTGGCGACACATTGGCCAAACGTGAGTCGAATAAGGACATTGCTGGAATCAGTGCCAAATGCCAAAGGACATACAGAATACAGCCAGCAAGCGGCAGCAGCTCCGACTAGCAGTTGAGCCAGCCAGTTGAATCTGTGCTCTGCAGCTGCCGCCTTGCCTCCTTGCCGCCTTGGCGCTGCACTTGACTTGACTATGTATTTCACTTACGGCTTTTATGGCAATTGGCGTGAAATTTGTAAAATGCATTTTTGTCGGCTCGACTCGAGTGTGCCGACTGTCGACTGTCGAGTGTAGTGTTTGTGTGTGTGTCTCTCTCTCTCTCTCTCTCTCTCTTGCACTCTATGTGTGCTTTGCTGTCTCTCGGCTGGCCTGTTGACTAAATTGAGTTTCAATTGCCAGAACATGGCAGCACGTGTGGGAATACTCGATTGTTTTTTTTTTTTTTCTCATTTTTGTTTTTGCGCCTTTTGAGCTGCCATCGCATTGCTAATGCATGCGAGCTGCTGCATTGTAAAGCTATATCGTCCCAGGGCTCTCTCCCTCTGGAGCTGGCTAAATAATTCAGGTCCAGTGGTACTTTGCTTTGCCTTCAATTAATTTGATATGCAGGCGATTTTGGCATTCGATAAGCCCAATGTTATGCTCGGCGCTACGTTTGTGCAACAAACCACGTACCACACTTCTGTACAAGTGTGCGTGTGCATCAGTGTGTGTGTGTGTATAACAACCATCAATAAATAAATGTCATACGCTGCGTATGCATAATGTTCGCCCAAAGCAAAATTGTGCAACACAATCGCTGATGGAATGCCTGGCCGGGAGCTAAAATCTATGTACAGCTTGTCAGCCCACCAAATGGCTGCAGTAATACAGATTGTATAATCGATCTAATCGTATCGAATGCCAATTTGCTGACAACATAATCTAACATGTGGTTAAGACTTTTGCAATTGGCATTCACTCGGTCTCTCTCTCTCTCTCTGTCTTGCAGTAAAACCTTGAAAGCAGCAAAAGAAATTGAGAGTAGAAGAAATTGCTAACTTTTTTTTATTTTATTCGAATTATATTTACAAGCTCTAAAGGCTTTCCTTCTGTTAAAAGGTATTAATGAATTTATTTATTTATTAGATATGAAGTTGAAAACTGACAACTGAGGCCTTTGCGTCCTATTTTAAAACATTTCATTGTAATATTAAAAGTTTTGTCAGTTTCTTGCATTCCAATCTGATTATCTATATATTTGATCTCTCAGTTTTGTTAGTTTAAGATTGTCTGCGACCTTTTCCTATTCTCTTGTTGTTCCTCTCACTGCCTCACAGGACACTGCATCCCTAGTCCCACTCATGCATCCTTTAACGCCTTCTTAGTTGACCCTCTTGAGGCTTATTATGCGCCCTTCTGTGCTCTTCTCCTGCGCACTTCTCCTGCGCACTTCTCCTGCTCTTGCACCTGCCTGTCACTTGCACTTCAAATTCAACTCCAACTTAAACTTAAGCTTGAGCGATAAGCAGTGGGGCGTGGCAAGTTGTTGCTGCAGCTACAGTGGCAAATTGTGGACATAAACTTCAGTTTCATACCGTATGCAGTGCCCTGCTTTTATTTTATATATGTATATACATACACATACACACATGTACCTACATACATATATGCTCGCCCGTAACGTAACAAACTGGCATAAACTTGGCAAACATATGGGTGCAGTTGATGCTCTGGCTGTCAGCTGGATCTTCCTCTTCTTCAGCAGCAGTTTGTTGCTCTTGGCCATCGTCTAGTTGATTTGTTTGTTTGTTTGTCTTGCCAGCAACTTTTTGCACTCTGCAACAAAGTGCAATCTTATGTGCCAGCCACATGGCATGACAGTATAAAAAAGGCCACAGCCTGACAATAATTATGGCATGCGCTATTATGGCGGCTCCTGCTGCTGCTGCTACTGCTGCTGCTGCTCTTCTGCTCGGTAATCAAATTCACGCCCCCAGCTTGCAGCTTCCAGCAGCTGGCAGCTGAAGCCACTTTAACATGCGCCGCATAAACCAAAACAAAACAAAGGGAAATGCCAACAAAACCGCTGCAACAACTTGAGGCAAGTGCCACGCCCACGCCCAGTTGTCTCCCCTTTTTTGCATTCTGTATTTTAGTTTCCAAGCCACCAGCCAGCCAGGACGAAGCTTGCAACTTGGCTGCCACATTCGTTGCCAAGAGCCGGAAACAATGCGCCGCACAAGAAAGAGAAATTAAAACTTGCGCTGTTAAATAAAAAATCTTGTGCCCTGCCCAGCCGCAAACGGCAAAACTTTTTCAATACCTCGTAATCCGAAGGCAGCGCGACAAGTGTATTAATCTAAGGACCCACGGAAGCTTGTCGGCAAAAAAGTATAAAATAGCTGACATATACGTTTCACAAGCATCTGAACTGCGCTTTAACTCGGATACATAATTGAGATCAAGTTCTATGAACCACAAGCGAATGTGTGCCGACTGACATGTTTAGCTGCTGCCTTCGACAGAAACTTGGCAAATATCCGATCAAGCTATAAATTCAGTCAACTTCTACTATTCGTTTGAGCGCAGCTTTAGTTTAAGTCTGATTCGAAAGGGATTTTAGATCAATTGAAACCCATTTTGTTTGGCAAAATTTTAACTTCATACTTTTTTAAATTATTCTTCGTCTTTCTATAATATGTTCAATTTTGATTTTATAGGCTTTGCTTTTATTTCTATTTACAAATTTTTTGTTATTGTTTTAATTCGATACATTTGATATGTATATTCTCTTCAAATGTATTTTTTATCATTATTTTATAAATATTTAGTTTATAATTTGTTGCATTTTTAATATTTGTGAAATTGTTGTGTATTCTTTTCAATTACTTTAATTCAATTTAATATTTTGTGCTTTCGTCAATTAAATAATTTTTTCTCAAATCTATTTATGTAATTATATTTATTATTAGTAAAGTACAGGGTATTTCTGTTTATGTAATTTCTGTGTTTTCTTCTTTTGTTTAGCTGCTGGCCATTGTCGGCTCTGGCCAACGCGTCGCGCCAAGTGCAATGATTCATTAGCAGGCGTCACTGGAGGCAGTTGAGCGAATGACTGAGATGTGAGAAGAGCAAGCCGGTAAGCCAGTCTGATCCCACACCCCATTCAGCCAGTCTGACTGTCTGTCTATCTGTCCGTCTGTCTGCCAGTCATTCATTCGTTCATTCAGTCAGTCATTCCTTCAGTCAAACAGGCAGCTGTTGGCTGAATCACTTCCGCTTCGCTTAATTGCATTAAACAAACCGTCGGAGGCATCCAGATAGAGTGTTGCGGGTAATGCAATTGGGAGCGGGACAGAGGGGGTGGACCAAAAGTTTTTGGTCGTCTTGCGCCGGCTTTACTATAGCTAGCACCATCCACCCCACCTTCAGCCCACCTTCACCCCACCCCACCACAGTTGCAGTTGCAGTTGCAGCTCAGTCGAGGCAAACCGAAAACACGTTCACACATGAGCTGCATTCACAGTTGTTGCCTTTGTTGTTGTATCGCCTCCTTGTTTGCTGTTGTTGTTGTAACTGCTTTATTTTCATTAACAAAAGTTAAATTTGGTTCGACGCTTTTCGTCACGCCGTTTCCTTGTCTGAAGAATCAGGCATATATATACGTTTGCATTTCCGACCCAATACTTTTCGATCCCTTCTCTTTTCGCTGGCTGTAGTAAACTTTTATTAAAATGCATAACAGCCGCGTGCTGGGAACGAATTCAAGCAGATCGAGCCAATTGCAATTAATTTAATTAAGAAATATAACGATTAAGGTGTCATGTGTTACTCCTACATAAAAATATATATACTATATATAATATATTATATATAAAAGTAATTCCCTTGCACTATTTGTAATTAACAGTTTCGTATCCATTACCAGTCGCAATGGCAATCGCAGTCGCAATCGCAATCCCCATTGCCATTGCCATTGCCAGTGCCAGTGCCATTGCCATGGTAATGAGCCCGAGAGGCAGGTTAAGAGCAGGATGTCGCTGATAGCCAGAAAGAGAGAGAGAGAGAGACAGAGAGAAAGAGCAAGCGAGAACTACTCAATATGAACGAATAGCGTTTAATGCAATGGGCGGAACGGGTGGAAAATAAGTGAAAAACAACATTAGCGAGTGTTTCAGAGTCGAGCAATCAAGAATAATGAGGTGAAATACAATTGCCGACGATACTTAGAGCTAAGTAGAGTATGAGAAAGGGTCAAGATTATTTGCTGATTAGCTTAGTAAGGCCGAATTTAACTGAACTCTATTGTTCGATATTAGAAAGGTTTATTTGGCTGAGTTTTCACTTTGCAGTTTAAGCTGCCAATTTTTGTTTAGCTAATTTTTGTTTAGGGAAATCAAACTAAACAAATTTTGATATCAACCGTTGTTGTCCTAACAGAATATAAAATTAGCAGAGGATTATAGATCAGAACAATTTTAACATTTACTTAACAGAGGGGATACTCGAAATATTTACTTAACAGCTGCAGTAGAGCTACAGATTCTTCTGTTAGCATTTATCTGTAAACCCATCAACAGTAAAAAGGTAATTTCTAATTTTGAATTAATTTTTACTTTAGTCATATCTTATATACATATGAGTTAATTCTAATTATTTAAATATTTATTTAAAATAATTTTATTAAATTCATTTACATTATTTAAATATTTATTTAAATAAAATGAATTATTAAATTCACTTACATAGATTTATCATGATAGTCATTAATATTCTATGCTTTCGCTTAGGAAAGACTGACAAGTAGGCTTTGTAAAATACAATATATTGATCTGTTTTATTTTAATTTTATTTAAAACTCGAAATAATTGCCTTTATATTAAACGGTTTATTGCCTATAGGTGTATTGATATATTTTAATGAAATCATTGAACATTTTAACTCTCCAGTACAATGATTTCATAACAGCTACTGCAGCTAATTAAAGGCACTTAAGGGATGAATTCCTGGCAACAAATTCGACATTGCTTTAAGCGCAGTTTGTAGCCGAAAACTGAAAAACTGAATCAGTGTATTTCAGCATTTCCCCGGGGTGCGACAGGCGTTATACAGAGTTGCGAGTGCTGTTGCTGCTGTTGTTGGTGTTGTTGGTGTGGCAAACAAAAGTTTATCTGACAAATACATTTCAATTGTTATGCGAGGATTAAAACAATGCGTCAGCCGAGGAAGGAACCAACCAGCCACGCCCCCTATGCCTGCCACCGCCTCTCGGAAATGACAAATGAAACTCAAAAGTTTAATGAACCGCAGCAACAGTCGCAAAACGAAATTTCGCCTTACACCCAATGAGAGGAAGTTTGGAGCCGAGTTTCAGCGCATTTGCTCCTTTTTTTTTTGTGGCTGCGTGGCTGCCTGGTTGGGTGGTTGGGTGACAAGCTCGAGCTTGTGGCGGGGCGTGAGGGCAACAATTAGATTGTGCCCACAAAATGTACAGCTCAATGCGCTGTGCCCTCAGAGCAATAATACTCATAGTCAGCGAAGCAGTTGTCAAAATTAACTAAATGCGGCAATTCTCATTAATCTCTGTCGCCCAGTAGCAGAAGAAGAAGCAGCAGCAGGAGAACAGCCCTCCGCGCCAGAGGCAGCTGAATGAATGTCTGAATGAATGACCAGCCAGCCAAACAAACGAGTCAAGTCTGCAGAACAATGCGAATGCTACTAATAATAACTAACAATACAACTTGAAGACAGCTTTCGTTGACTAAATACCCTGGACTAGGATAATCTAATATAACAGATGAAACAAACTGGCATATGGGTTATATCTATCCAAATGACTCGACTGACTTGCAGGTATATATATTTTGTTTCTGCATTTGTTGCTTCAAGTAGGTAGAGCATACCCTATTTGGCCAATCACGAATTCACAGGGTATTTTAAATGAAAAATTTACTCAAAATGACAGCAAAAAGTTGCGTGGCTGCTGCTGATCCCCAACAGTAGCTTCTGCTTCTGCTTCTGCTTCTGGTTCTGTTGCTGTTTCATATCTTTGGTCAAAAAAAAAAAAAATAAAAAAAAAAAAAAAAAAGAAGAAGAGAACGAAACAAAAATAGAAGAGTGCTTGGAGACTAACCAGAAGCAAGTGCTCGAATACTGGACGCATGTGGCGCTGCTTTTGAGAGTTAATCATTTTGTTTCAGCAATTTGTTTGATATATGTTTTGTCAGCTGTTAGGGGATAGACGGGCGCTTTGTACTTCATAAATGCCATTGCTAGCAAATTTAATTAACAGAGCTCGACTCTGAAGTGCACAAAACAAATGAATCCGCATTTTAAGCAGATGGAACGGATAGGGAGAGAAGCTGCAAAGTGCTCTTAAAAACTTTTATAAGCTTCAAGATCTGTCCTCATTGAACTCATAAAGCGGACTAGCTTTAATCGGATTGGAACACTCATTTCTGCTGAAATTATCACGAATTGCTATATGTGATGGTTCCTCTCAACGTGATGCACATGAGCAACGCATACATTTGTCAAGTCTTTGGTTTAGTTTTTGTGCTGAAACAAAACATTGTGATACGCTTTTTCCATGGCTGATATTTGATGACATGTACTTGAATTATGATGAGTTTAAACAGCTGAAATTATGATATATGAATACAATAATATACATATATATATTAATTACATTATATTGAAGCATCGTATATTTTATTTATATTAATTGCACTTCGTAAAGAAGGGAAGTGTATAGCTTGTATATTTATGTAAATTTACATAAAATTTAAAATTGAAAGAGCTGTTTGCTTTACTATCGCAAGCCATATTCTCAATGATGCAGTAAAATGTCAGTGCTGCATAAAAATGACACCTTGACGGCACTAGCAACTCCATCTTGGTATCCAGATTCGTTTTATACCTTGCGCTGGCTTGTTAATGTCTAAGTACATGACTTCTCGCCCTATAGTTGTCTTACTCTTATTACAATTTCCAAGATTTCAGCATGAATGCATAATTCATTTCGTGCCTAAATCTAAACACGCTTCAGTTGTGAAACTAAGAGCTAGGAGCCTTATACAAAGCCACTCAATAGAGTAATGTAGGTGCGTCCTTTTAGGACGCTCTCCAGGCTCTCTCGTTTATAGCCCTTCACGCAGTTATGCCAGCACATGCTGTTAACTAACCTGGGGCTTAGCTACTCACACACACGCATATGCGCAGGCACGCACACACACATTGCAGCAGCTGTCAGGCGCGCTTTAAAGTTCTTTCCCGCTGTGGCTTACGTGGGCGCAGCTTTCAGTTTCACTTTTTCAGTTATTACCCCACAATTTAAATGGGCACACCGAGCAATAATCCTTAATTGCTCATTTTACTTAAGCATATTTTCTTTATGCCTAGATGCGAGTCGTGGCGAGTCCGAGCCGTGGGCCCGGCGGATATGCGGGGTATTTGGCTTTACCTTTTTACCTTTTAGCTTTTCATTTAAAATGCCCAGCGCAAACAAAGTTAACAACGAGTGGGGGGATCGAGGGGCCTGCTAGAGTGTGAAACTTTGCCAGTGCCGCCTGTCTGTGTGCCACGCTTTTCATTATGCATGTGCCACACACACACACGCACACTCATACATTTTTAGGCCTTTCAACGGCAAGCGCGTGTATATTTACTCTGGCTACCCAGCACAAAAGAAGAAGAAGGCGACGTCGTCGTCGTCGTCGTCGACGTCGGATGCGCACTTGCAATTTACGTGCAACGTGGCGTATGCAAAATATTTGCATTGATAAACAGCTCGCAGCTCAGCACTTGCCAAAGCAGCGTGTCTAGTGAAGTATGTGTGTGTGTGTGGGTGTGTGGGTATGTGGGTGTGCGGCCCCATGGCCATTGTACAGTGGCCACTTAGCACAAACCAAATTTGCATAGACTATTAACTGAAATTGCTTTGAAATACTGTTTACACCCAGAAGCAGCAGAAAGTTTACCACTTCGTTTAAAAGAAAGATTATGTATATATTTTGTTAAATAAGTCCAACAAATTGACTCTACTCATAAAAATAGAAAAAGTAGACAAATATTGTTTTTATTGTCCATAGAGTTGCAAGGCTACTCTTTACTAGCTAAAAGTATTGAACAATATTGGAGATGTCTTTTTCCTTAATTACTCAAAAAACATTTCAAATAATAATAATAATAAAATAATAGGCTTTACGCAAAGTTAATCAAATATATTTGCATAGTAAAAAAATTAAATAAAATAATAAAGAAATAAATAAATCGTGTTTAATTCGAACTACTTAGTGAACAAACCAAAAGATTACACTCATTGGCATTTTAACTATTCATATTAAATGAAATTTATTTACTACTGAATTAGCTCATTGCGATATTTAGCGATGTCCCCATATTCAAATGTTAAAGTTGAATAAAGGACAGATTCACAAGCTAGTTGTATAAGATTTATCAGATGAACCAGTTCTATAATTGAACTAGTAATGCTTTTGTAACAATTTTTAACATTATTCCCGCATTTTTAACCAATGTGCAAGAGCCTGTCAAACATACACACAAACACACCACACACACACCTGTTATTCGTTGCAGTTAAAGTTTTTCATTTAAAGTTTTGAAAGGTAGATTTTCAGAGGTAGCTTGGGGGGTGGCTACGATGCACATTCCCCAACACTCCGGCCCCTCTGCATATATACGCGCATCTATGCAAACGTGGCACATCGATTCGCATAGCCGCACACACGCAGAGCTGGAATTTTTTTAATAAAGCTTTTTATTTATTTTGTTCAATAGTGCCCTTTATGCGAAAGGTTAGGGGCGTTTGACTTTTTTTGTATTGATTATAATTACTATAAGCTGGCAACGACCTTCACAGCGCTGACCGCAATTATAACACCATTCCACACTGCGCTCTAATTGACTCGACGCCAAGGCATTGAGAGAAGCGCTCAGCCATTGAGATGTGTGTGAGATGGGAAGCACGGAGACATGCAGTTATTGCAGCTGACAAGTCATGAAAATGCGGCTGCCTTTTTAAAGTCGTGACTACGCGCTTCATTGAGCAGCCGACAGCGAGCAGAGCAGCTCGGATAAGGGGCAAAAGAAAAACGAATGGCTAGAGCGGGGCTGAGTTGGGGCTGAGGCGTTGTCATGGCAGCTTTCAGCCAATGCATCCATGGCTCATGGAGCACAAATATGTTTGCATAAAGGAAGTGTTCGACATGGAACCGCACAGACTGCGAGCAACGCGAAACTTGAGACTCTGAGCGTTGAGACCTCTTGTCTATTTGGCTCTAGTGAAGCGACGAAAACTGACGCACCAAATGTACTCCCAAGTACCAAAATCAATATAATATAATATTGTAGATGGAGCTGAGAAATATTTAGATGATTGCCAATACTGTAATTATTATCATTGTGTGGAGATTCAAAGAAACGTAAATAAGGAAAAAAAATTTAGATCTTTCTGTTGTGTCTATGAGTAAATTGAAAGAAAGTTGTAAAGTCTCTTCAAAAGGGACTTGAGGTAAGTGAAGCTCTCCAAGTTCCCAAAAGTCACCTTTCCTTGTCTTTACGATACTCTGCTTGTTCTCTTTACGTCCTCAAAGCACGGAAATCATTTGAGAAGGGATTAAAATGTTTAGTTCATAAAATTAAGCAGCTTTAAGGCAATAGTAAAATCAACGTAAAGCAATTTCTGCTTCTACTTTTCTGTTAAGTATTCAAAGTTTAAGCCGTTTTGATTTCAATGCTTTGGAATATATTTTTATTATTTATTATTTATGAGTTTCAAGCAGACAAATGCAATGCGATATCAAAAACTTGGCTTGTCAGCGCTTTTGACAGCGTTTGACTGTCATTTGCTGTGCTTTCGAATGCCGAATGCATGATGCATGATGATACGCTAGGCACATGCACATGCACATGACAGTTTCCAGCTGCACTCGATAACAAATTTCGTGAGCAAAATAACATTAAGCGAGCGAGACAGGATCTAAAAGACAGCGACAGGGAGAGAGCGATAGAGAGGGGCAAAACTAATGCAGCAAGAGACATGGAGTGAAAGCCACAGAAGAGTTGCTTGGCTGAGAATAGTGAGTGTTTCTCTTGTTGTTGTTGTTGCTGTTGACACTTGTTGTTGTTGTCAGTCAGTGTGTGTCTGCTTGTGTCGTTACATGCAGCTGGGGAAAACAATTTAATGATGTTGTTGCAAACCCATTCATGATGCTGTTGCCGATTGCTCGTCTGTGTGTCAGGCTCTACACACACATACATACACACGCGTATATTGTAACTGAACAACTGTTGAACAGAACTAGCCAAAAATCTGTTAAAGCTGACTGCGCAATACTCTGTTCTGCACGGAATCATAACTGAGACAAATTTACAAGTCGTATTTACTTTTTGGGTTTTATTAAGAGCTTTGCGTATTTGCTCATGAAAAACTTAAAAATATATTTATAATTTTAGATTAATAAGTGACCTAAAAGGTTTTTGCTAATGCAGAAATATAATTTATTACAAAAGAAACAAAATTGTATATATTATCAAAAAACATCTAAGATTTCTAGCCTTTTGTCTATTTTTAACTAATATTTAGTTTTTAAAATAGTTTTTGCTATATAAAAGAGTAGAAATTGCCATAATTCTTGCTTTATTCATATTTGCCATACAACGTTTTAGTTATCAAGTTTTCTCAGTTTTCACGCCATAAACTGTCATCAAATTACTTCATTACTCCTGCCTTATCATAGGAGTCTATTCCGGGCTGAAGGAAAATAACTGTAGCATAACTTTCTGCGCTCGGCTCTCATGCATATTGGCAGCTGCGTTTATTTGTTGAACTTGCCTTTCTCTTGTCCGGCGGCCTTAATTAAACGTAATTAAAAAGTTGGCTTCGCACGCATTTGTTAACGCGCTGTCCACTCCCTCAGCCTGGTCCCCTCAACCGCTCATCTTCCCAGAGCCAAATGCTGTCCAGTCAGCAGCATCTACTCCATCTCCATCTCTCTCTCACTTCCCATCCTAATGGGTCAAAGTTGTCCCAGCAACCGCAGCAGAGCATTTTTATGACTTGGGGCCGCCTGGAACCCCTTTAATGGTCACTTCTGAGCATTTTTGCGCATAATTAGACAAAGTTCGACTCTGGCAAAACTTTTGCTTTTGCCTTTGCCTTCCACCACAAATGTGCTCAGACTTTTTCGAGTGCAAGAAGTTCGGTCGAAATCGTCGAGGGAACTGCTATGTCTTTAATGTTTAACATCTCCTTGTGGTGACCCTTCTCTCCCTCTCCTCCCATCTTTTTTCACAAATCCAACTTTTCAGATGTACCTGCTCTTCAAATTATCGACAGAGAGAATGCAACAGTAGCTGCCACTCGTATGTATATGTATATGTATGTATAACATCTATGAGTGCCAAAGAGATGTATATTTATTTGAAATTTCTATTCGAGATTTGCTTTCATGTTTAGCTTGTATTGTGCGTGTTTCATTTATTATTATTTTTGTATTTTTCATTTGCTCACTTCCTAGTTTTGTTTGCTTTTATTTATCTCACAATATCTCTTGTTGTATCTACATAAATCGAAACATATGTATATGTATATACACATACATATGTATGTATACTGTAATCACTCTAAATGTTTATCTGTTTCACACCTACAAACATATGCCTATTGTGTTTCATATGTACCTTTATATAATTCTCTAATTGACTATCATCATATATGCAAATCTGTAGATGCAAGGATATATCATTGGAAACGCATCTACGTATTTTTGTTATTTCATTTAATAATGTTAATTGTAAGCAAAAGGAGAAAAATATGCGCTTTTTTGTGCCTAATAATAATATTCTTAAAGATTACAAAGCTTAACTTTTGGTAACTCTGGCGTTTTGTCAATACACCTTAAATAATTTTAAAAAACTGATTAACTTCTATTAATAATAACTAATATAATTAAAACAGCAAGCAAGGTAACAGCACTGCTGAAATTAACATATTCGCCGGACCCATCTGCCAACCGTTTTCAAAGTCTACGTCTTTGTATCTCTAACCGTATCGAGATCTGATTGTTGATATATTTAGATAAAAATGTTTGTTTTAAATGTGAATGCATTTAACATAGATATGTATGTATGCATTCACATTTCTACAATATATCTATTTATCTGCATCTAAACTCGTATTTCTTTTTACCCCTTCACTACATCCTAGGCCCATTGAATTTCAGTATTATCTCCGTCTTTATTATTATTTGATTATATAATGCCTTTGCGCTATGCATAACTTGTGTTGTCATTTTTTCCTATATCAGAACCAAATAAATATATAAATATATACGTATATATATATATATTTATGTGTTTATATACATATAAATGGACCATAAAAAGAGTATTCATAATAATTATTTTTATTGCCAGCTTGGACGCATGAGTCACACGTAAGTTGCTTCGAATTACCCTTAACTTCCCCCCAGTCGGGGACGGAGGTACATAAAAAACGTATAAGAAGAAGCTGAGGAGAAAAGCAAAAGAAATCCCATCCTTGCTGCTGCTCTCAGTCAGCTCCTTTTATCACATTTTTTGGCGCAAAGCTCTCGAGTGGTTTCGTCTCTCATTTTTAGTTGATTGAGCATTAGAAATTGATCTGTGCATTTATTGCCCAGTTTGCCGTTGGCTTGTGTGTAGTTTTTATAGTCAATATCAACTGGGATTGCTACTCGGGCAGTGAAAGAAAATCCTTAAAAAGACAGGGAAAGTAAAGCAGTTAACGTTTCTAAAGTATTTCGAAGAATATATTGAGGCTTTGTTTTTCTTGCAGTGTATCTATGCGTGTGTGTGCTCTTTTAAATTATACTGAAGCACGAACTGGACACACACCTGGGCCACAGGAACTAACGAAGAAGATGGACGACACACTGTTTATTGCTTTCATATTTCCCGCTTCCTTATGGCTCGTAAATATTTTGATGTGTTGACGATTTAAGTGATTTTCGTGTGTCCCCAACTGCTTGAAGCTGACTCAGTGCCTGGGTCTCGCAGGAGGCTGGCTGACTGGCTGGCTTTCTGTCGCGCTGGCTGATGGCGGACCGGCTGCCTTGTCTGGTTGTCTATTACTTAGCGTTACTGTCAACACATATTTTTTGTGGCCAGGCGCGCTAATTGATGGCCGTAATGCAGGTAACATGGCAGCTGCTAGTCCTTCCACCCGACAATGATTTTAATACACGCTGGCAAGCAGCGAGCAGGAAGCAGCAAGCAGGAAGCAGCCTTGCGCTCCTTCCAGTCTCTCAGGAAAGCACATATAAATTCTCATACAGCTGCAGAGGCGTATTGTCGTAATTTTTAACACTTTTCGACAAGAACTTTTTGCCGCTTCACTCTAATTTGGTTGTGCGCCTTCAATTACTTAGATGTGGCGTGGCAGCTGGTTGGCTACGGGAGTGATTCGTGTTGTGTGTGTGTGAGTGTGGGGCATGCAACATGCCCCAAATGCCTTAAGTGCCTACAGGCTATGTCGTCGCCGACACTTTAATGGCACTCGGCTGCCAAGGGCTACAAGGGTCACACACACACACACACACACGCACACTCTAGTCATTTTTCGCTGCATATTTGCAGGCGCGAGTTCGTGTTGAGGTTTTGTACTGGCGCTTGGCGCATGTTTCTCGCTTGCTTCAAGGTCATTTCCATTTGCAGTTTCGGCGCAACGTTTAAAGCCCTTTTGACAGGCAACAATCCCGAGTTGTGCCATAAGTAAGTTAAATTAAAACAAGCTGCCTACGCGAAAAGCCGCTGAAAGCAACAGCAGAGAGCACACACCAAAGCGCTCAGCAAAAGCATTGGGCAAGAAACGAGCTCAGTTATATATATATATATATATATATATATATATATATATATATATATATATATATATATATATATATATATATATATATATATATATATATATATATATATATATATATATATATATATATATATATATATATATATAAAGGGCAGGCGGCGAATGGCAGGAAAGAAAATGATGCTTAAAATGTGTCAAGGTCCGCGGATTTGAATTTTTGCGAGAGCGCTCTTATCCCGGGCTTAACTCGCCGCCCAATGGACGGAAGTTCTGTCCCTGGCACTGGCTGGAAAATGAAGTCGACTCAAGTGGACGCCCGCCACTCATAAAAGAGAAAAATAAAAATTAAAACAGACACCCAAATGAGATACTCGGCGCATTGCAATGAGCGACCATTAATTTAATGCCAAAAACAAAATTAAACTGAGCGAAAGCCGCTCAAATGCCGCAGCTTCATAAAAAGTTCAAAGAAGCATAAGCCAGGAACAGGGTATGAATGACCGACAACAACAACATCAACAATAGTTGGATTTTGTCAAATACACTCATTCAATTTCAATTGCAACCTTTGACCACAAGGCGTATGAGTAATGCACAAATCATTCACAGATCGCTCATACGCCCCATTGCGGTCAGATGCTGTTTGTGAAATATCCTGGCCAAACATTAATTATCCAACTGCTTACTAT
This sequence comes from Drosophila arizonae, assembly GCF_054131065.1. Classification (NCBI taxonomy): domain Eukaryota; kingdom Metazoa; phylum Arthropoda; class Insecta; order Diptera; family Drosophilidae; genus Drosophila; species Drosophila arizonae. Next base: position 29,320,718 of record NC_142923.1, on the reverse strand, counting down.
AAGTTTCTGGGTATTAAATTGTCCTCACCACATGTCTCAAAGTGCAACATTCGAAGAGCTGTTGCGTAACCATAATTACTTGAATTGATGTCTGACAAGTGGAAAAGAGTTGAATGTAACGTGATAGATCCATCTAGCCAACTGTAGTAATTATGGTTGAATTATTTAACGGAAGTTTATGTATAAGTGGTCAATTGTAGTAGTAGTACTCCAATAAGAGAGAGAGAGGGAGATAGAGAGAGAGAGGGGGAACAGGCACTATGGTTAACTATTAGTAGTTATACAACTATAAATATTTAATTATATCGATGGGTGTGACGCTATCGACACGTCTCGTGAGTGCGATGATAGTGAATAGCCGAAGCAGAAGAAGAAGAAAATGTAATTTATAAGCAGCAAACGAGGAATTTCAGTAGCAGAGCTGCGAAAATAAAAAAATTAAATAACTAAAAGGTTCATACGGTATGCAGTTAAATTTTGTTAGGCTTCTTTTGTATTTGATTAATTCTACTATCGAAAATGATTTGATTATTTTCATTAGAAATAGATAAATACATTTTTATTGTAGCCTTTCCTGATTTCTTTTTTAATAAATGCTTATATACATATATATTTAGAATATTTATTTATTTTTATTTGATTAAAAGTATTTTTTTAATATTATTAATTATACAATCACATATTTTATATGAATCATGATCATATCACATGAGTTATATGAATTTTTGTATCTTTTACAACTGCCATTTGAGCACTAGTTTCTGTCAGTGTGGCTCGTCGGCTATAATTCAAATTTGCAGCCTTTTAGCTACTCCACATGACGTATACATAATATGCATTACTCATACGAGACGTCTTACGGCCTTTATGAGCTACACAGCTAGAGAACATCAAACAGCGAGAGAATCACATAAATTTATCAAACCCGTTGCGGCCGTTGATGTGGCTGTTGATGATAATGATGTTGTTGTAGGCTGGGTCACTTGATGCAATAATAAGACAACTCTGCTACAACACTGAGCGAGGCGCTTGCAACAGTGGCCTACCACAGGGCGCATTGATATGATTTATTTGCGTGTGTCAGTGGGAGTGTGTAAATGTGTGTGTGTGGGTGTGGGTGTAGTTGCGTGGGTGTGCAATAAAATGTCTTGTCAACATTTCATAACTCACTTTGTATGCCTGGCCAGCAGCCAGCAGCCAGCACCGCCTCGACCCGTGCAAACGAATCTTCCTGTTTGTACTTGGCCAACACAATGGCCGACAGCCAGACACCTTGTCTGTGTAATTGTGCAAATGTGTGTGTGAATGGTGGCAAGCAGACACGCACGACTGTTTGCCAGCACAACTGCGGCAGTGTGTGTGTGTGTGTGTGTGTTTGTGCGTGTGTCTCATTTGTAACTGCAAATGTACAGCGTATAGTAATAAAGCATTTTTCGTATGGCTCCGCAACGTAATAATGATAACACCTCCTCCAACTGCCTACGCCCATGATGACTTTTGTAGTGATAAAGACGCAGTCGGGCACTGCAAGACAGTCGGAGCAGTAGCAGTAGCAGCAGGAGGAGGAGCACGAGCAGGAGGTGGTTTCGGTTGGTCTGTGGAATCAGCAGTCAATCGTGAAACATGTGTTAATCAAAAGAGGAGCAGGAGACTTCACGTTTCTTTTCACTCGGTCATCGTTGCTCAAACTTTTGATGGATTTGAGACACAATTCAGTTGATTGATTGATTTTGACTGCTTGCTTGAGCAATGCGAATAATTTAGAAAATGGATATAAATTTTAATAAAAATAAATTCATACTTTCGCAGAAGTATAAACACTTTCATTTTAATTTCAAAGCCAAAAATGTTGAAGTGTTTGTTTCATTTTTGTTTCTTAGAAATATTTTAACAATATTTTGGTGAGCCAAAGAAAGCGAAACATTCTTAACACTCAACTGAGATGAAATTATGCTTTACTTTTATGTTATGTATGCAAAGAATTTTATTTAGAAAGTTATAAATATAAATATAAATTTATATTTTATTTATAAATTCATTTGCTCAGCTTTAGGCACAGAAAATATGTTTTCAGTGTACTCCAATACATTTGAGAGATTTTAGCTTCTATGTATCAATTTAAAAAAAAAAAAAAAAAAAAAAAAACATTTGCCACATCAAAATTATCGAAAAGGCTCGTAAAATAATATGTAAAATATAAAAATTTATTTAGTATAACAGTGAGCAGTTATTGATTTAATATTTTATGCAATTGGATTCCCAATAAAATTTTTGCAATCGCTGCATTTATCGAAATTGTTTGCTGTAATGATATGAAACTCAATGTTGTTTTATTACAATAATAAAATAAAGTCCAATAGAGAAACATGTTATATAGATAATTCACAGTAAATATATCGATTCTCAATAATTGTTGCCTCTCCTCCACTCTATGAAGTATATTTCATGAGGTAACCTATTTGTTTTTGTGGCCTATAGTTAGCCTTTCTATTTAGTTAGATTGCAAACAATTATCATTGGTATAAAATATATCTCGTGCAGTTAATTCACTTTTATTCAAATTAAGCAGGCCATAAAGTGGCGCTGCTCTTTCACTTCCATTCGGATGTATTTTACTGCTCTGGCAGCGATTTGCGAGTAAAGTCAATTAAATTTGAATGCCGTCAGGTGAGTGCTTTGCTTTTGCCTCTTACCTTGCTCAACAATTTTCGTCGCATTTTCGACATTTTCCTTTTCTATTTTGTTTACATTTTGGTTCTTTCTTGTGGGCAATTTCCATGGCTGCCCCCATAAAATGACAATTTTTATGGTTATCTTAAATGACATTTATGTTTCCCCATGGTTACATTTTATGTCTCTGAAACTGAAGCAAAAACTGAATGCTCTGCCCTCGGCCCGCGGCCCTCTGCCCACTGCTTCGGCGCTGAAACTGAGCAAAGCGAACTTTTAATAATGTTTAGATAAATGCCTTATGCGTTCGTTAACCTCCGCAACTAATCTCGAGCAGTATTTGTAAATATTGATTGAATGTGTATAGAAAATTGTTTTATTTGGTTTTGAAAGCTTGTTTATTCTGAGAAATTCTTTTGGTTTTATGCTAATCTCTCAGATGGCAAACTCGAGGATTTATGGCTTTGTTTATGTCGCAATGTGAGCGATTTAAATATTGCGTTAAATAACTTTATTCAAATGCCTCACGATAATTTAAATAAAATTGATCATAAATAATTGTAACAAACAAATAAAAACAAAAACAAAATGAAGAGGTTTTTACTTTGCCTCCATTGAAATTTATATGCAAATACTTCACATAGACTGATGTGTGTGCGTTGCATATGCAAACTATGTCAAAAATGCCAACAATTCCTGCCCCTCTGCAAGCACGCGCTGCTCCATCCCTTTCCGTCATTGATCAAAGCCATTCGTTTGCCTCACCCACAACTCACTTACTGCGCGCAGCAAAAATATCATTCAATTGTCAGCACTATAAATGTACGATCATAAATCATGCAGGCACATGGACATTCCCACAAATAGCTTTAAAAAAAAGAAGGGGAAAACACACAACTAATAGAAACAATATAAATTACAACATTTTCAGATTTACGAGGCGCGACTATTAGATACTCAACAAATAGAGCCATGACATGATAGCATTCCCATAGGAATTTGAGGGGAGAGCATTACAGTTGACTATCGATACTTGGCTAAAAATTAATTAAATTTATCAATACTTATTGATTCACAACTCACACAAAATCTTTATGTTGCGTGCCTATCATTTAGGCCTGAAGAATTTACTTGTCTATTGAAGACCCTAGAGAGAGTTGAACCCTTTACATACATGTATGAAGGAACTATGAAATGCCGCATTAGAATTAAATAAGAACAAACGTGGCTATAAACCAATTGGATGTATTGCAATCATATTGTAGCAATGCAAAGCCTGTAATCATACAATTCTAAACAAATTTACAGTTCAGCGAGGGAGATAGGGAGGCAAAGACGTAAACTAAATCGATAGCAAGGTCTGCTGATGATAGATCCTGAAAACTCTTGAAATAGCTAAACAACAACCAGCTTGCTTTTGTGCGTTCAACTGAGCTAATTTACTGATTAGTAATAATCAGCAAACACATGCGCTAACCCAGTAAAGTGCTCAGAGTATATGCTAAGGATATCTATCCACTCATCAATCCAATTTAATCAGGCGTATTGCCAATCATGCAATGCCCTTCAAGTCCAGCTATCCGTATACGTCATAAAATATTTTCTTCACAAATTTAAGTTTAGCCTAGCTCCATTCCAAATAGTTAGTTGAGAGTTGACTTAATGATGCTGATTTGGAACGTCCAAGCGCTTAAATTTATAGACTGTTAAAGAATATATCTGACCTCACACAAACACGCATGAGAAACACGTATAGTCGATTCGATTTTTTTGCAAATAAATATACATTTGTTTATACGTATTTGTATATGTGTATATATTTATGTCTTGCTTTTTCAAGATACAGATACAAAGAAGGCAAAAACAAAGGAAAAGGTGCGCGTGCTCGCAAGGACAATGCGTTAAAGGCACAAAAAGGACTAAGGCCACATATATATACATATATATACATACACAGTGAAAACCACCTATACAGCAGTTGTGGATAGTTAATAATTTATATATTTATGCCGCTGAAGCGTAAAACGAAGTTGAAAAACCAATATGAAAGCCAACAAAAGCGTAATACAATAAAAAACACACATAATAAAAGAGCTGCCAAGAAGGGGAAGCACATACGCACACTCATGCAGACACACGCACATTGCAAGAAACAACAGTGCTGCTTAAGCAAGTGGCGCCAGTAATCGAATCGTGCTGTTAATGTTCGCTGTTTTTTATACCCTGTGGACCTTGAGAAGAGTTAAGAATGAAAAGATGATAGACTGCAGAATGAAAAGATGATAGACTGAAGTAGCTCATTTTAAAGTTAAGGCAACTGAAATGAAAAGGTGAATCTTCACTCAAAGCTTTACTCGCTTGATTATATTGGATATATTTAATACTAGCTGGCCCGGCAAACGTTGCATTGCCCTCTATATTATTTCTAGGTAAAAAATTGTTGAAAGCTATGTTGTTCAGGCTGGGATACACTGATAAATTTATTAATCGGATTTTCATTCAAGCACCTTGTTGTAAACGACATTCTTCGTTTTTTGGTCGGGTGCAAGAACAAATAATGCGGATCGTTTGCCAACACGTGAGCATGCCACGTACAATTGACCATGAGAAAAACACGCATTTTCTAGATTGAGGCCACAAATAGTCAAAGATTGGCCCTGTGACTTGTTGATCGTCATGGCGAAGGCAAGACGAAGCGGGAATTGAATTCGTTTAAATTCAAAGGGCATATCTGTTGAGCTCATCGGAATCCTAGGAATAAGAACTTCCTCATCTTTAAATTTTCCTTTGAGTATCAACGCGTGAATCACATTGCTCATCAGTTTTCTTATCACCAAACGCGTTCCATTGCACAGTTTTGGTTGGTTTAAATTTCTAAGCATGCAAATCATGGAGAATTGCTCTTTTCATAGCTGTGTTCATTTCTTGACGCCGGTCAAGTTGTTCTTCCATATTGCCCATGAAGTATATTTGCAAGAATTTTTGCTGTGCATCTTCAATAGGTTGCAATGATCCAATGCGATGGCAAATCTGGCCTTGAATCTTTAAATTCAAAGCCATAGTTATAGTTATATTTACAAACACTATTTACAGAAATCTAACAAACTACATTATTCAAAATTTTTTTTTGGCAGTCATAGAAAATAAAATTTTTAACGTAAATTACCTTAAATATCCGTCTCCAATATTTTCCGCCCCAAATTATGCCATTTGGAAACAGGCATTGTATTTTTGAGTGTTCGCTAGAAAATGTCGTGATTCTAGTGTTTCGCCATAAAGCAGGGAACGCAATGGCTATGGTGACCGCTAATGGCAATGTCACTTTACCACTAAGGCAGCACAAACCGGGCGTTTCACCAGCAAACTTCAATGCGCCACAATGCTAGCAAACAACGTCCATTGGACCAATGCAAACTAAACGATTCAAGCTGTAATCAATGGTGCAATCATATCGAAACGCTGCTCGATTCAAATCAATCCTTGAACCATTTCTTATTGCCATTTCACGGGCTGCCTCTCTTTGAGAAGCACGAATTAAGGCCCTTCTTCCCTGGGTACTAACGCGGAGCCTTTCTCGGGCGATTTCTCGCTCTTCGTCAGATAATTGACTCGCGCTATTCCGTTGCCTAATTGCATTATGGGTCCGCCGGGAAAGATTAGATCTTCTAGGACGCGGCATTTTTATTAATAGTAATACTGCCCTCGCACAAAACCATATAAATCAATCGAGAAATATAAATATAAATAATTTACACAAATTTATGTTTGAGACAAACAAATACCTGAACTTTCGAGATATTTAGCTTTTGTAAAAGTCCAAAAATACAATTTTTAATAATTAACTTTTTTTTTTTTTAATTTCGAATTTTGAATTTTGAATTTTTTATTTATTTTTGATTGTTAGGTTTTAATCTTTTGATTTTTTTTTTTTTAATTTTTGCAGATTTTTGATTTGAAATATTTATAAAGTTTAAAAGTCCGAAAATATAAAAAGCCAAAAATACACTTTTTAATAATTACCTTTTTTTTTTTTTTAATTTCGAATTTTTAATTTTTTATTTATTTTTTGAACAGTCAGGTTTTAATCTTTTGATTTTTTGCAGATTTTTGATTTGAAATATTTTTCCTTTTGATTTGAAAAATTTTTTTTTTTTTTTTTTTTTTTTTTTTTTTTTTTTTTTGAATAGTCAGGTCTGCTCGAGGTCAGGAGACCGTAGACTGACTGACTACATTTGTTTATTTACTTCTACACTATTGTCAAAACTGTCACTGTTACCAAGCCTACTGGGTATAAAAAAAATTTGAACATTTGGGGAAAAAACCGCGTTTTTCAAGTATTCGGCAAATTTTTTCAGTATTTTTAAGACCCTATACTAAACTCGTTGCGGAGACAAATCCAACAAATCAAAAACCATGAAAATTGGTTCAGCCCAAATTAAGTTATAAGCAGTCTTCACTTTTACACAACTTTCTTTTATATATATAGATTAAGCCCGCTAGTCATGCAGCGGACAGTGTTTACCTAATATCGATATGTGTCGATTAGTTTTTAGGTAATTTAAGAAAGCTATAACCAAAAGTATGTCAGATTTGAGCAAGACAGAATATTCTCTTATTTTGATCTACAACTATATAATTATAAATATATATAGTAAATAATGTTTACTCAATATTTTCTAACATTAAATATGTCAATAACATTGTATTGTAATATCTCTTAAAAAGTATTGACTTGACATATTCCAAAAATAAATGTTATTGATTCACTACTAATTACACATTGTACAGCTATGATTCGTTGCTCTAAACTGAAAGTAAATAGTGGATATATTAAAACACTTATACACAGAGTATTTAGTATGTATGGTTGGAATTTAGGGTAACCTAGAGTACGGTGACTGTGCTGGTACATCTAATTGGCTTTTTATATTCTGTGGTCTTTTCTTCCGTTTGACGTAAGAGTCACGGACTCATAGCATATACATAAGTAGAGCTGTTGAACACTTTCTTGAAACACATTTCGTGCGACCTTCCCAACTTCATTTTGCGGTCGTGCTGACCTTTTTTCACTCTGCGGTAAGGAGAGGGGCGTTCGGGCTTATAGGATGTGGTGCTGGTGGTTCGCTTGGGGTATTTTCGCTGCTTTGGTCTGTGGCATTGGGGCTTCGCTTGCAGAAGCGCGCACGCCATGCATAATTAATATTGACACGGGCTGGAGGAATGCAACGCCAAGGCTAATTTTTTGTGTAGGCGCATGCATTTGCCATATAAATCAGCTTGAAGGCCTTAGCGTGCAGAGCAGGAGGCGAGTGCTGTAGATGATGGTGTGTGTGTGTGTATGCGTGAGGAGTATGCCTCGTGGTGTTGAGGGGTTGTCTTAACAACAAAGCTGCTTGTTGTCTTTTTAAGCAACTTTCTAATTGCCACTTTAGCCCTATATGAGTGTGTGTGAGTGTCAGTGTGCGTGAGAGTGTGTCTGTTTGTGTAGCTGTTCATTCATTAAAACAAACTGCCGGCAGGCTAAGAAGCAGCCAGAGCAGCTAACAGCAACATCCTATCTCGCCTCTAACAATAACAATGAAAAGAAATGGCATAGCAGCAACACAAAATACACACACACACGCAGTGACTCGCACACAACACATACACACAAACACAATTTGCAGAATTGCAAAAATATTTATCTTTTGATGCGACTTTAGTAACAGTTCACAATGCTCTACACCTAAATCTTCTTAAATGCGCCTGGGATAAGAATATTTAATTAACACAATTAATTAGCAAATAAACTGAAACAAAGACCACTTATTCTAAAACTAATCAGTTGAGAGTCCACCTTTGTATCCAACAGATAATATTATTTTGTATTGATTTCTCGATATAATAATAATCGATGCTTACACTAGACAGCCCCATCCAATATATCCAATTATTTTCAATTAGAAATTTTTTAAATTTTCAATTAGAAAACTTCAATCGAGAACATTTATCGTTACATTTATATAGTGAATATCTGAAATCTGAATTAGAGTTATAGACTTAAGTAGTGAAGGTTAGTTCATCATTCATTTTTTTAATGCTCTTCTCAGCTAATAAACAGAAATCAAGAGAGCCTCAATCAAGTATTTCCAATGGGACAACATCAATGATGGAAATTCCAGAGTCTTATATTTACTTATATCACTCTAGCACTCGCTCGAACAACTGAATCGCTCTGGCAACTCTGACTGTTTACAGCAACAAGAACGAGATAGAATGAAAGGCAGAGAGGTGAAGAGAGAAGGAGAGATGATACAGTTGGCGCGTTAACGGTACACAAGAGTCGGACTCGTTGCCCATTTGGGAGGTGAAGAAGCGAAAGTGTGGCACACACTTAAAAATTTCTCAAGTATACCTACCGGACATCATTCCGCATGAGCCTTTGCACATACACAGAGACAGAAAGAGAGTAAGAGAAAGAGAGAGAGAGAGAGAGAGGTATACACAGATAAGCCTTGTATGCTCATAACCATTGTTTGTTCTGGGAACGAGTTGAGAATGGGCATGGGCATGGGCGTGGCAGCTAAAGGGGAACTTGGCCGATGTCCTTCCTTCGCAATGGCCGCTGGCTACAGCTCTAACTAAATAGCCAGCCTGTCCATTGTTGCTGGCTGTTTGTCTTCTGCCTCTTCTGTTTTTCTTTTTTTTTTTACACAAAAGTTTGCGCGTGAAAATTTTATTAATATATATACTATATAATATATATAGACATATATTTATATATGTATGTGTGTGCTGTTGCTGTTGCTGCTCGCTTTTTATGAAAGGACTTCAAACTAGCTGCTCGCAAGGGCAGCTCGGGTTTTCGCTTGGGCTCTATGAACAATTTGCTAAATGGGCGTGCGATAGGGCCTGTTGGGTGTGGTTGGGGCTATGACTGCCACGCCCTCTCGCCACTTTCGCTCTTACGCAAAAAAAGTTCAAGGACTTTTTAGCATTTATAAAGCAATTAAAATTTAAATGAACAGTTTTCATTTTTCTCGTTTTTGTTGTTATTTTTTTTTTTTTTTATATTTTTGTTTGACTCCCGAAAATGTTTTTGGCCTTACAAATTGTGACATGCAAGTCATAAAATATTTATGAATTATTTACTGTTAAATAATTGTTGGCATTTTAAGTGTCGGCCCTTATGCAGATAGCAGAAAGCTAACCCTCCCGCCCACAGCCCCACCTTCTTCTAGGCAACATCATCGCTTGCCTTTGGCCTTTGGCCTTCCTAAGCCCCTTTTCACTCAGCTGGCAATTAGCTTAATTTTGAGTACTTTGCGAAAGGTGCTCCCAACGACCCCTCGTAGCACTCGTCCTGATATACATACACATATACGTATATAAACATTCTTACACGTCTACTGAAATTATGAGATTTTTCTTTTAGCACTATTTTGCGCAGCTGCTGCAACAGTTTTTAATTGAGCTCCCCAATTTTTTATTGACAAGGCTGTGAAACTTGAGAACTATTTGGGCAAATGTGCTCGAAATTTCTATGCGTACAGCTGAGGGTGTATTGGGCCTTAAATTTTTGCAAACCTGGCTGAAAATTAAGTTTTAATTGCACATTTGAAAAGTTGAGAAATTATGGATAGTAAGAAATCAGAATTATAACTCAAATGCGAGGCAGGACTTAAGCTGAACTTTTTCAAAATTCGGTAAATATTATATATACATACATATAAAATAATTTCTATTTATTTTTTACAAATATAGTTCTGTCACTATTTCAGTAATTTATTTAAATAGGCTTCACTCTCCATTCATGAAATGAGGCTTAGTTAAAAGTTGGTTAGTTAGATTTAAAACCATATTGGCCTAATAGCATGCTTTCCATAAAGGTCAATACTTAATACCCTCGCGTGTCCCACATAGGTATGCTACAAATTGTGATTCGAATAAGCCCAGTGCACACCATTTGCATATTTAGCGTTGCTCATATAGAAATCGGCTTAGTTCATATAAAAATAATGTATATTGACCCACTGCTTGTCACGCAAATGACATGCGTGTGTTAGTGTGTGTATGTGGGGGTGTTTATATGCATTTGCGTGCATGTAGATGGATTTTCATTAAAAAAGATTTTTGCATCGTTTTGTTTTTAGCGCATTTCAATTATGATGAGGGTCAGTTTCCAAAGTTTTTTTTATAACCTACAGCAAGGGAAATGGGGGGCATTAACTTTACTGCCGCCGCTGCTGGGGCTATAAATTATGCTTTGGCTTTGGCTGTGGCTGGGGCACGGAGTGCGGGGCATGCAACACGTACAACATGCCACAGACTTTTAGAGTGCAGCATGCGAGCATTTGGCTTAAATTGAAAATAAATATGGCCAGCGGCACGGAAAATGCCAATATAGAATACCCAACATTTGTATTGCGACTATATCCAACTGGCTCCCGAAGAAAAAATATGGAAAAAAAAGACTGGAAAACTTAATTGAATTTGGTACATGCTAGATGTAAATGGCTGTTATGCAGATCTAATAAGTTCTCTTTTTTTTACTGAACAAGTTTTTAGTTAACTCTTCCTCTTTAACTGATTTGGCGATTTAAAGTGAACAAATTAAAAATAATCTCATTTATCTCTTGATTAAATAAGCAAATGGTAAAGATCATGTGAGGATGTGATGTGAGCCTAGTGAGAAAATAGGCCTTAAGTATAAACTGTTTTTGTATAAATTAAAAATTATATTTCTCATTTTAAGCATAAATAAATTATTAAATAGATGAGAGAAGTCGAGTAAAAAAGCAAAAGTTATTTTCAAATTCACTTAGCCGCGTAACGCCGGATAGCAGCTATTAACAATTTGCTGTAATTCAGGCACAATCCAAATAGCCTTGCGATTTAAACAAGTTCATTCATACAGCTAAACACATTGTGTTGTGACATTTTAAACAATCTGGCAACTCTGGCATTTAACTGTGTAGTAACAGTAACAAAAACAACAAACAAAGTAACAGAACAACAACTGCTTGTCGGCATTTTAGACTTAATTTAAATGCAAAAAAAAAAATAAAATAAAAATATAAAAGCGAGAGATGGCGTGGGAGAGAGGGGGCAACAAAAAAATGAAAAGCTAAAACAAAAGCCGCTTCAGCATTCCGTAAAACGCAACAGCGAACGTAACGTAGCGCAACGTAACGGCTGTGGATGGCAAAAAGTATAATTTATGTGTATTTTGTTATGTGCTGTTGTTCTTGCCGCTGTTGTTGTTGTTGTTGTTATTGTTGCAGCTGTTGTTGTTGTTGTACATACTTTGGCACAAATGCTCATTTCATCGTTTAACTTGGCAAGGGCACAAAGCTACATGCTACAATTGAATTTGAGTTAGCCGGGGTAAGCACACACACACACACACACACACACTCGCCCACACGAATACACACACACGCACAGCAGGCTGCTTAACCCAATTCGCAGTCGCAGTCTCAGTCTCAGTCGCAGTCACTGTCGCTGTCGCTCGCAAAGCAGAGAATGTCAACGTTGACGTCGACGTTAGCGTTGGCGTCCACGCTGCTGTTACTGTTTCTGTTGCTGTTACAATTGTTGTTGCGTTTGTTTTATTTTCGACATGGCGCGCACACACTGCTTGCTGAGTGGAAGCTACAGAGCGATTGAGCGCTACAGCTATGGTTGCCTGTATATGGCAGCTTTTCAGTGCTAGACATAGCGGCAGAATGATTTGGAAACTTTTTTATTTTTCGCTGCACCAAAAATACAACATTTTTTATGCTTAATAATGTCTAAAATTGAATCTACAAAATGCAAACATTTCTAAACACATGCTATTTAATATGAAATTTATATTAACAGCTCTGTTAATTTTACAGATATTGAAATGTAATGTAATGTTAATAACAGTTTAGGTTGAATTCATTTGCAATTTAATGTTTATTGATTTTGGCAGACTCTTTTTATGATCGTATATCATCTATTATTCCACTATATCTCCTTGACTTGACTTTTTCGTTCGTTTTGCTTTTCCCCTTTTTGTCTATGCCAGTTGCCGCAACAAAAAGCTGTTGAAAACAATTTCGAGTAAGTTTCTCAACGCTGGAATTAGCATCTTTCTGAGTTTTGTTCTGCACCTTATTTGCTGTCTCATTCACGGGCCGTCATTCACTCAAGCAAACTTCCACAGCCGCTGTCATTTGCAACATCACCAACGTCCGCATCCTCATCATCCTCATCATTCCCCTCATCATTATCATTATTAACATCGTGGTGATGATGATGAACTCAAACTCAATGCGAAAGCAAACAATTGAAGTGCGCCTGTTGTGGATGTTGCTCTTGTGTGTTGTGTTATATTCACGAGTTGCTCAAATGAAATCAAAGTTTTCGCTATGATTAACTTTGCCCTGCCCCAAACTGTGTCAAGTTTAAAGCCAGCCCAGCAGTGCCAGAGAGCGAAATGGAAAATGGAATGCCATGGCTCGTTGCCCGATAGTTTTGCAATGTAATTTTCTTTATGATTTCACTGGCAAAAAGTCGTGCGTGCGTAAAATTGAAAGCTAACGCCGCCATCCAAAACGCAGTCCATATCTCGCCAGATTTTATGCGCTTTTTACTTCCCAGAGAAGGCCCGCCAGGCAGCTTTAACAAAAGGAGGCAGTAGGAAATCAAGAGAATGACATAGAGATGGGGGTAGCGAAGCTGCTGAAAGGAGTTGTTTTTAACCAAAGCCTTTGTCACAGTTCCCTTTGGCCTCAGCAGTTCCGCCTTTGCCTTTGTCTGTCCGCCCGCCATTGTAGTCCAGCTGCCGACTCACATATGTATGCATCTGTATATAGAGCTGTATGTGTGGGCGTAGCTGTGTCCTTTTCCCTTTTATAGTCAACTAAAAGCCAAATAATCAAAATGTCAACACAATACTAAGAGTCTGGCTGAGAACAGTTTTACTTAAGATAAGCACTCCGGATTGCTCTTTAACACAAGTGTGTCCCCACTATAAGAGATAGTTCTGATTCTGATTTCTGAGCTACAGAAATATGAATTATTAAATAGCTAATATATCCTTTTAAATTAATACATAGGCTCTATTCAGATTGAACTTCAAAATTCAATTGTATATTTATATATTATATTTATATATTATATTTGTATTCAATTTTATTCTATATATATTTTAAACCGTCAGTTTTATTTTGAAATAGAAAAACAAAATCCCAAAATTAAGCTTGTATCCAAATAGTAATAGTTAATTAAATACCATGAAATATTTGAAAGTTTTTCAAAAATATATTTAAATAAAATAAAGAGCCACGTGCCTCTCTGCCTTGAGGCTGAGACTCTGACAATTCTTCTTCCTTTCATTATGTTTACACTGTGGCAACTCTTTTATAAAAACGTAACGGTGCATAAAGCATTATTCGCTGTCAAAGGCGTTATAAAAAAATCAATGAACGCCTCGGCACAGAAAAAAAAAAAAAATAATAATAATAAAGGATTTATAGTTCCCAGCTGGGCAAAAGGCTTCAAAATGAGTGGAAGATTTTTGAAGGCTCGCCTTTTGTTGTTGTGACCTTTTGAGAGCATATAGACAAGATGTGTGTGTGTGTGTGTGCGTATGCCTAATATATATGAATATGTATATACATATATATTGAATGAGAGCAGGACGGGCTTGAAGTGGGACGACTAAAAGGGGATGCCTGGCTCACAGCATGTTGCCTACTTTTTGACATTTTCAACATGTGTCCAATGCCTATGCGTGTGTGTGTGCGTAGCTCTGGGTGTGTGTTTGTGTGTGGGTGTGTGTTTCTGTCGCTTTTGAGCGCTGACGCCTGCGTTGATTTTTGACAGCTGCCTAGGCGGGCACAACACCAAACGTCAAACACACACAAACACGCACACACACAGGCATACACTGAAAACAATAACAAAAAATTGTTACCAAAGTTACGCCAGATTGCCAGCCCCCTGCCCACACCTTTAGTCGCCCCTTCAGCATCTAGTCTGCCCTGTTATTGTTAGACTCTTGTGCGTTACTTTTTACACACATATCTCTAAGGTTTATGTCAAGGTTTTTTATTACTTTCATATTTCGCACAGTTTTACGTTACTTTCGTGCACATATACATACATATATGTACATGTACGTATATATATTTATATATATTGTTTCTTTTTTAATACTTGCGTGCTGTTGCTCTTCTTGTCATTTTTATGGCACACGAATTGCAGTCGAAAATTGTCAGCGCGGGCGGGAAGTGCGTACTTACCTGTAAGTAAGCAAAAGTCAAAGCAAAGGCTGATTAAATACGCATACAAGGTGTATAAAAGGTATCTATATATATGTGTCTGAGTGTGTGTGAGTGTTTGTAGGGTACACTTAACATTTAATGGCAATAGCTCGGACTGAATTGCGCATGCCTCACTTCCTAATGGTAAATGGTCTATTATCACAGAATGTTGATAGCTCTAAGCGCATCTAATGGCCGCCTCTAAATTCCAATGAGTGTGCGCCACACCCACACACACATGCACTTAGAGCCACTCACACATATGTGTGGTGTGGGTGTGGGTGCCCACTGACCTGCCATTGGAGATTTTGATGAGATTTTTTGCACTCCTCCCACATTTTTCGGAGGGAGACATATGAATCGGCTCTCGTTGGATTTTTTAAATCAGTTTTGAGCTAGCAAAAAATGGGTAATCCATGAAACGGAACTTTAACTTTACCATTTACATATAAAGGATTAAAGCACAAATGGAAATGTATGTTAAATAAAGTAATTTTTATGCTTGTCAAAAAAAAAAAATATATATAAATAAATAAAATAAAAAAAAAAATAAAAAAATATATATATATGTATATATATATATATATATATATATATATATATATATATATATATATATACATATATATATATTTATATAAACCAATTTAAATTTATAATAATTTTCATGGAAATAAAAATGTTTCTGACCTTCACAATCATAACATGTTGCTCTCGACCGAAAAATTCTCCGGCAAAGAGCACTACCTCTACACCGCCTCTTCACATGCTGAATACTCAGTTGCAAATTCGAACTTAACTTAGAAGCAAAAAATTCAAAATTAATTGTGATTCTTGATATGTGCTTGAGTCGCATTTATATATATGTAACAGTTATTATCTATATAAATTTTAATTAATATAATTAAACATTTTAATCAACAGTATGTGCGTCTTTAAACTATCCATGTTCTTTTCAAACTGTCTTGTGTTGCCTTCTATTTGGGTTATGTACCCAGGGTGCCACATCACTCAACCAAGTTCCTCATAAAACCTTACTCTTTGTTCTTGACATGTGTTTTTATTAACGTTATATTTAATAACTTCTGAATTGCTTAAAGTAAGTAGTAAACTTCTCACTATGTTAGCTATATTTACATATATATATATATGTAAAATATAGAACCGATGCAAAATAATAAAGATGGTATAAAATATAAAAATGAGCTCTATATTTATTTTTATATTATATTTATTTGCGGTAGAATATTCAATAATTCAGCTAATATAGGATTTCCTTATTTTCCTCCCTAAGTTCAATTAGCTATGTTCAGCTAATATTGAAAATTGCATAAATAATTTGACTAATGAAAATTGAATATGTTCTACTTCGATGTCACATTTGAAATTCATAGATTACATATTCAAGACTCTCTCTCTCTCTCTCTCTCACTTGCTCTGTAAACATATATAATCAGTCTGTATAACTGCCAAATACTTAAGAATCGGGCTAATTGCAATTTTCTGGGTTAGTTTGTGCCGCATTTAAAGTTTTCACATTACTTAATTCAATTGCACGACTTACGATTCTGGCATTTGGAATTCATTTGGCTTGTTTGGCTTTCAATTCTTGGCAGCTCGCCTGCAATTTGCATATTGCTCTTTGGGAAAACAATTGCAATCAATTAAATAAGTAGCTAACTTAACTTTATGCGAGTTCTGGGACTAGTCGAGCGTATTTAACCAGTGCCCAAAATGCAAATAAACCCAAAATATGCCATTTAAATGCAATTGATTTTTGTTTGCTCAATGAGCGGTAACAACAAAAACCCAAATACCATAGATATAAACCAAACCGGGCTCGGTCTCTTGGCTAGTGGAGAGTGGGGAGAGGGGGCTGACGATGGGGGCTGTGGATGACAAACCCGTAGAAATTGTAAAAGCATTTAACGCATGACTTAAATATTGAGTAAGCATTGCATAGCCATTAATAGAATCAAATCTTCAAGCAAAAGCTATGCTGATAGATCGACTATCAAATGCCCTGTAAATTCTATCAGAAGAAACTAATTATTACTGATTAAGATATAAACAAAACAGCTACAAAAAAATGAAAGAAATTGATAATACAAAACAATAGTGTTTACTCAAATAATATGCCATGAGTCAAGGCTGAATACTTAGGCAGAAAAATAACATCTTGAATTATTCATAAGTAGACAATTTAATATTAATACTTAATATTTTCGCTCATTTATTTTGAGGAATCTGAGGGAATATTTGGAGTTTCATAAATTTATAGGATTATATAATTCTTAATATTATATATACATACATATATTATTAATATAACCATATCATCACACTTGAATCTTAAATTCATTAAATTCCTTTATTTTTATTATTATAATTTTCCTGTATAATCACTTATTCCACATCTGAATATTCATATAATTTTTTTTTCTTTTGTACTATCGTATATGCATATACATATACATATACATGTTTATACAGGTTTCTTGTTCAGCTCACTGTTGTCTTTTGGCTACCTCTGCATTTACAAACAATAACAACAGGGTATTCCACATGTGCAGTGTATAAACTGTGCAATACAACAAGTCAAATATTGATGCACACCCACACACCCACACACCCACACGCCCACACGGGCGACAGGTTGGCTAGTGGGCTTGGCATTGTGTGCCCGACACAAAAACCCAATGAAAAGGAATTGAAAAATACATTTCGAGGAAGAAACCAACGAACGAGAGGAGGGTCGAAGTAGAGGGCACAGTAAAAAGTTAGTCAAAAGCAGCACGCGCCAAACAAAACAAACAATTTGGTAGATGCGACGAACGCAAAACTCGACAAAAGCAATTGCAATTGCATCAGCCGAGAATGAGGGCGGCCTGCGGCTGTGGGCGTTGCCATGGGCGGGGTTGCGGATGGGGCTGGGGCGTGTCAATTGTGGCACCACAACAAAGTTGTTGACAATGCCAAACACGTTAACCGAAAACTTTTGGCACGAAGATAAACGCAAATAAATTTGGCAACTTGATCGTTGCTTCTGTTGCTGTTGCCTCTGCTGCTGCAGTTTGTCTTGGCTCAAAGTGCCCTGGCACAAAGACGGCTAGAACCCGCATCGCAAACAACAGTGGCTGTTAACTAACTGTGTATGTAGCTGTGTGTGTGCAGGAGCTCTCATGCAGCTAGCCCGCATTTACATGCCATATAAATATGGCGCACATGGCCCAGCCCTGAAAACTGCCCATAAACGGGCTTTCATGGATTCGCAAATCTAGCCACCCACCTAAACCACCGCAGCTACCCACCGTGCCCTCAGTCAACGGGGAGCTCGGGCAAAAGCCACAAATTGACATGCATCGAGCGTCTCATATGCGGCCCGTTTTATTGTGTGGTCGATCCATAGAGCGCATAGAGCAAAAATCTCAAACAGGATTTCAGTTGATAGTGCTCGACTATGGGTTGCTCTGCTGTGAAAATCAATAATTTATTACTTAGCTCTACAAATAAAGTTGCATATGCCGCTTAACTAATCGTTTAATCTCAGTGCTATATCCCAAATATCAATTTTGTTGGAAAAGTGGAATGGAAACTTTTTTTTTCTGGCAAACAATTTCCTTCTTCAATTATTTAAATATAATATTATATAATGAATTCTCTATTTATCACAGTTTATATCGTCAGTCAATAATTATTAAATAATATATTTATTGATTTTGTTTTGTTTGTGTTTGTTTGTTTATTTGATGAAATGAAATTTAAAACTATTTTTTAATATACAATTCCAATCATTCCGTTTATATATAAATATTTATAATTATAAAAAATATTCAATATAGATATAGCATACATAGCAATACTACATCTGCACCTATCGCGTCACATATAGCTATACCTATACCTACATATATACCTATCATCAATACTACATGTATATTGATATCTATACATATATACTACTACTAGTATACACTACTATTACTACTATAGATTTTTATAATTTACACCACGCCCATTATTCAATATTGTGCGGAGAGAGACACTGAGAGAGAGAGAGAGAGAGAGAGAGAGAGAGAGAGAAAGAGAGAGAGAGAGAGCGTATCTATATAGTCGCTGCAGCTTTACATTTTTAGCAGCTTCCGCAGAGATTTTCCAACACATGACGGTCATAAGTAAAATGCCTCCAAGTCTATGCTAGCTCGTCTCTCGGCAGCCGAATACAATTCCAAGAATCAAGCTGAGTGCGTCTATGAGCTTATGGAAGCGCATGGGCATGAGCAACAACAGCAACAAGCAGGAGGCGAAAAAGAAGAAGAAGACCACAGCAACTGGCCAGAACATAAATCGCTGTGCGGCTACTGTCTTGGCAACAACAAGAGCTCTCTTCGCCTAGCCTGCAGGCAATCCGCCCCGCCTCTCGCTCGGCCCTTGAAGCCAAGCGTCTAGCAACTTGTCCGTCGGATTATTTTTTTCGGACTACAGCAGTCGAACTGCTGCAGACAACAAGCACAATTCATGACGGCAGCTGCTGGAGCGAGTGCAGTTCTATGGGTTTGTGATGAAGTTAAGACAAGACTTATATGATAATCAAAAGGAACCAAGTAAAGGAGGAACTAAGGGGTGTGGAGTAACTGTTTACAAGCTACTCTAAATGCGATTTCTTTTCAAACTAATTCAAATATACTATAAAGTTAACTGAAATAAAACTGAATTTGTAGCAGGAATCGATCGAATTAAAGAATGTTACATACATATCCATTTTAATGAATCCTGCTCAGAAAGGAATTTCAATTTTGAATTCTCCTAAAGTAAAATATACCGCGAACTTCTCAATCACTTCTCGCTCGTATGTCTGGCCCACGCTTTTGGTAGGGACAGTTCCATATTGGCTTGTTATTGACAGCATTGTTGTTCAGATTTGTATTTTTTCTCTGCTTTCCTTGCTTCTGCTTGTCTCGTTTTTTTTTTTTTTTTTTTTTTTTTCGAGGAACGAGTAAAGCTGTCGACCAGTCGCACAGTTAGTCACCCAGCCACAAAGGACAACAGATCCAAGTCATCCAGAGCTAAATATATCTAGTACATACGTATATATTAAACGGCATTAGGCACATTCAATCTCGGTCAGCCAATAAGCAATTTTCGGTCACTTTTATTGGACACAAAAACTGTTAGAAAAGCTTCTGCTGCCTCTACTCTACACGCCCTACCACTACCCCTTACCCCTTACCCACTCTCTCCAACTGTTTCTCTTGCCTGCGGCGAACGTTGCGTATACGTAATGTGGCAGGAAATGAAAAATGTAATTAAAAAAGTTTCTTTTGTTGGCCAAAAAGTGTGCTCTGTGTGGAGTGGGGGCCGTCGGTTGGCAGCAAAGGCGTCTCCGAAGGGGTAAAGGGGGGGGGGGGTGCTGGGTGTTGGTTACAGAAAAGCCATGTGAACAATTTACGCTGCATTTTTAAATGCCAAGTACGGCCGTCGTGTGACATTCAGCTGCTCAAACTCTTTTCGCTCACTTTTTGTGATGGGCATTAAAGTTTTGCAATTGAGTTTGTAAAAGCTTTAAACGTTCGCAGTCTCTGAAAATATTAAACTTCTATTTATGTTATCTATGCGATAGTCTATTTGGAATTATATAGAAAATAAAATTCAAATTAAATTAATATTATCATTTATAATAATCAACGGACATAGAACTAGGCTACTTAAATTATATGGATTTATATATATAAAATAATTGTCTGTTTAGGTTTGAAATAACATTCATATACCTTTTAGCATAATAAGTTTAATTTTAGTTTTACTCAACTCTTAGTCCTTCAGGTAGTTTGGCAGTTGTCATACAACTATCCTTAAATTAGTGATTTGAAATTATAGTTTCAGCATTAAAATATATATTAAATTTTGCTTTAAATCTTTTCGGCATTGAGTCGCCTTGCATTTAATACGCGTGCAAAATATTATTAAAATCATGATAGTTGCCATAGGGATGGATTATTTGTATAGAAATCTAATGCTTATCTCGTGTATATCAGCAAAGGATATTAAATATTCGACAGCTCAAAGCTGTCTGTTATTTCTTGTTAGTTTTATGTGTGCCACTTACACACATAGACACACGCTCATATGCACACACGCACACACATGCGAGTGTGCATGTTAAAAGTGCTCATTAAAACATATCAACAAGCTTTATAGCCGCTTCAACATCGACGTCGGCTGCGCTGTCGCTGTCTCTTTTCTTTGTCGACGTCGCCGTCGCCATCGCCATCCCACCGACAGCAGTTAAATTCATTCATAAACTACGTGACAAAACGAACGGAAATGTAGAAGCGGAAATTGCCAACAAACACACAAACAAACACATACACTCACACACACACACACTGGTGCACACACTCATAGACAACAGCATGCGGTTGCTCACATGCTCACACATTGACACACTTGCACCCAGACACTCCGTCAGTCTGCCTCGCATGTCACTCTGTCATTCATTCAGTCATTCAGTCAGCCAGACAGTCCGCCAATCCGTCGATCCATCAGTCCGTCGTTCGGTTTGTCAGGCAGCCTGCTGCGAGGTTCAACGTGCGCGAAATATTTTCGCACTCGCCGCCTCTGCCTGGTATTTACAATCAATTTTTAAAATGCCTGAAAATACCGCAAGCCGCGCTCTAAATACCCTGCAAAGCCTCAACCCGTAAATTTCATGCCAGTGATAAGCTTGAATCAATGAAATTAGTAAATAAACCAAAATTGTGCAAATTGTTATTAAATATACAAATCAATTATCAACTAAACAAACGACATGAAACGGGAAACAAATGTATTTTATTATTTATATATAAATAATAATAATAATATAAATATTTATGAATTTTAATAGAAATAAAAGAAAAAAAGGAAACAACAAATTATTAAAATTTTGTCGATTCCAATTCTTATTTAAATATATAAGGATTAGTTTACAGACCTTTCTTTTCGATTCTCAAAACTGAAAATGTATACGGCTTCATTTGCAATTATTTTACAAGAATTAAAAATAATTTAACTTTTGAATACATATTATATTATTTTTCATTCTAGGCGACTAACATTATTTTCGAATTTAAAAAATATTCCTATAAATAAATAATGGTTCTCAAATACTGGGTATTTTGCATTTGATCATTGCAAAATATGCACACACTCGCCTTTTTTATGGCGCAGCCCGTCGAGTGTCTACTTGAGTGTAGCAAAAATGTTGAATTGCTGCGCCGAGCCCAAAATATAGGCAGCGGCATGGGGGCGTGCCAGAGGGCTTAGCACACGTTGCAAACCCATCCGACAGCAATTCCCGGCCGAAAGGGCTCCGCCTCCCAACAAGCATATTACATTTGCAATATTTCCCACACTCTCTCGAGCACACGCACACACACACATGAGAAGAGGCAGGGCAGTGGCAGGAGGTCTGGGGTAGAGAGGACGCGAAATCTCATAATATTGATAGTGCGCTTTTGGTAAGGATGTAAAAAATCAAGCGTATTTTTTGATTGCAACCATTTTAACTTCAGTGATGAACAGAGAGAGAGAGAGAGAGAGAGAGAGAGAGAAAGAGTGGCGAGAAGGTACAGTGGGACGTACGGGCATAATTTACTACATTTTTATTGGATAGCTATACATGCATATAGATATATATGTATGAGCGAATACATGACAAACAATTGGGAAAGCCTTTCGCTATTCCAGCCTTAGAGACAATAAATTGATGCAGGTCAGACCAACAACAACCACAAAAACAATGGCAACGAAAACAACTGAGGAGAAACAGAAAATAAAATCTCCGAGTGTTTCCGCCAGGCAATCCTTCTTTCTGTCCCACTTTTTGTATTTGTGAGCTTATTGCTTGCTTCAATCAGAATTGTATTGTCCTTTCGCACAGCAGCAGCAAAAAAAAATTGAAGAATTGAAGGGATTGTGTATGGCAGTATGATTGCTCACTATATGGGACTGGTTCATATACTACCTTTATTATGGTATATATATGCATATGTATGTCCCCTAGGGGCATTGAGCCGGCGACTGGATGTCAATGAGCCATGCAGATCTGTTTTAATTGAAAGCCTTTTAAAGGACAGACTCGGGGCATTGGCTGATTACTTTAAAATGAATATTGAAAAAGCTAGCTAATGGAAAGGCGACACCTTAAACAGAAAAAACTATAAGGCATTTATAAAATTTCATGAAGGATGTTCAAAAGAATTTATATATAACTAATTTTTAAAATATTTACAATATTCGAAATGTATATATCTTGGAGTGATGACAATTAGCTAATTAACAAATAGCCGACTGATATTATGGAAAAACTTTAAATTGTTTTAAAAACTTTAAATTGTTTTCTGGTCCGGCTCTTCATTAAACAGCAAAAAACTTTTATTTACCCTGCTCTCTCTGCACACTAGCATATTATAGCTGCCCTTTTTATTATTATTTTAAGCATTTATTTACTTATTAGCTGACAACAATGTTGCTGTCAATGCTCCAACAGAAGGCCACAAAGAGCGACAGCGCGGGAGAGAGAGAGAGAGAGCAAGAGAGAGAGAGAGTAAGAGAAGTAACAGTGGGCAGAGTCAGCTGACAGCGCTGAAGGGGCGACTCGGAAAAGCGCTCAACTCGACAAGGTACACGTTAGTTGACCTAATTTAACCTTGACCCATTTTTTCGCACTCGGCTCTGTGCACTCTGCATTGTGGAAACAATTGTAAGAGGGTTTCTCTATTGGCATAGCAAATCGTTGAGTTTCAATTAATAGAATGCCCAAGGATTGTGAATTTAATTAACCGGTTAATTAATAGCCGGGATATTAGAAATGAGCAGAGACTAAAGCTAGTGCAATGAAGTTCAAAATTTGAAACAATTTTTCAAAATTAAGAATTGAAAGTCTGGTTCACATACGAATTTCCTATTGAAATTTCGCTGTATCATTCTTCATTATTGATCTTGTTCTTATTCTTAGGGAATGAACAACTAACATATTTCTTGGCAGCAGACAAGCCAATAGTGAAGTAACAATTAATGAAAAGTCTAGTAACCAATTTCATCAATATGTTCAAGCACTATTTAGTTATTAGAACACTACTTATATATTAAGAAGAAGGACGCGCAATTTTACGATTTTGATAATTTACATAAATATCGTATATTAAAATCCAATCTGAGCAGTCTACTTATTGATACTTTAGCGAGCTATTGCTTCTATTAAAGCCATTTAAATGTATAAATAAATATACATATAATGCGAGATCGTATACGCTATTTGATAAGGGTTTGGAATACTTTTTTAATGGAAATATTTGTGCCTGCCAATTAATTTACTTGACTTTAAGCGGATAATATAGCTTATGAGCGGGACCTTTTGCTTGGGTGCTTATCTCATATGCATATTGGCATTACGTTGCCATTACTTTGGCAATTCTGGTCGAACCAATTTCACCTGCTTGCTAGTTGATGCACGCAAATTGTGTATACGCAGCGTCGGCCCTGGGGACATACGAATACGCATTGAGTATGCCAGAGGCGCACACACTCACTCTCTTTCCCTGTATTTGACTGTGAGTGTGTGGCTGTATGTGCTCCCTGCTCCATAAATGTCAAAGTCAATGCAGTTAGCACGGATCTTGGGCAGCTCAGCTCGAGAGCTCGGTCTTGAGTCAAGGTCTGCATTGCGAGGTGTGAGAGTACGAGAGTGCGTGTGGGTGCTTCATAAAATATACAGCAATACGAGGCAGACAATTCGAGTTAAGAATCGCATGCCTGATGAAAAAGCGAATATGCACATACATATATACACACATATATTTGTATATACATATGTATTACTCAGTTGTTGCTGCATAATTGAAACGATAAATTTTCCACACAATAAAGCGCTAGGAATTCAATAAAGTTTACAATTTGTACGGGGCCCGGGGCGTTGGTCTTTGGGCGTTGGGAGTGGGGCGTGGCATGCTCAATGACATTTTACTTGTATAACTTGTTATAACTTGTTGCTGCCACACGCACACACACATACATACAGCCACACATGCATAAACATTATTTTATGGGCGCACACACCCAACAGGACAATAAAAATCACGCATGAATTTCATGTGCTCACAACGGACACACACAGAACACGGAGCGCAACATGCCCCTCAGTGCCACTTGCATAAACAACTAGAAGAGGGGCGGGGCTGGGCGGCATGTGGCGCACTTCTCGAAAAAAAAGGTCGCTGAACAAAAAACCTCAACACACGAGTAAAACAAAATGTAATTACAACAAGGACAGGTGAGTGGTGGGGAAGGGGCGTGAGAGAGAGAGAGAGAGAGGGACGGGGACAACAATGCAATTGTCGTGCTAGCTGCAACTGCAACAATGTTGCACGAGTGTATATATGTGTAAGTCAGGTGGTGTTAAAAGTGAAGGTTAGCTACCAAAAACCGTGCTGCTGTGGCAGCTAGCAGGTAGCAGGTAACAGGTAACAGAGGCTGCCACAAGCTCGGCACTACACTTGAGCTTTATTGCATACATTAAGGGGCCAAGGTGTGCCACAGAGCAACGCACACGCACACGCACACTCACACACCAGCCAAACTGCACCAGAGGGAGCGTGCGTGCGGTGTGTGCGCGCGACGTGTGTGTGTGTGTATGTGTGTGTGTGTGTTGGTGTGTCTATTTGGATAATGGACACTGGAGTTTCGGTTAGTCAGAGCCGTAGATTAAGACAGAGCGAGTGTGAGGGGGGAGGGGGTCTTTGGTATCATAAATAATGCCGCAAATCCTGATAGATGCCATAAAAAGCATAAATAAATATATCAAATAAACCATCCACAATAAAGGTTATATCTATTTTCCGTTACATTTGATAAATGTTGCGTTAGTAACGAGATTTTCAAGCATATTTGCAAAATTTATTTCATTGGCATTTCCTTTTTATTATATATATGTATATATATTTATTTATTTTTTTTTTTTATGTTTTTTCGAATAAATTGCATTAAAGATAAACAATTAAAAATGAATTTTGCATTCGAGCATGTCGCTTGCAAATATGATTATTTTATTTTCAGACTATGACTGTAGATTTTTTTCTTTTTAGATTTTTTCCACAGTTTTTTCAAATTGAATTAGATATTTGTAGATAGAACAATTCAATAATATTAGAATATATTATTAGACTTATATATAGTAATGTTATAACTGTGCAATTGCTATTTTTTAATAATATAATCACACACCTCTATTATAATCACATGATAATATCTTAAATTTATTAAATATTTAATATTTGATGAATATATAATATTTATAATAAAATTATTTAGTTTTAGTATTTTGATTCTCTAAATTTGTCTTCTTCCTGTCTCTCTGACCTAAGTTTTTTACTTGACAGTGCTTTCACTTCTCTGTAAGTTTCTTGCTCCATTCTTATTCCATATATTGTGCATTGTGCTTCATTCTATTATTTTATAATAGTAAATTGCATCCTCGAATATATCATTTATATTACTTAAGTGAAATTCCATTTTTGCCATTAATTCTGACATTTAAGTTTTCACTATTCATCTGGTCACTTTCTATGTTCATTTAAAGCTTCTCTCTTTCTTTCGCGTCTCTGTCATTTCCCTAAGTTCTCTTTATTAAGCCAATTGTAAACATTTGTTGTAGAATTTGATTCCCAGGCAGGCGTTCTGATGCAGCCCGGGGCAGCTCTCGCACACATTATGTGGAACTGCACTCTTGAGCTGGAGCAACTTAAAGCATTTTATGCTCATCATTGTTTGGCACTTAGACAGACCGACGACGGGGATGGAGGGGAGGGGCGAGGACGGCGCCGGCGCCGGCGCCTCAGCCGCAGTTATGTCGATTAGATGAGGAGACACCTGCACTGGCCGCAGTGTTAGCCCCCTTGCTCTTGACACGGCTAACGAGCAGCAGATATGACAAAACGCCATTTGGCTTTTAGCCGAGAGTGGGGCACACACACACACACACTAGCACGTCGGCAGGTGCCTGCTGTGTGCCCTTTGGCCCCTGCACTAGCTGCCGACAGCATCCTTGACATGCTTGCGGAGCGCCGTGACAATTGTGCATGGGCTAGGATTTGGCTTTTGGATACTGTGTGGCGTGAGGCGAGAGGCGTGGGGGGTGTGGGGTGGTGGCCTGTTAACCAGCTGATGATGGGCTTGTCTGCCACACTGTGGCTGCCTGCACTTCTCTACAGTTCCTCTCTTTGCATATTTCTTAATTAAAACGCTGCCCGTTTTGGTTCAATTAAACGACATGGCAACGCACTTTGCAGTTACAGTTGCCAACTGCCAACTGCAGCACAGCCAGGCCGGCTGACAAACTCTAATGGCCATAATTCAGACACCCCTCTCTCACCATCCCCTTTCGATTTCCGCTTATAAAAAGTCCGAGTCGAGTCGCTGCCCACGCAGACGGAAAGCGCATACAAAATTCAGCTGTCTGTCAATTATAGGCTCAACACACACACAGATGCAAAATACACACTTGACGCTGCCCATACACACATCGATCAATACAGTGCGCTGCACATAACTGGGGACAGTTTTTTGCGTGAACTCTAAATGAATACTTTAAGTTGGGTGAAGAAATTTGTTTATATATTTGACCGAAATAATTGTAAGTCTAAAAATAAAACAGCTGGTAATTACCAATATTTATTAATAAATAATTATTAATTTTTTTATGATTATTATTTTTTTTAATTTTATAAAGATTTATATTAAAGAAAAATGAACTACTGAGTAACTTCCTTTTGTTTCGCACATTAATTTGTACAAAACATTATAAACTGCATTTCCAAAATGAAAATATATATTACAATATTACAATTAATTAAAAAAAAACACACACACACACAAATATGGTAATCATTGATATACATACAATATTAAGTATAACTTAATAAGTTGTATTTAGTTTATTATTACTGCCCAAAAGAAGAGAAATATATGTTTATATAAATAAGGATAAATACAAGAAATAAAATCTAAGCATAGCAAATAAATTTAAATTAAGAAAATAACTAGTTTAAATTAATTAATAATGTAATAATAATAATACTTAAACCTAAACATTTGAGCAGAACTGTATGTATGCGAAAAATATATTTATATACATATTTAATATTTATATACAAGAATATATATGTATTTATATATTTCCTTATACGTAAAAATCTATTGAATGAACCTACGCAGCTTTGAGTGAAAGAGACGCCAGCGTTTGCTGCTCTCACGATATTTCAGTGTGTGTGTGAGTAAGTGTGTGCGTCTGTGAAGAACTCACTGGAATTGAGCGTAAAAATGTGGTAGAAAAACGGGAATAAACATGCGCATCCCCGCATATCCTTGAAAATCCTTGTGCCCAGTGCCGCCTGGATGCGTCTGGAGCGCTGTTGCTCATTCCAGCTTCCTCTTCTTCTTCTTGTTTTTTTTTTTTTTTTTTTTTTTGTGTTATTCATTGTGGCACGAAATAACTCAATGCCACACGATGTGGCACAGTCAGTCATTGGGTCGAGCCGGCTCGGCTCCTTGACGCTCACCTGACCGACTAAAAGCTGCACATCAGATCCCTCCCTGTGCCTGCCACTTTGTTAATGTCACCATGGAGACTAAAGCTGAGCTGTTGCCTGGGCACCCAACGCAGCACCCGCGTCCCCGGCACTCCCACCGCGCGGCAGCCTCCTCTGCTTCGCCTATGCAAATCGCCGCACAACAACAAAAGCGACACAAAGGCAACAACTCGCGCTGTGCCTTGAAATTTGCATGTTTTTGTGTTTCTGTCTCTATGTGTGTGTGTGTGTTGATTTTTTTGGGCAGGTGGAAAACGTCGCTTGTAAGTCAATTGGGTTGTCTACACCGACACATACACACGCATACACATACGTACATATACGTATATACATATACATTCACATTCATTTAGGCTGACGCGGGCATTGCATACATTAAGGCGCCTCGGCGCCGCAGGGCCGCCGACAGGGAGAGCGAGACAGACAGACACAGAGAGAGGAGAGAGAAAGAGAGAGAGCGTGTATGGGGCGGTGTTTTAGTGAGAGAAGAACGCGCGCGGCTCTGAGCTCTGTTTGTAATTCGCTTTGTAGTCGCCTTGGGCGCAATTATTTCCATCTTTTTTTCGCTCACACCCCTGCACAGTCGCCCCCTTCTCCCTCGTCCACGAATCTTTTATTTTTTCACCTCAACGGCAACTCTTCATTTTAAACGCTTTTAGCGCTACCATCGAGTGGCTAGCAAACAGCTGAGAATTGTCTGGATTTTAATATGGCTACATATAAATTTACTTATATGTATATAAATATATATAGGTATAAGATATATATATCCTGCTTTTAACAAACTCTATTTACCGTCAACTTGACACTTGGTTTCGCAAATCAAATTAGGCTCTAAGGGAAACATACGTTCGAATTGAATAAATGTTAAGCCGCTGTTAATTGCCACTAATTACAAGACTAACATAGCGCCAGTAACAGAGCGCATGTAAATACTACTACATTAAGAAGATAATAATTTTTAAATAGATTTTGTATTGCAGAAATTCATTTTAGAAATATAATAATATGTTTTAATAATTTGTTTTTATAGTTGACGCTGTTAAAAATAAATTGAATTGATAATAAAAAAAAAACCCTACTTTAAATTACATTAAGTATATTACAGTTTACTATATAAAATTTATTATATAAATTGAACAATGAATATATTTCTATAAAATAATCTGTTCAGATTATTTTTTGTATCTCATAAACAGATGTAATGTGTATATGTTATATATTATTATTAATATATTAGAGCACTCTTAATGGAAGATCTAATGGCCAATCTATCTCTATTCCAATGCACCTAAATTCTCGTGTTTCATACGTAAGCAGCAAGGATATTTCTATGGTTTTTCAATCTGGTCAAATACCCAATGCTGTGCTGCAGTTAAGGATTTCTCAAAAAGTTCTTGATCTAGTCTCTTCAATGAAAACTTATTTATTGTTGGTCCAAATCAATGTTAACTAATTATACTGATTTGATTTTATTTAATTCGATCTTCATTGTCTGAGTCTCCATGAAAATCTGCAATATTTTGGAAGTAGATGCTTTCTTTAAGTTTATAGATTAGAGATTATCTAGGCCTAGATACTCGAACAAAAATGTTGTATTTACTAGAGGGTGTTGTTAGTGTGAAGAAGCCTGTCACATAGGACGGCTGTGCAACATGTACAAAGGATAGGCCAGAAACCATTTAAGGAACTCGGATCCTATCTCTCAAATGTTTCGATTTTTAATCATCAATGATAATGGGATCATAAAAAACGAGAATATAAAATCCATTAAATTTGTATATATCAAATCAATGTAAATTATTTAGACCATTTTGTTCATACTTTTAATATTAAATTCATATATTTCATTGGGTTTAATATTTTGATCTAAGACACTAATTGAATTTTGCTTATTTATTTTTTGTTTTATTTTATTATTTACCTTTTTTATTTTTATAACTATAATGAAAGCTGATCAAAGCTGCTTGGAAAGTCGGGTAGGCCGCATGTCTTTTTATTTGTTGCTGGCAATTTGATAAGGCCTGGCAGGATCCCATTGTCGAGTATTGTCCTTTACGAGGCTCTCACTTGTTCTCATTTTATGACACTTTTAAGTAAGTCGCAAGGCGCTCGTGACTTCGTTTTGCTTTGTTTTTTTTTTTTTTTTTTTCTTTTTTTTTGTAATTGAATGCGTTAAATTACAGCAAATTTATGCCTATCAAGTTTGTTGTTGCTGTTGTTGGTGCTGTGGAGGCCCACGAGTGTCGTTTACGGTTATTTAGGCGCAGGCACTAAGTTTGTCTTTTACGATCTAGCGACGAGCTGGGACAGTAACTGGGTGTTGGGGAGCTCTGATAGGGATTGGCCGCATAAAAAATGCTTATTTGCAAAGTTTAGTGGCGGCAGCGCTGACTCATACAACGCCCTACAGGTGCCCCGCCCACCGCTCAGCGCCCAGCCGCCATCGGCTTCGCTCTTCCCTTTCTCAACTGAGTCTAACTTGGGGCAAGGCTACGACTGGGGACTCGAAAGTCAAGAGCAGAAGCTGGCTTCGGCGCCACGGAAGTGCAGAGCGCGTAACTAAAACTTGTTTTTCTTACAGTGCAGCTTCCTTACGACTGAGTGGGCGGCAGAGCACAGGCGGTTGGGCGGTTGGGTGGCATCCCGCTGACGGCCTTGAAAGTTGTGCTGTGCGTGCAGTTGGACCGGAAGTAGGAGTAGTCGACGACTTCCCTCGGCTCGGATTATCCGCATTACCTGCAGGCGTCAGTGGCGTCTATCAAAGGGGCTGACGAAACTTTTGTGGGTGCGAAGCTATGCGCCAGTTGCAGCACCGTGGTTGCCAATCGTTAATGCATTTTATAAGAGAAACATTCTTAAATTGTTTAAAAAATTTTTTATTTAATTTGCCTTTTACACATCTGTTTGCCACGCCCCTCTGCAGACGCTTATGGAGAAGCGTAAGCCGCAGTTAAAAGCATTTTCGACATGTAAATGAAAGCCCAGAAATATGTTGAGGACATTTTGAATGTACATTTTGGCTTTTGGCTTTGCGCCCCACGAAAATCCAATAGAAATTTATGTCATTTAAATTTTTCGCAATGCATAAAATGCCTTAAGAAGAAAATATATGACTGGCAATATATATGCATGTAGACAGGAGGGAGACAGAAAGACACAGAGAGACGGCGAGAGAGAGTTGAAGGGACAGCTTCAAGGTGCGCAGAGCCGCTCGAATTGCCATGAAATTTATGCGCTTACCAACTGGCTGGCAACAGCCACGGCAATATCAGCAACAACAAGTTGACAGCATTTGGCTGAAGCTCTGAAATATTGTATTTTCCCCTCTGGCCCGTCTCTCCTACTCCTCATCCTCCTCCGCCAACTGGCTGGCTTTGCTGTCTTCCCTTTTGGGCAATTTTCAACTGCTGATTTTCCAATCAGTGCGCAGTTTGTTACAATGGAGCTTATTGAAAATATTTGTCCTGCCACGAAGTTGAATGCGAATGCGAATGCGAATACGAATGCGAATGCGAGTGGGAATGTCATCTTCATTAGTCTTTGTCTTTGCGTCAGAGACAGCCAGCGAGTCGTAGACAAAGACAGAGAGAGAGTGATGGAGAGACAGATGGAATTGGATTGAGGAAGCGCACAGGAAGCACTAGTTACAAAGATTTGCCAGTGCGAACTTTAAGTACAATCTGACGGCAAAGCAAAACTCAGGAAGCCTTAATAAACAATGCGAGTTTTGAAGAGGGTGAAGTATAGTTTTAACTTTTGTGCCGAGTCTCCACTGAAGTACAGCAGCTCACGTAATTGCAATGGATTTTGTCAAAGATATGCAGCCGAAGCCGTAATTAACAATGAGGCACAGGATTACGGCAACAATTTGCGAGGCATTTTCTTTTTAAGTATTTCGATTGCACTGCTGCAAAATGTCCCATAAGATGAGAGAAAAGCATTCGCGGTTATAATTGAGGAAAAACGAGAAAAAAGTAAAATTAAATGACTTTTCCACTGCATTGCAGTAAATATCAATGCAAATGAATATTCAGTGAACAAATTGTTACATAAGATTTATTGTGCGAAATTGAGAGAATTTCTTTTAATACCCTGAATTCATTGGCAATGGGAAATCATGGTATAATAGTTCAGTGAACACACATGTTATAATCGATAACTAACCTAGCTTGGCGGTGTTGGTAGAGGCAAAGCGCGATATAAAAAAAAAATGTCACTTCAGTTATTGGCAAATTTTTATTATTATTATTATTATTATTATTATTATTATTATTATTATTATTAATTTTATTAGTATTATTATATATATATATATATATTATAAATATATATATATATATATATATTATATGGGTATCTGTTCGGGTATTTCCTAGTCGGGTTGGATTTTTTCTACTGTGGATATTTAACTTGATAAAGCAATTATTTATTAAGCGAAAAGAAAAATCATTGTTGGAAATTTGATATGTAAAAAGATTGTGTTGCATGTGCATGTTTGTATGCTTAAGGGTATCTACTTTCAAATGAAACTGAATACCAAGCTGTAGCTCGGAATAGATACGTAATCAGAGTGTATTTGGAAAATGAAATGTTTTGTGAAAGCTTTTCTATGCAGTAGCCTAAATAGTTGTTGATTAACAAGAATTACCTATTTAGTATATTGGATCAAAATCAATGGAAATTGTTTTCTTAGAATTTCGAGAGGCATTCGCTTGCTTGGCACTTGCTACCCACAAGGGCCTGCCACTTAATGCTAATGCACTTTGTTGCTGTCTGGTGGAAACAATGCAAGTGGAGCATTGCGAGCAATTGAAAATCGTGCGTTGCAGTCGCTTGTTATTTTGTTCATTCTATCTTTCTTCTTTTTTCTTTCCTTTTTTTGACACACACATGAGACTCGACTCCCACTCGCAGCGCAGCTCAACGAGCTAGAAAAAACAACTTCTCGACTGAATGCAAAAAAAAAGAAACTCACAAAAAAAAAAAAAAAAAATGAGAAAACTTGAAATGCTGCGAGTGTGTGCACGCGAGTATGTCTATACGCAAGTGTGTGTGTGTATGTGACACACTGGGGAGCATCTGTAGATTTGAAGTAGGCTCTCCTGGGGCTCACTCTGACAATTGTGTGAGTATTTTATTTCATTTCTCTTTGTCTTTTTTTCCTATCCAAAATATTTGTCTCATTGCCGCGCGACTTTTTCCCTATGTATACATTTTTTTGCGATTGCCGAACTGCTGCAGGAGCAAACAAAAAAATATGGCCAAGTTTCTGGCTCGGGGCGATCTCCGTGGGCGATGGCGACAATGTGAATTTATAGCGGGCTACTAGGGAATACACCCATCCAGCTGCCATATGTACTATGGCTGTGCATATGAATAGAGGGATATATATGTATATGTTTATATAGTTATATATACCCTAGCTCTACATAGACACGCACACACACACACAAACACAGCTTATGTGGCTTTTACATTTGTCGTTCGGGGGCTTCCTTTGTTTGGTCTGCTTAAAGCACCGTGAAAATGTTGGCAAAGAAAATTGAAAAATCCGATGTGGAATTGAATAATGTGCTGGCACGTAACTAGGTAGCAAGCGCATGGGGTGGTCATGGGTGGCGTTGGGCGTGGGGCGATGCGAATGCAACAGTCAGCGCCGCGCTTTGTGGCATGTTAGTAATGTGACAAGAAGATTTATGCAGAGCCCTGAAAGTTGTGCACTTTCAAATTGATAGTGGCCCACAAGGATTCGCACCGACAAGGACCTCTCAACTTGTATGCGGAACGAGCTAAGCAAAACAGAAAACATGCGCAAAGTTGTTCATAAATATTGATGAAAATGGAGTCAAATAAGGATATATGTCTGAGAACAGTTTACAGACAGCAATGCCACTTCACAGTTACAGTTACGGAAACTAGATGAAAACATA
This sequence comes from Drosophila arizonae, assembly GCF_054131065.1. NCBI lineage: Eukaryota > Metazoa > Arthropoda > Insecta > Diptera > Drosophilidae > Drosophila > Drosophila arizonae. Next base: position 29,286,215 of record NC_142923.1, on the reverse strand, counting down.
CTCAAAAGTTTGCATTTCCATGTTTTGTTTGTGACTGATTGATTGACTGACTGATGGCATAATAGAATGTGATCAACTTTGATATTACCTATAATTAAAATCGAATTGCTTAATATAACTCGACTCTTAAAATATATTTATTGCGAAGAAGTAATAAGTTAAAGGCGGGAGTACCTGACTAAGAGATACCCTAATAAAATGTTGAGGAGTAGAAAAATTAATTACATATATTTATGAGAGAGTCACAACAACGCTTAAATCGTCCAACCGGTTATGTCGACGAAAATTCGATGTCTTGGTTGGTCCCCATACAAACTTATATGAAAGAGCCTCCGCTTAGTACGTCTCCGCTTTTAACGACAATCCGCTTATGCCGACGAATTTTTTCATATTTTTGAGTCTATCACCGGTTATTACGACGTGATAAAAAAAAAATCCCAAAATAATGACAACAAATTTCAGCATAAAAAGACTCTGTCAGAAACGTATACATGTATGTATTGATTAGTGATCAGTACCCTTGCTTGTGTGCGTAGCAACGCCACAAATGCTGCTAAGACATAGAGAGGGAGAGAGACAAAGTACAATGCCGACGTCACAAAAATGTTTTAAAACCATTTTATTGAAAGAAATTTATAAAAAATGGTTGTTTTAATTAAAAATTTAAGTTGGTTTATAGTAAAAGCTATTACGAGCATGGCAACCGTAAAAAAAAAGAAAAAAAAATATATATATATATATATTTTTTACTCTTTCTGGTTAAAGCGTCCTCCAGGTATAGCGACGTAAAATCGGTCCCTTGAGTGTCGCTAGAACCGCATTCTACTGTATTTATAAAAAATTCGTAATAAAGGATATAGGAGAACACATATGTATTATATTTACAAATAAGAATTAAATTATTTCTAATTTTTATACATACGATGAATAACTCGATCCAGAGCAATTACAATGAACTAAATATACATCAAATTGGATGATTGACGTAGAATTTTTATTTTTATTTCAATTTATTTTTTCTAATTAATGTCTTATTTAGCAGAAAGACCATAAATATTATACATTTTCCCAGAGTATATTTTAGCTTTAGGGCATCGCCCTTTAACATTCTCAAGTTTCCCAATTTCTTTATGTAATTTAATTTTAATCGGTTTCCGTCAGCTAGATACCTTAAAAGCTATACTCATAGCATTTGCACTCCGGATTCATTAATTAATAAATGTTAAAAATAATTTCATTTCGAATAAATGAAATGTTCCCTGTGTGTGTTGTCAGTGTGAGTTTCTGATACTGAAAATGTTGCACTCACCTTTAATTATCACAAGGAAGATCAACGCGACAAACAGCGACAAGCACGACGACGAGTCCATGTCCTTGGTTTTTTGTTTTTGTTGTTGTTGCTTTGCGTTGCTTTTAGTTTGAATTACAAATTGTTGTTGTTGTTGTAGCCGTTGCGAGAGTGAAAGTGTCTGCAACAATGTGCTGGCCTGACGCCCCGGGTTTTAAGTAGCCAGCACCCGGCCTGGCCCTCGCCACGCCACCGCCTGGTCGACCTGTTCGTCCTGTTCGTCCTGGCACGTTTGCCGTGATTAACACTAAGAGCGAAAAGACAAACGCGTCGAGTGGGTCAAAGTTCAGCCAAGCTCAGCCAAGTAGTCGCTGTCTCTGTTGCACACTTGGTCGCTCCTCCTCTTTCTCTCTCGCTCTCTTGTTCTCCTTCTCGTTCGCTCTTGTTATGTGTGAGATATTTGTGCCGCTTTTATCTCGTTTTCAATTTTAGAAACTCGTCTCTAATCCACTTTCATTAATCTCTGCAAATATTTGCCAGCGAAATTTCTTAATTCTCTTTTTGGGTTCTCTATCTCTCGCTCTCTTTTCAATGTTATTTATTTTTTTAATTCTCCTACTGTGGCTTGTTTGCACTACTTTTATTTATTTTACTTTTTTGAGGTTATGGCTGTTGCAAATTTAATTTCCGGTTTTCTGGTTACGCAGTTTCAGCGGGTGTTTTTTTTTTTTCTGTTCAACCAGAGTCGCAGTTTTTATTTTATTTTACATCATTTGAATACTACTTCAGCTTTTTGTGATTTTTTATGTTTTTGTTTTAGAAAGAGCTTGAGAAACCTTTGGTCGCAGTTGGTAATGTTAAGTTTAAAATTTGTAGTTTTGCCTGTTCAGTTTAATATCGTTGTTTCGTTCAGTTGAGAAATGTTGCCTGAAAATGAAAATTAAAAACTATTAATGACATTGCAGTAAAATTTGGCAAGTTTACATTTGCAAATTTACTTCGTTCGGTTAATAGATATTTTCAAATTGAAGACGAGCTCAATTTTGTATAACCTAAACCCATTGAAAATGGGAAATCATGGTATAACGGTATTGAGGAAAGTGTGTAACAGCAGGAATCAACACAGACCTCTTAAAGTATATATATTCTGAGTCTGAACGCCTAGCTCTCAGAAGATACAAGAGCTAAGGAGCTGAATGCACGTAGACTCGTGTATACCATAAGCAGTACGAGATTATCATATTTTTATCAATAACTCATTCGATATCTTTTTATCGAGGATAGTCGATAAATAGATTTAGTTTCTTTCAGCCTGATTTGAACACTTTTAGACCGGGAGACAATTGTAATTTTCAGATTTTGGATACCACCCCCCTTCGCCCTAAATTTGTAAAAAACGTATTTCAAGTACTAAAGAATTGTACTTCGGAATGAACTTTATGAATACGGTTTGAAAGTTTCCTGTATATAGTTCTACTACAAGTGAAATTATTAACAATTAGATTCTCATACATTGTCCCCACTGCAGCGCAGCCCAAGCGCAGTCGCATCTTACTGCGCAGTTAGCAGAGCGCGGTCTTATGCATGTGTATGTATGTGTGCATAAAAGAAGTGCAGGATGATTCGAATATCAGCTTGGAGGGCTCAGGGAATCTACTAGTTAAGCAGTTTCGAATTGATCCTTCTTACTTGCTTCAACTAGAAACATATAAACTTTTAATAACAGAGGGAAACTTTATTTTGTAGCATATTTGAAATCATTATGTTCCCTTTATTTCTCATTTATCCTCTTCCGTACTTCTCAGCTCTCTCTCTCAAGCACCCCAAACACCTCACCTCATGTGATTGCCTTCAAACATCTTTTCTCTCCTTCATTTCCATTCGTCTTAGCTTTTCCTTTTCTTCTGTATTGAAAAGTGTTAGTTGAACTATACTTTTCTCAGCTATTCGATTCTTTTCTTTTTTTTGTTGTCATTTGAGTCCAGGTTTACTTTAACCTGTAAGCTATAAGCCCTTCAGATTTAAGTCCACTTAAACTTAAATCTCTTCTTTTTATGTGCTCTTCAAAGAACAGTGAAATTATTTCAACTTCTACCTGAGCTGTAGGTGTAAATAATGCCAAAAAGATAAACTTTTCTTTTAACTCTATCTCATTAGCCGATTCCCCTTTCATACTTTTTACACTTTTACACCTTTAAACTTTTGCTTGCTTTTTCGCAAGTTTCGCCTTTGGAAGTTACCGCTCTGCGGTTAAGTATATATACAGATTTATATATTTACGAGTGTGTTTATATGTATGTAGCCACCTCGAATAGAAACCACAACAAAAAGTTGGCCAGACTTAATGTTTAATTAAAAATTGTGTGCACTGTTTAACCCTATTTTGGGCTTTGACCTCATTAACTGACCAGCCGACTGTCGTTTGTTTTCGTCTGTCACCTCGCTACGATGCGACGCCCATCAGCCCCATCAGCTCGTTCAACCCATCAACCCCTTAGCACCTTGGTTCTGCTCACATTGATTAGTTTTTGTTTTCGGTCAACAAACTTGAGTAAATTAAAACAATGAATTTGCGTAAAAAGCGCGCAAAAACAAACAAAAAATACATCAAAATATAAAAAATAAAATAAAAATACATAAAAACAATATAAAAAGAGGAGTAAAATATGCGCGCCTGGCGCAAATTAAAAATCCATAAAAAATGCTTGCGAGGGCGGCTGCCCAATGGGCGGGCGCACAAACGCGTTACTGATGCTCGAACGGCGAGGCCATAGAGGGAGTTGCAGAAGCAGGCAGAACGCCAGGCAAATGGGACTGGGGCTGGAGCCTGACTGAGAAATGCAGTAATTGAAATACATGCGGCGAGGCTGCGTGTTTCGTTTCGCTTGTTCCGTTGAAGACGTAGAAAAAACAGCAACAGCAACAGAGCGTGCTTTCTGGCGTTCCCCTTGAGCTGGCGGGGCCAAACCACAAAAACGTACACGTGCGTGGTATTTGCGAATTTACAGGGTATTGCAGACAAGGCAGTCGGTTCGCGAATCCATATTATGAATCTAGCACTCAAAATATGGATCTATGAAATATTATTCATAGACTGAATAGAAATCGCTAATCAATTTGATATATATATATTAGATATTTAAGTGGCGATAGCTTCAATTTGATATCGGAAGGAATGCATATGCTAAAAATATATTTTTAATACGTCTATGATCGACGGATACTGCTGTACAAATTAATAATAATCTAAATATTTCGTCAGGTAAATATCTCCTTCAGTATTTCTTGCTTCAGCCAGTTTCAAAATATTGCACTTGAAGCTGAACAAGTTATTTAATTCGCGGTCGCAAAGAGAATATTATATATTTTGTTATAACAAATCGCGAACTTGTCTTTGTTGTGGGCATAGCTGAGGGCTGTTGCTCGAAAGTCCCCTCCGTTCGTTCTCTTTCTTTTCTGGCTGGCCCTTGGCTCTAGCGTTCATCCACCCTATTTGGCTTTATTTTGTCTCTGGGTCGCGTCAGCTGTTCGCGTAATTAGGGGCTTTATGAGTTATGTGGCAGGATATGAAATGAAATGCTGCAAAAGTTTAAATTGCAGAGACTCGGTAGGACTTGATTTCTGCCAGTGTGGAAGCGTGTGGCCGGACTGCGCTTGTATTTTTCATTGTTTTTTATGAAATTGCTTTGGCCTTGTCGCGGTTAATTAATTTCAAGTTTAGTTTTCGCTTTTGTTTTGTTTTTATGCTGCGTTCGCAAAGTTTTTAAAATTAATTTAATGCTTCACCAATGCCTGAGTCATACACAATGAGCCTTGAAATTGAAAAGCCACTCGCACTTTATGTCCCCTGAGATTCCTCCCTCCCCCCTCTCTCACTCTTTCTTTCTCTCTCTGTCTGTGTCGTCTCTGTGCTTCTCCCTTTCTCTCACCTGACCGCAACCCATTTTTTTTTTTTTTTTTTTCAAATAAAAGTTGCAGTCGCTTAGGCGCGACAGCAAAAACAAAAACAAAGGCAAATGGAGTCCCTTTCGACTCAAAGTTGAAGGTGCTTTTTGAGTTCCCTGCGGACAGAGCTTTACACCTGGCGAGGCGCTACATATTTTTCACACATTAGAGCGGCAGAGTTGCCAGCCCGCTGAATTGGCAGAGTTACCGAACTATTTTGCTTGTTTGCATAGCCCGTTTCCCCAGCTGGGGATACGCTTATAGGCGTCTGCTCACCTGAACAGAGCTCGGATCATAATTGTACCCTTTGGCACGCTCACCGGCAAACACACACACACACACTCTACTGAGCAAATTTGTTTGAGTTTATGCTTTAGGAAGCGTAAAAATCGCCAGCTAAAGCGATTTTTTGGCGCTTGCATTTTATGCTGCTTGCACTCTGAGCGGAGTGCAAAAAAATTTGTAATCGAATTGCTTACATGGGACAATGGCATATGATTATGCGGTGTCAATATTAAACCGTATAATGATAAGCAAAGAATTGTTATTTTTAGTTAGCAAGAGGAAAAAGGCGAAGGGAAAGTGAAATGTGCATGGGGCTGCAAGATTTCTCAATAATATCGATGAATATTTCTATATATTCTAGAATTATACATATCTTGAAGTAAATACCTAATAAATTCTCAATATTGTAAATAAAAAGCGCGGCCAGCAAACCAGTGGTCAGTCCCTTACATTATCTTTATCTTTAGAGCTACTGCTTAGGCTTAAAATATAATATATAACCATTCCATATTCAGAAAAAACTTTAAAAATGACTTAGGATAAGTCGATGACAAAACAGAGACCATATATTATTATACCATTATTTAATGTCTCTAATAATACATTATTAAATTATATTACGAAATTATGGTCTCTGTAAGAACCTGTCTCTGTTTATATTGTATAACAGGCCTGCTAATTAATTTTCTTAAATCTTTACTTCAGATTAGTAGGAGATCTGGGAAAATATTACTCAATACTTTATCAAGAGATTATAGCACGTTGCAAAATTTCATAATGACTCATTGGAGGCTATCCCTTTTCCCATAATACTGATATCACAACATTGCTCAAAATTAAAATTATACAAAGCAGAGCAATCAAGCAGAACCTAGAACATGGGACTGCTCTTAACTTAATACGCACACGCGCATACAATATATATAGACAAGTATACTTAAAATGTGCTTTCAGATAATGCCGCAACCGTGTATGACTGGCAAAAATATCACAGTCAAGCTTTTCAAATTCGCAGAATACACTATAACAATACTAACATAACAGAATGTTTATACATTGAATGTGAATGCTTGAAGAAATCTCCATTATCATCTAAGTCACAAACAAAACTGATCTATGTCTTATAATCGTAATCATTCAGGAGAGAGTTAATAATATTCTTGGTAAATAGTTAAATACATAGAACTTTGATTGTATCCGAATACCTCCCTCTAATCTACCAGCATTTGAACTGTCAAGTGTCAAAACAATCAAAATATAGAGAATATACTTGGGGAATAAATCTTGAATCAAGTATTAAGGCTTAGGACTCTTTTGAATAAATAATTTATTTACCTAAACAGATGAGAAGCCATATATTTATAAAACTTTTTCATGTATAGCATTTTAAAGCTAATATATATGCAATAATAATCGCCGAATGCTTATTTGGGAAACGATTTGAATGAGCAATTTATCAGAATTCTATCGACCTGCCTCATTGCATAGATGCCTCTGCTAATTGTTAGCTTTATCTCTATATGCCAAAGCTGATATACCAAATAAATGCCAGCAAATAATCCCGTGCTGAGATGTTTAGCAAATACACACACACATACACAGATAGACAGACAAATACCAACGCAATGCCACATACGCTAATCAACAAACATTTTCCACATTTATACATCAATGCGGGTTGAATTCGAGTGAAATGCACTTTGAAATATTTATGTGCAAATTTCGATGCTAGAATTTCGTTTTCCTGTTGGTTTTCATATTTGTTTTTTTTTTTCGCTTCATATATTTGAAAGTCACTCGAAGCTGGCCTTTCCCAGCAAGGGGTTAGCACTTGACGGCACTAACATGCCGATAAATACTCGCACACACACTCCTACACACTCTCACACACACACAAGCCACATGCAAATACTCGTATTGCCATGCGTTGAGCGTCGAGCGTCAAAAGTCATTTGGCCAAATAACGCTGCATACTTTTGTGCGCGCGATTCAAGTGCGGTTATTGCCGCGCTCTTAGCGCACTCTGCAGTCAGCGAGGGTGTCGGGCTGTGGGCATAGCGTGCTCATACCATAGGGCCTTTGTTAGCCTCAAGCGCCCAAACAACAAGTACTCCGTAATTACAACAGTCGCCAAACGCCACCACAAGCAGCTGTTGGAACAAGAAATGAAGAAGAAAAAGCTGGCAAGGTCAGGCAATTAGAAAAATTTACTCTGTGTTTGAGAAAATAAACATAGAGGTGTTCTTTGAAGGTTTGCAGAGGAGATCTTAGATACAATTATTGTGTGCCTTGAAGAATTTCGGAATTGCCCTTATACATTGTTTTTGTATAATTGGATATTAGAATCTAATTAAAATCTAATTGGGATTTTTAAAGAAAGCAAATATTATTAAAATATTACCTTAATAAACTCTGTTGAATGGGAACTGAGACATATACTGCAGTCTGATGAGTGAACTCTAAGCGATCTATACTTAAATTAATTGTATGATCTTCTACAGTTTATGCTGAACACATAGCTTAGAATAATGCATTCTTACGAAATTTTTTCATAAAAGGAACACGTTTCAATCAAATGAACATTTTTATCCTGAACCCATTGAAAATTGGATATCAGGATACTGGCTTTGTTCAATGTATGTAATAGGCAGCAGGTGTGGCAGACACCATAAACTATATATATTCATGATCAGGTCGACTAACTGAGTCGAATTAGCCCTGTCTGTCTGACTGCCTGTCCTTTTCTTAGGCCCAAAATCGAAAACTATCGATTTATAACGTTATCGAAATTTAATGAAAAAATTATACTTGCCACATCCTTAAAGCTGGAGACTCAAAATTTTATATATAGGCTCGTGTATATTTTATATTTTTGTTATAGCATAAGGCTCGAAGAAACTTGGATCAGTTGCTTATTTCTATTGCTACTTCAAAACTTCCACGCCTACTGTGCCGCCTCTTGAGATGGAATTACACAGTCACGCCCCTTAATTAAACTGTTGACCGAAAGAGCAAAAATTTAACACATGAATTTCATATAACGATATCAGATATCATCTGCAGCTGTAATCTATTTGGGCAGCTGCTGCGGCTGCTGTTGTTGTTGCAGTTGAGTATCATATACGACTACAAATACACAAGTTAATTTCATGTTGGCGCAAAGGAAATGGCACTGCAAACAAAGCAAGAGACAATGGCCGAGCAACGGGCAGGACGCAGCCGAAGGGCCCAGACAGAAATTAAATTGAAATTGTGCTACGTGCAACAGCATCAGCCGTGCAGCAGGCTAAAAGGGAAATAAAGCACAAGCCATTGCCATACAAAAAAGAAAAATAAATAAAAAGGAAAACAGAAAAGCTATGCAACAACAAGTGGCCAGGCAGGCAGGCAGGCAGGCTGCCAGGACATACGGCGACACGAGGACAACACTAACGACAACGGCAACGGGAACGGCAACGGAAGCAGCCGGTTGCAACCGGCAGCTCAACTGTGTTATTATACAAATGCAGGCAGGCCTCTTATAAGTTGAAAATTGTCTCAGATTTAGCAAGAGGTAAAAACGTGAATGAACAAAAAACCAGCTGCAGCTGCATGACAACTTTTTAATGCCCTTGTCTGGCAAGGACGAAATGAAAAAGAGTTTAACTAGAGCTTAGCCAAATGATTGAGTTGCCGCTGGATACAGTTGATGTTAACGAATTTGACATAACAAGCAGCCTTCTAGAAGCAGCTTCTTATAGGGGCTAAAAGTGAATGTAGATATGCTGAATGGACTCAACTGGGTACATGTATTTCAGCTAAACTTCTTCCAATAGTTGTTCTACAGTTCTGAGTATATTTGATTACTTGTTGAAGTTTTAAGATACCAATATAAATACAGGAGAATCCGGTTGTAAATAGGGACCGTCGTTATACCCGGAAAACGCTCTAACCGTACAACTTTTCTCATATAACGACGCTATAAGCGAAGTCGTACGTACGTATCTCCTCTATAGAATATCTAGGCTATATACTTTTTCTATGCAAAAATTTTCGCATAGATCCAGATGTTGAGATGTGTATGAAAGAATATAAATTGATGCACAAGATATGGGGAGTCATACATCTTTCAAAACTACGCCGTACAGACTCAAGGCTGCCATTTGTAGTTGTTAAGAAATCTACTCGAACTAAGTGAAAAACCTTGTAAGGTTGCCCGATGAGTCCGTCGATTATGGACAACCATGTAAGGTCCTGTATATATTAGCATAACATAAAATTCAAAATTACAACTAACTAAGCTTTTATGATGCTAAGACATAACAAATTAGGATGAAATATAAAATAAAATATATTTGGCAAAGACTGTTTCATATTTGTAACTCATTGCAAATGGTATAGCTACTTAAGAATGTTAGAAAAAAAATTAATCAATATTATTAATTTCAATGACCAATAATAATAAATCAAATAACTTTTCTTTTTATGGTTTTTTAATATATTGTATTGTAAATAAAATAACTAAATGCTCAATAAAAAATATGTATTAACATTTATTTATTATGTCTAGAATCAATCGGTTCCTTTTTCTGTAACAATAACACACAATAAACAAAATAATTAGTTATTGTGCATCATATCATTAATCGTGATATGAAGAAGATGAAAATAACTTTAAATTACTCTCATAATTTTACAGATCTTATTAAATTGTGACTGGAACAGCTAATGCATTACTGTCTATACTTGAAGCAGGAAATTAATATATTAATAATCCTGATTGCACTTTAAAGACAACCCCTTTTAGTAACTTTGAACTGAATTTTTTATACAATTCGGTTTCAATAAGCAAATATTTGATGTGATGGGTAAAGCATTAGCTTTGCTTTGGCCTAGCGTGATTTCCCCAGCGAGCTGGTGCGAGCGGGCAGGCCTAATCACATAGCCATTATACACTGTGGCATTCGGCCATAAAACAGCAGATGCTGGATCTCTTAAAGCATCATGCAAACAAAAGGAGCTGCGAGGCGGGGCTGAGACTGAGACTGAAGCCAGCCACAGCAAAGGAAGCGCTCAACATTATTTAGGTTTAATCAGCAAAGCAGATTTGCATGGGACAGTTGCCTGTGCAGCAATGAAATAAACCAGCTGGAATTGAAAGATAGACCCCGAGACAGTGCCAGACATGGAGAAATGGCTAGCTAAACACACAAACACACACACACACACACACACACACACGCTTACTGCTAGTGAAACATCAAACAAATGGCAATCCCCACTAACTCTTGCTGCAGCTGGGTTTAGTTTGGAGCGGTTCGGTTTCGGTTCGCTTGGTTGGCCCGGGCGCACAAAGGCAAAAACTATTATAAACTGTTGACAACTGGGGAAATGAACTTTTCAGCCAAAATGACAAACGTCCGACAGCCCGACAGCCCGACAGCCTGACAGACTGACTGACTGGCCCACCAGCTGACCAGCACGCTATTCTGCATTTAAATTAGATGATGCCCTTTTTAAAAACGGAAATACGAGCGTTCGAGAAATGCGTAAACGTAAATAACGGCGATTCCTCGCACAAAGGTGTTAATTAATAAATATTCGTGAGGAATCAAGAATGTATGATGTATCAGAATGTATATTAAAGAAAAATATAATAAAATAAATAGAATTAAAATTAAATTAAATTCTTAAATAGCATGGTTGAAATGACAATTTGTAAAGAATTTTGTCTTTCTAATTTTAAAATAACCTAAATAGATTTATGTTACAGCAGCATCATATATCACGCCTCAACTTACCAAAATTTACCAAAAAATATGTATATATTCTTTTATAACCGCCAAGGCAATTCTATCTTCTAAGAAATTTGGTCGAAATAAAATTCGATAGCTTTTTTAATACCGAAATAGCATCAATAATTGAAAGATTGAATTATATTCAATCGATCAGCTTGCCAATTCAATTTATTTTGCGCAAAAAAAAAAAAAAAAAAGAAAAAAGAAAATGAATTTTGCTTTGAATGTGCCAATAAAATATTTACTGAGTTAAATAACAATAGAAATCAATAAAAAATGTTCTATAAAAGTGTCTCAGAAAAGATGCTTTGACGTCTGACTTGGCTAGTAAATTATTGAATATTGATTTACTTAAATTAAAATGAGTTTTCTTGCCTTTCGCTATAACAACTCATTTCGCTTTAATATTTTTCTTGCTTTATGGAAGCGAACAAATTTTTCGTAGATGAATGATAGAGAATCAGATGGAAAGCGCTTTAAAGTAGAATCAGATGGAAAGCGCTTTAAAGTAGCCCTCTTTATTTAATGATGAACAAATTAAAATTTTCAGCGTAAAATCGATGCTGAGCATTCAATGAGAAGCAATTATTTTTCACAGTGAAGCAAAATTGCTCACAACGAACAACGAGCAGCAGGGCAAAAAATAGCATTTTCTACAAATGACTCGCATTTTTGGGTATTTTTTGCTTCCCCTGGAATAAAAAGCAAATTAAGCAACATTCGTTTGGTGGCAGCGCAAGGGCGACAAAAAAATTACAACGTGTCGAAACACGTTTCCCCTGCGAATCCATTACGATAAATTGCAACAAATTTTTGCTCAACTTTTGTATGTGTACAGTGTGTGGCGTGTGGTGTGTGGTGTGTGGCGTGTCTAAAAAAGAACTCTTGCAACATTTGAAAAACGCCTTAAATGCGAATCATTCGCAGGAGTTGCAAAAAAACAAAAATAAAAAAATATCGTACTACAGCCATCAAACCAATCTCCTGTTTTTCTTCCAATCTTTCTTTTATTCCTGTTTTTTGTGCATCTAACGAAAATTGCTTTCGGTGATTTTTATTGGATTTTCGCATGGACCTAATACAAAATTCATAACAGTCAAAAAATATCAACTGCAATTGCAACTGCCAGCTGCCTACTGCAATGAGCGACGGCGCGTCGCAGTTGCCAGTTGCTTTATCGCCTTTTAAAATGTATTTTCAGCCCGTTTTTGATTGGTGGGCGACGCTCGCTCGACAAGCCCTTCTCCATGCTATAACAACTCAACACTAAAATTGATGTCAGGAAATCTCTCACATTAAAAAAAAAAAAATTAATCTTCATGATGTTTTAGAGATAGCTGGGAGAAAAATATCTGCTATTCATTTCATTTCCGAAACGAGTCAGACGAGACCTTTAATATTCGTTAGAACTTTATCTGCATTAGTTGATCTCATAACCTAACCTGAATGTATTGTGTTCGTTTTGCATAGCCTCAAAAAATATACTATTATTATATTAATTTCTCTTCGAGATCGATCAACTACGAGATCCCCTAAGCCCTACAAAGAACCACTATACCAAAATTTCCCCACTTCTTTGCATTTGAATTTCAATTTAAGGTATACTGTAGGTAGATCTATAAGTGGAATAATTCAAAAGAATGAGAAGTCACGCCAATTTAACTTTATTGGTATTGTATATCTGTCTGCTTCCATCTGGGAACATATAACAGCTCATTTATATACCCTGAGCCCATTGAAAATGGGAAATCATTTATATATGTAGGAATAAGTATGCGATGTAAATATATAGTAAAAGATGGTAATCATAATTATCCTTCAATTCGATTCGCCCCTTGCCTATTTAAATATATCTTCCTCATTTTTTAAAGTCACTCGATTCGGTTCACATATCTATGTATCTATAACATCTGCCTTAACATATGTACATATATTCACACATTAGTTCTCCCATTAGATATCCCAAGTTTCTTATGCTAATGTTGTTTCCTTTGAGCATATTCTATCCAATCTTCATAATTTTCTAGAGTATTCAAAGTGCGCTCTATTGGAATTTGTTTTTATGATTTCCACTTGGAAGTTGACTGCACTGAAAATTGTGTGCAAATTAAATTTGTGCATTTCGCTAACTTAGCAGAGTCCAAATTTTTATTTGGGAATGTGCGCTCATCTTTTTTTTTTTTTTTTGTGGATAGGATATTTGTTGTACTTACCCAGCGAAAGTGTTGAGTGACGTGCGTTGAGTTGCTGCAGTTGCAGTTGTTGTTGGATTGCTTTTGTTGTCTCGCTATTAACTTGCCTCAGTGGTTGTCGTTGTTGTTGCTTTGTTGGCTGCAGCTGGAAGCGGGCGATGGCCTTTTCGTTTTGGCAATGGAACAAACACAACAAATATGTTGATGAATGTTCCATAATTAATTGAGAAATTATTTCAAAAATATTTTTATGGCTATTTTTTGTTTATGGTTTGTTTTATTTTTTCAGCTCTTTTCGTTTTGTTTGGTTTTCATTGATTTTAAACTCGGTTTAAGTGGTGAATTTAATGACGTGCGTTTAGGATTTATTTAATTATTATTACCATTTGTTGTTGCATTTATTGTGTGTGCTTTTGTTGTTGTTGTAGTTGTTGCGGATGTTGCTGAATGATTAAATGGCAGTTGCAATTGATGATTGGCTGGTAGCTTGGCTGATTGACTGAATCGAATTTGAATTGGTATTTTCGATATTTTTGATCTGGGTTGAAATTGCGTTTGCATTTTTGTTATTAATTAGCAAAGTTTAGTTTAGTTTAGTTTGAGTTTGAGTTTAATTGAGTGTTATTTAGATGCAAAGAGATACAGAGAAAAGATACAAAGATACAGATGCAATTTAAGCTGGCAATTTGTATTTAACATATTTGACTAATTTTATTTCTATTTATTGTTTTTTAACTACATTTTTCTTTATAATTATGAACACTTTCGTTATTGTTGGGTTTTCTATGAGGTTTATCAATTTTATTTTGTATATATGCTTGTTCTTATTGGTTTAAATTTTATTTAAATATTTGCATTACGCATTTATATGTGGTGTACGATTCGCCTTTTTTATTATTTAAAAAAAAACCTTATTTAAATTAAATGCGTAATTGCATTTTTGCTGTGCGGTATTAAAAAAGAAGATATAAGAAGAGATTAAAAGAGAAATTCGCATGAGTATTTACGTTTGTTTCATTTTCTTTTATATACTACAATGTTGGCAAAATTAGCAATTGTGAAACATGCAAATGAAAGCGAATTAATGAATGCTTAATGTAGGGCAGTTTTGTAAATAGAATACCATAACATTAACATATTGACATTTGACTTTAATTGATTTTTGATTTTCATATCCATTTATAAAACATTTCAATATTTATAAAAAATTAAATTGAAAACAAATTTGAAAATTACTAAATTTACATTTCTGCATTATCAAGTAATTTATTACAAATATATATATGAATATATGTAAATGTATTTATATTAGCTAAAAAGTATGCTTCGATTTTTCAGCACGCTCTTTAGCAGCTGTTACCTAACACAGCCACTAAATGTTGCCTAATTAATGTTAATTTAAGAATACCCTAATGGGGGTTTTTATTTACGATTTCCCCCTCTTACGAATGTTACTTTCGTAAAATCAATTTTGCAGTGTATATATGATTATGTTTAAGTAGACATGGACTAACGTGTGCTAGTTTTAAATGAATCCGATCAGAGAATCGGAATCAGTACTCGTTGAAAAGAGCAAAACGTACTTCAAATTTCTATCATTGACAACATAAAGCGAAATCTCGTGCAATGCTGTAACAAGTCAACTATATATTCCTTCTCTTCATTATGCCCTGAACCTAATGAAAATGAAAAATCAAGGTATAATGGTTTTATTGAAATGTATGTAACAGGCAAAAGGAGGCGTGGCAGACCCCACAAAGTATATATATTCTTGATCAGTCGATTTGGCCCTGTCCGTATGTCTGTCTGTCCGTCCGTATTTATGAACCTCTAACCTCTAAATACCGATAACTACTCCCGATATTTTATTGTCGATTAAAAACCTTATCGAAAGCTAGTTATTTAATTAAATCTCTTACACCTCTAGAGCTAGGACTTCCAAATTTTAAATGTAGACTTATATGTATTTTATACAATTTCGGTTTTTGTTCAGTCTCGACTAGAGTCTCGACTAGAGCTTTCTTACTTGTTTTTAAGGTGAATTTATTTAGTATTATGAGCAAGTACTGCAATTATCATCGCCACAATCACACTGTCAATCTTTTCATATAATTCAAATCAACTACAAAGCCTCATAAGTAAATCATTTGGCTATAATTCCAATAGATGGCCATATATAATATTTGCAGTGAATGGGTTGTCCAGCCATACTGGAGCTGCGTTTAAAGGAATAGTCTTTTTCCTTCTTAAACTGCTTTCCATATTGATTTATAAAAAAGAAGAACCCCGCACCATTAAGTTTTTCTCCTTCGAGCTGTAACAGCTCGCAATTAAATGCCTTCGGATAAGCCATCCCATTTATCTGCAAGTGCTGCCAGCGATGTAATTTGATCATATTTGTTTCCTCAACATAATAGCTGTGGCAATTGGTTCCACTGCCAATTTGCTGATGAACAAAAGAGCTGACCACTAATTAAGCTGTTGTTGTTGTTGTTATTGCTGTAGTTGTTGCTCAACACTACACGCAATTTGCAGCATTATTGCGCACTGTCCGCCGTCAACCATTTTGTAAAGCCGTGCAAATAAACATCTTCAGTAGCCACCCTGTTGCATTGTCCCTGGGCATTACAGCACAAAAGCCAATTGAAATTGAAGTGCAGGTCCTCGTAGGTTGTGAAAGGGCTATTATTAGTCGGAGGCGTACGTAAGCGCAGCGAGGGTGGGCATTTTCAGCTATTTCTAATTAAATACCCAAGCAGAGAAAGACTTTAATTTACTTAGCCCCACAGTTATGCCCAATCATATTTGTGAAAGTATCTGGAAAGCATTCGCAGCACAAAACTGTCACAGCCCATAAAATCCAATTCAATACAAAGCAAAAGAATAGTAAAAAACAGCATGGGAAGCGATTCGCCTTGTCACGCCCCGGCTCGTGCCCCCATCACGTGCCACGATTTACTGACAAAGTTTCGAGGGTCGACACTCAAAAACTGTAACGAAAGCAACTAAACATTAGTTTAATGCGACTGCTCCCTGTCCTCTGGTAGCTCGATTAGATAACTATGAGTGCTACGAGTGCTCGTCTATTTGGATAGCTGAGCGCAAAGTTGAACAAAAGTCACTTTAAGCAGCAGCCATTGAAATTTCCGTTATGAGAACGAGCCATGAACCACACACAAAAAAAAAGGAAAAGAGCAAAAAAAAAAAAGTAAACAAGAAAAGTATTATAATAAAAGGATAACAAAAACTGATGACAGTGGCAGAGAGCTAAGTGAACGGCCAGCCAAATACCCTGCATAAAGAGGCCCTATAGAACGTTCAATTGGTTTATTTCGATATGATAACCCGATATTTATCGATATTTAATATAATGGATAATATTCTACATATGCCCTGCAGATCTATTATATCTTTCATTTGCACACTTAATCGAAAATCTTTTCTCTATTATTTTCTTCATTTATATTTATATTTGTAAATTAATTATATATAAAACAAAAATATTGAAAATAAACTGTTGTTAAATTTTGTCTCGAAAAACCTTACGTATTTTACTTGCTTCTTAACAAGTTCTACTTTCGCCTTCATTTTACCTGGGTCCTCTATTCATTTCTCATTCTACTCTAATCAATATGGATGAATCCAGTTTATTTTGAAATAATTGATAAGCTGTGTCGGAGTCAACTGCTTAGAAAGCCTTTCGCTGTAAGAACAGTTGTGCAACAGTTATTTGACAGCTCGACATTATGGATTAATGTTGAATGAAGTCAAGGAACGTGGGGTCCGCCAGTGTTGCAGAATGCTCTGCGAATCAGAAATCCGGCCAAGTGGCCAACCGAGCGCCGTGGCTCTAATGTTATCTACTTCCTCAGCGCGCCAATTTAATATACCCTCTAAATACCCTTTGGGGCACACAGAAATGTCAAAAGCAAAAGAGTTGAGCCACTATCAAAAAATGAAAGCTGAACGAAATATGGGCAGCAAGGCAACAATACAAAGAGACAGAGAGGGCGAGAGAGAGTGGGGAGCCGAGAAAGGAAATCACTCGGCTGGTTGGTCATTGCTGTGTTTGGTGTTGCTAAAGAGCGTTGTTATTTATGACAATTTCATTGTCTTGTCTGCTCGCTGCCGTTTTTACTTCCGCCTTTGGTTTGTGCTTATGCTACGACCGACGGAGCACACGAGCACGAATAGGAGAACAGAGGAAGAGAGCAGAACATAGGATAGCATCACCTTTGCCTTTGCCTTTGCTTTTGCCTTTGCCTTTGCTTTTTCTAGCATACTTTTATGCGCGCGGCGTTATCAAACGTTTCCGCGCTGTTACGCACAGTGCAGTGTTACCCTATAAGAGAAGGGCAGGGGGTATACGTTGATAGTTTCAAGTTTAGAGCTGTTAGACATATAAGAAGTTGATTTCCCGGTTTGGCTTCCTTCTACATTCAATTTGATGGCAGCTCCGCATATTTACCTTGCACTACTTTATTATAGTATTCAAGTTTGTTTGCAACTATTTCTGATTTAACGGATAAAACCTTCAACCTTAGAGATTTTGCTGACTTGCCTGTAGGCATACAAATATGTAACTTGTTTTGTATGCTAGAAAAAACTTGTAGCTTGATATAATATTCATATACAAACTTCCACTTTTAATGTAATAGTTTTACATAATTTTAACTTTGATGAATGCGGAAATTCGTCTAACAAATATTTATTTCCTATAAAAATTGCTAAACTTTTAAGGGACTAGATTGACATGCCTAAAGGTTAGGCAAATTTTATTTGAAAAGAAATTTTAGATATTTGCTCTGTTAGATTCCTCAAGAACCTAACAATTTAAAAATAAATAAAGTATAAAATAAAGTATAAATTTTATTTTATTTTTAATTATTATTTTTTTTTAATTCTTTTTTTTATTTATTTCTTTATTGTATTACATTTTTTTTTTTTTTTTAAACTTAATAGCTTTCTTAGATAAATATTTGCGAGCCCCTTTGTTTGTTTTTTTTTTTTTTTTTTGTAATTATATTGGAAACGCACTAATTATAGTACTAAACAGGCTTTTACTTTTATTTTGACAAGTAGTAAGTCTTATGGCAATTGTACTGTCTCATCAGCACAGCTGCAAGTATAGCAAACCAAATCTCGGGATATTGAGGACTTTACAGCAATATTTGCTCATATTTTCACACAACAATAGCAAAATAAGCCCATAAACCACTATACACAATTAAATAAATAGAAATAAAATAAATAAATAAAGTAATAAATTCACTATTTATTTGTATTTGAATAAATTAGGCAGTATAAATAATATTTATAAAAGCAATTAATACTCGACTTGTTTAATATTTATATATGTATGTACATAGATATTGTTGATATTCCACAATATTGCTTCTAATGCCTGTTTTGTCTCTCTTTTATTAAAAGATTATAAAAGGCCTTGCTTAGAGAGTGACTGCCAGGCAACTGTCTCTAGGCTTCCCTCATGTTATCATTTCTGTGTATAATTTTTGTTTCTTCACGCACTCTGATTTGTACAGCTTTTTAAGCAACTCTATCTGTGTGCGTCTCTCAATGTATGTGTGTGTATGCGAGTGTGTGTGTGAGTACTGTCTCTCTTATCAGTTCAGAGAACTCAGCGTTCATTGATGGAAAATTTGAGTGCAAGTGTGTTTTGGCGAGAGGCTGAGTTTTATTTTAATTCGCAGCTTGAGTTTGAGTGAAAAAATTCTGGAAGTGGCTCAGGCTCTCACAGCTCGAGAGTAGCCGAGCTGTGTTTACACTTGGAAGTGACGAGGACGAGGACGAGGACAACGAGCGCCGAGACTGCCAATTGTTGCAAACGGCAGCCGCCAGTCGGGATAACAACCAACCAGCCAGGCAGCCAGGCAGCCAGGCAGCCAAGCAGTCAGCCAGGCGAGTCCTGTGTACCTTGTCTTCGTTTTTGCAGTTGTCGAAGAGTCCTTTTTGCTACGCATACAAAAAGTCGATGTTGTATATATATATATATATTTATGTATAAGCAATTTGAGCAGCAGTTTGCTTAGCACTTGTTTGGGCTAGTAGTTGATATTTTTCGGGCGAGTCTTAGGAATTCTATTTAATTAACCCTTGGCTGGCAATCGTCATAAATCTGCGCACGCCAGCAAAAATGGTCCTTTAAGTGTTTTATGGCTGGCGCATGTTGGCGAAAGATGAGCGAACGTTGTTGTTGTTGTTGTTGTTGTTGTTGCTGTTATGTGCTCCAATTCACACATATATACACACACACATACACACACAGAGGCACATACTTGCTCTCTCTGATGGGCACTCGACAGCAACAACAATAGATTTGCAACTTGTTTGCTTTGCAGCTGCTGCTGCTGACTCCTTCGGTCCTGCCTCGTTGTCCTTATTTATTATTTCTTTTTTCTGATTAGGATAGGCTTTTGATCTATGATGAAAATCAGTTAACCAAGCGTGCAACACTTTGCGGCATGCAACAGCCACAGCAACAATAAGAGCAAGAGCAGCGCCCTAATCAAACATAATGAGCAATTAAAAACTTTTGCAACACAATTTCAATCGTGCCACCTAAAGTCCGCACTGGCGTGCCACACTGCGTGGCCATTAAAAAATAAAAGCAACAAAAACAACAACAATAGAAACAACATAAACATAACTGAGTTCGTGTCGCTGGGACACGGAGTCGAGCCCCAGCTGTGGCAACAATGATGGATGCGAGCTGGGGCTGTCTAAGCTGCACGTTGCCTGCCACATGTTGCAGCAACTGCAACGACTCTTGCTTGCCACAAATTTCGATTTTATACTCAGCGTTTAATGCACTCGAGGACTTGCCGAAAAGGCAGCCCCAAGTAGAAAATAATCCTACGGAACGAGTAAATTCATTATTTTTGTTTTGAAAATTGATTATGAGAAACAAAATATTTAAAAATATATATTTTAGAAAATGTTTAATGTTTAATATTATAAGAAATATTATAAGTTTGTTACTAACTACATAACAATCGTATAATTCATAAAGTAGTTGAAATGGAATAAAACTTGATTCCAGTATTTTAAATTTAAAACAAAATTATTATAAAGCATAACTAAATATTATATGTTATGTTGTCATATATGTATAGTTGATCTGGCAATTCTTTGCCTAATACTTAGTGGCAACGCTATTGTGTACTGAGCAGTGTTGCCAGATTAGCTATTTAATAGCATTTTTAGCTATTTTTGAACCCTAAATGCTATGAAAATTTTGAAAATGCTATTAGCTATAAATTTAGCTATTTCACAAACGAATATTTTGAATTTGATTTTAGTATTTAAAGCAAAAAACATTTTTCGATTAAGTCCCAAATTGTACGTAATGATCTGCGCGATACTACCACCACGACTTTATCGTACTTATAACATCAGTTGTGAATTTACACCATCGCTAATTCTTCTTGGCGCGCTTCTTGGCATTAAGTGTATGTGATGGATAAAAAATATAAGCAGAAATTTCGTGATTCCTGGAAAACAATCACCGAACTTAAGAATTGGATTAAGGAGGATGAGTCGGACAACAGGCGGACTTATTGTATATACTGCAAATGCAGTGTTTTTGCCAAATTGCACGATATTAAAATGCATGCCGCGACAAAAAAAAACATAAAACTGCGATTGGCGTCTTTGGGCAAAAAATTTAAACATTTTCCATGATTTCATTTAAACATGATTCCAGTTAATCAAAAATATAATTCTGATGATGATTTGGATGTGGACCAAATTGTAACATTATTAAATAACATTTAAAAATAAAATTTAAAGTAAATGCATAATGCATAAAGGTTTCAGCTATTTTGTAAGCTATTTTCAAATTTGTTTAGCTATTTTCAGCTATTTTTTAGAGACGATTTTGCTATTTTTATGTCTCAAAACCTGGCAACACTGGTACTGAGCTACAAAGAATACATATACATATGATAATTGGTCTCTGTTAACTTAGTCTCACTGTAAAAATCAAACGTTGAGGCTCTCTGTTCTCCACTCGCATATTATTATAAATTTACTAAGTTTATTATGTATATATTTTCAATATATTTAAATTGATTTTATTTTCTATTAATATAATTATTATTTATATAATATGCAATATATATCATCTGTGTTTACTAATTATAAGACCATTAAGAGATAATAACTACATATTTTTATTTCAAGAACTGCAAAAGAGAAAATTAGAAGTGGATGCCTTAAAGTGCCACAACCGTTACACTTTACTTATGTGACTCAACCTATTTTTTAATGAAAAGTAGCCAACTTTGATCCAACAACCAAAACCTACGCACCTCTTGAGATTTTAATGCAAGGGTAACTAGGATGAATCTAAGTAGCCGAATGGTATATATGTGTGTGTTTGCGATCAAATGTGAAATCTAACAAAAGTCTGTCCCCACGAACACACACATGCTCCTATCTGCTTTTCGACGCCTGTCCCTGCCTCTACTACATATTTGTGGGAAACCGAAAGTTGTAAATCTTCCAACTTACGTTTAGTGCAACAAAGTCGCGTTTCATATGATGGACATAAACGAGTAAGCAGAAAACTTGAGCAGCGATGGGCGGAAGTTGGGGCAGGGTGGGAACCGTTAGAGAAAGTACACAAAGCAGCAGAAAAGGTTAAAGTTAGGGCTGCCACCCAGAGAAAGCACCGAGCTCAACAAGAAATTCGGAAGAAAGAAAAAAATATGCAAGAAAATAAAAGAAAATTCGATGCCGGCGACGTGCTGCAAAATCAAATAGAAAAGCAAAAACGCAGACGCAAGAGCGAATGAGCAATAAAAGTGCGTGAAGACAAAATAGAAAATGCCGAGAAACGGAGCTGGGCAAAGGGAGCCAACAGTCGACAGTCAGGACGAAAGGACGAGCCAGCAATACGATGACGAGGTCGAAATTAATACGAGAAATCACATTAAAACTTCCATTCGAGAGCTCGTGAAAACTGAGTGAGAGTTGGAAAAGGGGGCTGCTGCGGGGGTTGTTGAAGCTTTTTCGGCTGGGTTAAAGACGAAACATATTGTGCGTAGACGCACGAGGAAGAGACAGCAGAAGCAGAAGCAGAAAAAAAACAACAACAACAAAAAATTGAACGAGCACAGAGAAACGCGCGCGCTTCGAGTCAGACGCACAGACAACGTGTTTATGTTTAAGTGTTTGGGGTATACACAGAATGCGAGGGCGGAACACGCACACACACATGCATATATATGTTATATATATACACACATATATAAAGTGGAGCAATTTAGACGGCTTGATGTGTATTGGTGTGCTTTCTTTCTGTGCCTTCAATTTGTGTTTTAGCATTTAGGTGTGTTAGATACACCCACACACATATTTAAATATGTATATGTATATATATATATATATGCTTTTATGATGTCTATACTGTCGCTTATCGGGGAGCTACAACAACAACAACAGTAACAAGAGAGGACAACAGTGAGCTATGTTTGGTAATATCTTCGAAGCGGGCTGATTTTAATGAAGATAGCTTAAGCTGAATGACAGCTAGGGCAGGTCTCTAAGCATATGTGTGTGTGTGTGTGTGTGTGTGTGTGTGTGTGTGTGTGTGTGTGTGTCTGCTAGGCAGCAGGTGAAACGCCGCTGGCTCAACTAAACACTGGACACTGATAGATGACACTGACAAGGAGCAGTCGGCGTAAGCAGCTGAAGCTGATTTTGGCATTGATGAAAGAGAGACGGACCAAATTGGAGCTCTAATGGCAAACAGCTGCACACAGCTGCAATCTATTGACGGCAATCACACTGAATCAAAATAAGATAATTTTAAGGGAACTAAATGTTAGATAATTGAAACAGAAGTTTCCAGATGTCACTCTAATTGAATATAAATGCTGCACATAATAAAAGTATATAACAGTGAGAGAAATTAACTGTAACTAGAAACTGCTATATCGAAACGGAATATTGAAATAATACGAAAAGTATTGTAGACTATTTATTACTTATTATTCAAATACTTTTTACTCCGCCTCGACCTCAGAAACTAGAGGGACAGAGAGACTTTTTTGGTAGGCTCATATATATCACGCACATATCGAGCTTGTTTTCAAAAATCGATAACCACTTCTGTTTTTTGTCATCGATTAAAAATCTTATCGGCTATAGATTAATATCTTCCACATGTTTATAGCAAGAGTATCCAACTTTCAAACATACATAGATTTGTGTAAAATCATTTCTTAGCATCATATCATAGAAGTGCAACTACATTTGCCAAAGGCAAACTTGAATTTAAAATGCTGTAGAAATATTCACGAAATTTGAAGCTGCAATTTGAATCGATATGCCACCAGTAACCTCTTTTTCTGGCAGACAAAAAAAAAAAAAAAAAAAAAAAAGAGCAAGGAAAATGCTCTGAGGCTTTTCGATGGAATTGTGATTGCGGGAAAATGCGTTAAAGGGAGGAAATATTAATGGGAATATTCGTGGAAGCCCTTGAAACTATGCTGAATGGATGCATCACACTGAAATCGAAATTTAAAAAATATAATAAAAATAAAAATAAAAATGTGAATTTATTGAGCTCTGACAATTTATTGCATTTTTAATTTGCGAATGATAAATATGTATATACAATAAATCAAGTAATTGGCGGAAGAGAAAACACTTTGAAAGGTACGTGAAAAATCACAGGAATTGCAGCTTGATATACTCGTATTCCTTTCTGATTTCATATAAATGTTAATTGATATTATTTAAAAGAACATGTTTTCACAAAAATTTGACATAAAAATCTTGGATATTGAATAATAAATCAATTTCGCATTGGCTCGTGTTGATGTCAGTCGACCTGACCATATATTGAAGACTTGAAATTTGGATAATATTATCATATATAATTCTAGGGTATAGAAACTTTTTTTTAACGTTCTCTATTGATTGCACAAATATATAATATCACCTAAAGCCATGGCAAATCGAAAAATGGATCGCTGGATCTGGCCGTGAATGAGTAATTTGCAGTACGCAACACCCGATTGCAAGGGTTTTACTTGTGTATGCACTTTAAATAAAGCACGAGCTAAAGTAAATATAACATAAATAAAATTCAATGATCATTTTAAATGTGATTTCCATTAAATTCCACAAAAGTTTCGTCAGTTGTGTAAAAGTTCCACAATAGTTTAGGATAAATCCAATTAGACGACAGCAGCAGCAATTTCTCTCTCTCTCTCTCTTTTTAAAACTAGGGGCCGGACCAAATGATTGATGGGAAATCAGAGTGTGTGTGTGTGTGTGTGTACATAACTTGCCAATCAGAGAAACAAACACACACGCAACAAACACATAACAAAAGTTTTCCTTGCCAATGTTTTTTTTTTTTTTTTTTTTTTGACTAAATTGAATGATAAGGCGGCACTTGACGAGTGGGTGTGGTCGGCATAGAAAGTTTCTCACACTGATTGATAGCAGGGCAAAAGTTAATTTCATGTGGAACAGTCTAAAGCCCCACACAGCGGTTTGATGCTCTTCCTGCTGCCTGCTCCCCCGCGGGAGCAGAAGCCACAGAAATGCAATTCAAGTGCAGCGAACATTGAAAATCTGGACACAATGCAAATTGCAATTTAAAGTTGCTCATAATTAAAATTTAATTACCGCAGCGCCAGCCAGAAATGTGAAAGAATGAATAAAGATGAATTTATCTATCAATAAATTGCTATAAATTATTATTAAATTATTCAGTAATTCATAAAATATTACGCATACGACGCGTGAACAGCAGCAGCAAGTGGCAAATAGTTGTTGTTATTCATTCGCTTGGCACTCGGCCAGCTGGCTCGTTAGAGTCAGTTACCACTGTGCCAACAACTGTCAGACACAACAGTTATGAGACAAATAACTGACATGTGAAACGCAGTGGAACATCAAATGCAACTACTTTCGACCTTAAATTGAATAAGCTTTGAGCAAGCATAAAATCCAAATTAAATTCAAAGCTTGAATTCAATTTAATATTTCTGAACTGAATTTAATTGTATTAACGAGTTGTTAAGAATTTAATTACGCTATTTAATGTGCATTTCAAATATGGAATAACTCTTTTCCAAATCACGTTTATTAAGCTTAAAACATTGTTCTTCTATAAAATAAAAATTTAAACAAAATTGATATATTTAAAATTTTTCTTTTTTGTATTTTTATTATTTTCAATTATTCAAAAAAATATATATAAATAAATGTTTATTTCAACTGAACTATATATACGAAGTAATAGAGTATTTTTCCTGTCATTTTTTTATAAATAAATTTTTCTTCATAAAAAAAAAAAAAATAAATAATTAAATAATTGATTTGAAAAAATGAATTTATATATAAGGCAAATGCGTATATTTTTACTGACTTCTTATTTAATCATTTTTATTTCTTTATTTCTTATTTAAGCTTTGTAAAAAAGTGAGTAACTAGCTCAGAAAATAGTTTATTAGCAACTAGTTCAATTAAATAAACAATTATAAATAAATAGTAACCAACAAAATAAATAAATAAATAAATAAAAAAAAAAAGGTCATTCGCAACTGAGTTTAAACGATAATAATATAAATATAAATAAGTATTTTATTTTTTATATCTCATAAATATGTGAAAACGTGACATGGATTAGTTAACATAAATTTAAAATTGTTTATATGAATATACATATATAGAGTATATATACATAAATATTCATATAGATTGCACGTCACCAAGGATATGTAATTAATGCACTCTCGCAAGTAAACGAAATTTATTTATTCTTTCCAAACAAAAACCACAAATCGTTGAAACCACAACCGAAATCACTTTTTTATGGCAATCGACAAAAGCTCTAAAGGGAATTTTATTTGCAGCAATGTGAAAACAAATAATAAATAATAGAGAAGTTTGAAAGGGACATAAAAATTAGTTACTTTGGCTTTATGCAATATTTGTAGACTTATTTGAACGGAAATAGAAACCAACAAACTTTCATTATTGAACAGAAGCCGCATTTTCCTTTTTCTTTTAATTGTGATAATATCAAGTGAAAAAATTATACACGAGTTTTTAAATTTAAACAAAAACACTTGAAGTAAAATGTGCTCTAGTTATATTTTATCCATATTTTGCACATTTTTTAATTGCATTGCACAAATAACTGTAATGGAAAATAAATGATGTTTGAAATTCGCAGTTGCACTCGGATTGAATTAAACACACTTTAGTCAGTAATTAAATTAATGATTAAATTAAATGAGCGTTAAATAAGATAGTGAAATCTCGCCTAGTGCTTGTCCCCTTTCACATTTCAGTGGCAAATTCACACATAGCCCAGCACGACCAGGCGCAACAATTTTAAATTTTCAGAGAGCGAGAAAAATCATAGCATACTTTTAAGCTGTTGCACAAAGCTTAGAGTGGATGCGGATGAGGAAAGGGGTTTGGGGTTGGGGGAGAGTTTAAGTTTTACAGTAAATTGTAGTTTGTTACCTTTGAATTGTGTTAAGAATGCATTTTAATTGCTTTTGCTGCGAATTGTTTAAATTTAAACATTTATTTTTGGCTGTTGTTGTTGTGAACACACTTGAGTTGGAGTTTTGTTGCACGCATACACGCACTCACAGACACAGACACAGACACACACACGCAGGCAGGCGCATACACACACACGCACACACTGAAACGCGCGCGCGGGCGACGCCAAAAAGGCAATAGAGAAGTTTATTGTTGTTGCTGCTGTTGCTGTTTTTGTTGTTGTTGTGCGAGGGCAGCCGTCGAAGCGAAGCGCGACACTTGAGCTAGTTGTAAACGTTTCAAATATGTATATACATATATTCAAAAATATGTATATATTGTTGTTATTTTTAATAATTTCTAATTTAATTTTAATTAAAATTTAATTTGATATTGAAGTTAATTTGAATTTACTTTTAGCTTGCTTTTGCTTTTCTTAGTTTAGTTTTTGCACAAACTGTTGGGCGCAGTTGAGAGACGCTTGACGAACATCGAAGCAAACGCGGCCAGCTCTGCGAGTAGATTGCGTCCTGTCTGGTTGTACCCTAACGACTTAATGCGCTCAACGCAGCTTTTCGCACGACCATGGACCTGAGCAGAGCGCCAGGAATAGTCGAGCCTTCCAAGCATCCACGGCAAAGAGAGACAGATGCCGAGAGCGAGAGAGACATACATGAAGAAGGCGACCAAGAAAGAGAGAGAGAGCGCAACTCAACTGTTGTGTATGCTGTGGCTCAATGTTTGAGTGAAAGCTGCGCTCTCCACTGGAATGTTTACAGTTGAGCAGAGCAGCGACGCCGACAGCGACATGAGCATCGCGTGGGATGCTGCTCGCTGTTCGCTGCTTGCTGCTTGCTGCTGGTCAATGTCTCTATACCTGCAAAAATAATGGCGCTCGCTTCGGCAAACTTTTATTAATGAGCGACAAGTGTGCCCAGGCTGCTGCTGCTGCTGCTGCTGCCACTGTTACTGCAGCAGCGCGCTCAACATGTGCGCGCGTCCAAAAATGGCATAGTAAATTGCAAAAAAAAAAAAAATAATAATAATAATAATTGAGCTACGCGCTGCCAAGTCGCATCTCTCACACTCACTCTCTCTCCCTCGTCTCTCTCTTTCTTACTCTCTCAAATTCACGCCTGTTAATGAGTGCCTAACATTTTTCAGTTGACCAACAGCTGCTTCGATTGATAACGGTAGAGCCCAACTAGAGCCAAAGCTGCCTTTGAGCTACTGCACAGTGGCGCAAGCTACTACGAAAAATGTTGCGTTAATATCAGTTGATAACCTGCTTTCTCTTGTTGTTATTTATTTATTTGATTGAATTTTATTTATCGTAATTGTAATTATTGCTCATACTCATATTATATATGGTATTTTTAAAGCTGAACCATTTTAATAAACTAATCGAGTATTTTTAAGATCTATTTATATTTCTGTTGAGGGTAGTATATTTTTGAATATATAATTTTGTCTTATTAATAATTCCTATTAGTATAGAATATGTCAATACATTCCATTGTGTAATACATTCCATATGTAATTTCTAGATATTTAAGGATTGTTTTTTTTTGTATATATTTTTAAGTCATAACATAACCATCTAAAAATTAAGATCACATATGTTTTCTAAACAAATTTTGTTTATAATGGTAATGGTACTGTTATAAGTGTATATATACTTTATCTGAATGTGTGTAATGTTTGTTTTTTTAGAAGGCAGGCATTCTAAATAATGCAATAAACTAAAATAGTAACTTTAATTTCATATTTAATCCACACAGCTCTATTAGAAATTGCGCTTAACCCACTGTGCAATTATACGGAATCTAAATCTCCAAATATTTGCTTAATGCATGGCATATTTTAAAAGCATCCCATGGATTTTCTTTACATATCATTAACGGTATTCGATTCTCAAACGCTCTCAATCCACTGTGCAGATCGATTAAATAGTTGCAGTTGTCTTAGTGTCTGTTACGGATTTATTTGGAAGCTTAAGCATGAATAATGTAAACCAATAAAATTAAGTGCATTAAATCCAAATGCCTTTTGTTGTTGCTTAGCTGCGAAATGCGTCCTTGTTTGCAAAGCCCCGAAGCGAAATACTTAATGCAATCCGTAATATGAACATATTTTCTATATATATTCATAAGTATATATATGTACGTGTGTATATGTGATAGCCTCTCAGGTAATTGGTATTTTGGGTGTCTATGTAGGTCACATCACAGATAAATGCATTTGCGACTAATTCTAATTGCATTAATCAGGTTCAATTAATAAAATGTTGTGTCCGAGTGTTGGAGCCCTAGACTCTCTCCAATTGGACGAAGCGCTCGCGCTTATACTGATCCTCGTAGCTCTGCACAAAATTCAGGCGACCTTGATACTGCATATTCATGATGGTTTTCACCAGAGGCGGATGATCGTTGCCCAGCTCCAGCCACAGCTGGCCTCCAGGTCGCAAATGCCGGCAGGCCAGCTCGAAGACCAAACGAGCCACGCGCAGTCCATCCGAGCCGCCATCTAAAGCGTTTAGGTTCTCGTACCTGTGAAAGATGAGGACGAGATTAAATGTATATCAACACAATTCCTTAATGGAGTAAATTCCAAATAAATAAATAAGGGAATTAAAGCAGAGTAAAATAAAATAAGCAATAGTAACTAAAAAACTTAACTAGTGAAAACGAGAGTTGACAAAATAGTAAATAATAAATAATAATATTACGTAAATATTTCTATTAAAATATTACAAATTATTATAGAAATATATATTACTCAGTTATAATTCATGATTCACTTTTTTTTTTTTTTAATGTTAAGTCAGAGCTAAAAACTCCCTCATTATTACTCCATCTCTAAGTTCTCTAAGATGTACGTGTGTTTTCTACTTTCAAATTCAGTTAGATGCATAAGTCTTAGAATTATATCATCTTGTAATTTATCTATTCAAACTTCTTAAATTTTCCAACGGATAGCAAGATTTGTAGAAATAATAAAAGCCAATAAACCATAAATCTGAACATCAATCAATCCTTAAATTAGGCAGATAGTTCCAATTAAAATTATATCATAATTTCTATAAAAAGAAACATTTTTCAACGAATCGAATTTACAACAGCTTTCTGAGCTTTATCCCCTTTCAATCAATTTATCCTATAAATTTCTGTATCAACTAGATCAGGAATCCTATCCCAACTTACACAACAACCTCGGGATGCAGAAACTGAAACTCCTCGGTTTTCACATAGGGAGGATTGGAGATGATCAGATCGTATTGCTTGTCCTGCAGCTCAGTGGGCAAGTAGTTGTCCGTTTCCATGGTGTGATTGAAGATCTTGAAGCGCTGATGGAGCCCGAGCAGCTTGGCATTCTCCCAGGCCAGCTTTGTTGCGGCCTTGCTGCGCTCAATGGCCGTCGCGTCTACTTGAGGCAAAGCGTGCAGCATGGACAGGGACATGGCTCCAGAGCCGCAGCCGACTTCGAGCATATTCACATGCTCGACCTTGCGATAGTTCTCAATAACCAAGCGGACAAACTCCTCCGTTTCTGGGCGTGGTATGAAGACAGTGGGTGCCGTCTTCAGTGTTATGTCCATAAAATCCCATTCGCCGATAATGTGCTGCAGCGGCATGCGGGCGCAACGCGCTTCGAGGAAGCGCTCAAAGTCAGCTAGCTGCTCCGAGTTGAACTTCAGCTGGGCAAAGTCATCCGGCACGGTATTCTAGGTGCGCAAAAGGCTTACATTCAAAAGGTGTTTTTTTAGGTACACAGTGTATAGCTTACAAATTTTCGCCGCAGCACATGTGAGACAATGCATTTTAGATTAAAGTCAATGTCACTGACGCCCGCCTCCTTTAATTTGTCGCTCCATCCGTCGAGCGCCTCACGAACCTCAATCAAAGGGCCCACAGTTGGCGTTGTTGTTGTTGTCGCCGCTGTTACTTTTGCGCTGCTGCCGCTAAGTTTACTATTGCAGAACGAACGCCTTGCAATTTGCGTCGTTCTCCGCAGCGGCTGCGTTAGATATTTTAACATTATTTAATTTAGCTTTATTACCTAACGTATTGATTAAAAATTTTGTGCCGACTTTGCGGGACGAATTTTACAAAACAGCTGTTGGTCTATTAATCGCCAGCCGCCACAATATGAATCGATAGTATATAGAGATGAGTAAATATGATCAACTTTGAAAAATATCACAAATTAATATTTATTTCGTGATTCAAATATGTAAAATAAAAATTCTAAATTAATTAAAAGCTAACTAAAAGAGGAAAAAATCCAATTTATTACAGCAGTGCACAAAAAAGACTATACGACTAATTACATTTGAACTATACATAACAAAAATTAAAATTGATATACAGTACAAAAAAACATAATATATATACATACATTTATGTATAAATGAAAAAATTATTGCACATTTTCTTGTTTATTGCACTCAACTGTCTGGATCGTCTACTTTGGGCGCTAAATAATAGCGTATATAGCCATAATCTTCGATAGGGTATTCCACAAGTAACGGAACATCGGCTGCCATGCCGATCTTCACTTTTTCCGCCAGGGGCGTGGCACGTGTGAACGTGTTCAAATATCGACCGGCAAACGAGAGTGTTACGGGCTCATCTACCTGTAAGGTAACCTCTCCTTTGCTAGTCTCGCTTAGCTTTATGTTCGCAGATCCCATCTCACCGTTAGCAGAGAACTTGATGCCGTTCTTGGAGCAGGCGATGACCACCGACTCGCTAAACACGGCCAAGTCGCGGCAGATCCGGGCGAACTCTGCGGCTGGCATGTGGATAACGCAGCTGTACTCTGTTTCAGGTATGGCCAGGTGCTCCTGGTCCAGATTGAGCAGGCGCAGCTCGTAGTCGGCCGTGCGCTCCTTGCCCACCGACTCGAAACTGAGCTCGATTTTGTCCGCCTTGTCCGCAGCCTTGATGGTGACTGCATCATCTCCATTGGCGCACTTCAGCACCTTCGTCAGAGATTTGAGATCCAGCCCAAGGGAAACGTTCCGACTGCATTTATACTTCTCAAAGTAATCACTGCGCAGGCACAGGCAAACCAGAGAGACGTGCGAATTGTCCATGGCTTGCAACTGAAAGATAATTCTGTAATTCTGTAATTGTTTACCTTTTCAAAGGCCGCGACTCACCTGTATTCCCATATCGCTGCAGTCCAATGTGCTCTGGTTCAGTATATCCCTGAGCGCATCTACAATCTTCTTTAATGTTAAAGTGCTGGAGAGCCGTGCCTCAAACATGTTTACAGCTTTTCGTGATGAAATTCAAAGTCCATATAATAGATACAAATAGGAAATGCTTCTTCATGTGGGCTATGAAATGCCCTGTAAAAATTATAGTTGTTCAATGAATGTTAGCGAAATTTGTATTTAAACAAATAAAAGCCACTTGTTTAAGTTTTTTTCCTTCAAGGAAAAAAATCAGTAAATTAGTAATTCATTCTATATATATTCTTTTAATTGTCTATTTATTTGTCAACAACTTCGAAAGGCGATTGTAAAAGTTATCGACTGCCGCCTCTTTCTATGTTTCAAGAATGTGAAGGATCTGATTGAATAAAACGGTTATATACTGAATGAAATGAGAACAATCTTTGCTACAAATGAAAATAAGTCTGTAATGATTATTATTATATCCCATATAAAATAAGAAATATGAAATAGACTTAGCGTTATTGCATGTATATCGACTCTATGTTTTGTATATCGACATCCACTTCCGTCTATGCTAGAAATGTTAACGTGATAGACGGAATATTTAAATAAATAATAATCACAAAAAAAAACTTAAGTAAAAGATATATCCATAAATTTAATTTTAAAATCATGCGTACAAATAAAATGTTTCGGTTTTGCAGTTTTGTTAGTTTTTCAACAATTCACCAGTCGATTTTCCTATCGACAGCCGCCACATTAGACAAGCGAAGTTTGCTGCAACAGCTGTTAAAAACAACACTCGCAAAAACATATTTTGCTGGCAATTTGCGAATTACAAAATTGATTATAATTATTTTAATATGTTAATAAAGTCATCAAATGTCCGCTAATGTAGTCTTATAATTAATAAAGTTGTGCAAATGTCTGTCACAGAATCGAATGATTGGTTGCTTTGGTGTCGCCTGTGCGCCAAGGAGGACCTCCAAGGAAATATAAATGTGTTTTTAAAGAGTGAACAAAGGCTGAGTGCAGCTAATGATGCCGTCAGCGACATGGCATTGGCCACGGCTATCGGCAAATACTTCTGGGTCAATGTGAGTGGCTGTTTGCTGAATCAGGTTCCATAAATATATATAAAATAAATATATTTGTAGATGACTCGTGGAGAGGAGCTGCCAGAAACGATCTGCAGAGAGTGCCTGTCGCTGGTCACCTCGTTGGTGAACTTCTCGGATCGCATCACGCGCGTGCAGAAGCTCTACTGTATATTGCAGAGCAGGCCAAAGGAAGCTGTCAATATACAGGAGCTGCGTCGACGATTTGGACTGCAGGAGGAGGCGGATCAGGAGTTGCGTACGGTAACTGAGGTGCACTACGTGGAGGAGAAGCCCAAGCTAAATGAGCTAGATGAAGTGGCGCTGGAGTTGGAAAACCCGCTCACGCCAAGCGGACAGAAAGTGGACAGCAAGATTGATGAGGTAGAAGTTCCAGCGGCAGCAGAAGCAGTAGAAGATGATGAGCATGAGGAGGAGGAGGAAGAAGAGGAGCATGGGGTAGAAGACGAAGGAGAAATAGAAGCAGACGCAGCTTCAATTGCTGATAATGAGGAGCAACCTGATGAACAGAAAAAGGAGGAGGATAATCTGTTGAATCTCTGCGCTGAGGCAGACAGCTTGAACTCATTGGACACCAACCCCTGCCCCATCCAGCCCAAAGAAGTCAAAGCGAGGAGAGGGAAATCCTTTTCATGCAGCGAATGCCCGCGCATTTATGCACTTCCCCAGACGCTGCTGCGGCACATGCGGCAGGATCATAGCCAAGCAGGGGCAGAAGCAGCTGGAGCGGAAGCGGAAGTGGCAGCGGCAGATCCGCCAGCCGATAAACTGTACTGCGAGCAGTGCCAGAAGAGCTTCCGTTCCCGTTACCAGCTGCAGAGGCACCAGCAACAGCACCTGCCCATGCCCCAGAGGAAGCGTTTTCCCTGCCCCATCTGCAGCAAGCAGTTCACAACGAACGCCTCAGCCCAATCGCATGCGCAGTACGCCCACCAGGAGGAGCAGCGCCCACGTCCGGTGATCTGTGAGCAGTGCGGAATCGCGGTGCACTCGCTGCACGCCCTGAAGGAGCATCTGCTCAGCCACACGGACTACGCGCCCTTCGAGTGCGACGTGTGCAAGAAGTGCTTCAAGAGCATGAGCCGGCTGAAGCACCACAAGGAGACGCACGATCCGCACAAGTACATCTGCCCGGAGTGCGGCATGCAGCTGAACTCCCGGCCCACGCTCAATCGCCATCGGCTGGTCCACTCGGACCAGATGCAGCACAAATGTGACTACTGCGGCAGGGAGTTCAAGCGCGCGAAGGCGCTCAAGAATCATCTCATCCTGCACTCGGGGCTGAAGCCCTACTCCTGCGACTTCTGCGAGCGGACGTTCGCCAACGGCTCCAACTATCGCACGCACAAGAAGAAGTCGCATCCCGAGGAGCTGGCTGCGCAGGAGGCGGCGGGCGGAGGCAAAACCTACAATCGAAACATACCCAAACTGGAGGCGCTTAAAGCTTTGTGAGTGCAGCTAAGGAATTGGCTAGGCTTCCACTCTATATATACTTTTCTCTTTAACTACAGCACCAAGAACAAGGACAATCTATCGCCGGTGGCCACCAAGCAGAGCGGGAACTTTGCCTTCGGCAAGAAGCCAAAGAAGGCAGCCGCAGCAGTCGGAGAAGCAGCCAATCTCGTAGCTGCTGTGGCAGCGAGCTCCGCCTGCACATCTGTCATACCCGCCATAGAGAGCATTTACAGCCACATCATGAAGCCCGAGCAGCAGCAGTTAATCCTGGCCAGCGATGGCAGTGCCAGCATTTTGCCAGTGGAACAGCCGGAATCCAGTCAGATCTTTTCGTATTAGAATACAGAATCAAGCCATAGACGTCAACTAGCGCAGGCTGCGAATCCCGCCCAGCGTTCTACTTCACGCGTAGACGTGGCAAATGCCAAGTAAATGCTTTCCAATTAGAATCCAACACTAAGTGCAATAGTGCAAATGTTATCCAAGAAGCTACCGCTATGAAGAAAACTGTTGAGATCATAGAATGAAACTCTAATTATTATCTTAAAAACAGCATACTTTAATCTTGACCAGCTAGCAACTAGAATTAAAATTCCAGAGTTTGGATTCCAGTTGGGTATTTAGCTATCGCAATTCCACCAACAGCACCAACTCTCCAACTAGAATATATGCACTGGTATTTCCAATTGGGCGCGCTTATTTGAATCTAGCTAACTCTCTGCGCATGTCCACTTCAAAAGGCGGGCGCACAGCCACCCCATCTGTGCATGTGTGTGAGTGCGCGTGTATGAGAAGATTTTACATATATATTTTAGGGGCATAGCCATTTGGGCAATATCCTTTATAAAGGAATTTAGTTCAGTTGACAGCGTGCGCTTCCTCGTGACTGCAACGGCTGAGAGTTTGTTTAAAATTTGTAATAGACTAAAAGCAACGCGAGAATACAAGTGTAATTAAAGCAAATTAAATGCTGCACTTAATCGCATGACAGAGTTCATTAAAATGCGTTAACTAACGCACTTAAAATACAATAAAAAAATAAAATTAAAAACGGTTTTTGTGCAGTGAGCGGAAAATAAAAAAAAAATCGATTTCTCGCCAATGAAAACAAAGTGGCTTAAAAAGCTTTAACTTAAAGACAGGCAATTTCAAAATTCAACAAACAGAACGTAAATAAAATAGAATTGCCTACAATTCATAAATGAAGTTATTAAAATACATTTAATTCAATATTTACATACATGAAATCAAAATCAAATCTAATGCATAGTCAAACGAAAAGCCGCACTGTCGACTAAGAAAGAAAGTAGCTGTTGGAGCAAACGAATTTAATGAAATTTTATCAACTGCATATAAACAAATAAAAAAGTAAATAATAGAACGACTAGATTTATTTAAACAATTTTTTTGGTAGCAGCTGCTTAATGCTGCAGCCCTGGTCTTCGAAGTTAACGTGACCATTTGAGTGCTTTAACAGTGCCATTTCGAGTTGAGTTACTGTTAAATCAACATAAGCGTAAAAACGAAAGAAAAAACAAAACGCGTCGCGCTGTACGCAAAGCGCAATTGTGTGAAAAGTGCGAAATATTTAACGCAAATTCCAGTGGGCAAGTTAGTATCCAATAACTGTAAGTGACAAACGTTAAAACAAACGTGCAGCGTTTGTCTAAACAGCGTTATATAGATCACTGCCTCAACCGTCGAAGTCGGCGTTTTTCACTTGTTTTTACGCACACACACACGCGCGTGTATGTGTTTGGGATAGTGAGTGTGCTTGTGTGTGCATGTGTTTCTGTTTCTGAAAAAAAAATCGATTCGCTCGTAATTTTCGACTCTAATTGTGAATTTAAACAATTATATTGCTATGCTCAGTCAACGCCGGCGTCAGCGTCAGCAGCGCAGCCTAACATGTGTTGCCTAACTGTTGTTGTTGTTGGCGTTGCTGCTGCCGCGGCTGCGGCTGTTGTTGCTGTTGTCGCCGAACGGGTCCAGCGACTGCGTAGGCGGGCCTGAACACTAGCCAGTTTATATGTTTTGGTAACAACAACAAAAACAATAATAATAATAACAACAACAACACCAACAACAATTCAACAGCGCGCGTCAGTCGGAAAGTTGAAGCAACAGCGCATTCTAATTGGACTCTGTCCTATGTTGCACTGTTAATCCCCCCACCCCACTCGCCCACAGACCGTTAACCACAATAACCAAAAACTGCAGCAGAAGCAGCAGCAACAAGCAAAGTTTTGTGACTTATCGGTACTTGCTCTATATATATATATATGTATATATGTATACGCGTGTTTGTGTGTGTGTGTGCGTGTGTTTTATGCACAGTTCCAAAAGTGAAATAACGGTATATTGTTTTCCTGTTTTGCAAAGTGCTCCAATTGGAAACTGATAAGATATACATTGACCATGCCCATTAAAAGGCGTTAATGCTGAAATTTCATAACATTAAACATACTTGGAAGTGGAGTTAATCTATGCCGGTAAGAAAAACAAATTAAAGATAAGATTAGCATTAAGATTTACCTGCAGCTGATTGAAGTAAATTCGAACTTTACAAGCATTTTAAACTATTTGAGATCGTTTAAATTATGTTTGAGCGTAACTGCAATTTGAGAGGAGTCACTGTTTGAGGGGCACTGACTTTTAAAGTTTTACAGCCACTCTTCCATTACAGGTCTCTTTAGATCATGTTGCATAATATAGTTTGCTGCATAATATAGTTTGAGAGTCACTGAGTTAATGTCTGATAGTGACTGCAGCTAGTTTGCTATTGCAGGGTATTACGCATTCGTTGTTCTCTCTCTCTTGTTGTTTATCTTCTGCTAGACGCGAACCGCATTATCCTTTTGGCTTGACCCAAATTGCGATGCCCTTCGGTACTACGTTTTTGTTTTTGTTGTTGTCTTCTTTTGTCCAAACTTTATTGCACGTACAGCAACAGCACCTACACGCCCCATACACCGCCCCTTTTTGTTATCATTTAATGTGCGGCTAGTTAATTGCCCCCACCCACCCCGCCAAGCTCGAGCGCTGCCCCTTCACCCAGCTGGGAAAAAACTCTAGCAAACTAAACTGTCGCCTTCAACTATTTTTTATCAGCTGGCAAAGTTTTTAAGAGCGTTTTGTTAGCGCCCTTTGTTTGTTTTCTTCGTTTTTATTTTTTAAATTAAAATTTTGCATGCCCTTTCTTTTAGCTGTCTCATTAGTTGGGCGGCTGTCAAAACTAAGAATTTCCTTATTGAAATTGCTTCGTTCCGAGCCTAAGCAGTAATCCTTGCTCCGCTCCTTGCTCCTCTGTGCTGCTTTCCGCCTCTAATCGAAACCGGAATCAATAAGCTCTGCGAGCATTTCTCCTGCTCATTTCCTCCCTTTGCGAAAAATTACTTTTCATTTGCTGTGTGAATGGTAAGGGGTGAGAGGTGTGGGTGAGGGTTGAGGGGAATAAGGGAACAATGGCGGAGTGCTCGGGGGGTTGCTCTGCACTTTAATTAGTTCGCATTTTTGGCAATTTTTGAAATTGAGTTTGATTTGGCTCTCACATATGGATGCATTTTGTTGTTCGTCCTGCCGGAAACAAGGAAACACGGATCAAGGGCTGCAATCGGGTTTTCTTGACTAGGGTCAGCTCCTGCATTCTTTGACTGTGGCACGGCGGGCGGGAGCGAGAGCGGGCGCGGGCGCGTCGTCCTCAATGTCTATTTTAACTCTTGTGGGGGAATGGGACCTATTTAATTTATAAATAAGTATGTCAAGGCAGTTGGGAAATTAAACTGAGCTATGATAAAGCGACGAGGGGTTTCGGCACGGCATCCCATTGATTATGAAAAGGAAATGAAAATCTATGAAAGCATGTTTATGCAATTTGATTTATATCGAGATAAATAGATTCACGCTGTCAAATGCTATTATCGGGACAGTTGGTAAAAGCATAAAGTGCATTTTGTTAGTTAATTATATAAGTATATTTAATATTACATTAGGAAACAATAAGACTCATGCTAAAACATTCTATAAGAAAGACTTTGTATATGAAATGCAGTATTTACTTTTTACTTACAAGCTTATATCTATTTATATTTCATATTTGTTACGAACGGGTAGATCTAAGAGAGTATACCTGGTATTTGATATCTAAATAACTAAAGGTTTGACGTTATCGAAGGCAATAATCGGGGCAAGA
The DNA here is from genome assembly GCF_054131065.1 of Drosophila arizonae. NCBI lineage: Eukaryota > Metazoa > Arthropoda > Insecta > Diptera > Drosophilidae > Drosophila > Drosophila arizonae. The sequence continues at coordinate 29,247,239 of NC_142923.1, read as the reverse complement.
GTATTAAGGAACGAGTAGACTTGTTATTCAAAAGTTATTATTTGAAATATATTTTATTTAAAATAGAGAGCTTTTTTATATATAGTGGAAATAACTATTATTTAATATACATTGTAATTTACTAAGAGTTAACTCTCACGTTTCCTGTTATAATGTTGGATGAGCTGATATGAAAATTAAAAAATTGAAGCACATTGATTTCTTTAATTATTAAATAAATAATAAGATGGTTTTAAAAATATATTAGGAATTTAATAGCTATCAATGTTTATATTTTTTAAATATTGATGAAACACTTGTTTTCCAACTACTCTGTTATCATGGTATATAAGGAGTGAAACCAATGACGAGAGATACTTCTGAAATTAGAGTTTAGCAAGCACCGTTTGGTTTTTGAAATTTGTGGCCATATAAATTGTTGACGTATTGTTACATTATTATTACTAGTATTGCTGTTCTTGTTATTATTATTATCATAACCTGCTTACTTACTCAAAGTTAAGATTTCACAATGCAAATCTCGTGTTTATTCATAACCCAGCCATCTAATTCACGAATTGGGACTATCCAAGCTATCTATCTAATTTCAACATTGAACTTTATAGCACAATTTTCATGCCATCTATTTCTATTCGTCATCATTTAACTCATTATCATAACTCATCAATGCCATCAATTTCTTTAATCCCTCGAAATCGAAATCTTTCTTTTTTTCACCCTGAGTACAGAACTTAGACTGAAAAGAAGTTATAAATAGATTATCCTTAACATTTTTATCTTATACCTTTATCATGTACTTGGTTTAATTAATCTTAATTTAAACGCAGATTTAGCGCGATATTTTATTTTGCTTATTTAATTGGATCTATCTACTCTCATTTGTCACTGTTTGCCTTATCGATATCGAAAAGTCTTGTCCATCCATCATCGTAGACTTCTTTTCCATAGTGTGTAGTTTTTGTTCCATATTGTGTTTTCGGAAGGCCTTTGGCAAATCCCACGCGCTCTTAACTTGGTCAACAGAGTTGTCCATTTTGTTATCAAAGTCTTTCAATCGTTTGGCTTAGTTGGCCTTTTACCAGTGCCCACGCTTAAGCCCCTAAATAAGCCACCCGACATACGCATTCGCATTGGCATTCGCATACTTAAGGCACATCATATTGATAAGCCTTGGCCAACTTTTGGCAGGCTTAGACATTCTCTATCTCGCTTCCTCGCTCGCTGTCTCTTTCTTAGTTGTTTTGCTTTCAATTCTTGAAGTGCTGTCGAGCCGTTGTTGAAAACAAATGTTAATGCTTGCACTAAAACAGATTAGGGAAATCAAAGAAGCCATTCATTTATGAAATAGCTTTTAGTGTTTAACTACTAATACTGCAATTATTTGAATTCAAATATTTAATTGATATAAAAAAAAATAGATAGTAATATATTCTTCATTATTTGAATTATAATTTCCAATCGATATCATAATAATATATAATATAAAAATATAGAGGTCACAAAGTTTTTAAATATTTATAGAAAATTCATTGGGGACTATAGATAAATGTCGGGTGTTAAAAATACATAAAATAAGGCTTATACAGCATTTAAAGGAGAATTCTATTTTACTGTTCCATTCAATTTGATTTCTGTGTGAATTTTGTGCATTAAATATGTACATCATTACTAGTAATATATTATTACATAGTAATAATAAAATAATACTTTGAATTTTTCTTTTTTATTAAATTTACTAATTGAATATATTGAAAATCATTTCTAATACTTTTATTCACGTATAATTTCATAAAAAGTAAAAAAAAAAAAATAAAACAACAAAACAAGTATGGTGGAAAAAATGTCGCATTCGGCTCGTCGTAAACTACTCAATATTTTTGAATTAAATAAAAAACATTGTTAAGATGTGCCAATTCCTAATAATTTGAAATTATTTGTAATGAATTATCTCTTAAGGCTTCGCTAAAATCTGAGACTGACCTCTTCATTTAAAAAGCGACTTATGTTCTTTTTAGCGCGCGAACCTCTTGGTTTTTTATTATCTTGAAAACGAACACTTTTCAAAAATCATGTTTAGCACATATTAAGAGCTTATTAGTTGCTAGAAGATTCGCTATTCTTCAAAATAAAAAAAAAATTTGATGGCATTTGTTTTTTTTACTTAAGAAACGTACGAATGACACATTCGACACACTTGTCCATATATATATTTATATGTATCAAAATAAATATAAATAAAAAACCAAAAAACTTCGGTCAAAGAGAAAAACCGCAAGAGGGTGTAGTGGGTGGGGTCTTTAATCGTCAACTGCTGAAACCGAGGAGATCAATCCAACCTTACTAGTTGGGATCAGGAAGAAGAACAGTTTGAAGAACAGTTTTCATATTTTAGGTCAGCCGCCAGCCAATTAGGGTGTCTGCAGAGTCTTGGGCAGCCACCAACCTACGTAGCAATTTCCTTTAAGATAGTTGTAAAATTTAATAAAAACTCTGAATCTATAATAATACGTTTAATATTCCTTAGCTCTAACTCAGCTATAATTCTACTTATATTTATGTCAAAGAAATTCTATGTTTTGTGAGGCACAAATATTTGAAAGCTTTTCTGCAGATTTTTAGTCTATGTAGAGTTTTCCATAAGTAGCTTATTTAGGTCTAAAAGCTTCTTCCCACTATAAGCTTTTGTATAACAGTTGTAAAGGGTGTTAAAGCGCAAAGCATATAAGAAATCTGTGCATTTTTAAACTGTCCCAGCTACTATACAAACTGTAATATAGCTAGACCAAAACGAATGTGAAAATGTACTGTAGCATAGACTAGAAATGAAGCACAGCCTCATTTTGATTTCTATAAGAAAATAAACTGTTATATTCTAACTGTTAGAGCGGAAGTCCCTTCCGTTGAATGCGAAACTTTTTGAGCTTATAACAGTTGTTTCATTTACTAAAGTACAGTTTAGTGTCCAAATAATACAGAATACTGTCCTATTCACCAAGTTCTAACACCCTCACCAATGCCGTGCACTTGACTTAAGTTCTTAATACACTGATTTTCTGTTTGCAATAGGTTCAGGGCTAAGTAAGCTATATTATTTTGTGCTAATATATAATAGTTTCTAGCGCTAGAATATTGACTTTATTCAATATTTGAACAGTATAAAAGTAAGTAATTAATGAAAACACCTTGAAATTTTTTGATTCTACTTCAGTTACATTTCAGTGGAATTTGTGGCTTCTCGGGTGGTTCCATTAGCTAAAGTTGTATGCCAGTCTTTTCGTATGACTGCTTGATTTGCTGAATATTTGGTCATTCGAGGGACCAAACTGTCCTTAAAATAACAGTTACCTTTATAAAAGTACAATACTTGTATAACAGTTTTTCGAGCTCCTAAGTGAGTTGTTAAAGCTGTCGGTATAGTTAACAGTTTGTATGTATGTTATGTTATGTTATGGTATGCCATGTATGTAGTGTTATACCTCAGTAGCTTATAAGTAGATAACTTATAAATGTAGCACAGGCTACTTCCTTGACATTAGTCTTATAAAATGATTCTTGCATCTTATACTAGACTCCCCAGTGTGCTATAAAAGAATTTAGTCAATACTTGAACCCTAAATAAAACGAAAGTCCTCTTTATATCCCCTGATGTGCCTGAGCTCCTTTCAAGAGGAAAAACAACCCCTAACTGTGTGGGTACATTTCATACAACCCCGCTGCAGTTTTCACTCATTCCCCTCTTTTATGTCATCCTCTGAGCCGAGCTGCATGGACCGTTAACTAATGAGTCGAATGCGTCTTAGCCAAAATGCCACATGCAACCACTGGGAGGCGACGCCGAGGCTTTGGTTGCTTAAAAAATGGCACGCATATAAATTGCGCGTTATTATCCTTGCAACTGCAGCGGACAGACAGATCCCTTGACGGCCACAATTCTCCTGCATTTTTTTCATGTTTGCTTGAATTTTTTTTTTTTTTTTATATATATATATACATTTAGTGCGGGAGTATAAATAGAGAAATGGGGGGATAGAGAAAAAACCAAAGCTTTTACTTTAATTAAATGCGTGCGTGTGCTGGCAAGTCGCTATTTAGAATTTTCTGTTGCTACTTTTGTCTGGTGTTTTTGTTGTTGTTGCTGTTGCAGTTTCTGATTAACGGTAGCTGCTTTGGATCTGGCTTAGACAGATACCGCTACACGTATACGCCCTCGCTCCCTGCTCGCTTGAATTGCGCATAGCATATTTTTATGCTGATTGAGTGGGGCTTATCTGGAAGTAAACGATGTCGAGCTCAGCTCGTGCCAAGGCCCTCGACGAGCTATATAACAACATAACTCATATGATCCCCCAACGTTATGTCAATTGTAAGCAAATCAGCGCCCAGGCCCATAAAAAACCGCAGCCGAAGACAAATGTTATTATTAAAACAAGTAAGAAAACTCTAGTCGAGAGTGCTCGACTAGATACTACCCTGAACCCAACAAATAAAAATGCTCATTTAGTATGGCTGAAATTTCAATTTCGATGTATTTAAAAATATAAATAAAATACCAAACTCATTTAATAAAATATAAAAATATTTTGAAATAATTAAAAAAAAATTAACATCAGTTGCATCGATCGGGATTCGAACCGCGACTCCTCGATCGAGCGTCATGCTGCTAACACACTAGGCCACCTCACTCCTGCTAGTGGCGCTGGCAAAACTCAAATAGATTCACTGCTGCAGCGCCATCTACCAAAACTAAATGAAACTAACTGCTGATGTGATTCTAAGAATCTGCTAGAATAACCAAACTATTAAAAACGCACATAAAGTATAGTTAAAATTTCAATTTCGGTGTATTTAAAAATATAAATTAAATAGAAAACGTATTTATGAAAATATAAAAATATTTTGAAACAATTAAAAAAAAAAACATCAGTGTTGCACCGATCGGGATTCGAACCGCGACTTCTTGATCGAGCGTCATGCACCTAACACACTAGGCCACCCCACTCCTGCTGGCGGCGCTGGCAAAACTCAAATAGATTCACTGCTGCAGCGCCATCTACCAAAACTAAATGAAACTAACTGCTGATGTGATTCTAAGAATCTGCTAGAATAACCAAACTATTAAAAACGCACATAAAGTATAGTTAAAATTTCAATTTCGGTGTATTTAAAAATATAAATTAAATAGAAAACGTATTTATGAAAATATAAAAATATTTTGAAACAATTAAAAAAAAAAACATCAGTGTTGCACCGATCGGGATTCGAACCGCGACTTCTTGATCGAGCGTCATGCACCTAACACACTAGGCCACCCCACTCCTGCTGGCGGCGCTGGCAAAACTCAAATAGATTCACTGCTGCAGCGCCATCTACCAAAACTAAACGAAACTAACAGCTGATGTGATTCAACGAATGTTTTTGTTGTAGCTGCTGCACGTGCGTTTGTTAATTGGCCAAATATTTGATTATTTTTTATTAATTTTTGACTGAACGGAATTTAATGAAACTTTCAGCATATGATCTACATATTATATTGAATATTTGAGAAATTTGAAAAAAGAAAAATCATTCACAATTAGCTATAGAGGCATCTGATTTGAACTTGAATGTTTTTACTCGATAAAAACATAACGGGATGATTTATCGAATTTTAAAAGCAAACTCGACGTCCGCGCTGTATATACGGTCATTTAAAAAAAAAATTCAAGTCTCTAGCTCTTATATCTTCGGAAATCGACGCGTTCAAACATACGGACAGACGGACAGACGGACAGACGGACAGACAGACAGACGGACAGGGCTAAATCGACTCAGCTCGTCGCCCTGATCAAGAATATATATACTTTGTGGGGTCTGCCACGCCTCCTTCTGCCTGTTACATACATTTCAACAAAACCATTATACCCTGATTTCCCATTTTCAATGGGTTCAGGGTATAAAAAATGGCCAAACGCGTATATACAAAAAAATGAATATAAAGAAACAATGGCAAAAACGCGTTTATGCGAGGGCAGTTATAGAAGTTTGTGAATAAAGAAAGTAGGAAAAATAGCACTGCTTAATTTATTAACTAATAAATATATTAACAATAAGACAATTTAATTTAAAAGAAAATATAATTTGACTTTGAAAATTTTATGTTAAAGGTATTAATAGGGAGGTATCATCCTTAAAAAAAAAAGTAAAGTATAATAATGCTTACAGAATTTTCTATATATACATATATGTGTGTATCTGTTGATGGTTATCAATATTAAAGCTCGTCAATAAATATATTAATACATATAATAATATCACAAAATTACAATTGTAATATTATAAATAATTTTTATAATATTATATTTTTACTTATAAGTTGAGCTCTTGAAAGAGGACTATCATCTTTGAACAAATTTGGATTTATAAATACAATACAGTAGAAAACCAATAATTTGAAGATACGAAATTGAGATAGAATTTCTTTCAAGAGGATCGAACTTTTTTCGACTTATCGCGATTTTCGAATTAGCGGGGCACGAATTATTGAGACTCGACTGCAATGCCTATTCAAATTACTTTTATTTGAATTTACATCAATTTTTAATAATAAAATAAAATAACTGAATATATCAATATTTTATCGTAAAATTAATATTTTATAATCATAAATAATCCATTAAATGAATTGGGCTTTTCCCAATATATATTTATATATGTATGTACAAATATGTATTTTTTCTAAATGTTCCTTTAAAATATAAAATATTTCAATATTTCATCGTTAAGTAGATTAACTGCTATTAAATTTCGAAGAATTTGAGCTAGCGCTCAAAGCAGTTTTCGTACTGTGCTTAACTTTTGTGTAGACCCGCATTGTTTACTGCTGTTGCCCAGCACATCCTTTAAGCAATAAAATATCAAGCTAAAAGCCCTTCAAAATGACAGCCAGTTGTTGTTGTTGCTGTTGTTGCTTTTTGTTGATGCTGCTGTGTTGCTGCTGCCGTTGCTGCTGTTGCTGCTGCTGTAAGCGTCTGCTATAAATTTGAAGTATTAAAACAGATATCGAATGGATTATTTTTAATATATGAGCATGCATACAGAGTTTGGCCAGAGTTGGCCCCGAAAACTGCAGCCAGGCAGATTGCGGGCGTAGAGCCGACTCCGACGGCTGCCAAGGCGAAACGCAATTAGCCCCTGCAGCAATTGGCCTCGCCCTCACCCTCACACCATGCCTACGCTCTACAAATTGCCAACAGCAGCAGCAGCAGGAGGAGCTGTAGGAGTGGCATCTACATTCGCATTCACATCCTCAACCGCACTCGCATTCGCATCCGCATCCACATCCGCATTGGCAGTGCCAACAACGCAGCTGGCATTTTCCGCTGCGTAATCCTTTTATTAATCCCCTTGGCTTGGGCTAAGATCCTTTACACTGCTGTTGGCACTTTTGCAAATCATGAAAAAGAAACCCAACAAGCACAAGTGCAGAAATAATAGCAACAGGAGCTAGAAAAGCCTAAATCGAACGACTACTTAAATACCCTGTGAGCAGGAATATGCTTGTTATAGATCTGAATGATAATACTTAAATCTGTAGTGAATAAAATAATTCTTTTATTTAAATTGTGATTTTTTATGCCCTCTATATTTTTTATCATTTTAAAATCTGGATAATAAAGTTATAATGTAATAATTCAGAAATATATTTTGATTTTGTATCATCCGTGTTTTAGGTACTTTTAAAATCGGCTTTTGAAACTCTTCCTTAATTAAATAATAATACCCAAGATCTATCGAACAGAAAATTCCTTTCCTTCAACTAATTGTTTAGTCGATCATGGTCCGTCTGCCCTCGTCTACTGGGCACAAGTTTATGTTACCCCTTTTTTTAAACATTTTTATAGGCTAAAAGAGAGTGAAAAAAAAAACAACTAACCAACATAAAATTAAGATAAATATGTGGGTGTGGAACATATGCCAGAGGATTTGCACGCTTTGGTTTGCCCGGCTAGTTCGCAATTTGTTGCTACGCTTAGCAAAGATTAAAAATTAATTGCGCAGGGTTTGAGAGGGTGCGAGCAGGAGAATAACTTTTACACAATTTGTGTTGATTATTTCTGTTTGCGCAGCAGCAGCTGCTCTGCTCGTCAAATGCCTAAATTGTGTTCTGCGTTTTTTCATTAAGCGAATTAATCAGACTTTGTCCCGTTAAGTCGCTATACTCCTAGTCACCTCACAACACTGGTTAGCGAAAAAACAGCTTACTTCTCCGTCCCTCTCTCCCTCTGTCTCTCCCTCTCGCTCGCGAGCTCTTTTATAGCGCTTTGTGCAGGCGCCGCATTAAAAATTCAGAATGCACTTAACGAGGCATAGCGCGTAGACCGATAGCCAGGACGGCATAATATGATACACAGCAGCAGAGCACTCGTGGCTGGCAGGAGAAGGAGGTGCGTTGGGGCGACTAAAAACCCATTTTGAGCGCTACACAACACTCGGCATTCCGCACACCGTCAGACGCTTGGCCAGTACTTAAGTTAAATCGCTCGAAAACGCGAACTTTTAGAGAAACCTTATTACTATCAATAGAGCCAAGCCGATGGGCTGGATTATGGATGAATTTCAGCATGAATTGCAAAGCTCCTTCGCACTGGGCTTGGCTCAAAGGATCGAATGTTATGAGAGGCAAAAGAGGAGCAGAAATCAATAATAGAGAAATTATATTTTCCATCTGCATTTAAGGGTAAACAAAAAACCTTGAGTTTTTTAAGAATCTAATTATTATGTTAAATTTAATTGGTGTCTTTTATCTCTGATCTGTCGATTAAACCAATTGATTTTTTTTTTCTTCAGTGAAAATGATTTTGTTATTCAAATATCCAATAGTTCATTAAATATAAAGTGTAAACTTGCAAAGTTCTTGCTTGCCGAAACTTTTCATCCCCAACTTTGCTGTTGTTGTTTATCTTTTTAAGGTTTATATGCTTAAAGTCTGGGCAAAAAAAAAAAAAACAAAATATATATATATATATATATATATATATATATATATATATTGTAAATCTTTTTGAGTTGTCGGCACTTTATCAACATTGGCGCAACTTGTTTAGCATTTTGCTAAATACTGTTGTTGTTGTTGTTGCTTTTCTTGTTTTTTTTTCGCTCTATATATTATTTTAGCCTTTTCACGCACCACGCAACGGGGTTGAAAAGTTAATTCAATTAGCTTGACTCTGCCACTTAAGCTGGCTTTTAATAATAAGCAGTCAGCTAAGTACTTTGCCTGGCAACATTCTCACAGAAACGGGACACAAGGCGAAGCTGCGAAGGTTACGGATGTATCTAATTTTTTAAACAATTTTTAAGGAAGAAAATGGTGGCTACTGATTAATCTAGTGTACAAACAAATAAGAAAGTTTAAATAGATATAATTATCTTGAGGAAAGGTAAATAGTAACTTCAAAAAATAATATTATAAGAATGTAATTTGTTCATAAAAAATATAAATCAAAGTAAAATAAAAAAAGAAGATATGTATATACATAGACAAAATGTTTATAGTAATGGAAAGAATTAATATAGAACAATTTTTTAAATATTTTTTTATGTGCGATCTGTTATAATGTTAACAATAAGCTAATTTTGGGGACTCATTTTAGATAGCCGAATGATAGGAGTTCCAGTGAACTCAATGCTGATGCTTCTTGGTACATAAGAAATGTTGAAATTCATAAATATCTCACGTTTCCTCTTGTCAATGGGGGAATTCCAAAGAGCGCAGTGTGATATATAAATAGGCTACATAACCATTGCATAATAACTGACGGCGTTTCAAAAAATTCCACGTCCCAGACTTGCAACTGGCGACTAATAAAACACAAATGAATATGATTTTGAAGCTAGTTCATAAAAATATAAATAAAAACAAATTGTACACAGATAAATATAAAGAACTGTACATATATTATAAATTGCTTATACACATTAATAAACAAATTTGTTTAAAATATCTGAATGTTTTTTATTAAATTTCTTTTTTTTTTTTTTTAATTTTCTTTTTTTTTTTTTTAATTTTCTTTTTATTAACTTAAAAAAGCCTTAAAAATGTTATTTAATATTGGGTTCTTTTTAGAAAGTGTAATTTAAAAATTAGGAAATTTGAAACTCGAATTTAGCAATGAAGCCCACGCTTTCATCTGGCATAGCCTAGGCAACGGTAGGCATTTGGGAAGGAGGGAGAGGCTCTAACTCGAAATATGTTGAGTGTGTTAAGTGTCAATAAAATGTACGCCAGCTTCCTAAAACTACACGCTGTTTAAATGTCAAAGTCCACACGGCGTATGTGTAATAAATGACAAATTGCTCCCCTCTGTGCACAGACATGCATATATAGAGGTGTGTGAGTGTGTGTGGGTGTGTGTATTTGCTTTGTGCAATTGCACATAAATCAAGCAAACAACTCAATTGAAATGCTAGACGCAATAATATCATAATTATATTGTCATATACACGACCGACTCCTAACTTCATCATTGCGTTAATTAGCTTGATCGTAATTGGGTTGAGTTGTGGGTCATATGTGTATGTGTATGTGTGTGTGTGTGTGTCTGTGTACATTGCATACTTTTGCGGGCCTGCGCGCGCGTTGCGTCTAATGAGTAAATCGTAAACTAATTGCAAGATAATTAATTTTAATTATTTGTGTATTTTACTTGGGCCCTGCCTTAGACCCCCTGCCCCCGTTTCGTAAACTTGCCCGCGACCGCATCGTTCTTTCAGCCATATGATATAATCAGCTGGACATGGGGACCATTAAAAGCACATTAGCTTGTTAAGCGTTGGCCATTGTTGATGGGCCTGCCAAACAACCCGAGCCCCATGCCCAGTCCCCTTCTACAACAATAACAGCAGCAACAACAACAACAACAACATTTGTTTGCTGTCTTTAGTTGTTCATACATCATTATCATTAAAGCGTTAAATTGTTTTGTTGTTTTCGCAGCGATACAGATGATGAGGGCCGCTTGTTTCCCGCTGAGTTATCTGTTGGCTGTTGGCTGTTGGCTGGGGGTTCTTTGGGGGTTGCACGTTTAAATGATTTGAACATTAAGGTTTTGCAGTTTTAAGGGCGGGGGCGTATGCGGCTCATAATAGAGTGTCAAGGGATTACAGCTGACGTCTGTTCACATTTGATATGTATTACGAGATTGTTCCTACAACGGCTTATTGACTGACGACTATCAAGTTGGTTATTTAAGAATCCTTGGAATTGATTTTTAGTTGAGCTCATTGCATACGACGCGTATAGCCAGCAAGTTACATAACAAATCTAAAGAGACTTATGTAATTCTCTTCAACAACATTTGTTTTTGTAGATTATTTACTTCATTAAGCTTTTCAATTAGTAAAACCTACGTTGTAATCTGCTTTTGTTCTACTCGCAGAAACCACAGCTATTTTTATAAATTCACTTGAAATATCTGCGAAATCAATTTGAAATGCGAATTGATGAAATTATTTGCATTTCGCTTTCGATAAAACTTCATGAAGAATTCATTTGATAGTTGTTCTATTCGTTTTGTAGAGGAATGCAGTTGTTAAATAAATAATTTACATATATTTGTTTTTCGTTTTATTATGGTTTATTATGTTGTATTTTATTTTGGGCAAATTGATTTTAATTATAAATTCACAATTTCAATTTCGATTTCGATTTCACATGCAATTTGATTTCACAAGAAACAAAATACATTACTGCAGCATACTCCAGGGAATAAAACATAATTATATTCCTATAAGAGAAAAACAATTCTTTTTCCCGAAAATAAAATAAAACATATGCAGAGAAAAAAGATATAGAGAGAGAGAATAGGGATAAACTGTTGCGCAGTTTCCCCAGTTACCACGCCAACTGCCTCTCATCTATGCCAGGCAACAAATTATCTAAGAAACTTCAGATAGCATATGCAATTTTTCTTGTCATTTGTTTAACGCAGATGTTTTCGGAACTGGCGACTATTACGCATATACGTGCGTATGGGGAGAGACATGTGCTTGTCTCTCTCTACATATATATACATATACATTTTTATATGTATATATATGTTTAGTCTACTTCGTACATGTCAGCATTAAATATTCATGTAACAGTTAGGTATGAGCGGAGAGATAGAGAAGGAGAGGGAGGGAGAGGAAGACTGAGGCAGACATAACGTTACATCTTCATACGCAGCTGAAAAGTATGCTTCGCTTGTATTAGTTTATTTGTCGTTACACGCTCAGTTTGTGAAATGAGCAGGAGGAAGAGGGGGGAGGGGTGTGTGGGCGGTAGGGCCATTTGGCGCTGGCATTAATGTAGCCGCTAAGTGCCAATGTCATGCTAGGCTAGGCCCACTGTGCAGCCCAACCGCAAAAGCCAATGAAGATTTCCGGCTAAAAAGGGTGCGTGCTTTGGGCTCAGAGAGCCACTGAGTAAGCGACTGAAGGGGGTGGATAGAGGCGGAGGGGCTGCGTGGTCCAAGGCGTAGACCTTTGCATATTTCATAAGCAATTACTAAGCGGCTTTTAGGCGTCGAGTATTTTTCAAAACACAAGCCGAGTGCAGAAAGAAAAAAAAAAAAAAAAAAACAACAAAAAGAAGAAGGAAGAAAGATTACGAAATTGCCAGCGTTGACAACGCAGACACGCCCACCAGAAGGCCGTAACGCACTTTGCTTCAGCGAGGCACTTGCTAACACACTTACACACGCACACACACACACCCATCCACACTCACACAGAGAAATGCCAAATGGCCGAGCATATAATTTATGATTACATTTTATGACTACACACACTGAGAGTTGCCTGTCTCTTGCCTTTTTGTTTTTCTACCTTGTTGCGCTTTTGCCGCCTCTACCTCTGCCCCTGCCCCTGCCCCAGTCCCTGCCTCTGCCACAGCCCACTCCTCTATTTTTTAGTCATTGCTTCCTATTATTTTGTTATTAAATTACACGCAATTGCCATTGGCTTCCGTATGTGTGTGTGTGTGTGTATGTGGTTGATTTTTATGAGTCGTGCAGAGTTCAAAGTGAATGCGTAACCCCTACCCGCCTACTCCATCTTCAGGCCCAACCCGCCTTCCGCAATTCCATTAAAAGTTGATTTAATTTCAGAAATTTGCTTTTCTCTCTCTCTTTCTCTCTCTACCAATAATTTGGTACGCAATGCACTTATGTCGTTGACGGTGTGTTTTTATTTTTTGTATTTTGATTTATATTACCTGGAAGTGGTTTAATCTGGAATTAAAATGTGATTAAGTGTGGCAAAATGACTTGGTTAAAGCGTTCTGCAGGAGTAAAGTCCCTTCTTCAAAGGACACAATTTCTGATGAAAATTAGGGAATTTCTAAGAAGTATAATTTGGTATAAAATTAGCTATTTATTCATAACGTATATTTGAATGAATGAAAACATTTCGAAGTAGTCTTGCAGAATATAGAGAAATTTTTCAGATATTTTTGAAATCAAAAGTAAGTCACAAATTTCATAAAATAAATAATAGAATAATTGTCTTGTTTTATAAGACTTTTAATAATATACTTTTGATTTCATTTCAATATAAATCTCTACCATTGCTTTAAGATGTATTTAGAAATATATTTATATATACATTTATTATTCCGTAGATCTGTTAAGGAGCAGCACGCGTCTTTCTTTTCTTTTCGTTTCGCTTCGATTTCCGCTTTCATTCCCTTTTAGTTAATTCATTTTTTTGTTTGGGCTCAGTCGATTATCTTGTATCTTGTATCTCTAAACAAAGGCCGGCAATTATCTTAATGCCAGGTGCAAGAAATTAATGTGCTGTAAGCACATTTCAGCACAATACTTGCTATAACTAGCGCATGCCATAGGGAAGGTCCTGGCGAGGAGAGCCATGGAAGGACATGGACGTTAGATGACGATGTCGCACTTAATCTGCGATAAAGACGGGCGTCCTTTTGGCCTAGGCAAAAAAGGTAGATGCAGACAAATCGCTGTCTGGCCCACGGCACAGGACAGGAGTTGGAGGGCTGGAGGCGGGAGGAGGGGCTGACCATTATAAGAACTCGTTGTGGTCCCTTTTTTGTGTTGTTGTAGCTGTTGTTATTGTTATTGTTGTTGTTGTAGCTGGGTGTCATCTATTTGTATCTTTATGTGCTTAATGTCAACGAAATAATTGAGTAACTCTGTGGCGTAGGTATGTGTGTGTTGGTGTGCCTGATAGCAGGTGTGTGTGTGGGTGTGGGTGTGTGTGTGTGTGTGTGTTCGAGCCGGAAAGAGAGAAAAGGCAACAAAGTGCAGGCAAAGCACATGAATAGTGAATGGTGAAGAAGGGGATGGGGAAGAAGGGGGTTGCTTTTGGACATTTGGGCTGGTGACAGCTTGACTGAAATGGAAAGTTAATGTTTATTCCATTTTTATGGGCAGTGGGGGTCGCAGAAGAGATGAAGCGATAGACAGAAAGAGAAAGGCAGACAGAATGCTTTAAATCTCTATTTGTGATGTTCTAGCGTTATTTCATGTTTCGTGTCAAAAGGTGAAAAGTTGAAAGCAAAAGCTTTTTATTCAACTGAAGATAAATCGTGAAAATACCAGAGTATGAATGTCGCTGAGTAATTTCGGCCAATTTTAGAGTGGAATTCAAAGATTTTACAGCGCTACAAATAATTTACAATTTCTATAAATTCAATTATTAGGGTAAAGTTGTGTGGGAATTACTTACTTGACAGATAATTAGTTCCTTGTCTATTATAAAATAGAGAATATTGCTAACAACGCTGAAATATACAAAACTTACCATTTCAAAAAAGGATTTCAAGCTTAAGTATTTGAGGAATTTTAGCCTCGGCATCTTACAATAAGTTTGCAAAAATCATGTTGAAAAAATCATTTGATATATATTTGATGTAAATACAATTTTACATAAATCAATATCTCTGAAATATCTTCAAAGTAATCTGTAGATGTAGAAGCATGCAAAAACTTATCAAATGATGCTGCTTATTTCATATATACGCCGAGGCGAAGAAAGTTTATGTATTGCAACAATTTTGCCAGCAAGTTTTTTTTATCTGGAGATTTCATTTGATACCGAAAAACTCTTTTGGCTGCTTTTAGGCTTTATGTATTTGCAATACATGCGTTGTACATGCGCTGCGAGTACATTTTATGGCTACGACAGCCGTCCACCTGTTTGGCATGCACAACTAGTTTCCTCTCAGTAGGCACTCAAGTGGTTTTGGCTCGGCTCGCCTCGCCTGCTCGCAGATATTATATTATTTCTGTTGGCATGGTGCGTGGAAAAACCAATTTTCTCTGCGTTTCTTCCCTCTCTATTTCTCTCTATTTTTGTTGTGCTTTCTTCTTTTTTGGTAATATGACCATTTTATGGTCCACGCATGTGGTGTGCGTGTGTGTGGGAGTGTAGGTGCTAAAGCTTAACACGTACTGGCATGCCTAAAGGTAATTGCTGCTTAGCTCTAGGCAGCACCACCTGTACCATCTGCACCACCTTCCGTTTTCTACGCTTTTTTTTAATGAAACAATCTCAGCAAATATGATATTTTGTATGCAAACATGCAAAATATTGCCAGCGCCTGGTCCCAACGCAGCATTCCCGTTAAACGAAATAAGCCTCGCCCCGCCCCGCCCACCTGACCGCCTTCCTGCTTCCTGCTGAGCAGCCTAGCGGTTGGTCGGGCCGTTCTCACTGTGTATCTGCGGGGCCATATATCTCTGTGATGTGGTTGGGTGGCTGAGTCTTACGTCAAAAGACAAACAAACAAATATTTGCGCTGACAATAAGCTGAGCGAAGCGCAGAAAGTAAGAGAATTAAATACAGTACACGACTGTTCCAGCATACAAATTCGCTGCGAATTCGAAAAAGTTTTAGATCTGTTTTGTTGGGGTGACAAAGAACAAAAAATCGCGTGAGAGAGCATTAAATACGGAAAATAATACGCTTCATATTTTAATGTAATATATAATAATAATATTTAATTTATTTTCTAAAATATAGTTCAATAGTAATAAAAATTAAATTAGGCTTTGAAAAAAAATTTAAGACAATAATAAATATTCGAGTACTTTTAATAAATGTCAATACAATTTTAGAAAAAGAAGAGTTTTTTTTTTTAACTCTATGTAACCAGGCGCCTGTTTTTAGGAGTATGCGAACTACTTTTAATAAGCTCTACACATGGATGCTGCAACTTTCTCAAATCCATATTTGATCAAACCATCCGGATTTGTAAAACTAATCCCAAAAATTATTATTGATATTATTCAAAAACACAAATTGAGAAAACAAAAAGTGAGTTGTGTCAATGAGAAACACAATTCTAGAACACTCCTCTCAGGCTTAAGGAATAAAGTCAGAGCGCTGTGAGGCGCATAGAAAAGCATAAAGCTGCTGCCTGTGTGTTTGTCAGCTGTTTTAAATACGTCAACGCATTTTGAGCGGCTTTTATGAAAAATGTATGTTTTTTAGCTGCTGAACGCAAATTGTCAGCTGCATTTCAAATGAGTTCGCGTCGAAGAAAAGGAAAACCCTTTGATAAGTAAATACAACTTTGTCAACTCAAACTCCACGCGTGTGTGTGCACACATTTTTTCATATATGTATATATATATTAAATATGTATTGTATATCAATAATTCAATATTTATTTTCACTTTTGTCGTTTTTTCTCATTTTGTGCTCAGCCGTAAGTCGGTAACAAGGAAATTTAATCTTTTTCTTTTACACATTTCTCCACCTGCTGGCAAAATATTGTTCCTTACAATCGCTTTTATTTTTTTTTTTTTTGCCTTTTGCTATCCTTGACGAGCCCTGAAACCCAATTAGTTGTCGACGTTGTCGTCCTCGTTGAAATTTGACATCCTCGCTGCAGAAGCAGCAGCAATTGAAAATTGAAATCCAAATTGTATTTATAACGAAACGAATTGGGGGAAATATCAATAATATATATATATATATATATATATATATATATATGTGGGTGTTTCGTTCTGCCCTCGTTTGGCTAGCGATGAGTTTTAAGTTTCTTCTCTGCTGGACAATTGATAATCAAATCCAACTTTAAAAAAATGTGGTTGCTTCCATCCCTACTGATGTGTGCGTGTGTGTATGTAGAAGGCCTAAGGGCATCCATGGGTGAGTTGGCAGGACAACGTGTAAAATTGGAGTGAAGTGACAAGTAGAGAGAGAAAAGCGGCTATCATAATAATGAAGGTACTTGTTAGGATCTAAGGAATTGATAGAGCAATGCTGATAGAGAATGAAATGCACAAGAATTGAAGCATGAAATGTAATATAGTTAAGATGAACATGAGAGTGTGCTCATTGTAAAATGCTTTAAAAACGAATGCACTGGAAACATTCTAGTTTCCCAGAGCTCCCATAGCTCTGTCAATACTTTTTTACATGTCCTTCATTTCAATTGGATCCAAAGTATATCATATTTTATGTAAATTTAAAAATTTGATATTAAAATCAGCAATGTTGTACGTTCATATTTTTATCAAAAATTACAAAGATGTTTTGGCTTTTAACCTAAAACAACAAAATAAATAAATAATAAACGTTTTTTTCACGTCTAAAATGATTCGCATTGCAAAATTTTGGAATCGTCAAGTTCTTGGAAAAATGTAGATTTTGTTTACAGAGCTCGCCCTGGCAAATTGATTGAGCATTAAGGAACAACATGAAGGAAAACACATTTATATACTTGATGTGCCTCTTAAACTATTTCCTAGACACTCTCAGCTCAGCTCTTCACTTCTGTATTTTGCATCCTCCCACTTGCTCTACCTCCTTTAACCTCATTTCTTTTGCCATTAAAAACAAAATAAACTGCATTTGAATGTGCTATGCATTTAAGCACATGGAACAGCCCTCTGCCTATCTCTATTTTCATTAAATACCATCTAATTTCCGCAAGAACTTTGTGTGCACACGTCCCCAGTATCTCTCTATACGTCCATTACATACGTCCGTCCACCCCATCCGAAACTATTTACCATACTCTCTAATTACAATTGCGCGCTGTCTCGGCCTTTGCGCTGGTCACATTTGCTGTATGTGGACATCTTGTAGCCCCCAAGGAGTGCAGCTTGGAGTTGGGCGTCCCCTTCATGCCATGCCGTTTCGTTTCATGCCGCTCAGTCAGTGTTGGGCAACTAAGCTGTCAACAAATTAACTGTAACACTCTGAGCTGCTGCTCCACTGAGCTGAGCTGCCTCTACATTTTGGCCATGTTCTCGGCCCGGCCGTGCACATGTGTCGTAAATTGCATGCCCCAAAGGAGCTGCTAAAGCGACAAACCGGCAAACCGACAAGCCGGCAAAGCAACAACAACAACAACAACAACAATAAAGACAAGCGACAGCAGCAGCTGCCGCAGCTCTCTGCATGAATTGAACAATTAGCAAAATTGCTACAGACCTCCCCAACAAAAAAATGAATAAAAGAAAAAAAAAAAAAAAAAAAAAAAAAAAACAGTGAAAATAAACTGCCAGAAGATTTAAATTTCTTTTCTTCCCAACTTTTATACACTTGCCCACGGGTCTTACAGTTTTGGCCAAATACTCGAATATGATAAGTCTAAGCTATAACAATTGACGGATTGACTGACTGATAAAGGTCAAAAGGTCCACTTCAAAGCTGAAGGGATTGGATTTACAAAAGAAGCTGTTGTGCAATTAGTGCAAATATTATTATGCAAAACTAGATTAAATTTCATTTAACTTAGATGTGCAACAACAACTTATGTAATTTGCAGACCATTTGAAATGTTTTGTAAATATTATTTTATTCAAAGCAAATACACTGTCCGTCATGGCATGTAAACAAAGTTGTAAATAAATATTTTGAATGAGCAGAAATGTTTATTTCATCTATATTTTGGTTATTAATGATGGATGAGTTAGCTCATGATTTGATTTGTGATAAATAAAAATATGCTAAAAATATTTAGCAAAGACATAATTGAGATGCATTTATATGTTTCTTGTTTAGATTTCGATTCTTCATATGTTAAAAAGTATTAAATATATTTTTTTTTTATTATGTTCAATAATCTTTGATTTCCATCTTTGGCATAGAGTATCTAATAAGTCGCATATCAAAAATAATTCTATGCTTAGCCATTTTTTTTTTCGGCCATGTATTTCTGTGGGTGGGTGTTCAGGCGGTTAGGGGCGACAGTCATAAGCGGGTGTGGGTGAGTTTTGTCGCTATAAACGATATACATTTTGTATAAATAACGGCGCTACGTGCGGTAATGATGTCGACACGTGACAAGCTAGCGCAGCCAACGGCTCCAGGTAGACAAAAGGCGCTGAAATGAGATATTTTTGGCGAATATTTATGATGGCATCCGGGCAGGTGTATATAAATTTGCATGAGCTACTGCGCTGCGATTGTGTGTGCGCTGTGTAGGAAACAGTTCACAAAGCACTGCTGCATATAAACAAATAAACAAACAAAACATAAATTTTTGCACACACACACACACACTCACACATGTCCACATACCCACACACACAGAAGCACACTCGCTCCTCAGTCGGCGTATGTCCTGTGGTGCGGCTGTCCTTATGCCTGGCACGTTTCTTGGCTGTCGCCGTTTCCTCTTTTGGCTGCTGACTTTTGGCAGAGCTCTTCTGTTCTGAGGTTGTTGTTGTTGTTGTTTTTTCCATGTTTCATGTTTCGACTCCGTTGGGGCTTGACATTGGCTTTGATAACAATAATAATAATAATAATATGAAGGTATAATAACAATCATTTTGTGCCCACATAAATGCGGCTGCAGCAGCTCCCAGGGCTCACCTGCCACGCCTACGAGCCCCCGGTCCTGCCATCGGTCCACCCATAAGAAAGTCTCTTAAATTTTTTTTTTTTTTTGTTTTTATTGACTGATGGAAAATTGGTTTATTTATTGCAATATTTTTATATTTATTGTTGTGCCACATAAAACATTTTCATACATTTTCCAAAAAGAAATAAATAAAATTATGCTGAAGAGGCCTCTCCCAAAGAGATTTCCCATTCCGCCAGTGTGAGCCACGTCGAACGCTGAGGAATATAAACAAAATTTATTGTTAGCCACGAGTTTATTTGCCAAGACTTTAGACTAATCAAATATTCTTATCTTTTTATCTCTTTCTTATAGCTACAAATGTGCTGATCGATCGAAAACGCTTCAGCTGCCTTAGAGATTCGATGCGAACAACGAGAACGACAAAGGTCGAAAATTATGGCGATATTTAATAACGTGAGTAGCGTGCGATTTCCTATACGGTTTGACTAAATACTTAACGAACTCGTTTTATTGTTAAAATTAAAACAATATTTATATATGTATATATATATAAAGATATGCAGTATTTATAGATAAACAAGTCAAAATATAAATCCAAAAATTAGTTATAAATTAAATAATATTTATGCGATATGACAAACATATCGTATGATGTTCATATATGATCTATGACGTTTCTATGAATCACAAACCAAATATAATTTCAGGTACACATAGAAAAATTATGATAAAATATGACTAAATATTTCGCTGATATTTTCTTAAACCTTTCTATGAGCAATAGTAAACTATCTCTAGAGCGCTTTTAATTCTTCTAGAATTTTTTTAACAATCTTGCAGCTCCAAAGTTAAGTTGGCTGCTGCAGATTGATTTTGTTGTGACTGAATAGAGATTTTTATTATTGGTTAATTCTATTAGAAATTGTCTTTTATGAATTAAAAACTTTTCTCTGATATACTATATGAACCTACACTCCTATTAGGTACTTATGACTAAAAGTTTTTTATACTTATTATTAGTTATTATTAGACTTGATAACTGATGAAAAAGAAATTTACTCTAAAAGAGATCAGTGAATACTCGTTCTATCTTGTACAAAGAATAAAACAAAGGAATAAACTTAAGGTATATATATAAGTATATTCAGGAGCTGGAAAATATAATATAATTTATTATAGTTTTTATTGCAATATCAAAAGAAATTCAAGTACAATCTGATATTTGTCTATACGTATGATATACAAGTCCTTAAGTATGGTATATAAATCTTTAATTCCTGTTTCTATATAGAAAGATTCACTTGAACTATCCATATGAATCCTACAAAACTGACCTGATAGTCTAAAATTATAAAGATTATCTACTTATTCTTTTGACCAGCATCTTCAATTGCTTTAGTTCCACTACAAACACTTTCCACTTTCCCACTAATTGCAATTTTCTCTGATGTGCCTCAGCGCTCTCCATTCATATTCCACTTGGGCGATAAATCAAAACGCTACGCAGTTATGGTTGCTGTTGTTGGTCAATGAGCAGCAGCAGGAGCAGGAGCAGGAGGCAGATTTTGCATATCGCATGTCTGGTTGAGCCTTTTGAGGTTGGACTGTGGTCTCATTTGTCAAGTGGTGCCAGATCTTTGGCCACATAACTGAAGGCCATCAAATCGCTGCCAGCTGAACGTATAATTTGGCCATTAGGCAAGAGGAAGGCACAAAGCAAAGCAGAGCTACGTGCCAATGCAAAATCGAGTTGGATTTTACCGAGTGCCTAGGCTCTTTTCCCACGAATTCAGTGCAAATACAGTTCATCGGGAGTCGATGCTAGGATGCTCGAATTGTGGGATGGGTAAATAGAGTGAGAGCGAGAGAGTGGGAGGGAGAGGGAATGAGAGAGGGGAGAGGGGCTTGCAATTGCTGGGCAGCGCTTTATTGAACAGCTTCTGTTTTATGGGCAGCGCCTACATTTGCCAACCCTAATGCTAACTTCTTTTTCTCTCACTCTGACTCTGTCTCCCTCTCCCTCTCTAAATCTATCTCTGGTCATAAAGTAATCTTTTGTGGCTATGTGTAGGATGCGGGCTTTAAGCAGCTGCCCCATGGTCCCCACCATTTTCTCTATTGTCACCCTCCTGCCTCGAGCGCCACCTTTAGCCTTTTCTGTTGCAACTTTTGTTCGGCGCCCGGACATGTGTGGAGGAGGATATCAAGGATATCAGCTGGCACAAAAGGCAACAAATTAAACTGTTCTATTTGCAAATGAATTGTGCGTGTCTGTGCTGCGTAATTTTGCTAGAAAACTTTGCAATAGATATCGACACTGAGAGAAACTCTAAGCGAACTCTGTGGTAAAATCTAAATAACTGTACTCTATGGTGTAATACTAGGCAGCTTTTGCTTTTGGTTATACAATTCGAAAAGAAACTGCATAAAATTCTCTACAATTTGAGCTCTAAGATAAAAAAATGGATTATCTAAAAATTTCGTATATTATAGCTTATCTAAATCTCAGTCTAAATAACCTTCAAGATGGTTGGTTACTTAATCAATGTTTAAAGTTACAAAAACAAAAAAAAAAAACAAAAAAAAAAAAGAACAATCCACATTTTTATAGCTTCAATTATAAATAAATTTGTATTCATGAATCTAATTTTTTGGTGTTTAAAAATTGAACATCTTTTCACCTAATCGAAGAAAAATTTAATTGAAATTTTTTTAGTGTCATATGGTTTCAATGTTCTATTGTTTTAATGTTTAATGAAGTTTGCTTTATTAATATTTTTGGATTGTATTAGGCTACTAAATTTCTCTCTCAATATTATCATTAGAAATATTTATACAACTATCGATATTTGGTAATAAATCTTTTTCAGTCGATTACTTTCATAAAATGCCTTTCTTTTAATCCTTCACTATTTTTACATTTTCTACGATTCCTTGGAGGTAAGGTCCTTAAAGTGAACGGTAGCAAATGCATTTAAAAAGTGTATATATTAAACTCTTGCCTTTCATTTCTTTGCTTTGAAAAGTTTTCAGTAAATTTGATTGCCCAACAACGAATATATGTCTACTTAGCGTGGACCCAATCAGCTTGTTATTTTCTTTGAGTGCAGCCCGCTGGCACAGCCCTAACTCTTAATATGTTGTAAAATGTTGGGTATAACCCAATAGCTAAGCTAAGCAAATACACACACACACACACACAAACACAAATAAAATAAGTAGCTGCAATAGAAAGGAAACGAATTGAAAGCAAAGGATTCTAGTGTCTTTGTGTGCGTGCTTGTGTGTGCATGCGTGTGTGTGTGTTGCTAAACTTTTGTGTGGGCTTCTGCTTTTGCGGCATTTCATACGCTCAATTGCTGTTGGTTAGCCAACACTGGCTGCGTGTCCTGGTCGCCAGTCAATTGAAAATGAAATTGCTAAAACTTGCCAAGTTCTTGCTCCTGCTGCTGCCCCTGTCCCCACGCCCTCTCTCTCTCTCTCTCTTTCTCTCTGTCTCCCCCTCTCGCTTTCTGTGTGTTGCTCAAAGCAGATACGTGCGGACAAGCATGCATAATGAGCAGCAGGAGCTGAAGCTGCTTGAACTGTGCCACCGCCAGCGCCCCTCTGTCACCCTCGACTGCTGCTGCCACGCCCATGTTTTCGAGCATGCGGGCAGGTAACCGTTACCTCAGCAAATTAATACTAACAGACGCGCAAAAGTATGCAACATCAAATGGCCCAGGCGACGTGAGCCCCCAGCTTTTATGACACTGCACAAAAAGTGGGGACAGCTCCTCGCCCATCCCACCTATCCAGACCGTCTTTCGGCTCGTAAAGTTGCAGCTGCACGCTGCACGGGACACATTTTGGGGCAGCTCCTGCTTATCGCTTGACACGTTTTGTTGTTGTCTTTATTTTTTCCTTTATAGATTTGTTTGCCTTTACGGAGTATACCCCTCTCTTTCTTTCTCCACCCTCCTATTTTTTCTGAGTGCATTTGCTTGTTGCGCTTTGCGTTGACTACGCAGTTTACGAATTTTTACGATTCAACTCGGCAAATTTATTTATATTTTTGTACTCATGTGCGAAAGTTTTCATTATGGTCACAAAGTGACAGATTGTTCCGCTGTGTATGTATATGTATAAGTACAGGGCGAATGGGAATGTAGTCAAAAAGGATTAAGCACATAAAAATGCAGACATTATGGCAACGGGCTTTACGACCTTCCCCTATTTTGGACCTGTTAGATCCGTTTTTTACATCACTTGAAAAGGTGCCTTTAGCTTTATGAATCTTAAATCGTAATTCATAAATGAGGTTAGGATATATCTTTAAAATGTGTGTTTGCGCTTTAGATGGAAGAAGGGTGATTCCTTTTAGAAAGTGAATAATATATATATTTGCATTTTATTTGGATTTTCTAACTCAAAGAATTTGAATACGTCTTAATTGAATATGCAATGAGAGAAGTACAATTGATAAATAATGATATGGGATATGAGGAAATAAATATACCCTAAATATGAGTATATAAGTCCAAAAGTTAAAAATATATATAACAAGTAAGAAGGCTCTAGTCGAGACTGCTCGACTAGGAGATACCCTGAACCCTCTAAGCTGATTTTCTAATCATTGTGCACTTCTTTTATGCACACATACACATGCACCCACACGCACGCGTAAGCCCGCGCAGTTGGCAGCGACTGCGCTTAGGCTGCACTGCAATCTAGTAGCTGAATATTTTCTTTTGTAGACCTTGAAATAAGTTTTTTACAAATTATGGGCAAAGGGGGCGTGTATCCCAAATCTGTAAACGACAAAATCTTCATATTGATAAATTGTATATACACAGTAAATCTGACGTGTTTAGGTCTAAAACTAGTCAAATTAAGCTGAAAAAAAAAAAAAAAACAAAATAAAATTTTCGATAGTTCTCGATAAAAAGTTATCGGATGAGATATCGAAAAAATATAAAAAACTTGTACTGCGTAGGTGCACACAATTCCAGCTCTCTAGCTCTTTTAACTTCTGAGATCGACGCACTCATACGGACGGACGGACGAACGGACAGACGGACAGGGCTGTGTCGACTCAGCTCGTCGTCCTGATCAAGAATATATATACTTTATGGGGTCTGCGATGTTTCGTTCTGCCCGTTACATACTTTTTCACAAAACTAAAAAAATATAAAGAAAATAAGCAATGATATATGTACACTAAAATATAGTTGAAAATATATTATATATTTAATTTATGTACGCAGAAATATATATTATATTTATTTATTATTCATTGCAAATTTTTGTAATAATTGCAGTAGTTTTTTATTCTTCTCTT
This sequence comes from Drosophila arizonae, assembly GCF_054131065.1. Lineage (NCBI taxonomy): Eukaryota > Metazoa > Arthropoda > Insecta > Diptera > Drosophilidae > Drosophila > Drosophila arizonae. The sequence goes on along the minus strand of NC_142923.1, from coordinate 29,222,102 downwards.
GAATCGGAATATATAAATGAAGAATCAGGCATAATTTTGAAAGAAAACTCACAAGTTCATATGAAATACAAAATTGTTTTTTCTCTCTCTCTCTTAAGAAAACTATTTTACGTAATTGTAAATAATTTTAAGATATTCACTTATTAATTTAAAAATAATCATAGTTTTGGAATACAAACACTATTGGGATATATATATTTTTGATTAATCATCATCACTGTGTTATTCTTTTATAAGTAATCCTGTAATCTCCAAATAAAACTATTTTATCTTTTAATAAATAAAATGCTGTAAAATAATAAAGAATACATATTCACATAATTAATTAAATTATAATTAAAAGAAAACACAACATATTACGTAATACAAATATTCTGTTTACTGCATTGAACACGAAATGCGTATTAAGTTTTTCTGGAATAATAAAAAAGGAGAGACAAAACTTACCATTTGCTATTTGCAATTGGATTTTCCTGTGAATTTTCAGTCTCGATGCATTTTAATGTATTTTCCTATAAAGAAAAAGCAAACAGAACAGAGAAAATAAGTACGAAATGCTCAGATTTCATTGAAATTTGTGAATTTTCTTTTATCAATTTGTTCTCTTGACTAAAAATGTTGTTTTTTTTTTTTCGCCCAATTTACAGCAATTGTGCTTGTTTTTCAATATATATGTATGTTTCTGTATGCTTATATAAACATATTATCATAATCCTAATTTTTGTTTTTTGGTCACAAAAGAAAAATATGCAACAATTTTCTGCAAATATTTTGCCGGGCTACATTTGTGTCAACTTTTGTTTTTGTTAATTTTCCATTTTCGGCTTTTCGTTTTGCGAATTGAATGTGAAAATATTTTGACATTTGCATTTTTGGCTTTTAAATCGGGCCAAAAATATGCCTGAAAACCTGAACGCATCCAATTTGCCAAATCATATTTACATACACACGCATAAATATAGATGTATATAAGTATGTATGTCGAGACATGTGTTTATCGAATACAAATCGAATGGAAAGTTGTGTTTGCATGCGTCATTTAGGCTTAAATACCCTGTTGATATATGAATTGCCATCGAAAGCGACGTGGGATAATGGCCATTGACGGGAGTTTGTATTGAGAAGAGCATATATGTATATGCGATTGTTTGTATGTGTATGAGAATCACACAATGAGATACATTTGGTGTGACTTTCAAGGTTTTCTCTAGGCGTTCATAGAGGTACATTATGACGTAAATGGAAAATTTGCCAGAAATAGAAGCTATTGTATTTAAACTAGTTAATTGAAGTTCTTATAGTTATATATTTATAATAATATAATAAATTAAATAAAGATTTAGAATAGAGTTGTATAAATGTTTGGCTCTAATTTATATTGTATTTTATTATATGAAGGACTAATTATCAAATAAAAACTAAAATTAAAAAAAGTGCTTCATATTGAGACTCAGACGATATCAAACAGTCACAAAAATCTTTTTCATGATCGAAGTACTACAAACTTTCACTTTGCTAAAATGTTTTAAATTTTGTTTTAACAATAGAAGAATACATGTCTACAAACTGTATAAACAAATAATAAACAAAAAATAAACAAAATAAGTAAATATATAGGAATTTTATCAAACTTTCACTTTGCACATGAAAACAATTTTTTTAAATTGAAAATAAAAGTCTAAAAATTGTACAAGTAAAATAAATAAATGTATGGGTAATGCCCGTACGATTCCAATTGTGTAAATATAAATGTTGCTTTCAAACTGATTGGTATGTTTTTGCAGAATATACATATGTAGATATATATACAGTACGGTGCATAAATGAGTGTATATTCATAAGATTTGACTTTCATCAGGTATACAAATTGAGCTATACAGGAAAAACGAATCTATTTTGATATCTTGTTTATTAGTTTGTTCTTAACAAATAAAATTGTATGAATTCAAAAAGCTAGAAAGCAAAACCCCAAAAAAATTAACAAGGATATCAATATTGCACGTTTCAAAAAATAAATTAATACATATTATTTATATATTATTTTCTATAACTTTAAATATATTTATTTTTATTTTTATTTTTTTTTTTGAGTTTAAGAATATTTTTGTTTTGTTTGCGATTCACAAACCCCGTCATTGAAATATACACTTTACGGTATCGAATCTATTTTAATTAATTTCATTGGATTCACTTTGCCCATTTATAAATAGTTTTACGTGAAGCCAACTGGTATATGAAATGTTCAATATTTTGTACAGCCAAAGCTGTTCTTAAAAATTAAAATAATTAATATAATAATAGATAATGAATAATAATATTTTTAAACAGGACATTCTCTACTCTTTCACTGTCACTCTGTTATTTTCATAATTTTCACCAACTGTTTTTCCACTTTGATGTGAGCAGCTAAATGAAGGGAACAAATCATTTGCTGTCCAAATTTTATTTGTTATAAATCCATCAGCAAAAACAAAAACTGCGCAAACACAAATTAATCAGTTTCGATTGCAGCACTCGCACTTTAATTGGCCCTAACGATGCCTGAGTGTGTGGGTGTGTGTGGTTGTGTATGGGTGTGTGCACACACATAAAAATTTATCACGCCTCCAACTGTGGCAAGGAGCAAAGGACACGCCGCCTAATTCAAACATTCGAATTTACGTTAAAGCCTCATAAAAATGCGCGCGTCAAAAAAACAAAAAAAAAAAAAAGAAGAAAAGCGAAAGTGCCGTTATGAAGTTCATTCGTTTGTTGATTGCGAGTGTGTGTGTAGGTGGATGTGTGTATTTATACTCACATGAACTAAGGAAAGGAGCACTCGCTATCAGCAGGCAGCATCCTCTGGAGCTCATATATACATCTGTATATATATATATATATGTGTGTATATAAATATATATAAAATGTTTTTCCCACGATGGAATTGTCGTTTACATATCGTCCTGGCTGTGCGTGTGCCTGTGTCCTGTGTCCTGTGTCCGTGGCCTGGGCGCTTGCCACGTTTGCCGTCTAAACGATTTACGACACTTTTGCCAACTGCTTTGCCGCACACATTTGCAATATTGTTTGTGCTAAGTGTGCGTGTGTGTGTGCTTGGGCTGTATCTGTGTGTTATTAGCATCAAACAAAACCAACACAGACAACTACAAAAACTTGGCAGAAACAGCAACGAATGCCGCACACGTTCGTTTTTATTATGTTAAATGTCTCCTGAGGCAGCACACACACACACACACTAACAACAACAACGTAGAGCCGTAAATAGTGTCCGCTTTGGCTTTGCAACTGTATTGCGACTCTGTCTCTGCGTTTGTCACATTTCACATAAACTCAGCTTAAACGCGCGCGCCAAAATGTAGGCAACACAAATTAGCTCGCAGCAACAGCAGCAGCCGCAGCAGCGAGCGCTGCCTTTCGCTTTTGCACCTGCCGACCTTAGCACACTGCACGCCGCTCCACTGAAGACTGAAGCGGCAGCGCTTCACAAGCCGTGCGAATTGGCCAGCTTCGTAAAATTCACCCACGAACGAAGCCTCACGACACGAACGATGAGCCGAATGTTTGGGCAAAGAGCTTTCGCTGCTTCGTGCTATGTTGAGTTTGACTTCAGCTAATTTAGCTTCAGCCTGCTCCAAGAGACTGGTAGGGCCCAGCTTTGAGTGGTTTTTAGCTCTGTGCTCTACTGTTCAAACAGCTCAAAGAGTGTAACGCTTGCATTTGTTGCGGGTTGAGTTTATTTTTGAATTGTACTCTGATAAGTGAGCTGCTCAAAGAGTCTGTCAGTTGCTTTCGGTTGGATATTGAGTTTAACGTAGCTCAAAGAGCTGCTGAGCGTTGAGTTGAGTCGTGGGCTTCTCTTTACTCTTGCATTGAAAGTAAAATGACTTGGGTTTATTTAGCTTGTCGTACTAAATTGTTTGAGCTCTTCTGCTATGTGTTGTTTGCTGTGCAATCTGCTCAAAGAGCTAATGAGTGTACAATTTACTTCTCTTTCCATTGAGTTGAGTCACTTGGCTTTTGAGGGTTTTTAATATACCTTGTCAAAAGAATTAACATTGAGATGCTCTTACTTACGTTCAGTTAAAGTTTATTTTTGAGTAGTTTAAGTTACTAGAAATGAGTCGAGTCAAACGTTGAAAGTTCTTTTATGAACAGAATTGAGCGAAAATCTTAAAAAGAAATATATATATTTTTTTTATTACAGTCAAAATTTTGGATAAATATTTTATTATATTACAAAAAAAAAAAAAAAAAAAAATAAAAATAAAAATAAAAAATAAAATAAAATAAAAAAATTATGTTACATATAAATTTTTATAGTAAACCCTAAAATATTTTAAATCTATTTTACGACGTCTAAAACTCCTTTCTTATTTTATTTTTTAATAAATAACTCCGCAATTTTTGTTAAGAGTTGCTATTTTAAACTTTGGCAAGTTTCACATACTCAACTCAACTCAACTCTTTTCGCTCAGTTGCAATGCTGAGCTGCAAGTCTCTTGAACTCTGCACTCTGCTTTGAGTTGCCTGCTTGGCTATATAGCCGGTGCGCTCTTTAACTGAATTGAGTGTTAATTCCCACTGAGTGGCTTCATATTTCAATTTGCGCTCTTTGTTGGCTTGGCTTTGAGTTGCTTTCTCTGTCGCTTCGTATGTCATTTCGGTTACTCGCACGAATCTCACCACAGTCGCTGGCCGAATGCTTTTATTCGCTCACGAACGCTCGCTCCGGCTCGGCAGCCGAGCACACGCTAAAACACAGTCACACACACGCACACTCACACACGCGCCATCTGGTCGGCGCGGCTGGTGCTGAGCCTTGGCCAATCGTAAAAGTTTTGTACGTATTTAGTACAATTTCGGGATTTGGCAGGATGTAACCAGCCTGTAAGAAACTGAGCGCGCGGTGTGTGAACAAAATACAAAATAAAACAAATAAAAAAGAAAAGCAACAACAAAGTACAACAAAAATTAAAAAAAAAAAAAAAAATAAATAAAAATTAATAAAAATATACAAAAAATTGTAATAACGAAAATTAATGAAAATAAATTGCGTGTGTTGGCAAGTTTGTTTTTGTTTAAAAGTCTCGTAGTGCAAAAACGTTAACATCTTCGGCTTTGCCTCGGTTAATGCTCGTTAAGCCCCACCCCTCGCGCACCCAGCCCCGCTACGGCCAAGCAACGTGCCGTGTTTACCGTGTGCCGGTTAACGGTTCTTATTTCGCTTGTCATTTTACTACTACTGTTTATTTTTTTCCTTCTACAATTCTGCAACGCAGACCGCGAGGTCATTAAAGCTGAAGCTTTAAACGCTTGAAAAACTGGTAAACCTTTAATTATTAATTTTGAAATAAATGAATGCCAAGAATAAAGCTCTGTGTGTGTGTGTGTGTGTAAAGATTACACATTTCAGCTTATGCAATGCGTAGAAATTTGACAAAAAGAAAGTAGCTATATAAAATCAAACGATTTCCAGAGCAATTGGGAAGGGGCAAGGGTCAGGTCAGGGCTGTGAGCGAGGAGGGGAGGAAAAGGGACAGCTGCGAAACTAACCCAAAATCTAAATCTGTTGTGTTTGCTGTTGTCCTGTGTCATTGTCCTGGCCGAGTAGCTGCTGCCGGCTGCTGCTGCTGCTGCCGCTGTTTGGTCCTTGGTAATAGTGTCGTTTCCTTTATTTGTGCCCGCATTGACTTTTATGTTACCTTCTTCGCCTTTTTATACTCATTCACGAAAGTGAATCAGTATATTGGTTTTGTGCAATGTCCGTCTTGCTGTCCGTCCGTCTGTCCGTCTGTCCGTCTGTCCGTCTGTCCGTCCGTCCGTCTGTCCGTATGAACGCAATCTATTTCGGCGCTATTGAAGCTAGAGACTTGAAATTTGGAACACATACTCGTGTATATCTCCGATTTATAAAGTGTTAAAATTTTCCCGATCCGCCCACTAGGGGCGTGGTAAATCGGAAAATGCATTTTCCGATATACCAGAAATCATGTTTGTTGAAGAGCTAGAAAGCTGAAACTTGGTATGTAGGTCCGCGTTGACCACCCAAGATCACGAGCTATGGCGGTTTTTAGCTCTGTGCTCTACTGTTCAAACAGCTCAAAGAGTGTAACGCTTGCATTTGTTGCGGGTTGAGTTTATTTTTGAATTGTACTCTGATAAGTGAGCTGCTCAAAGAGTCTGTCAGTTGCTTTCGGTTGGATATTGAGTTTAACGTAGCTCAAAGAGCTGCTGAGCGTTGAGTTGAGTCGTGGGCTTCTCTTTACTCTTGCATTGAAAGTAAAATGACTTGGGTTTATTTAGCTTGTCGTACTAAATTGTTTGAGCTCTTCTGCTATGTGTTGTTTGCTGTGCAATCTGCTCAAAGAGCTAATGAGTGTACAATTTACTTCTCTTTCCATTGAGTTGAGTCACTTGGCTTTTGAGGGTTTTTAATATACCTTGTCAAAAGAATTAACATTGAGATGCTCTTACTTACGTTCAGTTAAAGTTTATTTTTGAGTAGTTTAAGTTACTAGAAATGAGTCGAGTCAAACGTTGAAAGTTCTTTTATGAACAGAATTGAGCGAAAATCTTAAAAAGAAATATATATATTTTTTTTATTACAGTCAAAATTTTGGATAAATATTTTATTATATTACAAAAAAAAAAAAAAAAAAAAAATAAAAATAAAAATAAAAAATAAAATAAAATAAAAAAATTATGTTACATATAAATTTTTATAGTAAACCCTAAAATATTTTAAATCTATTTTACGACGTCTAAAACTCCTTTCTTATTTTATTTTTTAATAAATAACTCCGCAATTTTTGTTAAGAGTTGCTATTTTAAACTTTGGCAAGTTTCACATACTCAACTCAACTCAACTCTTTTCGCTCAGTTGCAATGCTGAGCTGCAAGTCTCTTGAACTCTGCACTCTGCTTTGAGTTGCCTGCTTGGCTATATAGCCGGTGCGCTCTTTAACTGAATTGAGTGTTAATTCCCACTGAGTGGCTTCATATTTCAATTTGCGCTCTTTGTTGGCTTGGCTTTGAGTTGCTTTCTCTGTCGCTTCGTATGTCATTTCGGTTACTCGCACGAATCTCACCACAGTCGCTGGCCGAATGCTTTTATTCGCTCACGAACGCTCGCTCCGGCTCGGCAGCCGAGCACACGCTAAAACACAGTCACACACACGCACACTCACACACGCGCCATCTGGTCGGCGCGGCTGGTGCTGAGCCTTGGCCAATCGTAAAAGTTTTGTACGTATTTAGTACAATTTCGGGATTTGGCAGGATGTAACCAGCCTGTAAGAAACTGAGCGCGCGGTGTGTGAACAAAATACAAAATAAAACAAATAAAAAAGAAAAGCAACAACAAAGTACAACAAAAATTAAAAAAAAAAAAAAAAATAAATAAAAATTAATAAAAATATACAAAAAATTGTAATAACGAAAATTAATGAAAATAAATTGCGTGTGTTGGCAAGTTTGTTTTTGTTTAAAAGTCTCGTAGTGCAAAAACGTTAACATCTTCGGCTTTGCCTCGGTTAATGCTCGTTAAGCCCCACCCCTCGCGCACCCAGCCCCGCTACGGCCAAGCAACGTGCCGTGTTTACCGTGTGCCGGTTAACGGTTCTTATTTCGCTTGTCATTTTACTACTACTGTTTATTTTTTTCCTTCTACAATTCTGCAACGCAGACCGCGAGGTCATTAAAGCTGAAGCTTTAAACGCTTGAAAAACTGGTAAACCTTTAATTATTAATTTTGAAATAAATGAATGCCAAGAATAAAGCTCTGTGTGTGTGTGTGTGTGTAAAGATTACACATTTCAGCTTATGCAATGCGTAGAAATTTGACAAAAAGAAAGTAGCTATATAAAATCAAACGATTTCCAGAGCAATTGGGAAGGGGCAAGGGTCAGGTCAGGGCTGTGAGCGAGGAGGGGAGGAAAAGGGACAGCTGCGAAACTAACCCAAAATCTAAATCTGTTGTGTTTGCTGTTGTCCTGTGTCATTGTCCTGGCCGAGTAGCTGCTGCCGGCTGCTGCTGCTGCTGCCGCTGTTTGGTCCTTGGTAATAGTGTCGTTTCCTTTATTTGTGCCCGCATTGACTTTTATGTTACCTTCTTCGCCTTTTTATACTCATTCACGAAAGTGAATCAGTATATTGGTTTTGTGCAATGTCCGTCTTGCTGTCCGTCCGTCTGTCCGTCTGTCCGTCTGTCCGTCTGTCCGTCCGTCCGTCTGTCCGTATGAACGCAATCTATTTCGGCGCTATTGAAGCTAGAGACTTGAAATTTGGAACACATACTCGTGTATATCTCCGATTTATAAAGTGTTAAAATTTTCCCGATCCGCCCACTAGGGGCGTGGTAAATCGGAAAATGCATTTTCCGATATACCAGAAATCATGTTTGTTGAAGAGCTAGAAAGCTGAAACTTGGTATGTAGGTCCGCGTTGACCACCCAAGATCACGAGCTATGGCGGATATATCTACGCCCATTGGGGGCGTGGCAAATCGGATAAAACTGTATCTCCTAAAGTTGTAAACCTAGAATGCTGAAATTTTGCACGTCAGCTAATGGTATGATTCTATAAAGTCTGAAGATAAATTATAAGTCTACGCCCGTTGGGGGCGTGGCAAATCGGACCTGAAGATATAGTGATTTTTTAAATTCTCCTATATTTTGGACACTATTGATGGCAGAGACCTCAAATTTTGTATATATACTCGGACTGATCACCCAAGACCAAAAAGTTTTGTCGGATATATGTCCGCCCACAGGGGGCGTGGCAAACCGCAAAAGTTTATATCTCCTAAAGTATAATAGCTAGAAGCTTCAAATTTGGATAGTTGAGTTACTGGTAGCCTCCTCTATCGATTCCCCAAAAATAATTTTTACGCCTCTTTAGGGGCGTGGCATATCGAAAAATACCCTGTAATTTTCACATTTTTTTAGGGTAAGCATTCAAACTTTGCAGTTAGGGTAACGTTATCTCATTCTAAAAACTGACCAAAAATGAGGTGTCTACGCCCAGTTGGGGCGTGGCAAATCGGAAAAACCTGTATATTCTACAGTATTAGAACGAAACTTAACTACTAAATTGTTGATGGGATGTGAATGAGTATTCCGCAGTCGGTAACGCCCGACTGCAACGTTCTTACTTGTTTTCTCTCTTACAATTGAAAATTCAATTGATTTACAAAATGAAGTTGTGTGTGTGCGTTTTATTTTTTTTATCTATTTTCATTTTGGCTTTTACGAGCGGCACTCTCCAGCTTAAAGCAAGCGTTAACCGTTTTGCAGTTTTGTAGTTAGGCCAAAGGGGGGGCGTGGCACGGCGTTTGTCGCCCAACAATTTGCAGGCACTGAGGTCCACTCTGCTGCTGCTTCTTCTTCATCTTCTTTGTTTGTGTGTGTGTCTGTGTGTGTGTGTTTGGTGGCGGCCTAAATCGTTTTTGGGCGCAGATTTGTGATTTTTTGCTGCCTTTTTTTTGTGTGCTGCGACTGCTGTTGTTGCTGTTGTTGTTGACTGTGCAAAAGGCATTGAAATGTTTGCTCTGGACATTGTCCTCAAGTTTTGTGGAACAGAAGCCGGCGAGAAAAGGATGCGCCAGAAATTGACACAGTTAGACTTGCTTTTTTTTTGTTGTCTTTCATTTTCGTTATAGATTTTTGTTGGCCGTAAGTGAATTTCCAGGCAGTGAATTGTAAGTGTAACTGTGAAAGCGCACAAAGGCAGTTTTGATAGATTGCTTCTGGCCAAAAATTTAGTGTCAATTGCAGTTATAAAGCCAAGCAGATGCGGCTTGAATAATATATGATAAATACATACAACATCTAAAGAACATACATACAATATCATCAGAGTAGATCAAAAGTTGACTTTAGTACTGAAATATTTTCGTTTTTTGTAAGATAAAAAAATTAAGCTAGTAAAAATATAAAAATATATATGGGTGTATTTACGTGTGTAAATATAGATACGTGCATATATAAATAATGAAAACCCAAATATAAATATGAGAAAATTTTTAAGTTTATGAAAAGAAAACAATACTTTTACATTGCAGATGATCAAAAATTTTTATAACTTACATTTTAATTTTTAACATTGTTTTAAATAATTTGTGTATTAAAAAAAAAATGCATAAACATATATATTAAAAGAGGTGTTTATATCATATGGCATAAAAATTTACCAATCAGACTTTTAAGAATAAGAAATGCTCTTATCTATAATAAAAATCTTTTACATGCCTTTATTTCAATAGATTTAGATTGAGTATAGAAAATTTTAGTTTTATACTTTTCCGTCTATTAACAAATGAGAATTTTAAATGTTCGCTTTAGTATTTTTAACATTTTATGAAAATCTCGGAAACAAAATATAAATCTCCGAACCACCCCTAATCTAGTCTGACATTTTACCTAAAACTTAGTGCATGTAAAGGGAAAAAGTTAAAGTCTTAGGTCAAGCACTTTTCTGTGCTTTCGCTCCCATTTCGCAGGCTTCAATAATGCATGAGGACTCAGACTTCTCAGACTCTCTCTCTGGCGAATGCACTTTTTCGTTTCTTCTAATATTCGAACTCTTATGAATCGCAGCAAATCGCAGCCAAGCATTGGATTTGTAATCAACTCTCAGTTCACTAGGGGAAAGCAGAAGCAACAGCAACAGCAAAGATAAAAAAAAAAAAAAGAAAAGGAGAAACATTTAGTTGGCGCATTAAAACTGCAAATGCTAGCGTTTGGTCCTTTTTCATGTCCTTTGACAACTGCTGCTGCTGCTACTTTGTAGCATACTTTTGTGCTGCTTTTTATGGTTGTCCTTTTTTCCTGTCTTTTGTAGCATTCGATTGTTTGCCATAGAGATAATTTGCAGTTAAGCCAAGCACAAGCAGCTCAGTTATGTTGTTTTACATTGTTAGTTGGCTTGCAAAAGGCAAAGGACCTGCCAGGACATCAACTGTTAAGCGCCTGATGAAGTAGTTTCACACAGTCTTACGCAGTTTTACAGTTGTTAGCGAGTCCTTCGCATTTTTGATAGGACGCTGCTTAAAGCTGCCTTAAAGCAACGGCACTCTTAAAGCTCCTTTTCGTCCTGATCTCGTTGCTGTCATTCCTTCGTCTCTCGCATTCCCACATTCTTCTTCACATTTCGAGCACTTTGTTTAAGCAACTTTTCTCGTTTCGGTGTCAAGTGTTTTTATTAGACCGGACGCAGGGGAAAAAGCAAAAAAAAAAAAAAAACAAAAACAAAAAATAAATAAGGAAAATAAAAAAATATAAGAAAATACACACACAAAAATCAACAAAATGAAAATAAGGAAAAAGTGGAAAATATGTGGTAAAATGAATATGGAAAATATTACAGCTACTGCTGTCGACAGCTGCCGCCACGACTCTCCCCCTCCCCCACCGACTGCGCCTATTTCACCTGCGTGCTTTTTGTCGTCTTACCTTCATAAAAGCTGTTGCTTTTTCTTATGGCCATTTCTGCTTTTCTTTTCTTCTCTTTTCTTTTTGCCTGCGCACTATCAAAGCAATATTTAAATGAAGTTTTGCGAGAGCGCACGCAGATTTAAATATCCTGTAAGTTAGCGTGCACGAGGGGTAGCCTAGGCGGCCACATCACTGCCTTCTATATACCCCAACATTGTCAACAGGGTATATGGCAGTCCAGCACGCTCTGTTTTATGCTTTCGTTGGAAACTCATTTTGTAGACACTCAACACGCATACGACATGTGTGACAGCTCAAGTTCTGCTTGCTGTCAACTTTCACCATTTGCAGACATTTGTTTCCTTTGTTTTATGGCATTATACACTTAATATACAGCTATGCATTTATATATGTATGTATGTATGTATGTGTGTATGTATGTATGTCTGTTTTATCGGATGTCATTAGCCTAATTGACAAACGAAACAACAGGAACGAACGAACGAAAAAAAAATGAATAAAACAGAGTCAGCAAGATTTCAGAGTGTAAATAATGAGAGGGAAAAATAAATAGAAAGACAGATAAGAAATTATCTGTTTGCCTTTTGTATTTTCGTATTTGCATAGAGTTTGTGTGAATAAAATATAGTTAAATGAGTTATTGTATTAATCAATTAGACTTGTCAAGCGCTCAATACGCGAGGGAAAACCATTTCTGTTTATTTTCTTAGTTCAAATAAAACTGGAATTATCAAATTTCAATGCAGTCAACTGTGTTGACGTACAGTACATATTTCAACAGTAATATTTATATTACCTTGATTAAAATATTTTAAATGCATTTCAATATCAATATATGAGAGCCTGGATCGTCTTATATTAAAATAAGGAGAGAAAGTTATATTTGAATTGAAAGACAACGAATAATACCGCGTCTGTTGCGTTACTTGTCGTCGAATACCGATATATATCGCATGCATTATTGCATGGCTAGGGAACATAGAAGTCAATAAATTAAGAATAAGCAATAGACCAACTCGGCGAATTACAATCACAGCCCAATTTACTATGTATTTATGGGATAAATCTATTAATGAGTTAATGAGAGTGCAGCAATAGCCAGAGACAAAGGAATAAAGTTTAATACAATACTAAAGGCCATCAGAGTTATGAGTATTCATTCAATCAATAAATATTCAAAACTTTATGGCGAAATAAAAAAATATTCGGAATTTGACAAATTAGACTCTATATTATGAAGGCACTAAAAATTCAGCAGTACTTTAAAAGGAGGGAAATATTATCATCAGATGCCGATGGGGTATTTTAGCTATATCCTGTCTGCTATAATATAAATTTAATTGAACATCTTAATTGAGTTATTCCAAAATTGTATTCAATATGTATATATCAAAAATCGTTTAATGTCTAGAGTCTAGTTCCTAATTAAAAGAGAGTAAAGTAAAAATTCAAATAAACATACCTATATATATCTGAATAAATATACACATATATGTATAATGCATAAATTGATGAAGATTTATTAAGTGACATCAGCTATCAACTATATTTTGTTGGAACTACCTTAGTCATTCAGCTTCACTCCACTTTATCTGCTTTATCATCCGAGGAATACGTAATTGAAAACATTTTACCTATCTACAGTGGAACGACTCTACGGTAGACACAAACGGTAAATTGGCTCAATTTATCCATCAATCCATTTTCTCTATTATAAATTTCAATTCAGCAATGGCTAAGCAAAGTTGCTCCTTATGGCTTATCGTCGATCTTCGTGTGTGGGGCGTGTGCTGAAGGCTTTTTTGTAGAGGTAACCTATAAAGGTTTCTAGTATATTTAGTTAGTATATATAGTATATACTATATACTGTATGTACGAGTGCATTTGCGGCCCTTGTCTTTATCTTTTGGCGATAATGACAGGCCGCGTGGCATAAAACCCATTAAATCAATTGGCACTTCAGCGACTATGTCTACCTGCCTCTCTCTCTCTCTCTTTGTCTCTGCCTCGCTCTGCCCACTGTTCACATACGAGTCCTTGTAGGCGTCTGATTGGCTACGCCCACTCGGTTGTTTGTTCTGCTTCTTCTTATCGCATCGCCTGATTGTTGTTGTTGTTGTTGTTGTTGACGTTTTGCAATTGGTGTTGAAAACTTCAGTTGTGAAAATTGGGTAACGCTCAACGAGGATGACGATGACTGCAGTCAGCATTAAGTGCTGCGCCCTCTCTCACTCCCTCTCTTATCCTCTCGCTCGCCCACACTTAAACGCCCCCTCTCGCTCTCTCTTTCGGGTTTTCTATACCTGGCTGTCAGTAACAAAAGAAAATTTTAATTTTTATGGCGTTTTTTTTCTGTGTGAGTGTGTGTGTGTGTGTGTTTTTTTTTCGAGGGCTTCGTGTGCCTCTGTGCTTACAGCAAGTGCCAGAGCCCTGAAAAAAATCCAATTATTTTAAAACTTTTGACAACTGCAACAACAACAACAACAAAAGCAGCGGCAGCAGTAGCTACTCCTGCAACAATGCAAGGACTATGAAAACAATAAGAAAAGCAAAAACAACAACAACAACATCGAGTTGGCAGCCATTATAACTTCACTTGAAAAGTTTAATTGATTTTTACAAGTGCATATAGAGCATAAAGCATATATATATATATAAATATATATCTATATATGTGTGTATGTATATGTATTTACCTAGACTGAAAATTAAGCTCTACAGCTATCGCCCAGCAGTTGAACTCTTTTTTCTAGTCTTTTTTTTTTTTTTTTGGTTGTTGTAAACAAAGTGAGCGAGAACCTAGGGCAAAGCCAACTGAAAGAAACTGAAATCAAAAGTAACAAAGCTCATGCCATTGCGCAGCGACTTTGTATTTACCTTTCGGCAGTGCCTGCCAACCTGTCCGAGCGTCTGTCCCGCCTGTCTGCAAGTTCGAGAAGTTGGCGCTGTTTGAAGACATTTTAAGCTGAATTTAATTGCCAGCAGTTGTTGCAATTATATTTGCTTCTTGTTTTTGTTTGTCGAACTCGGATTTTTTTGCTTTTCGCATAGTACTCGTCTAGTTCGTAGAGCTCTCTAATAATAGGCCTTGACTGATGCGCTACCTGCCTGCCCACCTGCCAGGTGCACTCTAAGGCCTGCCACTTGTGCTTAATTAGCTGCAACTAGAGTGCAAATTGGTCTCTTTACATGCTTCAGACCTTCCAAACGAATAGTAAAAAATGTAAAAATTGCTCTAAATATATTTATATCATATTGCGATTTTTTCACTGGCTGTCCCTGATTCGTCCGATACTTATGTCTACTCAGGGACCGCAACCTGGCTACAGTGGAGGACTAGATTTTCTTTCCTTCCACCCATTAGAAGGCTAAGAACACGTCAGAAAGCTGTGATTTTTGAATAAGACCCAAGGAAAATTTTGGAGCGAAAAACAATGCAAGACCTTCGATTTTTCAAATTTTTCAACTTTGTCTTTCCACATATTAGATAATGTAATAGGATCTTTTTATTTTTTTATAGACACGCGATAGACATACATATCTGCAATGTATACCTTTGGTATTATAAAGCCGTCCCTAAGATGTATAATAGTCAATGAAGGAATACGATTGATATAATTGTATTATGAGCTTGAAAGTCATTTTCAATTTTCAATCAATTCAAAATGATTTACTTTATGACTTTAAAAAGTAGATTTTGTACACAGACTGCTGCCTAGAATGTACCTAAAATATTTTAATCTATCAAATTCGAATATCTTAAAGCAGCTGAAAACGAAAGATTTCTATTCGTTTGCTTTTATGGGCTTTGGCTTGCATTAAAACCACAAAAAACACACACACAACTACACAAAGGTCTGTTCTCTGGCATTCACGCAACATCCTTTGTCAAGGATGTGCACGGATTTGCAATTATAAAATATCTCAATCTGCTTTCTCTTATTGCAGGCATTCAAGAAACCACCAAAAGCAAAAGAAAATGAAAGCATCGATAAATCAATAAAAATCATAAATAAATAAATTAGAAGAATATAAAACTGCATATCTTTATCTATATTGTTTAAGAGTTCAATTTCTAAGTATTTAGTACAACTTGTAAGCAGGTAATTTTGGTCGTATAGTAACAACAGCTTCCCTCCACATGGCAATGATTATCCTGATCCTGATCCTGATGCTGATGCCGATGTCAAACATCGTGTGAAATGAATCGAACGTCAATGCATAATAATGCCAACAAATCTTATTTCGGCAACAACGACAACAATGATGCGTGAACAACGTAAACAACAACAACAACGACTACAACAACAAATGGAACGATGGGCGTGACACATGGGCTGAACACGCTTGAATGTTGTTTTGTATTTTATTAAACAAATGCCGCCATATTATGCCAACAATGATGATGATGACATCGCATTTGCTAACACATCTTGTTATATCCGATGATTTTCGGCTTGGCCAAATGTATTTGACAAACGATTGAAAACCATATTCATAACAACAACAACAACGAAACTTTCATTAAACTAAATGCTATAAAAAATAACAATACACACACAAAACATACCACACACTCACACGTCACACATACGTAAAACGTACACTCTTTTTACAACACTTCCCAACACTGTCGCTACACTTTGACTCTCACTCTCTGTGTCTGTCTCTGTCACGCATTCAGCGCGTGCAGCGTCGCTTCGACGTCGACAGCAAGGCTTGAGAGTGCGTGCGAGAGCGAGACAGCATATCAGCAAAGAGAGTAAGTCTGATCGAGCCAGAGAGAAGGAGAACGCGCAAGCATATCAGAACTTGAAATTCAACAAACAGCTCTCGCTCAACTGTTCAACAGTCACAAACTCCCCCCACAACCAATAGCAATACGCACGCCAACAGCTCCACTATCTCACTCACACTCACACTCCTTGGCATACATATATAATGGGTCTGCAGGTGGCAGCCACTTTTGTTGCAGCCAACTTGTTTGCAGTCCTGTTGCTTACCTGGATGCCAGCGACCGTCGATGCAGTCCGTGAGTACAAAAACAACAATAATTCTAATAAAAATACTATTTACAAAAAATTAAAATGAAAAAAATATATATATGCATATTTTATTAAATATTAAATATATCCTTAGGAAATTAAAATTTTGATTATCGAATAAAACGTATTTTTTACTCATTTAAGTTGACAACTCAGTAGTTTGTAAAGTCACTTCTTACGTATTCTTACGTCTATGTATTACGTATTGAAACATATTCAATTGGGTTATCGAATATTATTTTTTTAAATTACCGCTTAACTCCAATATTCGGTACTCAAATATACGCCCATATATAATTTATTTCAATTGACAGCTTTGTAGTCTTTTTAAATATTTTTTAAATATTTATTGAAACACATTTAACCAAACATTATCATTATCAACAAATATTGGACTTTAAATGAATATCATAATAATATAAATTTGAAATATATATTTAAATATAATTATATATTTTAAGTCTTGTTTATTATTAGAGTCGATTACTGATTTTTAATGAATTAACATATACCATACACAGATTTTTTCAGTTTTTTTTTATTTTTTTTTTATATTGTACTGGGCTCTGAAATTATTAAATGTAAGTCTAACTCAAGTAAATAATTTCTAAATAAAGGTTTTCACGATTCTTATTGTCATCATTCATTCATCTTGATGAACACACAGTCCGATTATGATAGTCAAATTTCTCGAATCTTTATTAAATATTAAACTTGGCTCCGTCTCCTGTAAAAAGTGTGCAGACATTGATAATATTGAACTTAAAAGTTTGTCTTTATGTTTATTATGCTCTGGCTTATATTGGCAATTAATGTAAAACGTATGCGTGTATCTTCCTATCAAATACCTGGGTATCCTCTGGCTTACCTCACTCCCTCTTTCGCCTCATTTTTTTGGCTCAATCAAGCGAAAGTTGTAAATTTCAAATTGCTTTTCCTCCACCTTCCCCCTGCACTGAGAGAAACTAGTTTTGTGAAGTCATATTTCATCAGTCAGCGCGAATGCTATTTGGTTAAAGTGGGCGGAGCGTGGGCGGGCGAAGGCGTCGCTTGTACTAGTTTTCGGCAGCTTATGGCTTAGAGTGTAGCAAAAACTTTTGCTATATGTTAATTATGGCGCTGCATTTATTTGAGGCTTAATATAGCATGTCGTATTCATATAGTTTGCCAGTTGCCAGTTTCTCGGTTTCTCATTGAGGTTAGAGCGGGACCGAAAAGCGTGAGAGAGAGAGAGAGAGAGGGAGAGGGAGCCATAATGGAGAAGGGTGCTTGGATTTGCCAGAGGGGATATTTTCTACCTACTTCGCTGTCGCTGTCTAAGCGAAAACTTTTCAAATTATCGTAGCATCAACTTTTTGTGCGTCGTCCCGCTCATCACAGAGTGGTGGAAAGAGAGAGGGAGAGGAACATGCAGAGCAAAACCGAGTGGGTGAGAGAGGGGCGGGAATGCTGTCGAGATTGGGCTGGAGCTGAAGCAAATTAATTAAAACTTGTTGCGGAAAAAAAAAACAAAGCGAAAAATGTACCAAAAATATGTGGCTGATATTTGTGCTGCGTGGCCCACTGTGCCCTAGTGCTGTGTAGGGGGAGGCAGGCAGGCGGGGAATTGGCTAAAGCCAGACAAGTGGCAGCCGCTGAGCCGCTTTTGTGTCATAATTTCAAACAAACGACAAATTAGCCGGCAAGCGTTTCCGTGTGTACTCCCAAAAAGGGGGCGTGGCATGGCTTTTGAGCCCGAGGAGAGTGGCGGGGGATGGGAAACTGCTCTCGAAGAACCATTTACATGCAATACACACGGCAAACAGCAAACAGTTTTGCATATGTTTTTTAAACAATGCTCCGCTCCCTGCTCTCTGCCCCTGGCTCCCCGTTTGCAGTCGACAAATGTTGTTGTCTAACGGTTTGTCGCTCTGTCAACGCCCAGGGCCGCTGCAATATAGATGCGAGGGAGACAAACGGCGCCAGGGGGTGTGCGGGGTGGGGGGTGCGGAAGCGGAGGGGAGCGGAGCATGTCCTGCTGAAAAGCCGCAGCCCGCAACGAGTTGTACAAACATTTCACGCGGCAAAGTGCCGCATAAATTTCAATTTAATGGTTCATACGAGCACAACACACACACATACCCAGACAGACACACATATGAAAAAAGGAGGTGCGACAAAACTGTACAACAAAAAATCCTCTGGCCAACAGGATGTGCAACATTTGCCTTTGTTGCCACCGCTGCTGCTGCTGCTGCAACTTCTGCAGCCATTTCGTATTCGTTTTTCTGCAATGTCCTGCCGCTTGTTTATTAGCCTCATGCAATGAAGCAGCCGTGCGAAAGGTGAGGCCAAAGAACAACAGCTCTCATTCCGAATGAAAATAGATATATGTACAGAGGAACATATATATATATATTTATATACATATATATATATATATATATATGTATATCTATATATATAAATGCTCTAGCGCTTAGCTTTCACCAAATCAAAACTAGAAACATTTGATATTTAGAGTTTCCCTCTTTGCTAGAGCTCGAATGAATTTCATCGCTTGCTCTGCAACATTTTAGTTGCACATAAATTTTGATTATTTTTGCGATGAATAAATAAAGATAATTCCTTAAAAATTTATACTCTTATAAATTTAGCAAAACTATGCGTCTTACCAGTAAAAATATATATTGTTTTAAAAATGATTTATTAATACTTTGAGAGATTAAATTGGACTCCAATCATTTATTTCGCACTTAGAGAGTCTAAATACGAAAACTCATAGATCTGTTAGACACCGTACAGGAACAGTGTCTTGACTTAAATTAGGTAAAATAATCTCACTTCATCTCTAATATTTATACCATATATTTATATCAATTTATTTCTCTAACCTATGTATATGCTATGAGTTCGTAGTTAATGACGTTAAAAATTATATTTTATTCATTTGAAGTTAATTTGCCTAAAACATAGCACGAAACTAATAATACGTAAATGTTTTATCAAATTAAGAAAAACAAAACCGGATTTTTCATTTTCATTGGTTTCAAGTTATATGAAAAAGGACGCATACTATTTAAGCATCTATTCGTTTGGCATTTAGTGGCAGCCCAATAGTAATTTCCTCTACGCTTCTGCTAAAATTACCTGAACACAACTGTACCACGCCTACATAGCTTTAACAATACGGCGGTAGAAAACCTAAGTCGTCTCACTCTAGCACATGCAATCAATATGGTTCGACAAGTTCTAAGGAAAAAAAAAAAACACGAAGAATTCAGACGTTTCTTATATTTACACATTTGCTTTTTTCATGCACTTCAGATTGGACGATTACAGAATCGTATGCTAAATATATGAGAATAGAGGACAGAGAGTTATCTATATTAGTAAGCACTCAAAGAGAATGTGAAATTTAATTTTCGTAATTATTATAATTAAATATAAAAAAATATTACGTAATTTTTTTAAAGCAAATTTTTTTTTACTGTTCGTCGGATTTGATTAATCCTCGTCAATTTAAATTGACTGAAATGTTGCTATAAATGATTCCCTTTTTTAAATGATGAATTTCGCCTATAATATATTTTGGATTATATATATTTCCTGATAATTCTATGACAAAAATATTAAAATCATTTTCTTTTGGCTGATGAAATGTCAGTCAATATTGTAGCACTTACATATAGATTTCACGGTATAGTCTTAAGGTTAATTTGCCTGCTCGACCTGTCAAAACTTTGCCGAGCCTCAAATAAATGTCTTTAGCTCTACCTTTCTTAGCTTGATCTGACAACTCGTTTAATTTTGCACTTACAACTTGAAGATGGCCTTTTACGCGCGGAACAAACAACAGCAAAGTGCTATATTATGTAGCCAACTTTTATGGTAATTATGAGATTATTAAAAGAGTGATATATATGTATGTATAATTTTGATGGGGCGTTACGTAATTAGTGCAAAATAAGAGAGGAAAGTATTTATTTATGCGGTCGTTGCGTTCGGCTACGCCTGTCATTTTCAATTGTCGGCGATGGCTGCAGACGCTGCAGATAAATGTTGATTTATATGACCCTGGCCTCGGCGGCCAGGTCCTGCGACATTAATGTGTTGACATTTGGGACCTCTCCCGAATGGAAATGGAACAGCAACAACAACAATAGCGACAAAAAAAAAAAGAAGAAAACTAACAGCTTTTTGCTGTAGCCCATCAGAGGAGACGACGCACTCAGAGAGATAGAAGGGCCAGTTGTAATGAAAAGTAATAATATTAAATTAACAGAACTCTCAGGAATTGAAGCCACTGAGACAGTCAGATGTAGAGAGACAAAGAGAGAGAGCGAGAGAGAGCGGGACGACTCGAATGGGAACTGGGAATGCGGGCCGTTTCCACTATTATTTTCTGGCTAGGCCCGTCTCTCGCAGTAACATCTTATTTATGGTCTCGTTTCTCGTAAAAATTTGTTATTTAGATTTATGGCGCTTTGCTCTTTATTGTTGCTACTGTTGTTCGTGTTGCTGTTGTTGCTGTTGTTGTTGCCACATTTATTTATCTGCGCTTTTGCTTTCTTTTTGTTCTTCCTTTCTTCTCTCGTTGTTTGCCACTGAAATTTTAGAGCCACTTTGCTTGGTCACTTTGCCACAAAGAGGCAACAAAAAATAAATAAAATACAACAACAAAAAAAGTGTGATAAATGCCAAGGCATTATTATTGCTGAGCATTGGCGCAGGGGGCAGTTAAGAGCGTGTTCAAGTACTTCGTATATGGGCATGTTTGCTGATCTAATGATATGATGGCATTAATAAAACGCATTCGCATTCCCATTCACATTTGCCTGCCCCATTTGCCCAACTGTCTGGTCTGTCTTCAGGTCTAGGGGGCAATCAGCATAGAAACAGGCATTGAATCCTGCACAAATGAGAAATGGGATTTGTAAAAAAATCTACTTTCCTTAAACAGTTCGTAGTTTGCCTATGATAGATCCATTAGCTCAATTGCTGGACATTTTTATGAACAAAGCCTAATTTTAATTTTAATTTTTACTTAATTGCTTGTACATGGATATTCGAAATTTGCATTTAATTGTAATTATTGGTAGTTTTCTTATGACATTTCTTTTATCAAAACTAATTGAAACTTTTAAAAATAAAGTTAATTTTTGAAATTTGTCCCCTTTGTGCTTCACTTTCATTTTGTTCCAACAGACCTAAAATAACTTGTTCATTTTTACAACAAAAAGTTGAACAATTTTTTGGTATTTTTACGTTTCTGTTTAAAGCGTAAATTTCTGCCTGGTCTAACTAGTTCTATACGTTTCAATCGTCAACTTTTATAAAACATATAATCTTTGCATATGTTTAAACGAGAAAATAAAAAAAAATATATCGAACACTCAAGCATATGATGCTTAGGCATTTGCGTTAGCTTAATTTAGAAATCAGTTCAATTCAGTGATGCCAACACTTTTTGCTCTAACGCTAAAATATTCTGCTCAAATCTCGAATAACTTTAACTCTCACTTATCTAACCCGAGTGCTACAGCAGACGAGATGACATTATGCAAATCTTTGCTGCTTCACTCTTAAGTGCCACAAATTGTGGCAACGCATTGTGCTGCATTTATTTGTATTTCACTTTTTTGTTGCCTTCTTTTTACCACTTGCTGCCAGTTTAATTAGAAAAAATGTTAATTTAATGCTTCGCTGCTTCGCCGGGTTTTCTCTTCAATTGAGTTTCCTTGGCAGTTCAACTGAGTGTGTGTGTGTGAGAGAGAGAGAGAGAGGGAAAGAGTTTTTCTCACTCTGCCCACTTTTGTCTATTTGTTTGCTTCCATCTAACCGAGCTGAGGCCCAAAAAGTATGCCACACATACACACACACACTAGCACCACACACTCATCGACATTCACACACACACACTCACACATTGAAAGTGTTGGCCAGCCCGGCATATGCCCGTGTCATATTTTGCTTGTAGCGAGCAAATTTCGACAATGGCCACCAAAAAAAGGGCAAAAAAATCAGATTGTGGTAGTACACGACTACAGGAATACCCAGCAATTCATTAACTTTGCAGTAGCTGGCCAGCTCAAAAGTATGCTTTATACTTTTACTAACGTGCAAAACCAAATGTTTTTATATTTAAATTACTAAAACTGAACTGCATAATCAATTAATTGTATTATATTCCTTCAATAGAACAAATAACTAGTAAAAAATAGCAATTTAAAAAAATAAATAAAAATTGTATTATAATCGAAAGAAAATTTTGCTGAGTAAATTAAAAACATTCTCATTGAGTTGCTTTGAGCTACGAACTGGTTCATATGAATTCCGTTATGGAAGTAATTTAATCTGTAATTTATGAACTAGTTCCCAATGCTGGACACGTAACATATTTTTTTTTATTAGTTCCCCATGCTGTACATTAATATGAGTTTATTTGCTGTGTAATTTATGAACTAGTTCAAATTATTATACAACCAGTACATTTGCTACAAATAGACGTTTGTATTGTTAATGAGTTAATTTACAGAACAATTGATAATCTAGTTCACATGCTGCACAAACACACATTTTTAACAAGTGAACAAGTAATGAACTGGTTCACATCACTTCTTTAATTTATGACTATTTTTGAACTAGTTCAATAAAATCAGCAAAACCATATTCTGGTGTATGATTCATGCAATCGAACCTATTAAGCCACTCTCATCGAAACTGCCTCCCCGAATTCGTTTGTCTTGTGTAATCAGAATTCTCTGCATTTTGTTCATTTATTTGATTTCGTGCTGCTCATCAATTTGTAGACTTTTGCATGCCCTTTTACCGTTTTACAGGGCACAGCGGAAAATGCATCGCATCGCACAGTTTTTCATTTGTAAAGCGAAAAGTTTGTGGCTCGCGTACGAACTAGCCTCTGTTGCTCTGCATGTGCGAGTGCTAAATGATTCATGACTCACATATGTAAGTGTGTGAATGTGTGCGTGTGTGTGTGTTGGAGTTGTGCCGTGGGCAAAAAGTGCTTAACTCGTAATTTTTCAAGCGGTACGTGCAAATAAGGCCATTGAGGCCGCACAGGCCGCCGTTTAGCGTACGGCCTGTCCCCAGCACCCTCTCTCTCGATCTCGCTCTCTCTTAGTTGAGGCAGAAATTTGGAGTGCATTTTATTGTACTAGTTTGTCGGCTGTTCCTGTTGCCGGCCTGCACATGAATATTGCAGCTGATGAGCAGCCCCTCAACAGCTGCTTCCATCTGGCGGTGCCCCCTTGCAGCAGCTCTACTCCTGCCCCTGCCCCTACCGCTGCCCCGGCCGCTGTCTCGTGCAAGGGTCAAAAGTTTTAATTAATGTTTATGGCTGCACTGCTCTGCGGCGACTCGGAAGCCCCTTTAAGTACAATTTATTTATTTTCTGGTTAGCGGCAGAGCGGCGTTATGGCTAAGACGGCCTCTCGCACAAAACGGCCGCCTAAAAGGCAGACAACGCATTTTTTAATTAATTTGTTTGGCCCTTTTGCCACAAGATTCGTTTTTATTTTTATATATATTTTTGATAGAACACGCGGGTCGGGGGGATTTTTTTTTTTTTTTTTTTTTTTTTTTTTTGTGGTGGATTAATCAATTAAGGTGCGCAGGCAGCAATAAGTACATGAAATTTTAATTGCATTTCCTTACGCAAACAGCGCCCAGACACAAATTTCTCCGTTTCCTTTCGTCTTTTTTAGACGTGTGCGTGACAATAAACCTCATTTAATTTGCTTTGTTGGCAGAGGTTAAAGGGGCGTGGTCTCTGTTTTTTATTATTGGGGAAGACTGGGCAATTGTACGGAAGAGCTCTACATAATTCGTATTTCAGTTTAATGGGGTTTCTCGTTCTCCCTTTTTATGGGGGGAGTGGCTTTGTGTACTTAAGTAACTAGTTCTCCTGAGAATTCTGTTGATGAAGCGAATACTGATTTGTTTTATTGAGCGACTTAATAATAGAGAACGAAATCGACTTGAAATTGTTTATTAGGAATATAATAAAATAGCTATATGCTACAACAATTTTAACTCAATTACTGCTTGTTAAGATTAAAGTTCGAAATTTTGAAGACAAAATGAAAACCGTTAGTAGCTTAAAGCTAGATCTTCAAAGGCAGCTCTATAACTGCTCATGAAAACTAAGATAATAGTCGCTATAGACTGCATAAATTATAGGACTCTGGGAACCCGATATATTTTGACAGAGACGGGGAGATTAAATATATATATATATATATATATGAAAACATCGGTCCGTCGAATATAACCAACCTTGAAGGACTGCCAGATGGGGTTTCGTTAAGTTACGATTCCACCAGGAGCAAAGAGAGTGGAAAATCCGGCACCGTTCTCAAGTCTCTACAAACATATGTTGTGTTTCGTTAACTATATGTATATATATATGCCTTAAATAAAATGTTCATATATATGTATTAGATTAGATTGATTATAGTGGGACTTGAACTATCAAATTAATGAATGGTGAATGAATCTTATTTAGGCGATCGACTGTCTTATCTTCAACTTTCTTGCCATTAAACATTAAAGTCTTTTCAATCTTGTCTACTTCCTCATCATAATCTACTTTTGACTACCACTCTTTTCGACGACTACTCCACGATTTTTCTTTTTACTTCTGCAAACTGCTCATATTAACTAGCTCAAAACTTGCACTCGCTGCGAACTAGTTCAGTTTCCTAGGATGTCGTAATATTCAGGGATTCAACATATACGTTTTAAGTAAATCCAAGCTTCAATCAAGTTTCCATATGTCTATAATTATAATTGTACAACAAGGTAAATTATTTCCTCTTCTTCTTCTCTAATGCCCTTAGCTCCCGAGTCCGATGTCCAATAAAGTTCTGTTTGAAATTATGAACTCTTTAAATTGTTTTTACTTTCATCACGCCACATGGCATATCTCACATATGCCATCATCAAGAGAAACCATATGCTTATTTCCAAAAATTTCCAAAGCCTCCCGCTCGCTCGCTTTCTCTCCCTCTCTCTCTCTCTCTCTCTATCTCTTTCGCTCTTTCACTCTTCCTTTGTCTCGCGCTCAGTTTGTGGTCCTTTGCATGATGCGTGTGTGCTCGCTTTTTCTTCTACTTCGTGTGGCGGCTGTGTTGTTGTTTTGTGGAGCACGCAGGGGAATAATTACAAAATTTATGAGCACGGCAATGGGCGTGGCCTCATAATTGTCAATTGATGGCCGAGAGGGACGGTGGGCGGGTCCGGCAGGCCTAGCAGCGGGTAGCCTCATAAAACTGAAGTAGTTTGCCAGCCAGTCGACAGACGCGCCGTTGTTGTAGCTGCTTGTTGGTTGTTGTTCGTTTCCGTTTGCATGTCGTGTGGAGAGCACACGCCAAGGGGTTAAGGCTCGAGCGGCACGTGCTGCCCGCCCGCCCATTCAAGCGCCCTGTAGGGGCATGGCTAGCAGCAAATCGGGCATCGGGTTTTAATATAATGCGCATTTTAATGTCATTATTTTTCTGGGTGTGTGTGTGTGTGTATGTTATTTTTTGTTTTTTTGTTTATTTTTTTTTTCTTTTTGGTTTATTTTCATTACTTTCCTCTCAAGTTGAGCTGAAGGAAAAGCAAAAGTGCAAAAGACGTCGACAAAGCGGGCAATGCAAATTGCGGGCATAAAAAAGCAACAAGAAGCGAAGAAGACGAGGATGGAAGAGGGGCGGCGGGTAGGCGTCGCACCACATCGGGATCATGGCGTGAAACGAGTCGGGGACTGAGAAATACCGTCCGCAAAGTGAGCTATTTTTGTATGGCACACATACAAAACGACAAAAACGAAAGCGAAGAAAAAATAAAAGAAAACAAGGAAAAAACAACTGCAATAGCAGCAACAAGAGCCACAGTCGCCCTCTCTCTCTTTCTCTCTCTCTCTCTCTCTCTCTCTCTCTCTCTCTGTCTCGCGCTCTACCGCCGCTTCCACCCAGCTGCACCTCTGCACTTTAGCAGTCAGACAAAGCGACGGCATTGTCGCTTTTATGTTGCATAGTTGACATTGTTGGATTTCCACAAAGGTGTACACCAGCCAGGCAACAGGCAGTCGACAGAGCTAGAAGGAGAGAGGGAGAGTGTGAGGGGATGGTGGGAGGTGTTAGAGAAGGGAACAGCAGCTGCTAGGCGAAGAAACGACCACAAAAACACACTCGAAACACACTCAAAATATATACACACACACAGCGATAAAGGGGAGAGGGAGACAGAGAGAGATTGCAGCGCATTTGATTTGCTTTTTGCCTTATATTTGCTTAGCTATATATGGGTGTGTGTGTGTGTGTGTGTGAGTGCAACAATAACGCCTTTAGATACATGCGACTGTTCATCTTCACACCTCATTGAGTCGCCAGGTGGCGCCACTTTGCCACTTGCAAGGCAAAAGTTTGCTTTTACTCCACTCTCTCTCTCCCTCGCTGTGTCGCTAGTTTTCTCTACCTTCGCTAACTGCATTTCATATATCTTTGCGTGGCATATTTGCTTTGGCTCCATTCAGCTCGAACTCAGCGAGTCAGGCAAGTCAACTGTTTAAAGCCAATATGCATTTATATTTATTTTACTTGATTTATTCGTTGCAAGCGCTTTGAAGTGAATTTCAAGTTTCTTTGGCTGCCAATAAAACACACAGAAGGACAGAGAGAGATGGAGAGAGCGGGGGAAGTAAATGAGGAAAAATGTAAAGATAAACTCAATCAAGGAATTAATTGAAAAGTCTAAGCAATTCCTAAAATAATTTTCGTTCGATAGAATTATTTTGTTACATTCCATTACATGGCCGAAATAAATGCAGTGGAATTTTCTTGCTTTGTGTTAAAATTTAAAGTGAGCCTTAAAGTAAAATGTGATTTAACATAAATCAGAATAATAAACTCGAAACTCGAAAGTTTCATTGATTGAAGTTGCTTTAATTGTTGCTGTTTATTTACATTAATAAATTATTTCATATCTCTGTAAATTAGCCATTAGCTTAATGAAACTATTGGCTTTAAAAAAGAATTTAATGTGGATATGTTTTTATTGTAGATCATATTTATTATTATAGAGCTGTATTTATATTTTATGTGCCCATTGAGAGATCTCTGCTATAGTTTTCTTAGCCAAAGTCTTATCATAAAGCAATTATTGGCAAGCTAAATATCAATATAAAAGCACATTAAGCTTCGCTGTTCTTTTTTTTTCAACTAATAAACTATCCAAAGGCAACTTTTATACATATTTGGCTATATATATATACATGTTTCGCTCAACTTTATATTTCACTTGTTGTCGAACGCTTTCTAGCACTTTTGCCAAACACACACTCCCACACACACATATATACACTCACCCACTCAGTTTCGAATTGAGGACAAGTTTATTTTTTGTCAGCTCCATTCTGCAGTCATGTGACCAGCACTTAAAGCACACGTTGATCCCCCGCCTGCTCCCGGCTTTCGTGTTCTTGGTTTGCATTTTGCGTTTGACGCTCTAACTAAGTACTTGAATGAAGATGGGGTGCCACTGGGTCGGGTTGCGCGTGAAGGGGGGGGGGGGGGGGGAGGGAGGTAAGGTAAGGGGTGTTGGTTGTGGATTGGAGCTGTGGGAGCTGCCACCTCAGCTTCTGGTTTTGCTTCGACAGACTGCGCCCAGGATGCAAACTTTCCAATTGTTAAAACTTTGCACTTGAGCGATTTTTGTGTAGCATATTTTTTGGCATATTTGCGCGCTCGCATGTACCAAGCACTTTGCAAAGAAAACTTTTCAATGTGGTAAACACGCGCACAAGCACACGCACGCACACACACACACACACACACACACAGCTGCACATACTCGCACATTGCCGCAGACACAACTATTAAAAGCCAACAGCAGAAGCAGCAGCAGCAGCAGCCAAAAGAAAAATGCATAAATAATGTAGGCAGGGCGAAGGAAAGCTGCAAGCACGAAGAAGGCGCATACAACAAAGAATAGAGAGAGTGAGAACAACAAGAAATATGACCTAGCAAATTGTCTACAATAACGAATACTTAATGCCCTCTAACAGACGAAGTTGCCTCCTATGTGCAAGTCGAGAGCTGTTGACAGGCGAACGAGAGTTGAGAATTAAAAATCTAATGGAAGTTTCTATAGATGTGAAAACACGAGAAAAATAAAGTACAAGAGCAGACATGACAACAGAGATAAAATGAGGGAAAGGAGCTCAAGTAAAAGAAAACCCAAAAATGAAAATAAATGAAAGACATACAATAGCAGATATGCAAGAGATGAAGTTATAGCTTTACTTCTATTCTTGCTGTTCAGAACTCTAAATATAATTTCATGCTTAAAATATTCATTTACCTTTATAATGTAATTTCAAACTAAAGTCTGTTCAAAATTGTACCTAAATTTACACTTATTAGGAAATAGATCAAACATTAATAAATTTAATTAAGCCTCAATTTTATTTTTGCTCTGGCGACATTCTAAATATAACTAGATTTCCAAATTCATTGGCATTTGCCTTCAAAGTATAATTCTAAACAAAAAGCTTTTGAAAATAAGACCTAAATCTACACTAATTAGTATAAAGATCAAACATAAATAAATTCTATTTATATTTAATATTATTTTTGGTTTGACCTTCAAATATATTTAAAGCGTAAACCTGTTGGGAATTTTAAGCCTAACCTAACCTAAAATTATGTACCTTGGCATTTGCTTTAATAATATTATTATCATTAAACTTCGAATGACTTAAATTAAGATGGTAACTCATACTTAAAAGAAATTCATAATTTATATTCGCATATTTTTAGAAAATGATAGTAGTTACTAGCATAGTTCATACACCCTATGTGTATGCATGTATGCTATAGGGTAGACAGGAAAGAAAAGGACACCGCCTGTGTCAAGCTGACAGTTTTTCTTTGCGCTCTTCTTTCTATTTTTTTCTGGCTGGCACAAGTTCTTTTCCACACATTATGAAAAACTTTCTACTAGCGCGCACTGATAAACGTTGCTCACACACACACACACACAC
This sequence comes from Drosophila arizonae, assembly GCF_054131065.1. Taxonomy (NCBI): domain Eukaryota; kingdom Metazoa; phylum Arthropoda; class Insecta; order Diptera; family Drosophilidae; genus Drosophila; species Drosophila arizonae. The sequence goes on along the minus strand of NC_142923.1, from coordinate 29,192,577 downwards.
CCCCTAACCTTGAGTGTGCGTGTGTGTGTGTGCATGTCTAAGTCAACACCAACAAGCGAGCAGCCAGGCTGCGAGTACATTAGGCAAATACTTTGGAAATTATTTTCTGTTCGCCCGAGTGGGTTTCGGTGCTGGCAGCGTTGGCGGTTTAGTGGGTCAATTTTTTCGGCTGTGCTCTGCTGGCTCGGCTGTTGTGTGTGTGTGCGTGTGTGTGTAGACAGAGAGGAAGGGAAGGGATGGCAAGGAAAGAGGCCAACTTGCGTGTTCGCAGCGCGTTTTGAGTTACCTTCGCCAAAAGTTGTTCGCTGTCATGTTACGGCAATTTTACGCCCTCGCCATTTCAGGGGCAGGCAACAACAACAAAGTTGACGGCCAGGCGCCGCAACTTGCGACTACAATGTTAAAATGTCAAAGCAATTTCACATGTATTTCTTTTTTTCCCACATTTGCTTTCTTTTCTTGTTTTTGGATCATTTTTACCCATTATGCAGCGAAGCGTATATTCGCCTCAGATTATGCAGCACTTTAAAGCTCTGCTCTGCTCGCTGCGCGTTGCTCGCTGCTCAAAGCTGGCCAAAATACTCTCGACTCCCACCTGCTGACCGTTGCAGTTGCCGTTAAGCCGCAAAACACGCATTCAGTCGCATGCAGCTGCTGCACCACCAACGACTGACTGTGCCATACCCTGTAAAGTGAGCGGGGAGTGTTGCCAATTTCGCTGACATTTCGCGTGCTCATTGCATATTAATTGCTAATGCTCGAAATTCCTTGACAAGCACTACGATTAAATGAAAAGCGAATTAATATTAGCTCGAGGGTATTTCGTTGTCCATGAAGAATTGCAGCAATTCGGAATTGTTTGGAGCTGCATTTGCAGAAATTGATGTTGTGGGGCTTTCGGCTCTGCACACACTCGCAGCCAGAGAAACGCCTACCCATTCATCTCTCTCCCTCCCCTCGTCACTGTTACCCTCAATATTTGGGGCATTTTTGCATTTGGCCGAGAGCGTGCGTCGACTATGTAAATATATGCCGGTCAAAATGCAGCAAAACCTGCAAAACTGTGGAAACTAGAAAGCCTGAAAAGCTGCAAAACCTGAAAACCATTTGCCATTGAGTGCACTAATTTGAAATTATGCCGAGCTACGCAAAATATCGCACAGTATGGCAAATTTCCTGCTCCTTCGCCTATACGCTATACGAGCTATAGAATTTTTTTTTTTTTTTTTCTTCTTTTCAAGTGTGCTTGGAAGCCGAACTCAGCTAGAGTTGCCTACATTTTCAGGGCGGCTTTAAACATTTAATAATACTTCCATTTTGAGTGCTCTTTGCAGGGAGACTTTTGAGTTCAGTAATTGTTCTGGCTCAGTGTGCGTGCGTGTGTGTGGGTGAGTGTGTAAGTGTGTGAGCATGTGTGTCTCAGCTGCTGTCAATTTGTCTTTCAATTAGTCGGACTCTATTTGAGTTGAAAGCAATTGGAGCAGTTGGAGGTCGCCATAGATAAGTAAAATGCATCTTGAAACATGTCTATACTAATTAATGTTGATTTCGAACAAACTCTGGCTTCAATTTTTGATTGATGTTTATAAAGCACTAATGAAAATAAGTTCATTAAATTCAAAGGACATTAAATGTAAGTCACATGCAACATAATCTAAATTTTTATTATTTATTACTTATAAAATTTTAATCTTCTTAGAAAATCTCCTCATTGATTTCTACAAATATTTTTGAGAGCAATCCCAAGTAAAAATGTGGCAAGACAAGTATATAAATAATTAAAAAAAAAAAAAAAAAAGAAACATAAAATCTAAGCCTCTTGTTTATGTGAACAGTTTGTTTGTCTTGCAGTCCAGCCACGCCCACTGACACGCCCATTAATAACCCAAATCGGGTTAATTAAAAAGTGAACTGTTCATTAAAAAACCAAACTTCAATCTCGACTTTTTGGCCAAGTGTCAATAGCAAAAGTGCCTAAGCGAGTTGACTAATTACAAGGGCTTTAGCCCAGAGCAAAAGAGATGGTAAAAGTGAGCGAGACAGAGATATATAGCTGGATATGGAAACAAAGCAAGTCAATTAGAGGCGCTGTCACTGACAGAAATCAAATACAAAACTGAATGAAAAAAAAGAAGAAGAACAAGTAAGAAAGCTCTAGTCGAGACTGCTCGACTACGAGATCCCCTGAACCCTTGGAGCAATAGATATTTCAGTAATTTTTCGCGTCTTTCAGCTTACACAAGAAACACGCACACACAGACGCACGTACGCACACACAGGCATACATACACACACACGCATACAGACACACATACACACGCACACACGCATACACACACACATACACAAACATTTACATACATATACACACACAAACATAAACACGCAAGGGCGGCAGTGAGCGCTTACTATGAGAACTAAATTGCTTAATAACTTTTTTTGTGGACGTACGATCTTCATGAAACTTTCAGATTATGATTATAACATGGATATGCATGTAATTGCCAAAGCACAAGTCTCTAGTATTTGAAATACGCTCTTTACAAAAGTGAGGGTGAGGGGGTGAATTTAAGGGTGGGGGGTAAATTTTAACAAAAACCGAAATTGTATAAATTGCATATAAGCATACATTAAAAATTTGGAGACTCTAGCAATAAAGGTGTAGAAGATATAATTTTATAACTGGTTTTCGATAAGATTTTTTATCGATAAAAAAAGATCGGGATGAGTTATCGATTTTTAATGATAAACTTGATATGCGCGCTGTAATTATGGACATTTAAAAAAAAATTTGAAGTCTCTAGCTCTTATATCTTCTGAAATCGACGCGTTCATACATACGGACAGACGGACAGACGGACAGACGGACAGACGGACGGACGGACAGACGGACAGACGGACAGACGGACAGACAGACGGACAGGGCCAAATCAACTCAGCTCGTCACCCTGATCAAGAATATATATACTTTGTGGGGTCTGCCACGCCTCCTTCTCCCTGTTACATACATTTCAACAAAACCATTATACCCTGATTTCCCATTTTCAATGGGTTCAGGGTATAAAAATAGAAGAGCGAAAAACAGTAAAAGAGTTGAATGTGTTAAATAGTTAAAGGCCTTAAAACAAAACATTTAAAAATTAACAGAACTTAAAGAGAGAGCGAGACATAAAATGCGAATCACAGAGAGAGAAAGGAAGAGAGAGAGAGAGAGACAGTAGAGCAAAGCAGAAACAGTTACAACTGTCAGCTAAAGGAGCCAAGTTAAGTAAAACGGACTTAAAGTTTTAACAAGCTCCTCGCCCAAGTGTCTGCCGAGTGCTGCTGTCAGAGTGGAAAGGCGGGCGGGGGTATATCGGGGCGACTGCCAGAAGGCTCGCCTGCGAGGCGCTAAGCTCCGGGGGAAAGGGGAGCTGGTTTGTTGCTTCTTGCTATTTACTTATTTTGTTTGCATTTACTTAAATCGGATGAAAGGATTTGCTGCTTAGTGCGCGCGACTTTGTCTCTGCGTCACCCGCACCCTTCCTTACCTTTTCGCCCGCCTCGCCCTCTGCGACAACCCTTGACAACAATTTTAAATGAACTTTGCGCAAAACTGAGTAGCATTTCAATTGAGTGTCAGCAAATGTTTATATATATTCGAGTGTGACTGTGAATGTGACTCTGTGGAGGGCAACCAAATTTTTTCCCTTGTCTACAGATTTATGGTCATTGGCCCGGCCCAATGTGTGTAACAGATATCGAGTTCTCGATAAAATGAAAAAAACACCAGCTCTGTCCCCTCTTTATCAATATCTGCTCTCTGGCTGTCACCAAGGCAACTTTGGCTTTCAAGTAGTAGCCAGAAAAAAGGGATCGTTCAGCCGCTTATAATAATGACAAAAGACACCAACAACAACAAGGACAGCAGCAAGAGCTACAAATCTCTGTATATTTATATTTGTTACGTCCTGCTCCATTTGTAAAATCCTTTTTTATGTAAATAAATTCTCAAGTCCATTTTCAACATATTTATGCGCCATTTTACACACAGAACCCAATTCCGGCCGTTGGGCTTCCTCTATAGACATTCTATTTATTTTTCTTTTTTCTGCAAATCCCATTAAGAATTTTTACCCGAAATAAGAAAAATGAGCTTTCGCTGCATTAGAAAAGAAAATAATCAGCCCGAAAACCAACAGCCAAACAACCAACAACAACAACTACAACAAATGACAATAGCCAAAAGTGTTAGGTAAATTTACTGTTGACATTTCATTTTGTTCATGGAATTTGTCCGTCGTTTTTCGACTGCTTATTGTATACTCTTTACTCTTGTTCCCCCTCCTTTTTGGGAGGGATGTGCTTGACACCATTTTCTGCTGTTTCGGGTCAATGACGGAAAAGGGATTCTACAAATGGCGCAGCTTAAAGTGTGCTGAACCGTCGAGTGTTAACGGAAATGTTTGTTTAGCAAGAGGATAATACATTATGCATTTCAATGGATTCTTATGGCTTACGCTGAAAATGAAGATATATCTGTTAATCTCATAGACTCTCTCCCAATTCTGAACAGCTTCTGTTCTTCACAGTGAAATTGCTATAGTATATGGTATATAGAATAGCATATTTTCTATAATATTTGCAGTCATCAAAGACTTTGGAATTCATCACTAACTTTGTAATTGTAATTTTGTATCCCAAATTTTCAGAGCTAGACTCTCCAAATTTGAAATATAAATTCGTGTTTATTTCATATTTTTCAGTTACGGTTTTGGTTCAAGATCCTTAACAGGAGAACTCATCTCCGATATTATAGTATAAATTTAAAAATTTCCCGTCTTTATATCTATTGCTATTGTCATCGCTCTACTCCCCCTCTTGTTACTTATCACATAGCTGTTCGTGTGATGATTTATCATTGCCACCAAAAACGATTTTTAATAAACACTTTTATCTTTAATCCGAAAAAATCCAAAGCCTTAGCAAATCAAAGCAATACCTATTTTCTAGGCGCTTATAAAGCTCACTTGGAATGAATATTTCTTATTCAGTTAACTTAACATTAATCAAACGCGCTTTTCTCCCAGGCTTTTCGCGACTTTTCCTGACCTTTGACAGCGGCAAGCCAACGATTTTCTAGACTAGAGCTCATAGAGCTGCGCACTTATCAGTCCAAATGGAAATTAATATTTAATGCGGGCACATTTTTATTATTTTGTACTTTTAGCCAAACCCCAACAGTCCCGCTTCCCTTCCGATGGTGCGGCAGAGAGTCCTGGCCGGGTGCTTTGAAATTTTAGACGCTGCTTAAGCCTCATTAATAAATAATGACGAGCATATTATGAAATGAAATGTTAGCCACGCCGACTGCGAATCCAAATGCGAATGGGAAAAGCAAAGCAAAGAAAAGAAAAGACGTTGAATCGCTAGAAATTTCTGAACACCGAATTTTGTTGCTGACAAGCGCAAGAATTTTGCCAATGTTCGAATTGTTTATATATATATATATATATATATATATATATATATATATTCAATAATTTTCACTGGCTGCATTTTTATTCTTCCTCTGCGGGGCGAGGCATTGATAAGCCAAAGAAAGTTTTGCTAGCCAGCAAAAATCCCCAGAGATAAAGCATGAGAGAGAGAGAGAGAGAGAGAGAGACTATAGAAATTTGTTTTTTTTTGGACAACTTGGCCGTGGGATCTGGGCTTTGGTCTGGTTGCTGCTTAAACGCAGACAAGCAAAACTTTTGGCCGCAAAACTTTTAACTGGTTGGTGGCCATACTTGTTGCCCAGCCAGATCTAGGTGGTGCCGTTTGGCGGTGCGGTGGTGCGGCGTTGCCAACAGCCAGCTGCTAAGACAAACATAAATTACATGCCATTGTCCAATGGCGCGCGTCCGGGCCACAAAGTTGCCTCTAATGATGCCACATTCAGACGTCTATGGGCCGAGCGGCGATAGAGAGCTAAAGAGAGAGAGAGACAGAGAGAGAAGGAGACTGCGGCATAAATTAGCCGAAAGCACAAATACATACAGCCATGCACACGTTCGTTCGCCGCTAGATGGCGCGCCAGTTCTGCTCAAATTAAATGTTAATTTCATGGCATCATAATCACCAGCGTCGCACAACCACACACACACACACACATGACCTCATTAAGGCCAACCGCTGGCCAACAACGAACAGCCAAACAACAATCAGAAATACGTTAGAATGTGAAGAGCCAAAAATGCAGCACACGAAGATATCCTGCAAAAACCAATGAGCTCGAGACAAAGCCCCTAACTAAAATAGAAGCTTACCTAGATACCCTGCAAAAAATATACGAAATATGCAAGACATTAATATGGAATATGTGAGACTTTTCTCTCTTGAACCTAAGGAATAAGCATACGCTATCCAATGTAAATACTTTGCAGGGTATTATATCACGAACAATGCCGAGGCCATATAATAAAAGGCAACAAGCAGCAGCCACATATAGCCAAAGCCGCCAACCGCTGGGCAGTCGGGACGTAATGAGTGTGTGAGAGTGGGCCCAAGGTGTGTAGGTCAGGAGACAGGATAAGAGGGACGGGACGGGGGTGCTGGAGCTGATGGGGCGTCGTCTACGTGGCGGTCTCCACGCTTGGCAAATAAACTGTAAAAATGTTTACCGACAATTTTCTACACAATTTTACGCCGCGACGAAGGAAACGGTGCACGGGTGGGGTGAAGCGGAGCGGGGCGAGGCGAGGCGAGGGTGTTTGGCTAGGAATTTTAGCAAATTAGGGTGTGCATGAGGTCATATTAATGTGGTTAATTACAATAATTAGAAATTTAATTAAGGTGTGTGTGTGTGTGTGTGTGTGTGGCTGTACACACTAAAAATCGAATTTACATGTTAAAAAGCTGTTAAAGAAAAACTGAAATGAAACACATGCCATAAATACGAAAGCAATATAATTTGTATTACGGGTTTGGTTTGCGGGAGAGAGATAGAGATGGAGAGAGAAGGGGGTTCCAGCTAAAGGGCTAACTGTTGGCCAGTTAGTCAGCCAGTCAAGTTGGCAACGCGACAAACAACAAACCCACACACACACACACACAGGCCCAGACACACCGATACACACACCGACACAACTAACTGAGTTGTTGTGGTTAATGGGTTGTATGTGCCCCTCATTTGTTGTTGTTTTGTTAGGGTATTAGAACAACTATGCAAATGGAATTTTTGTTTTGGGCTGCGGCCAGTGCGCTGTTAATGATGATAAATATTGCGTACATTTTGTGGCGCTATGAGCCACTAGCTAAAAGGGTTGAGTTAATAATATCCATGAAAATTGGCCAGAACAAAAGGCTAAAATGCGAAGCCTGATATTTATGTGAAGATGTCAAAAATAAAAATATATTTAGACGGTTAATCAACAAAAAAAGCTTTATTCATGAAAAATTAGGCGTCTCTCAACTAATTACGCAGTGAATTAGGCTAGAAATAAATGTATTTATATAAAGAACTTTGAGATTTCCTATAATTTGAATTAATTTTTTTTTTTTTTTTTTTTTAAGAATTTACGTTTCTTGAATTTATGGGATTATACAAAATATTATGAATGGAATATGTGTTATATTGTTTTAATGAAAGAAATATAAATTGAAAATAGATCTATAAATTTGTAATATTTCAAATTAACCTGATGACCAACTGACTTTTATTCAATACATACATATACATGATTCGAAATCGGGAATTTGTTAAACAGGCAAAATCTCTACTTTGGTACACAATTGCTGATACAAAATTGGCATATCGATATAAAAATAAAAGATTTATTATGTAGTTCTAGTAGATATTCTAGCATTCGTTCAATTTTTATACTCATTCACGAAAGTGAATCAGTATATTGGTTTTGTGCAATGTCCGTCTTGCTGTCCGTCCGTCTGTCCGTCTGTCCGTCCGTCCGTCTGTCCGTCTGTCCGTCTGTCCGTATGAACGCAATCTATTTCGGCGCTATTGAAGCTAGAGACTTGAAATTTGGAACACATACTCGTGTATATCTCCGATTTATAAAGTGTTAAAATTTTCCCGATCCGCCCACTAGGGGCGTGGCAAATCGGAAAATGCATTTTCCGATATACCAGAAATCATGTTTGTTGAAGAGCTAGAAAGCTGAAACTTGGTATGTAGGTCCGCGTTGACCACCCAAGATCACGAGCTATGGCGGATATATCTACGCCCATTGGGGGCGTGGCAAATCGGATAAAACTGTATCTCCTAAAGTTATAAACCTAGAATGCTGAAATTTTGCACGTCAGCTAATGGTATGATTCTATAAAGTCTGAAGATAAATTATAAGTCTACGCCCGTTGGGGGCGTGGCAAATCGGACCTGAAGATATAGTGATTTTTTAAATTCTCCTATATTTTGGACACTATTGATGGCAGAGGCCTCAAATTTTGTATATATACTCGGACTGATCACCCAAGACCAAAAAGTTTTGTCGGATATATGTCCGCCCACAGGGGGCGTGGCAAACCGCAAAAGTTTATATCTCCTAAAGTAAAATAGCTAGAAGCTTCAAATTTGGATAGTTGAGTTACTGGTAGCCTCCTCTATCGATTCCCCAAAAATAATTTTTACGCCTCTTTAGGGGCGTGGCATATCGAAAAATACCCTGTAATTTTCACATTTTTTTAGGGTAAGCATTCAAACTTTGCAGTTAGGGTAACGTTATCTCTTTCTAAAAACTGACCAAAAATGAGGTGTCTACGCCCAGTTGGGGCGTGGCAAATCGGAAAAACCTGTATATTCTACAGTATTAGAACGAAACTTAACTACTAAATTGTTGATGGGATGTGAATGAGTATTCCGCAGTCGGTAACGCCCGACTGCAACGTTCTTACTTGTTATACACTGAACCCATTGAAAATGGGAAATCAGGGTATAATGGTTTTGTTGAAATGTATGTAACAGGCAGAAGGAGGCGTGGCAGACCCCACAAAGTATATATATTCTTGATCAGTGTGACGAGCTAAGTTGATTTGGCCCTGTCCGTCTGTCTGTCTGTCCGTCTGTCCGTCTGTCCGTATGTCCGTATGTTTGAACGCGTCGATTTCCGAAGATATAAGAGCTAGAGACTTAAAATTTTTTGTAAAATGCTCGAAATTACAGCGCGGATATCGAGTTTATCATTAAAAATCGATAACTCATCCCGATCTTTTTTATCGATAAAAAACCTTATCGAAAACCAGTTATAAAATTATATCTTCTACACCTTTATTGCTAGAGTCTCCCAATTTTTTATGTATGCTTATATGCAATTTATACAATTTCGGTTTTTGTTAAAATTTACCCCCCTCCCTTAAATTCACCCCCTCACCCTCACTTTTGTAAAAAACGTATTTCAAATACTAGAGACTTGTGCTTTGGCAATTACATGCATATTCATGTTATAATCATAATCTGAAAGTTTCATGAAGATCGTACGTCCACAAAAAAAGTTATTAAACAATTAAGTTCTCATAGTAAGCGCACACTGCAGCCCATGCCTGTTTATGCGTGGGTGCTTGTGTGTGTATGTGTTTGTGTATGTGTGTGTATGTGTTTGCTGTATGTTTAAGCTGAAAGACGCGAAAAATTATTGAAATAGCTAGCACTCCAAGGGTTCAGGGGATCTCGTAGTCGAGCAGTCTCGACTAGAGCTTTCTTACTTGTTATCAATAGTCTTCTCAGGAACCACCAAAAATTTAATACGAATAATTATTCCATTCAGATATCCAAGCTTGTTACACTGTATATATAAATATATATATTTAAAATACATATATGTATAAAAATATGATATGATATTACGTCCATATATTTGGTCTATGCATATATTATTATTATGTGTAAGTGACATGAAATTGTTAGTACACTGTTAATATTGTCTCCTCTTTCTATATTTGAACACATTCAGATCAATATCAATATCTGAATACAGCCAAAGAAACACTAATAATTAAATGTATGTCTTTGGGTATTTGTTTAACGTTGACTTTAAGTAAATATTTCTTCTTATAAATAAGTTGACTGGGCAAACTTGACTTGACTCGATTACGGTCCTGCTTTGATTCTATGCACATGGAAATTATTTGCTCTCTGGCCATATGTCATATGCCAGGAGTCCTTCGATTACGCCTATTTCCCAGGCAATCCAATTACAGTGTAACAAGTATGCTATCTCTCTGTCTCTCTCTTCCCCTGTCGCTTTCTATTTCTATGTTAGGGTTGTATATGTATATGTTTATGTTTCCTCTTTTATGGACTGCTTGCTATTTGCGGAAGTATAGCGCGCCAGAAACGTGCGTTTAATTAGAGTTTTTACATGTCATTGATTTGCCACAAACACAAACACAATTACCCACGCGCACTCACACACACGCACACACATACAAATCAAATATATTAGACTCCGGCTCCGCTGTCTGCGAGGCATGCCACGCATTGCCAACATTCTCTGTTTTATGTGCAATTTGATTTTGGCTGTGCCGCCGCACTTTTCGTTGAGTTTAGTTTATTATTATGTAATGAATATTTGTTAAGGCATGCGACTGCCTCTGCCTCCGCGTCCGCTACTGCGACTGCCTCTGTTTCAGTCTGTTTCTTGGCGTGGGCGTGGCACATTGCTGAGACCAAGTGCGACGGGATGTAGATTTAATTTGCGTATGAAAAAATTCCAGCTTTGCGAGCAGTCGAAGCAGCACAATTCCCCAAACAAGGCGAGTCCCGACTGCGAGTCAAGCTCTAGCTGCCAGTTACTGCTGCTGCTGCTATTGTTGTTGTTGTTGTTGCTATACCCTGTAGAATCGAGCAGAAAGTATATGCAGCAAATTGTTTTGTATCAGAAATACTTGAGCAAGACTGAATCGTTGTATGGTCAAATGGATCATGCTGCTATATATAAAATCGATAATTATCGATTCATCTCTTTCGATCCATTTGAAGCATTTCATTCATTTTGAGGTAAACAAGAATAATAATAATAATACTTAACGCTAAACTCATTATTTTGAAATTAATTCAAAATGAATATTAAGACAAATATATATTGTTATTAATTCAGAAGTCGATATTGTAAAAATTCTGCTTATATGTATGTGTTACTCACCGCTAAAGCTTTAAAGAATATATAATATAATATATATAGATACGTATATTGATCATTCTACAGAAACTGCACAACTCAAAATATCGATGATCGATAACATCGCTATAGGGTATATGCTTGTGAGTCTCTCTCACTTGCTTTCCTATATTTTACTCGCAGTTTGCGTGGATCCATCTGTGTCTGTGTCTGTGTTTGTGTGTGTCTGTATCTGTGTCTGTGCGCAGTTGTTTAGAGGATATGCATAAGAATGCCTTGCATTTCCGTTTCAGTCGTTGTTGTTGCTGTGATTTCCTATTTGCCTCGCTCGTTGCAGCAATAGCAGAAGCAGCAGGAATAGCACTAGCAGCAGCGGCAGGAGCAGGAGCAGGAGCAGCAGCTCCTTTGCCAGTGGCAAGTGGCATTGCATTGCTGTGCTGCGAGTTGATTTTATGCTTTGAGCAAAGTTTCGTTGCATATTTTAAGGCTCTTTTGGAGCCAACCGACCCGCTCGCACTGCAAGCACTCCCCTGCTCCCCAGCAGACTACAGTTATGTATGTACTGGAACGTAAAACAATCAACTGCGATTTGTTGTGGAGCAATTGCAAAATTATGCAGTGCCACACCCACCACAGCGCCCTCCGCTCCACCAATCCGCTAGCATATTTTCTCGTGCGCGGCGAGCGTTTGTCAGGCAGTCAGACAGCCAGGCCGGAGGAGGGGCGAAAGGGCGGACGGACGGACGGTGGGAGGGCTGGGGTCAAGGGGCTGGCAGGCAAACAGACAAACAGTGGAGCATTTGAAATAATTTGATGTTTTTCATATTTATTAAATTCGCTGGCGGCTCTGTAGCTAGGCAAACAGGCAACAACAATGAAAGACAAACTGCCGGCAAATCAATTACAGCTAGCACTCAACAGCACTCTACTCTCTATGTGTGTGTGTGTGTGTGTGTATTGAGTTCGTTGTCCGTTTACGGCGTTTGCATGTTTTGATTCGTATCTTTAATTAGAGCACCGCTTGAATTGATGACGGCCCGCAGTCAGCGGCTTGTTTGTTGCCCATCACCAGGTAATTACCTGGCAGGAAATGCATATCCTAGTCTCCCTCGCCCCCACTCCCACTCCCCTATACCTCAGCCACACACACTCTGCACACACAACAAGGCTTAGTCTAACAAGAAACAAAAAAGAACTTTCCGACAGGGTTCTGGTGCAAATTTGTAACGTCAGGTTTGCTCAATTTGTTAAGCCAGCTTGCCACGATCCACCGCTCCCGCAGTGACCCCGCAGCCACTGTTGTTGTCCCCTTTGCGGGGGGCGGTAGCAGTAGCCATCATCATAATCAAGCATCAGCTGCTGCTCCACTTGTTTGGGTCACATCAGCAGCCAACATGTCAACCTCAAAAACCGCAAAGTTGGCAAACAAGTTTTCTTCTTGCCACAAGAAAAAGGAAATTCGGCCTCAGCATCGATTGAAAATCAACGCACACTAATACACACATGCACACACACACACAGCACACATGTTTACACACGCACACACACACAGACACACATTTGTTTATTTGGCGTTGTGAAATTTAAGAAAAGGCGCACAGTGGGCTGCAGCTGATTGAGAAATGCCAACTTGACATGGGTTACAAATCGTTAGGCGAGGGGCGAGCGGCGAGGTATGAGGGTGGGGCGGACTTCCAAATCGGGAGCCGGGGCTGCATTTTCAATTTGGCTGATAGACAAAAATTGTTGTCATCAGATTGAGTTTTGTGCTCAGCCTTGTTTGTTTTCCAATTGATTTTTCATTTAAACTTTGTGCCTGGCAAAACAAAACTAATCGAATATCTAAGTCAAATAATTGGCCTAGGCAAAGAAGGTGTAAGTCGGGGCTTACTGACTATTGAATGGGGTTGCTTACGACAGAGTATTACATATATTGTGCATATGTATAAACATTTATGACTAACAAAAGAAGAAGAAGAAAGAGGGAAATGCGAAAGAATGAGCGAGTCGTGTTCATGAATATATAGTATATTTAAGCACTTACAAAATATAACTATATTAGGAGAATAGAGCAAACTATGGAGAGAGAAAGAGAGAGAGTGAAAATGCAAAATAAAAATAAACAGAGAAGGAGCGAAAATGCGAAATACACGGTGAGAAAGAAATCAACAGCGATTATAAAAGATATATAGAGAGAGAAAGAGAAAGAGAAAGAGAGAGAGAGAGAGAGACAGTCAGGAGTGAAGGAGAAAGAGTGAGCAGAGAGATAATAGAGAAAGAGAGGCTAAAATCAATAGAGAGTGAATTAGAAAGAAAGATAGAGAGAGAGATAAACACGTAGATAGAGAAAAAGAAAGAAAGAGAAAGGCAGGCAAATAGAGAGAGAGATAGAAACAGATAGAGAAGGAGAAATACTGGGTGAAAAAAAAAAAAAACAAAATGGAAAAATAATAAGCGATGTGTAGAAAAAGAAATACAGAAAGAAAGAGATCAAAAGAGTGTGAGGAATATATAGGAAAAAGAGAAAAAAGAGGGGAGGATGAACTCAATACATAGTGAAAGAGGGATAGATGGATTTAGAGATAAACAAGGAGACACAAATAGATTGAAAGAGAGAGGTGGAGATAAATAGGGCGACATAGGGAGACATAGTAAGAGATACCAAGTAAGAGATACAGAAAATCAGATTATTTCACATATTTTACAAGTGAATTTCAGTTTAGTAAAATAAAATTGAAACATATTTAAATTATTAAACACCTGAAGAATTATTTGCCATTTTAGTAAAATGTTAGATTACTTTTTTTTGTTTTTTAGAACATTGCTCAATCTCGAGCTTTCTTTGCGTTATACTTTTTGGTCTGTCAACCATTTAACACATTTCTTTTGTGCATTGGATTCTTTCTGTCAACCTTTTGGTGTAGACTACATGTTCCTAAATACGCATTCAGAAGCTTTCACTAATTCTGTTTGTATATTTGCGCCAATGTGCAGCGCGCCTTGTGGCAGCTCTGTTTATGTTTGACTTTCGCCCGAGCGTCATTTTCAATTTTCGCTGTGTTGATAAAAAGCATAAAAATCAACGAGTGTTTGCCTTTAAATTTGTATGTAAACAACTTGGCGACGTGTCCCCGCACGCTCACATGCACTCACACCCTCTCCCTCACACACACACACACCCACACGCAGCCAGCCCCATCAACACACCCCACTCACAATTTCCTGAGCCACTCACGCAGTCACTTGAATGTCAAGCCTCAGCAGAGCTGAGAGGGGGAGAGTCGAGAAACAGCTATGCTCATCAGCATATCAATGGATGCCTGTGATTTCCTTCAGCTTCTTCGCTTAACGTGCTTTGTTGTTGTAATTTTATTTTATTATTATTTTTTTTTTTTAAGCTCTCGAATTTTAATTACAAAGTCGTCTGTTCTCTTGTTAGCCGCCGTTGTATTTTGCGGCATTTCTAATTTTACGCTAGACAAATTTTATATGACTGAATTATGATATGAACCGTGGCTCCGAGACCAAGCGCTAGCAGTTTTGTTCGAGGAATCCGCCAGGTCCAGCCAACGGCCAGTTGGCTTCATAATGTAAAGAAAAAAAAAACAACTTTAAATGATTTCAGCTAGCGTGGCGATTCTTTGAGCACCCTGTAGAGTCAGCGTGCTGGAAATAAGTGGGCGTCGGAGTCGGAAGTAGACCTATCTAAGGATATATACTTTGGGCTGAAAATTAAACTAAAACTGAATTATTGAATAATTTCAGTGATATAATTAGATTAGAGAGAATTTAATAAACGAGTAAGTAGTATAAAATATAAATAAATAAATTTAAAGTTGTTTGATGTAACTTTCCCACTAAAAATGTATTTAAATCCTAATTCTATGTTTATGGATAAAGATATGAAAAGTTCTGATTATGTAAATTATGGAATTTCACATTAAGATAGTTGAGATTGTAATCTCTAGATAGGAAGAGCAGAGCAGTACGCCTAGCGATACATCTAAATCAGTCACAATTGACACACGCCAGGTATTTTACTGCATTTTGTTTAGTTTTTTAATTAAGTCAAACGTTTCGAGAATGCCAGGGACATAAATCAAAGGCCACGCTATGTGCCATAGAATAGGTCTAAAATTATGCTAAGCATATGCTGGGCCAGACTTCGGGGATGATGTTTGGTAATGACAAGGACCTCAACTAAGCTGCAGGACGCGACGAGCACGAGCTCAAAGTCAGCCAGCCGAAAAGGACAACAAGCTTTATTAATGTTTTATGTGTATTGTGTGCTGCATACTAAACAGTAGTCCATCCAAGGAGACGCGGAGCAGACGAGCTGAGGAGCTGAAGGGCAGCAGTGAGGGGACAGGAACAACGGACGAGGGTACGAAGCGTGCGGTCCTGACAATGTCAATTGAAAATGTTTGGCGAGCAAGTCAATAAGTGGAGCTAAATAAAACTAATTAGTTCCAATGAGCAAACAGAAGCAAGCACCTGGGATGCACCAAAGAAACCAGAGCAAGTAGTAAAAGTAGAAGTAGAAGTAGCGGAAGACAAGCATTTTTAATTAAATATGGCGGCAAAGAGAGAGAGAGGAGAGAGAGAGAGAGAGAGAGA
The DNA here is from genome assembly GCF_054131065.1 of Drosophila arizonae. Taxonomy (NCBI): domain Eukaryota; kingdom Metazoa; phylum Arthropoda; class Insecta; order Diptera; family Drosophilidae; genus Drosophila; species Drosophila arizonae. The sequence continues at coordinate 29,176,867 of NC_142923.1, read as the reverse complement.
GAGTGGCTGGGGTAGGGAGAGTGGGAGGCGAACAGTTTGGTGAGACGAGGACAATGAAACAAATCCAGGCACGACAATGTGTGCAATGAGAAGAGAACTGCAATTAAAATTCAAAAAACATGCAAGGCGACAAAAGTACTTCACAATTCTAAGAAAAACCGCCAAAACACAATCACACTCGCACACACACACATCAGTCGTATATCACACACACACACAGAGACACACACGCACATATAACACAAATGTAATAAAGCTTTGGCTGGCATCCATTTCAAACTTTGGCCGCATGTAGCATACTTTTCCGGGCCAAAAAGCGAAGCATATTGCGTTTGTCTGTGGTGAACCCACCCCACGCACTCACACACACACACACACACACTTATACACACTCAACCTCCCTTGGCTGTCTCGCAAAACATCATCATATTCATTATTATGACAGTTGTTGTCACAATTAAAACAATAACAAAAACAAAAGTCGTAAGTTTACATGGTAATTAAATATTTTAATATGCTTGCGCGTGTGGCACTCCTCGCCCTTCCCGTCCCTCTTCGCCTCTTCCTCTTGGCAGCACACCTTCTCTACTTCTCATGCTGGCTTTTTTGGTTTTTCGGTGTCTGCGGTGCCAAGCAGCTGGCGCTCCAAAGATAGGCTCCACTGTAAGTGGCGCTGGTGGTCGTAATGATGGTGGCAGTGGTTGCAAATTGCCAGCTGTCTCTCTCTCTCTCTCTCCCTCTGCTTCTGCCTTGCTCTGCCACTCGCCCCCCTCCCTCTCCCTCTCTTTGTGGCAACAAAATTATTGCCATTGTGTCGCAGTTGCTGCATTAAATTTATTTATTTTTTGGTTATACACTGCAAACAATTGTTTGTAAGATTTGCGCCAAAAGTTGAGTTGGTCGTAAACTAATTTGCTAGCCATAAAGTCAAGAGATAAATGTAGTCGAAGAGCTCTCAAGCCAACTGCAAGTGTAACTTGGCAGCGAACAATATCCATTGTACAAATGACTTTTTAAAACTGAGCACAGCTAGGCGAGAGCAGCGAACGGAGGAGAGTGGAGGAAGTGCTTCATGGAACAAGGAACAGCGATGGAGTTGCTGTGGCAGCGGACGACAGAATTGCATTAGGATAAGTAGAATAACGAGAGTGCAAAGCTGCGTGCGAGTAGTGGGATACGATGTGAAAGAGAGAGAGTTTAGAATTAGTAAGAATAGCAGAGAGAGTAGAATTAGTAAAGAATTTTAATGGAAGTTGGACAAGTTATTTCCTCGATTCTAATTAACTGATATGATTGCAGAGCTGATCGTAGAGTTTATAAAACAAATGAATTGAATATTAAATACTAATTTCTGTAAAATACATCTTGATACATATAGTTTTTTATGCATATTACAATATCTGAAATATTTCTGCTGAAGTTTACTTTATTATTACATATTATTGTTGAAAAGTTAGCAGTTAAATTTAATAATTTAATTTAATTTGGTAATTTATTTTTTCTGTTATACTAAATAAAATTATTTATAATTTTTTTTATTATTTAGTAAGCTTTAGCTCTTCAGCAGTTACATAAATTAATATTTTAATTTTTTTTTTAATTTATTTTGGTGATAAAGTCGTTTTTCTCAGTGTAATTTTAATTTTCTAATTGTCAAAGTTATTTGTGTGTGTTTGTGGTATTCACATATTTTTTCAACACGCTAACACACTCTCACACACACAAACACGCACACACAAACATGCACACACACACACACACTTACTTAAACCCATTCGTGGTGTGACATCTTCTGAGTGATTTTCATCTATTCAACTGTTGCTCAAGCATGTGCATGTGTGTGTGTGTGTGTGCGTTTGTGTGTGCGCGCGTATGCGTGAGTTATATGCCGCTTTAGGACAGAATTTGGCTTGGTCTGAATTCGTGCTTTGTGCGCGCATTTCGCAAGTTATGCGATGCGTTTAATTACAACTTTATTTTAATATTTTGTGCGCCCTGTCGCCCGCTGTCAGCATTTGTCAACTTTATTTGCTCGGCAACTGGCTGTTCCCTGCCTGCTCCTTGACAACTCTGTTCAGAGTTGTTGCCTCTGCGTGCTGCTCAGCTCAGCTCAGCTCAGCTGGCATTAATTAATTCAATTCCGGCCCTGTCATTTCCGCACTTGCCGGCGTCGTCTTTTAATCTGATTTGAGCACGCACTTAGGCATTATTGAATTTAAACTTGTATATAAATCTGATTTATATACACGATATATATACAATAAATATGTATGTGTCTGTGGTGTCTTTGGGTGTGTGTGTGTGTGTGTAAATCGAATATTGCTTATTGCGCTTAAGTAAGACAATTCATTCAATTTGTGGCCACTAAATCAACCATAATAATAACCACAACAAATGGACGGACAGAGACCCAGAATGAAAGAAAGCAAAAAAAGAAGAAGAAAAAATTGCAAAGGAAAAAAAGAAAGAAAAGGAACAGAAAAGCTAAGGCGGCTAAACGAAAAACCAAGCCGCAAATTCAACGCCCAATTTGTGCCGCACTGCTGCTTCCGTTGTCAATAACAATTTACGGCAAAAAGGACCAAAATGGAGGCTAACGCAGGACACTCTGCTGCTGCCGCTGCTGCTGTTGCTGCCTCTGCTGGCCTGGACAATAATCGAAAACAGCAGCCGGTCACTAGAAAATATATTTCCTTTTTCTAATATTAATAATCCGGCGTACGCAACGGCCAAAAACTCTCGCAATCTCTCTATATATACAAGCCACTTCGGAAGGTGGTGGTCTTACGGGACGCTAGAGGAAGAGGGGGCGTGGCTGTCACGGCTTCAGCCAGCAAATGAGCTTCGACAAGCGTGCGGAGTAGTAGGCGCTCGTAATATGTCACTGTTGGTGCCAATAACAATAATAAGCAGCAAAACAAAGCCTAAAAGCTGTCAACCATAAATTCTGAGCCGCTGCTATCGAGCACTTTGATGCAGCGAGCCCAGAGGCGGCCAGCGCTGGAGGGGGCGTGGCAAAGACGTTGACAGTGCCAGGCTGGCCTATAAAAAGCGAATGCCGAAGACAGAGACAAGCAGGAGCCCAGGCCGAGCCGGAGTCTGAGGACAACGAAGACCCTTGCCAATTTCAGTTTGCAAAAATTTATGAAAAGTTCAATTTATCGTGTGGCATTAGTTTAGCACAATGTTGCTGCGGAAAGAGATGCCCTGTATAATAAAATGATTGGGGATTATAAATATAAATAGGCTTAAAATAGATGTTACCGATATACTAGCTAACTAATTAGTTAAGACTTTGAGCACAATACGCCGTAGAGGCTTAGCCAATATAGTGCAATAAAAATGGAAACAAATATGGGAATGTCCCTAACACTCATGCCGAACATTATTTTCTATTTTTATATAATTTCTATTTTATTTATTTTTTACATTTTTATATTAATGTCTATTTTATTCGTAAAATTTAACACCCTGGAAAAAAGATGTCATTTCTATTTAAATTTCTGTTATAATTGGATTTGATTGCATAAGAGAAATAATAAGGCAGGGAGTACCCCAAATAAAAATGTGACTAGATATATATTTGGGCAAAAGGTGGTATTTTAAAAAGTCCCTAAACCTCTAGAATGTTTCGCATATAATAAATATATACAATATAAAATAAAATACAATATATAGCTTATATAATGCAATATATCATAATTGAATTGTTATTTATATTCTAGGGAATGCAAAGAGTCGCACATGGCGCACTCTAATGTCCCGAAGCATATTTTATATTTTATTTAAAAACTTTATAAAATTTACTTGTGAATTACTCACACATGAAAAAGCGTTGGCATATCAATTTTTATGCCATACGCACATGTATTATTTTGGCATTTACATATGAGGGCGGCTGTGCGTGTGTGTGTGTGGGTGTGTATGATGGTAACATATGCCATAAATTGCCAGAAGTAGCCTCTCAACTTCCTTTGCTGCTGGCTAACTGCCTGTCGCCCTCAGCTTGCTCTCTCGCTCCCTCTCTCTGTCGCTCTCAGTGGGTCCCGCTGCTTATCTGTTGTGAAAGTCGGAATACAAAATGCTTTAGCGTCATTGAAGTTTTTACTTCTTCTTGGACTCGTTGCTTTTGTTTTGCTTGTTTATATGCGGGCCAGACAATAACCCACTCGGCATGGCATCAATTTAGCATCAATCTTTCGATACTCCCACACACAAACACATCATATACATACCGTACATCTTTTACACCGCTCTTGAAATTCGTTTTGCATGCGAGTGTTTTTGGTATTTGTTGTTTTCATTTGCTTATTTTTTATTTTTTTGCTTTGTGTTTTGTGCTTGGCAAAACATTAGCAGGGAAAAGCTTGACTTGACTTCACTTGATGTTTGCTGCTGCAGTCGACTTTCAGTGCAGCTGGCAAACATAATTTTTCAATTTGCGTGGCTTCCTCTTTTCTCTACAGGTTTCCTAGTTTGTAGTGGGATTTGTGGTAAATGGAATATTTTGTCTTTGATTGATTTTCAAATGAGGTTCGTTCCTCGCACAGCGATAGCTTTAACGATAATCGATTTTCTTTAAAGCAGCTTGAGTAGATATACAGATATGCCTGAGGGCAGCCCCCATCTGTCAGATAGCCCAACTAATTGTATTTCGTATGATAAGTGGGATGGCTCTATCCACATACTGTCCGCACTCACTGTCGGCCAACAGAGCAGAGATTTTTAGTCTACGCATTTTGTCTTCTCATGATAACATTTTCATGCTGTTCGCAATGATAGCGCGAGTTTGGCTATAATTGCTTTGCTTTTTGATATGCTGAATCATGTAAAATAATTTCCTTATTGGCCAGAAACCTGGTCAGAACTTAGCTTTTTGACAAAACGCTAGCACTGCCAATCGCACGGTTCTCCCCATAGATTTGCTGTTCCCCCTAATCTCAACGCAATGACTATTTACTTTTTGCTGGTATCTTTCTTTTTTTCATTATCTCTGCCAGGACGTAAATCTGGCTCTTTGGGGCTTGGCTTTAATTAATGAATCTGCAATATGACAACAAAGCTTAACTAATTAATTTATAGCGAACAACAGAATATGCCACAATAAGCCAAAGAGGCCATGAAACCAGCTTAGGCTCTTGCTTAAAAACAGAATTCGGTGCGTGAAATGGGCAATCTTAAAATGAAAATAAAAACAATTAAGGGTGCTCAGATCTAAAGTGTGCGGAAAAGAGATATCAACGCGGGCCTCTTGAACTGCTGACTGAAGCTAAATTTTAGATTAACATTGGCTGTGGTTTTTCTGGCATAATGTGAAGCTAATGGATAATAATACCAAAATTAATTTAAATTCGACTTGTATTTTAAAAAGCAAAAGATGTTCATTTAAAGTTAGTTTAAATTTCCACTAAAAGTAGCAACAATTTTGTTTAATAAAATATATAGTGATGACACCATAAATCATACATACAATAATCGATTATTTGTACTTCTATTGACGATTCAATTTTAACGCAAAATTGATTAAAAATTGATTTCGATTAATTGATTATTCCAACAAGTAATCGGAAGTAATCAATCCTTCAGTGCGTTTTACGGAAAAGAACAACAGATTGACCCCCACACCTCTTTAAAGGTCATTGTTTTTGTTTCTATTATTAAATAAATATTAACATACATTTTGTGGACAATACAACATATCCAAAATATCCAAAAACACTAAACAAAAATCATTTGACTAACAATTAATCGATTATGTTTCATCGTTTAGTTGAAATTAGTAATCGCGTAGCTTAAATTAATATATAACTCAAAAATCGATTCATAAATTTCTTTCACTAAAAATACATATAATTTTTCTTTAATAAAATAATAATAATCAGCATATTTACATCAAATCTAAAGAGCACTCTCTATGTATAAACAGTATCGCTGACATTTCCCAGTACTTGCAACACTTGAGAGCTGCTACTGAGTGTGGGAGATATCTACATGGATGATAAGCAGCGTCTGCTCCGTCCAACTCTCATTTTAGCTGCCCTCCAGCTGGGACAGCTCACATAATTTGGCTGGCCTTCCGTGCTTTAGTAGCAAAATGTCTTTACTATCTTTTTGCAGTGAGCTAAGCTGAGCTGAGCTGAGCTGTGCTTTCACTTGCCGTTGTTTGGTGTCCAGTTACAGTTGCCCGCCGCTACCCCAATTCCCCCTTGGCTCCTTTTGTTTCCCCTGCCGGGTTGCACGTTGCGTATACGTAACAATGCGCGCACATGACCCCTTTTGCTTGACCTCACTTATCTTACTTAGTGGTTTTAGTGCTCGCGCGGCCAGCGCCACAGCTACAACACTTGGCAACAAAAACATTTATAGACAGTCCGTTACCGACGCGCCCCCTCTCCGCTCTCGCCCTTTGGTGATATTTATGTGGCCAGCTGTTGGCATTAGTGGAACTGGCTTTTAAGGCGGCAAATGTTGTGTGCCCCGCATGCCAATAATGTGGGCAATGCTGGCTGGCCACGCCCCCGCAACACAATGCCCCCCTATTTGTGGCACTTTTGTTGTCGCTGCTGCTGCTGTTGGCACATTAGGTTTCAGGCCACAAAAGCTTAGGCTTTCGTCTGGCTGTCTGTCAGTCTGTACGGCAAGAGTTTTTGTGTGGCTCCGTTTTGTGACTGAGTGAGTGTTAGTGAGCGCGTGTGTGTGTGTGTGGGTGTTTGTCTAAGTGTGTGTGCGGGCAATAAACTTGTCACTTGTTATTATCGTCTTAATCGTCTCGCTCACTCAATGCCTCTGCTTTAATGTGGCAACAACAGCTTTGCTTTTCTCTTTTCCTTTTTTTCGTTGGTGTCCTTTTTTTTTATATACTGCATATGGCTGCTGATAGCTCCCTCCGCCCTGCCACGCCCCTCTCATAATTGCTGCCATTGCAACAGTTGTCTCTGGGAACATTTTGGCCACACTAAGCACTTACTCAGCGAGCTCCTCCAGCAGCTGGCCGACAGCCCGCGGCGCTGCTCGCTGGCTGGTAACGCATTTCCATAAGCCCAGCCCAGGAGTAATGTAAATATGGCAACTGAGCCTGAGGCTTCGGGCTCTTGGCACATTTATCAAACTGTAAATGTACCTAAATATTTCTCCTGCCGACTCGCTGCTCAGCTCTCGTCTTTAAAAGTAATGCGTGCCGCACCACGTGACAAAGTTGTGCAAATGTCAGAGTCCACGACCCCAACCCCGCCAGCGCCCACGCCATCGACTCCGAGTCTCATACTTGCTCATTCGCTTGCTTGCTTGGTCGACCTTTATAATCTGGTCGAGCCGCGACGCACGCTGCATAATAATAAAGAGGCAAAGTCAAAGCTTCAGACAGCAGCAGCGACAGCGATTTGAGAAACAATAAAACAAAGAGCCAAGGCACCGGCCTCGCCCCCACATAGGCCCCAGACAGAGCCTACGTGGGAAGGAGTCAGCAGCAAATGGCAGAAGGCAGAAGGCAAAAGGCATTGCATACTTTATGGCTCTTCCTTTCAGCTTGTCGCCGGGCGCCTAAAGATTTTTTGCTTCTGGAATTATGCAGAGTGTGTGGCGCTTGTCTTTTAGTTTCTTAAAGAGAGATAGCACGATAGATGGATGGGTTGCAGGAAACGACTGCTGCTCGCAGAGTGCGGGCTACATATTAATGCCCGTGTAAGTTCTGCGGGTCTGAGGTGAACTCCTCACAGATTTGATGAAAGTTTTTATTGTGCTGCTTGTCGTGATTGATTTGTGTTTCTATATGTCTGTCTGTTTGTCGTGCAGCTCTGTTGGAGCTTTGGAATTTCACCTGAGTGTCAGACACACAAAACGCATGTCGCATAACTACCTAAACAAAAGAGCCAAAGGCTTTGCATGAAAAGTTTGCTCAGATTGAAATTCCTGACATTCCGATTGGTTGACGTTTTAAATAATTGCATTGTTGATCTATGCTTTAAATCTGAGTGGAGCTCTATCAATAGGCAGGAAACGGTAAAAAGTGGAAAAAAATATTAGTTGAGATATTTCGAAAATCGTATAGCATCCTGCAGGAGCTATATATAAGCAATAAACATATTGAATAACGATAGTTTAAAGAGTTTTGACTAACACTTCTTAATATAGCCTATTTAGTAATTCCTTTTTTATATCATCATTCTTATCACAGAATAAAAGCTCAAGCTGAATTGTTTAAGCAACAGAGACACGACAAGCGCAAACTCTTATCTTATCTGAATGCTTAACAATTTGTCAGGCCATTCAACAAATTCTTAGCTTCTTTCAGCTGCTAAAAACTTTCATTTCCAAGCATTTGCAGTAGAAAATGCAACAGTCTGGCAACACTATTTGTCAGCCGTGTCGCTGCTTTTTGTGACTTCTTTCCAGCAGTTCTCTTAAGCTTTCTTTTTTTCTTTGAACGCAGTTTTATTCAAAGGCTTGAAGTATCTGTGCGCCTTGGTGTATCTGTTGAATGCTTTTGGCAGAGCGTTGCCAGACTGTCTGCAAGCAATTTCAGCTATTTATCAAGCTATGACAATGCAGAATTGAAAGCTGGCTCTAAAATGCCAGCACATTTCAAGCTCTTCCAAATCTCGGTCGGAAACCTTAGCAGTTGTTGTTGCTTCTGCTTGTTGTTGTTGTTGAGCGCACTTAAAGGCGACTCCACCCAGACGGACAACACACACCTACCACGCCCACTCTCTAATTGCCCGGGGACTTGGCTACCTTTGTTGGCTGCTACTGTTGTTAGCTGTTGACTGTTTGGCTATTTCTTGCATTGTTTTTGCTGCTTTAAGTGTTGCTTGTTTGCCTTGGTGCGCTTTTAGCCATTTCCATTGCCATTGTCAACTGGCTGGCTGGCTGGCTGGCTGGCTGGCTGGCTGACTGGCTGCTCTTGCGTGGGTGTGGAAGTGCCTAGGCAAGCCTTTTGTATATACTTTGCAAAAGGGTACTTTATTATTTCTACATAATGTGCAAAGCTTTTAAGCACACATTTGCGATATTTGTGAATGTAAGTAAATACTTGCATGCGATATTTATATGTTTGTTGTACCATAAAGGAGTCAGCTACTATTTATAGTCTGCCTAATATATCCTTGTTGAAAGTAGGAATCCAACTACCCATCATACTACTTGAAGAATTTGATGTTACAATTCCTTTTTCCTTCTCTATAGCTCATCAGACTTTGCCAACATATTAATTCTATATTCTGATATTTAATGTTTCTTCAGATATGTCATCTAAGTATTTTTAAGATATTTTCTAGCCCAAGTTAACAATTCGGCTCTGTCTTATCTGTCTCAGTCTCTTTATTATATATTCATTTTTGATAAAGTTGATGCCATAGCAACAAGCGTTAATATCCATACTTTTTTGATTTATTTAATCCGCCTTTCATTTGGCATCTCGAGCAAATCTTTTGCTCCACAAACTTCTAAATAACATAAATTAAACAAAACATCGCTTCGAGCCGTAGCAGAAAAAAAGTAGCTCAGGAAAAATGAAACTTTGATGCGAACCAAAAGTTTTTCTCTTCATCAGCATCATCAATATATGTATATGTATGTGTGTATATCCATGTATTGGTTGTGTATAAACTCGATATAATTTCTGTCAAAAGTTGAAACTAATAAAAGTCTGCACAGAGAGAAAAAAAGATGGAGAACATGGCTCGAGCCTCTTAATGCTAATAATAATAAAAGTTTTTTCAAACTGTTGGCCAAAGTTTTTGCATTGTCTCGCTGAGTGAGAGACGAGGAGGGGAGCGAAAGGGACGGCTGGTAAATCCAGCAGCAGTCTGTGCTGTTTACACTGTGCTACACGCATCATATATATATATGTATGTATATATAAATATTATGACAAGCTCAATAAAATATCAAAGCCTGCTTACAGCGGCCTTTACGTGCGTAAAATGAAAGACAAAAGCAAAATCCAGGGGTGAACGCAGATGGATGGAGAAGAAAACGAAGGGGGGCGTGGAGGTGGGCCAATTTGGCAAGTGTCTGCACAGTTTATGAAATTGCCAGGTTGTCTACAAGATCTTTCTGTCTCCGAGTACAGCCGAAGCAATCATAAATTGCACGAGAGGCCTAGTCAAAGGACAAGACAAAAGACCAGGAGCAGCAGCAGGGCGCGGCGGACAGGACACGTGTGCTGCGTCTCATAAAGTTTGCGGCATTTTAAGCCGTAGCCCGGCTTACTTAGTAATCCCGCATAGAGAAATAATGAATGTAGCCCTGGCCCGAGATGTCTTTGTATAAAAAAGAAGAAAATACAAGCAGATAGATAGACGCTCAGATACATATAGATAGATTGCTAGGTAGGCTGTATAAGTGTATGTGTGTGTGTGTGTGTGCGGTAAATCCCCATTTAATAGAACAGGCGTGAGCTTGAAATTTGTGCAAAAATATGCTGCGGCTTATAAAATGCTGCCAGCCGACCGCAAACTCAAATAGTTTTAGGCCACCCGGCCCCGCCCCGCCCGGCCCCAAACTTGCCTCCTTCTCCTTTGGCAACCACAGTGAAGTCAACTTTGCTGTCCTTAAGGCAACTTGGGCTACCAGCTCCGGCTCCTGCTCCTGCTCCTGCTACTGCTCGCTTGCCCGGCTGCTCTGTGGCAAGTGCTGACATTTTTTGGCCGCACTTTACATTATGCCCGGAGCAAAAACTAATTATATTAAAATGTCATGTAACATTTTCGTGTGTTGGCAACGGTCAGAAATAGTTGTCACTGTGTGTTGGTTAACAACACTAAAGTGTGCAGCGTGTATATGTGTGTGTGTGTGTTCAATTTTGGGTCCATTTAACGCTGAATCTGCCAAGTCCACTTTTCGTGCCAACTGAGCTTTGAACTAGTTTCTCAGAATTGCAAGAAATTTATGTTGATGAGCTGCACAAAGTTACTTTTTGGCAGCAGAAGACGAAGTGGGTCAGAGTTACTTTAGAATTTAGATTTTAAGAATATTAAATTGTATATGTAAATATTGTGGTAAAAAAGACAGCGCTGCAAAATGCATAGATATTAAATGAAATTCGAAATTATTAAATTATGTTCAATATAATTTAAGACCTATCAAATATTGAAGGTAAGGGAATTTAATGGTATTAAAATTATGTTTATTTGATTCCCGCAAGTAACCAACAAATCAAAAGCAAATCAGTTTATATCAAGATTATGGAATTTTGCCATCAGCTTGAGAGTAAAAGCCTAAGGGATATTTGAAAAATTTTGCGATTGTCGGATAAGTTTGTAATTAAAACTTAATGCGGAATACCTCAACAAATCTTTTAGCCCCACTCCTGCCAAGCTGTTGTATAATTAATGATCAATTTATAGTCGGATGCACAAAGTCCACCAGCTCCGTTCCATTTTGGGCTGCCGTTCAATATGACTTCTATTGACTTGCAGATTGCTGCTGTTTAAAATTGGCATTTGTTATGCTCGACAGTTGACAGCTGATTGAGAGATCTGTAAAATGGGACGTAGCTCGACTTAATGGCTTACCTTTTTATCGGTTCATTTAGCCGAAATGCCAAATGTGAAGGGTCACTGGGCATGGGAACGGGCCAGGGACAGGGCATGGCCAAGGGTATAGGAAATCAGGAGAGCAGCTGTGCGGGCCTCAATATAGAGAATCGTACTTTAAGAGGAGCTTAGTTGCTTAAAGTGAAAGTGAGCTTGGAGTGGAACAAGCTGAAGCAGTCCAGCTGCGGTCACACTTTTAATTTTGATTAATGATTGTCTGAGAGGAATATGCCCACATCATTTATATGCCTGTCGCTCTGTCCTGCCTGTCCCGTCCTAAAACTGTGAGCCAGGACTCCACATTCATCGATCGATTTGCTGATTTGATGAATTGTTTAATGGGATTTCGCTGACACTTTTTCGCTTCCTGAGACAATTTGCAAATGAGACCTGAGCCGCCCGCTCACTGCACTTTTGCTGCGCTACCTTCGACAGAGTCGCAGCCATCTCATCGGCAGCTTGTTGTGCAATTTAATTAAAATTGTACATTGCATAGTTGCAGTAGTCGGCCATGGGATATAATCACGGGCGCCTTTTGTTCCGGGGCGAGCATCGCAGCTTGTTCTCAACTTGCGTAAAGTTTATTTTTATTACCCTTTGAAGTAACATTAAAATTTAGCTGCTCGACGCTGGCTATAAAAACCCCTGGCGTAAAACTATGCTGCACTTTATATTTTATTTGCAGAGTTTTACAGAAAGCGGAACCAGAGCCAGAGTTGGAGCTGGAGCCAAGGCGTTCTGTTTCTTAGACTCAGCAGATTTAGCAATTCTATGCCAAAGTTGCTGCATTAAAAATACACAACGCGCGGCTGCTGAGCAAAAAGGGGGTCACAGATAGACAGAGTGAGGGCTGACCATGGGGGCGGGGCATTTCAACAGAGTTGCAATTTGCTGGGGCAAGTGTTGGATAACAGCAAATGCAATGAATCGTTAAATTTAGCATCGTATTTCAATGCAATTCAGTAAAACGAAATGTGCTGCTGCTGTTGCTGACAGGTGAATTGCAGCTGTCAGTCAGCAAAGGGGGAGAGGCGGGGAGGGCTGTGGAGGTGAAGCAATGGGGCAAAGGATATTCCTCTGCTGCTTCATTTCGTTCATATCTTGTTCGTAGCTAGTTTTTGCTGGCAAATGATTTGTCCTCAACACACACACGCTCACACACAAAGTTTGGCAGCATCAGCAGCAAACCCCAAACCCAGCAGCCCCCACTTCAGTCCCTGCCCGAACCCGCTTTCACAATAACCCTTAAATGTTGAAATTTTTGCAGAAACTTCTGCCCGCACTTTGCACTTATTAAAAACTCGTACAGATGAAATAGAAAAACCTTGTTAGCAAGTGGTTGATGAAGGAGGCGACTGGGAAAGCGGATGCGGGAGGCGGTAGGCGGGAGACGGGGGACGGGGGACGGGGGACGGAAAGCGGCCATAAATTGCCAGGCCAGGCATTTGGAGGCCTAACTTGCTCGAACTAGGGTTAGGGCCATAAAAAGCAGCTGCATACTTTACGGCGCTGAGCATATGCTGATTTTATATGCTCTTGGATCCCCGCCTCCCGCGGCCGTACCATAGCCCTAGCCCATGCCTTGTGCCACACGGGGTCAATTTTTATGAGCGTTTTGGCATATTGAAAAACAAGGCCAAAAGTTATGGGCATATTTGAACAATGTTTCAAAAGCAGAAGAGGCTGCACTTGGTAGGGGGTTTCGAAATGGGGCTTTTTGTCTATTAGCTCTGCGAAAGTTAAGTGGATGAACGTTACCAAATTTAGATATTCACGGAGCTTGGCATAAGGCTGAAATATACTGAATAAATTCTAGTTGATCGTACAAAGTTTCCTTAGAGCTTTACAGAAGAAAGTTTTAATAAAAAGATATTCTTCTTTTCTGTATATTTGTATGTATGAATATATAATATATATATAGTTATACAACAATTTAGTGAATTAGTTTGGAACATATTAAGCTCCATTAAATTTATAATACTATCGTAATATTAATAATAAAATCTAGATAAATTTAAAGTTTTATAAGGGGGATGACTATAGCTGCAAACATATGCTAAATATATTGCTATAGCAAGAATAATACAGAGGAATGTGAATACAATGAAAAATATGACTATAAATATTTTTCATTGTATTCAGATTCCTTTTCACTTTGAGTCTTTAAGGTTTTCTTTGAATTTGAAGCAACCATGATGATATAATTTGCTTTCATATCACCCCTTCAATTTTCTGTTATTAAGCTACGTCCATGGTCTGTGAAAACGTTTTCCGCAGACATTCTCAAAAATCAATTCGATTTTTATATATTCAATATATATATTATTTCTTCTTTTTAGCGTTATAGTAAAAATGTTGGTATTAATTTCCATATAAATTGCCCGTTCGCTAGTGTTACTAATCCTATTTCTCTAAATGTGTGTGTGCGCGTGTGTGTGTATGCATCTATGACTACACATTTGAAACGTTGAAATCAATTTGCACATATCAACAACGAAATTGTTTGCTCTATGAAGCTCCGCCTACACCTTCTCTCTCTCTCTCTCTCTCTCTCTCTCTCTCTCTCTCCCCCTCTCTCTCTATCTATCTCTCTCTCTCACTCACGCACTCTCTTAGTCTGCCTGTCTCTTTCCCATTTAATCCCCAGCACCAGTCAAACGTGCGAAATGAAAAATCAGCAGTGGTGTGGCGCTAAGCTAAAGTTGTTGAGCGAGGGGGAATGGTGTGGGCTGCGGGGTAGCTGTAGTTTAAACTGTAAAGCCTGCAATCCGTACACAAACCAATCCAATTCAGCGGGATCTCGCACTGTCTGGTATCTTCTATGACATCTGCAAATTTCATTATGTATGCCTTTAATCTTTGTAACAGGTCCATAGCCTCCACGCCTCATCCCCCGAAGCAAATATAATTAAATTTATTTAAATTTTTAGTCGAAACCAAGCAACAAGCAAAAATGTTCGCAAAAACCGCAAATAAACCGAAATCCCAGTTTTATGGCTATAATGATACGATTTTTATGACTCGTCACGGCAGATACTCTATCGCCTTCTCTGTCCGCACATCTCGCTCTTCCTTTCCCACTCTTGGCGCGCAATCAAATTGTTTAAGCAAACATAAAACTTTACAAATGCGCGCTGCGAAGGCGTCGCTGCAAAAAAGAAGCAGATATATATCTATATATATATATATATATATATAAGCAAAGAAAAAATCGCTGTAAATTTGCTTTGCCATCTTGAGCATTGATTTAGTGGGTGGAGCGAGAAGGGAGTGGGAGAAGTGAGCGAGCAAAGCTCGGCTGCGGATGCTGTAGCTCATTACAGCCACAAACCAATATGCTTATTGCTGCTCGGGCTATAAAAACTGTTAACGTAAGCGTAAAATGCTTTCAAGTGCTTCGCAAATCCAGCAACGCTTCGCGGTCTAAGAGAATGAGGCGACGACACACATAAAGGGAACGAGAGGGAGAGCAAAGACAGAGCGGGAGAGTGAGAGAGACGGCGCGAGAACACTCCATTGGGCGTTTTATAATGAGCAATAGGAAATTTAAGTTCCTGGAAATGTTTATCTTACGAATTGAAATTTAAATTCACATTCAAGTGAAATACTAACTGCTATTTAATAACATGCGATATGATATGATAATAAAGTACGAAAACAAACCAGAATTCGTCAAATATATGCTCAAATTATAAACATTTAAGTCGCATTTGTTATCCGATATATTCAACTT
This sequence comes from Drosophila arizonae, assembly GCF_054131065.1. Classification (NCBI taxonomy): domain Eukaryota; kingdom Metazoa; phylum Arthropoda; class Insecta; order Diptera; family Drosophilidae; genus Drosophila; species Drosophila arizonae. The sequence continues at coordinate 29,161,600 of NC_142923.1, read as the reverse complement.
TTAATGGCAATTAAAGTAAAAAATTTTCAGCTAGAACACATAGTGATAGCACGATTAATCAAGTGATACACCATTATCGATTATTTTGCTCCAATTGACGATGTACAATATTTATGCCGCATTCAATAATCGATTAATAAATTGTATTTTCCATCACTAAGATGAGATGTTTTGGCATTGCTTTCAAGCACTATTCGCGCTTTGATTAACTAAAATTGAGTGAATGCACTTTGAACACATTCTCTTTGGCTTTCAAAATTCGATCAAACTGCGCAGGCTTTCTGATTTGCTATCGAGTTAATTTGGTGACCACACTTTGAGCTCTCCAAGTGTCACATTTGAAATAATTTTGTGAATTTCGTGAAATTTGAGGTAGACATGCGAAATTGGCCAGGCCAGCAGCTGCTCGACTGTGGTTTGCCACACACACAGACACACATACACAATGCACAGAACAGAGTGTGAGACTCTTCTCCTACTTTTTAATTTTCCTGCTTTCTGGCTGGTGTGTGGCGTGTGTGCTTAGTATATGTAGTCGTATTTTCCACATGCAAAACTCTGGCCGGCAACTTGTCGAGGCAAAAGTTTAACACAAAACTTGCCAAATGATACCAAGTATTCGTAGCAACACGAACAGCAGCAACAACAGCAACAACAATAGCAACAGGAGCAACAACAATGCTGGCAGCTGGCTCAATGGCAACGCATTACCAAGCAAATGGTCTGCATGTTTTTGGCTGTGAACGCCTTGTGGCAAACTTTAAATTATTTACAATACTTGTACATTATACAAAGTCCTCAGATTCGTGTCCACGACAACAATGCAGTTTACTCACACACTTTAGCTGTATTTCTCCCTCTCTCGCTTTCTCTCAGTCTGTTCTTATTTCTCTATCTCGGCGGCAAATATTATTTCTACATACTTTTATTTATAAAAATATTTACTTATCCAACCTGCGGCATTTGCTTTCTCTTGTTGCCGTTTCCCGCCTGGTCGCCAAGCTTATAGCAGACTTTCAAAATCTGATCACAGAAAGCCAAAAAAAGTTTTAATGCCCCACTCAGAACCCAGAGAAAGAGAGAGAGACAGCGAGAGTCTTTTGTATATCTGAATCTCTTTAATAAAATGTACATCTTTGAATATTTCAATGAATTTCTTGCAATTGTTAATGTATTTATTGAATTTGTATTTCAATATTTATTATTTATATTTAACTGGAGCTCTGCTTAAGTTGGAGTTATTTAAAAAATTGGAAAATAGGAAAATATTTCGAATTTAGTCTGCAATCGGCATAATGAATATGTTTCAATAATTATTTAGAAAGTTTCTTAATTACTTTGTATGCATATATTAATATTCATACGTACTTAATTGCTCTTTATAAAATACTACACATTTATCAAATAAAATATTTCTATGTATACAAACTAAAACTATGTATTTAAGCTAAGTCTAAGTCCTAGTTCTAAAACTATTTAATAACCTGAAAAAAAAAAAAAAAAAAAAAAAAAAAAAACAATATTTATGTCAATATAATAATAATAATGCTAATAATAATAATGATGATATTAATAATAATGATGATAATAATAATAATAACAATAATAAACACGTTAAATATGAACGAAAAACGATATTCGTCTCGTTTCGTCGCGCTAAATGAATCGTTAATATTAAACTCCACATCAAATTTCCAGATGCAAATTTTTCGGATTTTCCCTATATACAATATCTGACACGTAAGTTTTGGGTGCTGCAGCACAGCTCAGCAGTTCAGATAATACAAAAGTGATTCATTTATAAATGTATATTTATGTAAGAGAATTTAACATTTAAGTTAAGTAAAATGCGTAAATCGAATTGATATGTTGGGCAAACTGCTTTACAGGACAATTGCAGTGGCTGCGACGATGGGGCAGGGGGAGGAGCTGCACAAACGATGCACATGACAATATTATTGCTGCTTGTTTAACGTTTCGTGATTTTTGCCAGATTTTTAATGCCACACGCAGAGGCAGAGACAGAGGCAAGCTGTGCCTGGTTCCTGTTTGTATCTTTTGCTATGTGTGCAGCACGTACGCAGCTATTTCTCTCTCTCTATCTCTCTCTCTGTCTCTCGGCTTCTTTCTGTCACAAACAACATGCGTCGTTGTATTGACAGCACATTGTGACAAATATGTAAAAAAGAAAGATTGTGTGCAAAACACACAAACGCAAAAATAAATCGAATTCGCTGCTAAAGCAAAAGGCAAAGGGCTTTAAAAAAAGAGAAAGAGCACGAGAAACAAAAACAAAACAAACAGCAACACAAAAAATAACGATATAGCAACAGTTGCTGTTGCGAGGACAACAATTACAGCATATCTGCCCTGATATGGCAAAAAGCTTCGTTTTATTTAAATGCATTTCTTTCACTAGCTGTTCCGTATTGTCAGCCGTATTGCATTTTGATCACGATTGCCGTTTCCTCGTTTAAGAAATGACTCACACACAAGAATATAAAAATGTGTAGAGCCTGGCATCGTTTCTACTTTTCTTTAATGAAATATCTTTCATCGTTTAACTCAGCCATGAGAACTGAGTTCGCTCATCGATTAGATCCAAGGGAATTATTATTTATATTGTAACTAAACTTATTTTAATTTCGTATCAATTCCGAATAATAATCATTCGATATATGGACGAGCTAAAGCAAACGCAGCGCATCGAATAGCAAGCAACTCTTTTGCCCCATTGAGCGAGCTCTTTATTTTAATCTCAAGTAAATCGATACTTAATGCCACCTGCTGTTCTTTTGCACTTTCACAGATCCACCGGAGATCATCAAGAAGCCGCAGAATCAGGGCGTGCGCGTTGGGGGCGTGGCCAGCTTCTACTGCGCGGCACGCGGAGATCCGCCGCCCTCCATAGTGTGGCGCAAAAACGGCAAAAAAGTATCAGGTAAGTGGAGCGGCATTAGCCAACACTTGAGCCAGTCAATCGACTAATTCCGCATTCAACCGCTACTCAACACAGGCACTCAATCCCGTTACACGGTGCTGGAGCAACCGGGCGGTGTTTCCATACTGCGCATCGAGCCGGTGCGAGCGGGACGGGACGATGCACCATACGAATGTGTCGCCGAGAACGGAGTGGGCGACGCCGTATCCGCAGATGCAACTTTAACCATATATGAAGGTGAGTGCGAGAAACCATCCGTATATATCCCTAATTGAAGCTGCACGGCGCAAAGTTTTGGCGTAATGTAAGCAAAGTTCAGACATTGATTTTGAATTAAAACTGGTTAAAGAACTTTACATGCTCTGGCATGATAGCTACCCGGAATCGAGCAGCGAGGGTGAGCAGGAGGACCCCTTGCCAACTCCACCCCTGGCAGGCATGCAGGCAGTAAGTGGGCCAATTGCCGCCTCCCGCTCCGAACTTGTTTGCCAGCTTGTTTGTGTGGCTTAAATTACTTGCCAAAATTTACTTTTGCTTATTTACAACTGTGCAGAGGATAAAGTTTTTTGGCCTAAGCCTAATCAAGTCTGCACACAGATGGGCGAGAGAGTGAGAGAGAGAGAGAGTAAGGGGGGGGCAGCTGCTCCTTTACTTACCCCGGCAATTGAACTAATTTGCTTAAACCGAGCGCCCGAAAAGTATTTATAATTTTACACTAAATTATAAACAGCTAAAAGTTTCGTTTTTGTATTGCTCTCTACGCAAATCAATAACCAGAAGGAAGCGGAAGCAGTGGAGAGCGACGAGGGCGGGTCATAACTTTTGGCTCCGACTCTGGTAAATTTTTAATGAGCTTTAAGCAGCCTGCGTCTAATTAGGTGTGCAGTAAAGCCATAAAAATTAATCGCTTAAAATGAAGAGTAACCAAACTTGGAAAGTTAAATTGTATTTACTTACATATATATAAATATATACACTGCGCGTCATCAGGTTAGCGCCCCCCCTTACACTCATTTTCTTTTACGTTTTTCTCTTTGCCTATTGCACGCAACTTCTTGTTTTTTTTTTTTATTTCATTATCATCATATGAGATGTCTCTCATACCAAAAAAAAAAGCGCGAGTGAAAACCCGTTATGTTTTATTTTCTATTCTTTTCTATTTTCGCAAAAAATGTGTGCACTTATTTTGCGTCATCAGATTAGCGCCCCCAAATGCAATTGTAATTATCTTGCTTATTTTGGCAATTACACTCACCAAATTTTTTGTGAAGCTCAAAGCATTCAATATATTTATAGTATGGGTAAAGAAACAGTTTTATCTTTGGTTGAAAATCAAAGATTGAGGCATATTTTGAATCTAGACTATGCAACCATAAAATTGCTGAAAAAACAGGAAAAAACAGAAAACTAAGTGGCAATTTTCTTACAAATAGGGAAAACTATGGAAAAAACTATATAAGCGGCAATAATCAAGCGATTTCAGAAGGAAATAGAAGAGCATTAGTTCGGGAAGCTTCGAATTCCCATGAATCGACCACCAAGATTAGGGATAAAATCGGTGTTAAGACGAGCTTCTCAACGGTCCAAAGAGCAATAAGGAAAGTTAATTACCTAAAGAAACAGTATGTAAAAAAAAAGACACCAGTCGATATGCTGAGAAAAGAAATACGCATTAATTTTGGCCGGGCGAACATGACGTGGTCTATCCAATGGCAGCATGTTGGCTTTTCTGATGAGAAAAATTGAATTTGGAAGGAACTGATGGCAAAATTTATTATATCCATGACCTACGCATAGAAGAACATAATTTGGAACGGTTTCCAAGCCGTTGCGGCGGGGTGGTGGTGTGGCATTGATGTAGGGTGCAATATCTTACTACAGCGCTTGTAAGCTTCAATTTTTGACATCGCGCATGAACGCATAGGACTATAACACCGTGTTTAAAACTGCTGTTCCGCATTTCTATAACCTGTCTGAAAACCGGCATTAGATTTCCCAGCATGATAATGCTCCAAATCCAAATCCAAATCCCTAAAGTCCTGGATTCAGGGCCAAAAAATTGATCTCATGGAGTGGCCACCATACTCACTCGACCTTAATATCATTGGAAACGTCTGGGGATGGTTGGTCAGGAAGTATATGAGTCCGGAAAGCATTATAGTACAAAAACAGAGTTAATCGAAGGTACTGAACACGCTTAGTCAACCATATCCTTGAATAATATTGAACAACTTTATAATTCCACTCCTAATCGAATTTTTGAAGTAATTTCAAACAAAAAACGGCACTACGCACTACTAATATTACTTAAAAATAATAATAGCTTAAAATACGGTGTTATTTTTGGTCATTAACTTAAATAAATTGAATTTAGCGCAGGGGGCGCTAATCTGATGACCAAATTTTTGTTACATGTTTTTTTGTACATTTTACAAAAAGAATTATTTAAAAATAATCCTTATTGTTACAGTAGCCATTCTTTTTGTATTTTAAAGATAAATAAATGTAGTATAATGTAAAAAAAATTTCAAAGATGGAGCTCTGATAGTTTAGATTTTATTTAGCTTTGAGGTTGAGTGTAAAGGGGGGCGCTAACCTGATGACGCGCAGTGTATATATATTTAAACTCTAAAGGTAGTATATCGATTGAGTTGTGGATTTATCGCTTAACTAATTTAGCGACCATAAACTTATATAATTTACTCCACACCAAAAATCAGCAAAAAGAGCTTGAAACTCTACTCAAATTTGATTAAACATCAACTTGTATTTATTGTGCATCGAGTAAAGTTTATCAAAGTTATGATCAAGTTATAGTTGGAAGGCAAAAGTTATGGAGTAGGCCGCATAAGTGGTATATAAATATATTTATTATGCTATAAACAGAGGCAGAGCTATAAAATTGGCCATAAATTCAAAATCATTTGAATACCCAGAGTTATGGCGAAATATTGATTCAAGCGAGCAATTGCAGGGGACTCTACCAAAGAAAAAGATTAGACTTTGTTTTCACAAATCAATTTTTATAATCGAACTTCTAGAATTTGATGAAATATTAGTATTTTCAATTTTTGCATTGATCTTCGAACATAAATGTAAAACGCATACTATGCAAATAATATAATTTGTTAAAGTTCTCCATAGATCCTAGCAGCACTCTAGTTCATTCACCTCAAAATCTTGATCCGCGTATTCATGTACCAAAATTATTCATTATTTATTTTTATGCACGAAATTATTTAAATCAATTTTATTTAAGTCCCTAAAATTAGTTAAATATTGGCCAAATATTTGTGTACATCAAAATCGATATTATATATTTTGGCGATTGTTTATTATGGCCGTTGCTCGGCTGTTTTTCCGATATGGCAGCCATTTTGTAAACGGAAAATAATTATCAGGCAAGGTAGGTAAAAGGTGGAAATTTATGCACGTGGCGTATGAGTAATGTGCTGTACTTTATGGCGAGACTCTGCAACTTATAATTTACCACTGTCTACGGGTTGTTTGCGACTTGTTGTTTGTTGCTATTGTTGTTTATACCGAGGCGAGAGATGTCGGTAGGGGTGCTCAGCCCGCAGTAGCACCGCAAAATGTGTGAAAATTGCAGAGGGCCGGGCCAGGTGCAAAAGCATATTTTCGTTGATACACACTCCAGCGCCCACACAAACACTCGCACACGCCGCTCTTTTGCATTTTTAGCTGTTAATTATGCCAGTTGATTATGCTTTGTGCGCCCTGGCGCCAGGTAATTGGTGTGCATTTGATTTGTGGCCGCTTGTAACGCTCCTTGATGGAGCCCCAAATCGTCTCCTCGCAGGGCCTGTGGCTTTACCTTTTCGCAGTTGGCTTTTAGAGCCGGCCCTACGAAACGAGGGGAAGTAATTAGTGTAGTTTAGCGGGAACTACAAGCCGCGCCTGCTGATGGCGAAAGTTGGGATTAACACGCCGCTCGTTTGTCATGTGACCTACACAGACAACATTTCACTTTCTAAATTTTTAGTTCTAGAAAATCACACACAAATGTCCATCATAATATATATACATATATCTGTTATTCTAGCATCTTCTTCTGCTTTGAATGTGATGCAATTCGGTACGCTTATTGCTGCGAATATATCATGGCAAAGTTTTCTCTTTTTTATGCCGTTTGCTAGGGCCCGCATTTAGCATTGTGTATATCCATCATCTAGGTGTGCATATATAAATATATATCTCTGTGTGTGTATATATAATGTATATATCTCGTATAACTCACCTGCAGCTGCACAAGCGCCAGCAGCCTTAACAATTAATTGCTTTATGTTGCCGTTGCAAAAGGCTGCGGCATATTGCGATATTTACATCATATTTATACACTAAAACAAAGGGCATAAGAGCTGTGCGGTGCAGCTCGCCGATGCAGAAGATAAATGGCTAAATGGTTACCTTCTTCTGCTTGACTTATTGTGGGCGAAACAGTTTATCTCTTGGCAATGTCTGCTGAAATTGAAATATTTATTCAGGACTACGAGAAGTCAGCATATGTAAGCCACAGTTCGGGAAGGAAGCTGAATATTAATGTGTATAAGCTTTACATTATATTTGCACAAAATGAAATATTTTAAATGTTATCTAAAAACTAAGTTTGGAATTTTTGTGAATTTTATATTACATAACGTGAAGAAAAAATTGATTTACCGATTATGATATCGATTAATTGAAGCTTCAGAATTATTAAATTCAATTAATTGACGAGAATTAATCGATAAATTAATAAAAAATTATTTTAAAAATAGATTTAAAATAATATTTTGTAAGGATTTTTTGTATATTAGAAAATTATATGTTATTATTTTTTTATTAGGTCTAGAATCCAGAAAGATGTAGGATTCTGTTTCTCATTTCGCGAATTTTTTTTTAAATAATCGAATTTCATTTAATCGCAACCCATTTTGCGATACAATTAAATCGACAATGGAACCAAATCATCGATTATATATGATTTAGCGTGCCATCACAAGTTATATATAAATCATACAATAAATATATTTATATTAATTATATTTAGTTTTTTGTCTATTATGCTGTCATCTACCGTTCCATAATAGATAATATTTCTGGTTAGGTTATTTGTATGTCGACTTGCCTGACTCGAAATGTTTTCCTCACTGCACTTTTCTTATTTAACTTAACTTAAAGTTTTTGGTGTGATAAATCTCAATGTAAAAATTTGCAAACACACGCATACACTCACACACACATACACACAGTCGGCAGGCAGGCAGGCAGGCAGCAACGCGTTAAAATAAACGCGCCAATGCCAATAAAGGCGCACTGACACGCCCACCAACGCCCATTCAACCATGTGTGCAGACAAACTGAGCGAGCACGGGAGAGAGCGAGAAACTGTGTAAGTGTGTGAGAGCGTGTGTGTATGTGTGAAGAGGTTCCAGATCCGGCTACTCGGTGCCAAGCACGTTTGAGCTTCACGTGGAAGCATTTTTAATCAAAATTCCCAACAGGCTAAAGCAGCGCGAGATCAAAAACACTTGCAGCGAGAAGTGTCCATGTGTGTGTGAGCAGGTGTATGTGTGCGTGTGTGCGTATGTGCTGCTGCTCTTATTACAACTCACCACAAAGCCGCCATTGCCACCTTGTGAGCACACACACACACACGCACACACAGCTGGAGACGTCGGAGTTGTCGGATAGATTGCAACACCTGCAAATAACGTGACTCCAGCCTCGGCAGCTCGGCAATATCTCTGGCAGCCGCTGTGGGCGTGGCAGCTGCAGTAAATCCTTTGCCTTGCTATGTTATGCACTACTCGAAAAAAAAGCAAAAACAAAAAAATAACAGAAAAAGCAACTAAAACAAATAAGCATATTACTTAAATATTGAGCCGAATAGAAAATACCCTATAGACTAGTAAAAGGATAATATATGTTCAATTCTTTTTAAAGATATCAGACCAGAGCTCTCTCTTTAACAAGTAAAATATTACCTTTTTAGTTTAATTCCATGATTTCTCCTGTTCTGTATTTGATTTCCTTCCAAAAGTTAGCTAGGCATGCTCTCTTTACCCCATACACCACACACGTACAGGGTATAGAGACAAAACCACCGAACGCACCAGCAACACTCACTCACTGACGACGTTTGGCAATTTTTTGAGATTGTTGTTTTTTTTTTTTTTTATTTATTTAAATTTTTATGTTTTATTTATTTTCTTATGCTCTTTATGCAAATATCGAAATAAAGATTAGTCCGCATATCGTTGCAGCGTGCAAGGGATTTTTCGCATGGTAACGCTTGCCGCAACGCAGCAGATAAATTTCGCTTGTGGGCGAGGCGCCGCCCTCGCACAGCTTGCGGGCGTAAGTCTGTGTGCGCGTGTGTGTGCGTGCGTATTTATATGAGAAACGTTTAACTAACTGGCGGCGTTTAGTCGCTGCGATTTAGTGCTAATGTGTAAGCGAGCAGTCGCTTCCACTCTCAGCTCTTACACCCCTTACAGCCCCTCCTACGGGCACCGCCTTCGTCGCCCTTTCTCTTGTCTAGTGTGAAATTTACTGTTTACAATTTGTTGGCTGATTGCTTGCGCTTTGCTGAATTTATTGCATGCTATATTTATTTTTTTCCCCTCCACCCCAACATTCTCTAGTGCCCCTCTTTCGCTCTCCTTATCCCTCTATCTATAAACGGCGTATTTATTATAACGCCAGCCGTGCTGCATTATTATTTTTGTATTACTGCCATAAAAGCGAAATACAGCTTCGCAATATGTGCGTGAAGTCCGCACACTGCCACCTCTTCTGATTCGCCAGACAACACTTTTGACTTCAAATTTTAATTAAGTACATAAAATAGTAGCAAGACTTTAGATTTAAGATAGCCAGAGAGTAGCGACTTAAGTTGCCTTTGTTGCTGTTGAAATGCTTAAATGTCAATGTGGCAAAGGCAAAAGCGAAATGCTTTGTGGTCAGAAGACGTTAGATAATAAGATGAATGGATTTTAAAGTAGACGAACACAGGAAACCATTTCGAGTGCTTCCGAACTAATCGAAGCCCCAAAGGAAAATGATGAAACGCATAAAATAAGCATAAATAAATAATTTAGTTAAAAAATGTATCTAGGAGGTTTTTCTCTTCTTGCTGTTAATATATCCGAGAAGTTTGAGCTATCTATGATCTATGCTGAACTGATCCACAACCTATAGAACTGCTCTCATTCTTATTATTATTTTCAGCAACCGCAAAGAAGAATAGAAAAAATTAATGCTAAAAAATTCAAAAACAAAATGTTTTTTTTTTTCGTAAATTAATTTTTTTCAATTAAAATATAACTTCTGTACATTGATAAAGTTTCTACCCAGCAAAGGAAATAATTGCAGACCTTATTTAAATAAAAGTTGTTAATGAATATATATAAATAAACAATGTATCCCAAGAATATATATTTAATACAAGGAAATATTTACGATAATTTTGATAGGCAATTCCTTATGCCATCTCCAAGAAATCTATTCTTAAATCAATGAATCACTTGATTTACATTTTCTTATCTTTACTTCAGATTTAATTTTACATTCTGTTGTCTTGCTTAAAAACGTTTTCCTTTTTAACGCAATTTGTGAGACTTATCAATTTGATTTCCTTTGAAATCTGGTCTATAAAACCGTCTAGACAGGCCCAAGCTCGACCATTGCTGGCCATAAATTGCATCATTTGCGGCAATCTGCGGCTTGGCCATAAAAGCCAAACGATTTGCTCTTAAATTTGCGTACAAAGGCTGCACCACCAGAGCGCACCACAGCGCGCAACCACGCCCACCAGCAGCAATATGGCAAATAAATTTCATTAATTGCCAGCCAAAATAATAATAATACAATATGAAAGGCAAAGAAGGCTCGCAGGCCGGCTTCGACGTCTTCCCTGAGATTCATTAATCTCACTTTATAGTAATAAGCGGCTTTGGTGGTTACGGTTAGGTTAGGTTTGGGTTTGGTGTGGTTCGGCCTCTCTCTCTCTCTCTCCCTCTCTCTGGGTGGCCCTAGGCTCGCAGCCATTAGTTGGGCTTGATTAAAAAGGCCGCCTGGACAGGACTGCTGTTTCTGCTCCGCTTTCCCTCTGCCTTCCCCCCTCCTCTCTCTCTCTCCCACCATCTCTGTATGTTTGCCCGCTGCACTTGTTGCCAAGTCAAACGGGCAAGTCGCTCAGTTAGGAGCCAAGCGAAAAACTTTATCCTTGGCATTTGCTGTGGACCGCCCGTTGCGATTCTCGCTTGGTCACAGACAAACATTGACAATACACTGGGCGCGTTTAACTGGCCAACGAGCTGGCCAAATCCTGGTCGCAGGACCGAGCTTCTAGTTCCCATCTCCCAGGACCCGGGCCTGGCAGCCACTTGGCGCCGTTTGCCGTTTGCCGTTTGCCGTTTGCGGGCTGCCCAAAAAGTCATATTAATAATGAAAATTGTACAGTAGCGAAAAGTTTAAATGGGAAATATTGCAGGCAAGTCGCTGCAGAGTCCAGCCCTGCAGCAATGCAGTCCTGGCCTTGCTAGAAAAAGAGAGAGGGAGAGAGAGAGAGAACTAGCGAGAGAGCAGAGGGGTTAGAGATTCTGTACAATGAAGTGTGTGTGCATGAAAGTTATTGGGCTTAGAGCGCTTTGCGCTCTATATATATAATGTAGAGCCCATGGAGCAGGCCAGGCCAGGCGGGGACAGAAATGCCGTTAAACTTAAAGTAAAGCCCGCAACACGAAGTTAAACAAAGTTATGCTAATAATATAGATATATATGTGTGTGTGTGCCCCTTTCGAGTAGAACAACAATGATAACGACCTGGAATTTGTTACAAATTTGTTGCATGCACAGCACAATTTAAAGCTGATAACCAGAAAAATGCTCAAAATAAAACTGAAATCTCAATAGATTCAAATAGTAAATGGAATTCCTGAAAGAGTTAACAATTTATTTATTTATGCAAGAGCTCTGTAAAATTGTATGCCTGCTTAATGGAACTTTCTAACGTGATATAATTTACATTTCGACGACCTGATACTTCCAGAATTTTATTGCTTACTTGCTTAATGGAACTTTCTAACGTGATATAATTTGCATTTCGACGACCTGATACTTCCAGAATTTTATGGAACTCTTCAGCTGAAGTCTAGGCTAACTATAGAATTTTAATTTCTTAATAACTTACAAATCTAGATTTAAAATTTGGAGACTCAAGCCATAAAGATGTAGGAGGTAGCCATAAAGATGTATAACTGATTTTTGATAAGTGTTTAATCGATATCAGAATAACGGGAGCGATAACTATATCGCTCATTGTATACCGACTAATAATAGAAATTTCAAGACTCTAGCTCTTATACAGACCGAGCTAAATCAACCCGATTAGGAATATTTGTAACTGATGGGGCTGCCACGCCTCATTCTGCCTGTGACATACATTTGAAGAAAAATCATTACACCCGAATTTCTCATTTGCAATGGGTTCAGGGTATATTCATATATTTTTTGCATTGCATCTTAAAGCTTACAGAGCAGACGATACAAAGCATTTGTTCAGATATTACAATTGTTGTTAGAGCTGAATCCTTCATTATGTAAAGCAGGTAAAGCAAAGCCAGAGAAGTTTATCATAGATAATTAAGGAAATTGCCATAAAGTTCTGTTATATATCAGGGCGCATAGCTATTATGTGCCATAAAAATGAATTACTATTCAACAGTTCGTATATTATGCGTAATGCGAAATTCATTAGTTGCTCACTTAAATTTCATTTGACTTGTGCCAACAGAAGGAAGTTCAAGTGCCAGCCAAGGGGAGCACATATATAAATGTCAAATATATAGTCGAAATATTGTAGCTGTAGCAACGTGAGTATAATATGAGTGTAGCAATAACTAAGCTCTGACTTGCTGGCGTGTGGTTGAGCGTGCGAGCCGTGGGTGGCTGGGTGGTTGGGTGGTTGGATGGTTGGATGGTGCTGGAACGAATGGGGTTTGCTGTCTCGCGTGTGTAGCCGCACGTAACTATATCAAAGCGACTTCTCCGCCAGCCAACGTCTCCAATTGAGTAAGTAAGCGGAGTCGCTGCCATAGAAAAAAAATATAATGCAGCAGCGAGCTGAGGGCGGCCGAAGAGGGGCGAGAAACTTGGCCAGAAAATTGTTACAAGCCAAATTGAAAAATTGATAGCACGCAAAAAAAACAAGTAAGAAAGCTCTAGTCGAGACTGCTCGACTAGGAGATACCCTGAACCCTCTAATCTGATATTCTAATCATTCTGCACTTCTTTTATGCACACTTACATGCAGATGCATCCACACGCACGCATAAGCCTGCGCTCTGCTAACTGCGCAGTAAGCAGCGACTGCGCTTGGGCTGCGCTGCAGTGTGGGCAATATTATGAGAATTTATTTGTCGAATAATTTCTGTTGTAAAAATATGATCTTAATGAAACTTTCAGAGTGTAATCATATGGTAAATATGTGTGTACATTCCAAAGCACAAGTCTCTAGTACTTGAAATGCGTTTTTTACAAATTGGGGGAGAAGGGGGCGTGGTATCCAAAATCTGTAAATTACAAAATCTTTGTATCGACTAACTTTATATACAACACAAATTTGAAGACTCCAGGTCTAAAAATGTTCAAGTTAGGCTAAAAAAACAAAATCAATTTTTCGATTATTCTCGATAAAAAAGTTATCGGACGATTTATCGAAAAAATAAAGCAAACTCGTACTGCGTATGGTACACACGAGTATGCATGCAAAATTTCAGCTCTCTAGCTCTTATAACTTCTGAGATCGACGCACTCATACGGACGGACGGACGGACGGACGGACGGACGGACGGACAGACTCCCTGTTACATACATTTCAACAAAACCATTATACCCTGATTTCCCATTGAAAATGGGTTCAGGGTATAAAAAGGCAAAGCATGCAGCAGTCGCAACGAATGCCCATACCCTAACGTCGCGACGCGACGTCGGCGAATTGCAACGAATCAAAAAATTGCAAATTGTAATTGAACTCAAGGCTAAGATAATTAAATGCAGGAAAGAGTTTTAAAGAACCTCTCTTAACGTTAAAGTATGACTGTTGTTAATAACTCGATTGCATAAAATATTGATGGGCAATCGAGCTTCCTCGTCTGATGTTGCTGGAAATCCAATCTTTTAAATTTCATGAAATTTATTTTATCTTGATCAATTTTTGTACCTTCAGCTGGGCTGGGCCAGAGAGCATTTCATATTCAACGTGGTCCCAATTACTCATATGACAGCCGCCTGCCCTTCAATAGACACTCAATATACCTCCCCCTTGTAACCGACTCATGACTCATGCCGTCTCTCTCACTCTCTCTGTCAGTCTTGCTGCTCAGTTTTGGCCCGGCAAACAAGTGCAAAGTTTTCTTTTCGGTATTAAAGTTTCAGATGTAACGACGTTAAATAAAATTGGAAGCGACTTCAAAAAATTGAACTTTTATTGGCTTCCAAAAAAAGTGAAATTACATTTTCCACTCGCTCTCACACTCTCCTCTCTCTCTCTCTCTTTCTCTCTGTCTGTCTCTCTGAGTTCGTGAATAGGGTATCTAGCTTGCATGCGCATAGTTTAAGGAGTCATGAGCCATGTTTTACATTCGCCACATGCAATATTTCATGAACCCCCCTCCCCCCATTCCCGTTTTGAATGGAGTCCATCATCATAACAGCAAACGATGCGCTGCAAGTGCAGCCACGAAACTCGCATGAGAAACGTTTTTGACGCATTGCAGTGTGGCCACCAGAATGGATTTGATGTCTATGCCCGGGCATTTAGATAGCGCTAGGGGCGTTACACACTCTGAGAGTGAGAGTAAACGAGTGAGCGAGAGAAGGATAGAATAACATAAGGGCCGCATGGCATTTGCTGCTAAATAGTTGGCATTAGGACTTAGACCTGATCCATGGGCTTAACAATAAATTGAAACAATTTAGGACTCTCCGAGCAACGCTTGTACTATGCTCTAGGCTGGACCATGCTCTAGACTGCGCTGACTCTAGGCCTGCGCTGTAAAGCCTACTTTAAATTAGCTACATATAGCTATTTTAAAGAGGACTTCTCACTAAATTTACTGCTCTGTGGCTGATTCATAAAATTTACAGTATCAAAATGCTTAGTCTAACTTTATCACCCCACTCTACCGACACTTATTTTCACCCCATCTCACAGTCAAAATAAATTTACAAGTGTTTTAAGTTCTATCCAAAATTAAATCTGTCACATAACAAAATTAAAATAAAATAAATAAGCAAGAGCTTTCGCAAAATCTAACTTAATATTTTTCGTGCTGAGTCGTAAGTAAATCTGCAATAGAGTAAGATTTTATTCAAGGCTTGTGTAAATTTAATATTTTATATGGATGATATAATAAAACATGTACAAACATTTATTGAACTACAAAAATAAGATGTTGTATTTTTAGGGTATATAATTCGTGATGGCACAATATATGAGACACAGCAATTGATTATTTTGCTTCCAATGGCCATTTAATTATATCGTAAAATGCGTTGCGATTAATTGAACCATAATCGATAGTTGCAAAATATAATCGCATTAGTATTTTCCTAGAGTATTTTCGCGGAAAAGTGCCAGCAGAGCGGTTGATCTAAAGCGGTTGCTACTGTTACTGAAGACAGGAAAAGAAGGACCGTCACATATCGTTCGAAGATATTGTTTCTGAATTCTAGATTTTATAGATTTAGAATATATCTTGTGAAACTTTTCAAAAAATGTATTATTTGAATTAGGATTCTGGGTCGACTAATTCAAATTAATAGTCAACAATCGATTTATAAATTTTGTTTGCCATCTCTAAATATAATCACCTAAGCCAATCTGTATAGTATTCCAGGTCACCAAGGAGCTTTTGAAACGTCAGGCTATATCCTGTAATGCTTTGATCTAATATTTTGCTTTCTTATTAAAGCTAAAGCCCAATGCGGTCTGCCTGGCTGCGCTCGGCCTGTTGGCAAAACTCTGTGCTCATGCAGTAGATGCAGCTCATTGTGCATATAATGCCAGCTCAGGCATAAATACACACACGCACACACTAAGAGATGTGCTGTGTATGGGTGCGCCATGGTTTTTGGACAAATTCTTAAAGCATACTTTTGTGGGCGCGTCTTCTATTGTTTGGGTTCAGCTTGTGCTTTGGCTTTGGCCTCACTCATTTTTAGATGCTTTGTTTGCCAACTGCAATGCCGAGTAGCCTTTGTTGTTATGCAACACACACAAACGCACACGCACACACACACACAGACACACATGCACACAATGACACAGCAGTCAGCGCAGAGGTCTCTGCGCTTATTTTGCCGATTTCTAAATAATAAATGCTCGACGCAGCAGAGTTTAAAATTAAGTATACGCTGTGTGTGTTTGTAGGGGAGAATTGTTTGATATATATTTTGCAATTTTAGCAGAACGAGAAAGAGAGTGAGAGGGGTGGGGGGGGGGGGTCGGTTGAGGGACAGGGTGAGGGGAAGTCGGAAATGTCTACAAGTTTATCAAAGATATTACCATTGTTGCATGCCACACACGCTACGCTGCCTCACAGGCAAATTAGATTGACGGATGGCTGTGGGTTGCTGGTGGTGGTGGTGGTGGTGGTGGTGGTGGTGGGGCTGTTGCTCTGAGTGGTGGGCTGTGGGCATATGAAGGTTGACTTGGCTTACCTACCCACACCTCGTGCACTTGACATGCCAGCAGTTGCCCTGACATACGATGCCACTTGAGAGATATGTCTTTGTTTCATACTCTTCACATTTGCTGTTGTTGTTTGTCCTTTTGTTTTCTTTGCTGTTTGCTTATTTGTTTATTTGTTTCGCCTCTCTGTTTGCCTTTTGATATCTCAACTTGGGCGCGCGGCTTAGCGACAGCCATCGCATTGTAAATCGGAGCAATTCACTCAACGGCGGATTCGTTGGAGTTGGAGCTGGGGTTGGGGTTGGGGTTGAGGGCTCGTCACATGATATCTCGCACGCATATTGTGGTTGTTTATTTATTTATTTATTTTTTTCATTACACGTGTAACAAAGTTTTGCATTTGCTTTGAGCCTTGTGTCTCTGGCATTAAAAAAGTCACAAATGTATGTTTTTTCATTTTTTTTCATCTTTGTTTATTTGAGTTTTTACTTATCTTACAAGTGTGCCTGCCTGGCTGCCTGCCTGCGTTTGCTAAGGGTTGTGCCTCGGGGCTATGCGGGGTCATCCTTGTCAGCCAGTTGACATGTGACATAAAAAATTGAAAGGTGTTGCCAATCGCACAGCACTTTATGGCGACCCGAATTCCAATAAAATATTGCAACATATTTGACAATATATTAGGATTGATGCAAAAGTAAGCCAAATGAAAATATGCAAAAATTTTTCCTTGAATTGGTTATTTATTCCAAAAGAAATCTTGTGAGAAAAATATTTAAATAAATTTATATAAATTTGTGTGCCTTTAGTCGATTTATATATTGGACATGGATCTACTGTTCCTAAGAATTGCTACAAATATAAATTGTTGATATATAATGCGCATTGTTAAGTCGAATATTCAGAGAAATTTGAAAACCTTAAATAAATATTATAAAAGTGAAAATTGTATTATTTCTGCAGACCCTTCAAATAAGCCAGAAATTGTCGTACTCATACTACTTTTTTCTTACACTCTGCGTCTTGCACTTTCACTTTGTCTTTAATCAAATTCTCAGAAAAGTCTAAGAGTCACATCCTTCAGTGTGAATCTCTAGAGCAAAAATAAAAAATCCGAAAAAGTTTGTAAGCTTTAACAAAGAAATTACCAAAGAGTTTTAGTAGCCTTCACCTCATTCGAAGAAGCCTTCTACCCTCTCTTCTCCTGCTCTGAAATCCTTCTGCAACTTTCGCTCTCTCGATAAGAAAAAATGCATTTATCTTGCTGAATTGCCCGAAAAATACGAACAAAAAAAAAGATGAACTTATCAGCGAGAGTAAAAATTTGGTGCGGTTAATGCGAAGAAATGGTTCAATTTATCAGCTGCTTGGTTCAGCATATTTGTAGATATATATATTTACGGCTGATGCGTTTGCCTGATTAAACGGTGTTAAATGAGCTGCGAAAAAGGTACAGCACGCGCTGACCAACACTGGACAACAGCAACAACAACGGCCATAAAACGGACAACAAAAGGCAAATGTCAGCTAGTTGTCGTCGGTGTTGTTGTTGTTGCTTTTGTTGCCCTTATCACATATGAAATATCGCATAAACTAAAGCAAAATGTCAAACTTGCATTCGTGGCGCAAATGTCAAAAGGGTTGACAGCACATCAGCGGGGTGTCGAGCGGTGCGTGGCTTGCCCTCGTATGATTTACGATGCTCTATCAAAACGGCGAACAAAAAATGTCGACGCACAAAAGTATGCTACACTTTTCCCCACATTCTTTTTAATATAATGCAATGCACAAAGCGAAACGAAGCGGCGGCTGTTAAAAGTTAATCAGTTGTTGTTGTTGTTGCTTCTGCCAGATGAAAAATGGCTCAAATGCTTGGCTGACATTTCATTAAAATATAAAAAAATAAAATAAAAGAAAAAATAAAAAATGTATAAGCAAAATTCCCAAAAAAAAAAAATAAAAAAAAAATAAAAATAAAAAAAAAATGAAGGAGAGAGACAGACAGTGGGAGTGGGAAAGACAGCTATGCCAACACTTACACAGTCAATTGCGCAAATCTCAGACGCAGCTGTAGATGCAAATGGCTAAGAGAACAGAGACTCAAAGCGGGCGGATTGTAGGGCAGGCTCACTGACAGCTGCTAGGGCTTTTTACATACCCTGTAACGGAGCGATAAAACTGCTAAGTATTTATACGTTTTGTTTATTTTATCGACTTATCCGATATCGATAACAGTTGATGCTCAGAAATCAGCGGTTCATTAGTCGATAGTAATTAAAGTTACAAATCAAAAAATAGAAGTGAAAATTTGCCAAATAATGTCAAATTGTTATTCAACACAAACAAATACAAATTTAATCGATTAAATCGTAAATCTGTTCCAATCTAATTTGATATCTCAACGGTACCATTTATATAGATTCTGATTCTACGGTCACATTTTACAAGCAAAAACAAGTCGATAAAAGTCATGTGAGGATCAGCATAGTTCCATAGTTTCTGTTGTTTTGTTTCGAGTTTTCTATATGTGTATATTTAAATATAAGTAAGTCTTAAATCATAAAATACAGGGCATCTAGCGGTCTCACGCTCTGTTCTTTGAGCTACCCCTATAAGCGCCAGATACCCATACATAAGTATATCCTGCAGCTCGATTATAATTTAATCTAGTGTGGTATGTGTGACAAACTCACGATGTGCATGCGACGTGACACAGTTGCCATTTTTCACCAGCATTCCGTTCTGCATATGGCTTAAAAGTGAGTGAGTGCGCAAGGGGTGACGGGGTAGCGCAAAGATGTTAGAGGGCTGTTGATGGGCGGGGCTAGGTGGGTGGGGCCACAATGACAAGGACCTGCAATGTGGCATGTGGCGAAATAGAAGTGTCTGTCATTTTTATAAATAACATTTGCCATATGGCCATAAGCAGAAGTGTGTGTTTGTGTAAGTGTGTGACAAGAACAGCGACAACTCTGGCAGTGTGTCATTGCCACTAGAATCTAAAAACAAATGACAAAAATGTCAACAATTTTCCGCTCTACGCATTGTCATAAACGACAACAAAAGCAATGGCCCAGCTGTGTGTGTGTGCGTGTGTGTGTGAGTGTGATGTGCGCTTATAAATACCAATAAATATTTGCAATTTCCAACACCAACCGAAATGCGAGGGACAATTAAAGTAATTGCGCAGCTGGCAAAAGAAATTCCAGCCTTTGTTGTTGCTCCTTCGAGTTGTTGTTAACTATTGCCTTTATTGTCGCTGTTGTTGTTGCTGTTGTAGTTTGTCATTAAGCCTGCAATTAAGCCATTTATGCGCAGGCAGCACAAAAATGCTAAGCACTTGCCAGCCAGTCAGCTAGTCAGCCAACCACTCAAGGCAGCCAGAGTCAGCTAACTTTGGCCTGAACTTGAATTCTTGCTCTTTGAAGCTAATTAAAGCCGCTTAAAAGCAAAACTCCAAGCTCTGATGACGATGATAATGATAATGATGATGATAATGATTGCCAGCATGTAGAAGGAGGGAGCCAAGTGGCGTTTGCTTTTGGCCCAGTCAGCAGTCAGCATTGTTAGCTCTTGCTGTTAGCGAATTCCTAGCGAGCGCTTTGAATATCGTTTGAGTGTGCCGCAGCTAATGAGTGTTATTCATGAAAAGGTAATCATTCACATTCCATTTCAAAGGGCGAGAAACTTACGGCTTAATTCTAAGAGAGCTGAGCGAGAACTAGAAATAAACATAGCAGTTCAGCTAACGAGCTTAATTGATTTTCCATTTTTATTATACCCAATGGGTTGCAAATGGTGCTATCAGGGTATAATGGTTTTGTTAAAATGTATGTGACGGAAAGAAGGGGACGTGGCGGAGCAAGTGCGTCGATCACAGAAGCTACCCATAACATTTTTTGTAGATACCTGAAAAGTACGGGAAGATCGACTTTGCCTAAAAATACCGATAAGTAATTTAGTTTAAATGCTATCGATCAAAAGCCTATTTCAAATGCAAGTACAAATCTATATCTTCTAATAAATGCGCTTTTGTTTATAAATATAATAAAATAAATGCATTTTTTTAGTCATGTTATATTTTAGTTTTATATTATCATGATTTTTATATATCTATATCTATATCTATATCTATATCTATATCTATATCTATATCTATATCTATATCTATATCTATATCTATATCTATATCTATATCTATATCTATATCTATATCTATATCTATATCTATATCTATATCTATATCTATATCTATATCTACATCTATATCTATATCTATATGTATATCTATATCCCATCTCCCTCATATTTACTCTTTAATTAACACTGACTTAACTGCATTCGCTAGGATTTCACAGACTTATATTTAATACCTTTCATCGCCTATGCAACTGGCTTCATTTATTAAACACTCTGATGCGTTCATTCTTTTGAGAGATTAGCTTTATGTTGCCCCACTACCGAAATGCATATTCCGTAAATAAAAATTATTCCTTTTGTTTCGAAGTCAGCCAGCAGCACTCGGCTCCTTGAGCACCGTCATAAAGGGAAATTGTAAGCCACTCTTTCATTAAACCGTATAGACTACTCAACACCTAAGCTGCATTTGATTTGTATACCAAATTTAAGCACTCTGACACCGCGCGCTCGCCGCCCTTTATGGCATTTCATAACAATTATTTTTCACAGCTTAAGCCAGCTTTTAACTTTTTCAACGCCCAGCCAACAGCAAACAGAAAAAAAAATGGGAAAAATAAAGCAAATGCCGCTAGATTCTCTTTTACATTCAACTCGACTCGAGTTGGGAACGGCGCACAGTTTGAGTGCTCTACATTACCATACTTTCCCGATTATAACAGAGCCCAACTTATGCCAAGCGTTTTGCCCGGCCAACTGAGCAGTGGCAACAACAGCTGCAACAACAGCAGCAACAACAGCAACAACAACAGCGTATGGAACAAAACGCAAGCCGCTTTAAAACCTTCCGCTCATTATAAAACGCAGTGCCGCACATCAACCTCAGCTGCCGCTGTTTCTCCTGCTGCGGTGGCATGCCTCGCAGTTGCCCCACAGCAGGCACCACTCTGTGGTATGCAGCCAGCCATCCAGCCAGCCAGCCAACCAGCCAGCCAGCGAAGCGGGGCAGCAGCCAACGTTTACCACACGTTGTGCTTTTCATATTTCTGTACAATGAACGCAGCTCTAGCCTTGAGCCAGCTGCAGTGCCCCGCCGCGCCCCCTCTCTGTCGCAACATGTGCAACTGTCGCTGGCAACTCGCTCTGCTCCGCTCTTCTCCTTCTCTGCCCTCTCGCTCCCTCCCCGACGCCATCTTTTGCTTACAATTAACCTCAAAAATGAGTTTCCATTAAAAATGCCCCACAGTCATCGATGTGTCCTGGCCGTGCGCTTATGTGTGAGTATGTGAGTGTGTGTGCCACACACACACTGTGCCAGCAACGTTTTCTTCTTCTTCTTTGCATTCGCCCCTTCAGGGGTTCGTCTCGTGGCAACTTTACGACAACACCACGTGACGTATGTTGCAGCTGTCAGTTGTGTTTAATGTGCAGTCCGTTGCATGCCTGCTCCTTCTTCTCCTTCTGCTTCTTCTTCTTGTTGCCGCTGTTGTAGCAGTTGCTTTTCCTTTGAGTTTTTTGCCACTTCTCACTTTCAGCTTGTTGCAGCTTAAGTCTGCAGTTTTCCCTCTAGCCAAAAAAAAAGAAAAAAAAAAAAAAAAGAGAGCAGTTGGGGCAGAGCATTATCGAAATTGTTGTGAGTGCGTTTTAGATCAACTGCTATGAGATAAAACTAGATGAGCCCCACTTAACATCCTGTTCTTAATGTCCTGTCGCCGCTATAAAAACTTTGTTAAGAATTGCATATTGAATATGATAACAGAGCAGTTGCCATTAAACCAATTTTATGACTTATTTTTATATCCTTTAAAAGAAATTGATTTTATTTATATATTAATAGGAATTATTCAGGGAGTTCTTAATTCTAGCAAAGCATATAGAAATGCTGATATCGTACATTAAAAATTTATACAGCTAATAATTTCTGCATAGTTTTTTTCAATTGTTATGAAAATCTAAAGAATCGTGACTGGACACCTGTAGCATTCGTACTCCTTTGAGAGAGTATATTAATTTAGTGCACTGTCTGTCTGTCTGTGTGAACGGATATCCTCCCGCCTTGCAGGAAACTGAAAACCAGAAACTATTATATCATGGCACTATAATAGCCTTGGTTTGAGCTCAAATTGAATAAACTGTTTTCAATTTTATAATATTTAAATATTCAATATTATAATATTTATTTATTAGTTGATATATACTGTTTAGGGAATTCTCTACTCTCGTAAAGTATACCCAAATATTTGAATATTTTATCGATGATCATTAAAAATTCATTTATCATATATGCATATTAAATTTTCGTAATGTAATGAGATTAAATTACTTGCTAGCTAGCTAGGGTAGCAACAATATATGAATTATTAAATTGTATACCATGCTGTATAAATAATACAAGTAATGCAAGTAATAATAATATGTCTGCTATTTGATATATTTTATAAGTTAGCTTCTTATTTAGTTCACTTAATGTTTGCTTGAATTCCGCCCAGTTAGACCAGGACCGCCTCGCCCCGCCCCTCGTCAACTATGCAGCTTTTCTGCTCTATAAACTCGTAAACGCAATCAAGTGCTTGTCCCTATATCATCGTCTACAGCAACCATCATTCTTAGCATGAGTTTTTCTCTTTTCTCTCCCCACTCTCCCCACTTGAGCGTGTCCAGTTGCAGTTGATGGCGAGTCCATTTTTACTGTTACTGCTGCTGTTGCTGCTGCTTTTTATGGTCCTGCCTGTGTCTGTCCCTGTGGCTGTGGCTGTTGCTGTAGCTGTAGCTGTAGCTGGCATTAGATTAATAATTCCTCGACCTTAGCCAGAGCAAACAATTTAAATTTCTTTTGCCGTGGCAAAAACAATTAGACGCTCGATCACACTAATTGCTGTTGCATTAATCTATTGATTCTGCCCACACACACAGGCCACCCATTCACACGCCCACACTCACATGCTCACATACACATACTCACGCCCCTTTTAAGGGGCGGACTCTTGACCATTTTAAATTGAATTTTAAATTAATAAACGTTGCGGTTGCATCAAGAATTACAAATTTATACGCGTCGTGCTTGGGCTAGCACTCTTTGTTGCAATTTGTTGTCGTTGTTGCTGTAGTTGTTGTTGTTGTTCTCGGCCACGTTATTCTCGCTGGTTCCTGTCGTGTGCCTGCCATTGTGGCCAAATCTATGCACATTTTTTTAGCCGCTTGGCCTTCTGCTTGTGAGTCCCTCCCACTTCGTCTTTATTATGTTGGCCTTTTTTGTAGTTTTACCCTGCATGCTATATGTGTGTGATATATGCTAGACTACGCAGCAGCTATGCAGCCTGTTGCTGTTCAACTGTATTACACAATTTCTTGACCAAGTATTTCAGTATTAAAAATATTACAATGAATTTATCTTAAGAGAATGAGAAGAAAATACTATAAGAAAACTGAATAAATTAAATGTCTCACGTTAAGATAAATGAAAGTCTGCCAGGGCTTATTCGAAATACCAAAGAACTCATGCACCTCTTGTATCCAGTGGCCGTTAAATTGCGGTACTCCAACCTAATGTTTATCCATATAACGATCGGCAGTAGTGGTATTATCTTGAAGTGCCATCGATAATGCAGGATTGCTTTAAGTAATTACCCAGAGTTGCATTGATAGCCAAATTGAGTAAATACAAACAATTGGGGACGCTCTCTTTCCTTTCTGAATCCTTCACTGACGACTGCCACAGATATCGTATTGAATACATTTATTAATTAACAATAAGCATCCATTCTCATATTATTAAACAATATTCATTTTGCATTTGCTACATATTTGTGCTAAATTTGTAAGCACTTTTGGGCTTAATGGTGTGCGCTCTACAGGGTGTCCTTAGGTCGCTCATGTGCAAGCAGTGAACATGGTTTAAGTTAATTCTTTTGTTGCATATAAATCTTGGTTTAGCCGAGCGACTCCGCTCCGCTCCGCGGCCCGTGCGCCACTCCCGCCAGTCTGGCAGTTTGCATTTTTCTTCAGTTTTGTACATTTTTCTATCGCTTTCTTCTTTTCTTGCTCTGTGTTTGCTCTTATTTTGTTCTTTATTTTCTGTGCGCCGTTGTTGTGTCGTTTTGTTTAGCATGTTTTGCTTTTGTGGTTTTAATTCTATTTTCACTATAAATTGTTTCGCTGCAGCGTATAGCTGGCGCCGTGTAACCGCCTGCATGTCCGGTGCGTCCGCTGTGGCATGCAACTAATTACATTTGCATATCTATGGTCCAAGTGCGACAGACCCACACACCGTAGAGGACTAGCAGCAGTTGAAGGGCATGGGGATGCCCGGCTGGGCTGAAAGCTGGCCGGGTTGCAGCTACTTCCCTAAAAACAAGAAGCTTTTTGCCAAACGTCAAACTCGGCCGCTTTGGCGAACTGTCGACTGTCGACTGTCGACTGTCGACTGTCTTTGTGGCCACAATTAGCATAATTATAAAGTTTTCTCAGCATTTATTTACGCATTCGCTTGATGTCCATATCACAAACAAGCACAGCAAGAACGACAACCATCCGAACACAATCCAAACAACTTTGTTCCGCTCAGCAAGAGCAAGCAATTAAATATAGACTTGGCGAGTGACTTTCGTTTCTTTTCTGCTTCTGCTGCTGCTGGTTCTGCTGGTGCTGCTGCTGCTGCTTGCAGCTGTCACTGCAGCGGACACGCACACATGCACGACTGGACGAAGCGTTGAGTGAGCATTTTGTTAATTAGTCTATAATTAATATTAAAAAAACAAAAACAACTTTTCCCAGCTTTGATTGCTTAGCATTTCTTTTGCCAAGAGCTTAATGTTGTTGTCATATCTACACCCACACCCAAACCCACCCACACCCAACATCCGCGCCCACATTTTCAATTAATTGTATGCCACTTGCCAAGTTGTTCATCCGCCAAGTGCGCATCAGCAGCAGCAGCAACAGCAGCAGCATCAACAGCAACAGCAACAACAATTTAAAAAGCGCATTTAATCGCAAATCAGCTTTTGAAGAGCTAGGCAACTGCCCTGCCCACTGCCCCATAAGCACAGAACAGAGCAGAGCAGAACACACTTTAAAGTGCATAAAATGAATGCAGCTTTTTAATTCATATTTATTTTCAAGAGCTGCGTAGTTGAATCTATACAAAAATAAATAAATAAATAAATAAATAAATAGGGTAAAAGTTGATGAGATAATATTTAAAGCCTTGTTCACAAGCACTTGACAACTCGAAATTTATGTTAACTTTCATTCGAGGCTATAAAGTATGTAGGATAATACAAACGAAAAAAAATATGCAAAATGTACTCTAAATTATATAAGGGTCATTTATAATAATATATGAAGCGTATATAAAAGGATTAAATTATTGAAAACAAATCTGAGTTTCTTAGATATATGAGTTGGGAATTAATCAAACACATTTGGAAACTGATATTTAAGCAAGAGATAGTTCTTCATGATATAAGTTTAGAAACTTTATGTGTGAGCTAATAGAGCATAGACAGTTAATAAAGAAAACTACATCAAACGAAATAGTCTCCCCCTCAGTATCAAGCAGCTGAATTGACCATATTCGATTCTCAACATATAATTAAATACGTATACGGAAAGCACATTAGGAAATGCATTAATGAAACGTGTACTCAAAGGACAGGCTCAGCAGAGGGCAGTTAAATCTGATCGACCACTGATGAATTCCCCATTGATTCAGTTGTTGTTTTTGCTGTCTATTGTTGTCTATTTTCTGTCGTAAAGTAGTATATTAATCAAATGAACTAGCAGGCAATGTAATTAACATGTTGGAATGGGAGGAAAAATGCTGCCCTAATGCTGACATATGCAACAAAATGGAGCACAAAAATTAATAAAGCTAAAAGCAAGCGACCAATAATGTTTTTAATTTAATTATGTAAATGTGAGACTATAAAAATAACGAACGGTTCGTGAGGGCGGAAGGAGAGACAAAGAGAGAGAGAGGAAGAGAGAGACCAATAGGTAAGGGCAGCAACTGAACATTGAATGATACAAAAAAAGTAAAAATTTAATAGATGTCAAGCAGAAATGGAAATGCGAATGCCAAAACAGCAAAATAACAAATAAACCCCGCCAAAATATTACTCTTTGGATATATGTATATTAAAAAAGAAGAGAGAACTATGACCTGTACATCGAGACGCATAGCGAGAGAGAGAGAGAGAGAGAGGTAGAGGGAGGGAGAAAACGCCTGAAAACTCGACGTGCATATGAAATTAATTAAATTTTTTGCGGATTGTCAGCTCGCGTTATGGATTTAATGTCGCAGCTTTATGGTTGTTACCTTCAGAGCGAGACAGCTATAGCCAGTGAGTGAGCGAGAGCTGTAGAGCGGCGAAGGGAAATGTATGTAACTGTGCATTTCTGCATTTCCGTTTGGTTATTAGTTTTTTTCAACGGCATTTCCGGCATTTTTTATGGTCCGCGTGTGTGTCTGCGTGGCTTTATGCCCTTTCCTACATATGTGTCTGAGTGTGTGTGTGTTTCTGTGTCTGAATCAAGCCTGGCTTTTTTGTTTTATTGCTATTGTCATGTTACTGTCTTAATTTAACTTGCAGCGGTTAATTAAAACAACAATAAACCAAAATATGCTGCGAACCCCAAACAAATGCAAATGGTTGATAGTAGCTCCTGACTCTTTAATGCACAGCGAATAAAGAATTGATGTTTGCGAATACAGCAAATTATCAGCAAAACGTTTAGGTTGCATGAGAAAAATAAATTTATAAAATACCAAATAAGAACAAGAGACTTTTCGAAAGTTTTACTATTTCCTTTTTATGCACCGTAAATTATATTTATTTAAAATTTAATATCGAACCTTACCATTTCTATGGAGTATTCAAAAATAAATGCCATTTGTTTTGATGGCACTTGATAATATTTCATAGGATACTTTTGTGGCGTCCGACTGTTGCAATATGCACTTTACAGTGTTGCCTGCCAGCTCTACATTTAATGAGCATAATTCCCATAAATAATACACGCACACACACACAGACACGCACTTTGGCACGCACTCTTTTAGATAGCTATGGGGCTACCAAAAATGAGCAAAGGGCTGCCACTTAATTATATGGCTGGCGAAAATTGTGGTTCGCGCTTTACGTAAAATTGCAATTATGCAACTTTATGCAAGTCTATTTGAATGTTTAACATGTCATTTACATATGAAAGATTTAATGGCAGCGCAGCATTGAATAGCAATTGCAGCAGCACATGAGCGTGCGAAGGGTATCAGGGGCAGGAAGGGATGGGGGCAAGCGTAACAAAGAGCCAATTAAATGACCAACAGCGTGCGCACCCAAAGTTTTTTAATTATAACTTTAAATTCAAAAACATTTAAGCCCAATGCGAATGCAAAATGCATAAAAACTCCGGTTGCCCATAAAAGTATGCTATAAAGTGTGTTCGCCTGTGTGTGTCTCGCTCTGGGTCTGTGTATGCGTGTGTACACGCGTGTCCGTTCCGTTAGCTGTCAATGTATTGGCTTTGTAAACTGTAACTGCTTGTGATACCCTGTAAAGGAGATAACAACAGATCCAGCTGGCTTGGATGAGCAAAGGGAACTAAACTTATATAATATCGTAAAGCATAAGCGAGATTAACTGATTAGCCCGAGTTATGAACAAGACAGAGAGAAACGCTTGGTCAAAATATATGACAAATTTTACATGTATTATAAAAATAGAAAGAACAGTTCTTATAGGAAGTCCGAATATTTCTGCGATATTTAATATTACAATATTATTGATATACTTAATTGATATAAAATATATTCTTATAATTGATATAAAATAATTACTTAGCCTAGGTACTAAGTTGAAGAGACTGTAAATAATATATTTGATTTTTTTTTTTTTTTTTTTTTTGGATATATTTATTAAGTGTAGAACCGGTACATCAAAAGTAGAACCATAACAACACAGGGAATATATTTGATTAAAAATATAAAATTAAATACAGATTTTGGGAATTTTAATGAATTTACAATTTGCTACTGGTATATATGAAGTATACTCACATCTTCTAGCATCAAATGTGAGTAAATATTCCCATAATTTGTTTCCTTATATTCTACAATAATATGAATATATACTAGTTATTCCTCTGAACTTATAAACGGCACTTGACCGTATCGAGACAATGTTCATCTGATTGGGTAGAGGATAACTCGTAGTCCTTAACACCTTCTCGCTCTCCACTCAATATGAGACTCTTGTTGTATTTGCTCTTAATGTCCAGCATTGTTAATTGCATGCCATAAATCTGTGTGCAGCAGTCGTCGTCAACCTCAAACTCGCACTGGCAGCTGGCAGCTGGCAGCTGGCAACTGGCCTGGCCAGTTTTTGTCCATTCGTGTTCGCATAACGCATATATAGTCAGTCGTACAGTCGTATATATTTTATAACTCCCTGAACAAAAAAGAAGACAGCAACTATACAAAGGAGTAGAACAAACACGACACGAAATAACAAACAGAGCAATGGCCACACAGACAGAGTAACATGTTACATGTAATTAATTTCAAATTATTTATACATGGACGCGCGTTGTCCCGTAAAACTGAGCTAACAAATAAAATCAACTGTGGGAAAACTTTCACCCAGCCTGAGCCGAGCTGTGTTCGCACTATGCGTTCTGCTCAATTAAAGCCCGGCCAAAGGGTCCGGGGCACAAAACAAGGCAGCCAATAAAACAAAGCAAATAGTCGCAGTCAAAGCAGTTTCCTTAAACTAGCCTCCTAAATGCTCTACAAAGGGTCTAAATGCCGTTGTCAAAGTTGGCAGGAATTCATATAGTATAGACAAACATCGGGCGACAAGTGAGATGAAAGTTATTCCGCTGAGAAGTTTACTCTTCGTTAAATCCTTAAACTTTATCATACATCTCATGCGCCTTTTTATTATTATTTATAGATATTATAAAAGCATTAATTGTATAAGCCATAATTGTTGTTTATTAGTGAACAAATTATCTGTCCTTCATGTTATTCTTTGTGGATATTATAAAATTATTTATTATTTATAATTCAAATTCAATTAATTTCTCATCCTAAGTATGTTTTAAATATTTCCATATATATATTTCCATTGGTGAATTGCTTCATCTATTATAACACTTTTTATTATATTTCTCCGTTATATGTATCATTATATTCCTGCCAGCTTTCCATATTCTAAAGCTCTTTCTTCTGTTGCTTACCTGTCTTTGTATTTTGTGCTATTATTCAATATCTAACAAGCTTTGCCCACTTCACCATTTTTTTCTCTCTTGATGTAATATTTATATTCTCCTTTGCAAATCATTCGTACGGGCAAATCGGTAATGAAATTGAAGAGATCCCAAACTTTATTTTTTATTAATAGAACCAGCTCAAATATTTTTTTTTTTTTTTTTATTTTGAGCTTTTTCTTATTTAATGCTGCTGTTAATTATTTTATTAAATTCTTTCCTTCTATATGTTAGTCGTAACAATTTGCTTTAATGATCTGCTGCTGCGCTATGTGTGCCGCACATTCTCTAAATATTTCCGCTATAATTATAAAATATTTTCCGACTCCTGCCCTAGCATCCTCCATATATTTCCTTACATTACCTGCCTTTATCTGCAACATTAGCCCAGCTTAAGCTTGACTGTGGGCCATGCATGCCGTGCCGCAGCTAATATGCTACGTTCCTCTGCTGCCGACGCTGCATCAGCACTCCCTGGTGTAGGGCATAAAATTGTGGAGCGTTACAAGGTCGTAAAGTCGCAAAGAGCAGTTCCTTTTGGCCCTTTGGCTGTGACGAGAGGCCGCAAAGTATTTATTTGTTAACTGGTTTAATGACGCCAGTGCCACGCCTTTTCGAGGTGTGTGGGCGCCTCGTAAAATGCGAGCCACGCACTTTAAGCCACAAATGCAATTGCTTTTGCGTGTCTGTCTGTCTCTCTGTGTGTGTGTGTGTGTGCGTGTATGCGTGTGCGAGTGTAAATCATAGCATTTTGGCTTTAAGCGTTAAACTGCGCAGCATTAACTGCCTTTTCCGCCCAGCAGGACACAGTCAGCTCACAGGTAGGAGCAGCGGAGGGACCCACAGTACGCCGCAGCACAGCAGCTGCGTTCCAATAAGCACATAATTGAATTCTGATCATAAATTTGCATTATGGCCGTGCCGCGGCGGTTTCTAGAGGCTTCACTGTGCTTTGTTTTGGGCACAGCCAGCGATATAATTTTTGGTATTTTTCGGTTTTCTTTTTTTTTCCTCCTGCCGCTACAGTTGCTGCTGCTTTGTACGCAGCACGTGGCTTATGGCATAATTTTACCCAAAACGCACATTTCAGCTTTTTGGGCCACGAAAGATACTCGTAAAAACGTGCTGCATGATGAAAAAAGAAACGGGGCAAAAACAGAAATCAGCAGCTGGATGAATGGCAGTGCAGGGCAGGCGAACGATTGAGTGGGGTTTGAGGCATTAAATACAGCGATTTATGCGTGAAATACCTAAATAACAAGGGAGACGGGTCAGTGTGGGCAGCTATGAGAGATACGAGAGGGAGAAAGGTGATGATGGAGCTATAAGAGGTAGAGGTAGAGGTGAAGGTAAAGGTGGCTGCTGCTTTTGCACAAGAATAAAGAATAGCTCAAAGTTTAGTTGATTTTAAGAAGAGTACGTTTTTAAATTTAAATCATTTCGATATGCCTAGAAACAAAATCCACAATTCATAAGAATATATTGCAAAGCCTTAGGGATTTCTAAGAGAAGCGTATATTTCCTTTGTTAAAGCTGCTCTGCTTATTCGCTTGAAATTTGGATCATAATCTTACCCGACTGTACTGAATTCATTATCTCAGACTCAGCTTCGCAGCACACTTGTTTCACCTATTTTCCATTGACAGCAATCGGGTCGAATTGGTAGTTCCTCTATCCATCCACATTGATTAAGAGCAAGTTGGGTTTTCTGTTGACAGTGGAAAACTATTTGTTTGACCTTATTTCATTGCACGAAAACTGAGCATACAAGTTGACAGTTGCACTTGCCATGGCTCATGGTGAACACAACATGTTGGCACCTCTGCGAAAACACACTTTGAGGCACTTTGCATAGCTCTGCAAATACGTAAAATTTGAGTTGGGAGTGTGTCCTTGGGAAGACATTTTGGCAGCTCCACTTGAGTAGGCTTATGCCAGCTGGTGCCAGAGATAACCTGTTAAGCAAGTTAGTTTTCAATTATAAGCCGACTCAAGTGGGCAGCTCCACTCGAGCCAACCAAGAGAAACTATTTAAACAAGTTGGCAGTCTCTCTCGACTGCAGCTGCAGAGGACGAACGAACGCATTGTCAGCTGCACTTAAGTCTGCTCAATAATGGAATACGTAGAACACGTTGACAGTTGCACTTAGAACTCGACTCGACATCTGTTAAATTTGTCTAAAAACAAAACTAGTTAAAAGGCTACACTGAAAAAAAAAAATACACACACACACACAAATTAGCTGATAATATGGCTGCTAAATATAATTGAGTAATCCACTTTTAGCTGAAATTTCGTACTCCTCTCCGAGGAGCTTTTAACTGTCTTGGTGCAATGCCTTTTGCCATACCTTCTTTCAACTCAAAATGCCTTTGCCTTTTTATAGATGTGTATTCAATGTGATGTTTCTATCCGTTGATTGTTATTCAAATATGCAAATGTCCCACGGTTTCTTCTCCGAGGCATATTGAGCAGCTGCCTATTCCCAAAGGAAACAAACACACACATTTTGTTATTTGTTGTTTTTGACTACATTTGCAGCCATGTTCGACAGATGCTTGCCGCATTTTATTGGCCCATATCCATCTACATGTATTTATGCTATATTTATACTAATTGTTTATCAATTTCTTGACTTGCGGCCAAAACACGCAGCATTTATACATATTTTATGCGAGAGTCAATCAATATATTACAAGTATCTATATATGTGTATTTATATATATCTGTATATATACCTTCATGCCTGTGTGTGTTTGTATCCATGCCCATTTAGGAGGCGTGCCCATACATTTCGCATTGATTGTTTTCAATATCGCACAACAAATGAGCCTGTCAAAAATTAATCACTTGCACTTAGTAATAGGCAGATACGCACACACACACACACACGCGCACACATACGCACACACCGAGTCAATGTCTGTTACACGCATTTATAATTGAATTTGGCTTTTGTTGTTGCCATTGTTGTTGCTATTGTTGCTGTTGTTGTTTTGACGCTGTCTGTCCAAGTTGGCAGCTCTGGCAATCGATGGGTCGCTAGGTTTCTGCTCTGCGCTCTGCCGTGCCTTGCCCCGCCCAGCCCTCCCCTCTTGTGTCCTGCCCGTTGCCAGCTGGCAGTCGACTGAAAGCACGCAATTTATTTTCATTTCTCTAATAGACTTATTAAGAAACACACAAACAAATAGAGCAACAACAATACACACATACACACACACACACAAATACCTATAGAACAACTGCCTGCCAATACGCGTGAGTTTCGTGATAAATTATTTGTAATTTATTAATTTATTTATTAATTTCAGCCTCTGTTTTGTTTTGTTTGTCTGCTCCACTGACTCTCTCTATCTCTATCTCTCTCTCGCTCTCCCTCTCTCACCTCTCTCTTTCTATCTATCTATCTCGCGCACTTTCTACATATATGGGTATATATACATATAAGTATAGCATATATATGTGTGCTTTATCTGTTTACCTTGTGCTCGCATTGAATTCTCTTCCACCAAATATACCCGAAAAGCAGCTTAGTCTTAGGAAACCACAAAAGAGCTATTTTAAGCTGCAGGAAAATATAGAAATATATAGAAATAAACTATATATACATATATAATATTAAGACCATATTTTTCAGTATATCAAATTGAATTTATGAATTATAAATGGTATTTTAATACACATATTGAGCCATCATTTATTATTTTAAAATTCGATTTAATGGAATTCAAATTATAGTAAAATC
This sequence comes from Drosophila arizonae, assembly GCF_054131065.1. Classification (NCBI taxonomy): domain Eukaryota; kingdom Metazoa; phylum Arthropoda; class Insecta; order Diptera; family Drosophilidae; genus Drosophila; species Drosophila arizonae. The sequence continues at coordinate 29,127,810 of NC_142923.1, read as the reverse complement.
GATAATCCTAATAAGATAATATAATAATAATTAATTGAACTATTGCCCATGTAATAAAAATAATAAAGATAAATGTGCGAATATGTTTTAATAATATATTATAGCTTATTGCCTAACAAGTTTAGTGAAACTCCGTAATTACTATGCAGATTAATCATATCCGAGAGCTTAAGTAGCTTCAAATTCTAAGTAACTTGAAGACCTACCTTAAGCTATTCAAATATTTATGCTATTTAATATATTCTTAACTTAGCAAATTCATTTCTTCAGGTCTTTTATAACATGTCAAACTTGATTCTAGATCGTCTTGAATTGGGTTTGGCTATTCCTTTGTCGGGTTGCTTGTCCATTTGGCTTTAACTTTCTGCTTTATTTCGTTGGCTCATTAATAAGGTCAGCAACAAGACGGAGGTGTTTATGCTCGGTCCACGCTGTCTTAACTTGTTTTGCTTGTTTTCATTTTTATTGCATGCCAGCAGGCGTTTAATGGTCCTCGAGCATGCGAGTCGCCAGTTGTCAGGCTTGTGTTGACAATATAAATGGATTTCCAATGATTTATTGTTGCATTAGAACGCATTAGGCAAAGACTGCCAAGAGGAGCAACAGCGGCAGTAGCAGCAGCCAGTGTGGGGGAGGCGTACTGGTAGCTGGGCTCCGCCTCCTCCGCAGCCCTTGCAGACATTTGTTTCAGTGTGCAGTCACTGGAAATGCATAAAAATGAGTCATAAGTTTAAAAATTTATAAAAGTGCGCTAGCGCATAACGGCCAGACAACTGGGGGCAGAAAGTAGGCGTGGCTCCATGCCATTTGCCTCACTAGATTCGCTCTGGCAACATTTTACTGCCCAGTCAGTCAGACGAGCAGCAGCAGCAGGAGCAGCAGGAGCAGCAGGAACAGGAGCAGCATTATCAAATGTCTACGACAAGCAGAAAAAAAAATTAAATTAAATTGTAGTGAGCAGTCAGAGAGGCGGAGAAGGGGTAGGAGGAGAAAGCAAGGCAGATTGTAATAGAAGATGAGAGTTTGCTGCATTTCTATATATGTTAAAATCGTCTTCGACAGGCGCATGGCCTGGGCAGCGAAATTGAAACTCTGGCATCTAAGAAGACGACGACCAGACCAGCATCCGGACAGCCGCTTCGTAATGCAAACTTAATAAGATGTAAGCCACCTTCTCACTCTCTCTCTCTCTCTCCCGCTCTCGCTTGCACACTATGCTGCATGTCGCCTGTCAGTGGATACACATGCAACTATCACGAATGCACTGACAGTTAGACAAACTGTGTAGCAGCAGAAGAAGCCATTGCCATACATACATCCACTTTCGTCAGCTTGGCCGTCAGTTATCACACAGAGCTAGAGAGAGAGGGAGAAGGAGAGGGAGATACTGACTGACAGACAGCCAGACAGAGGAAGACAGGGCCATAGTGAGCGAGTCAGCAAAATTTGTTACCCCTGCCAAGTTCTTGCCCTATAACTGTAATCAGTAAACATTTTATGGTCGCAACTGTACTGCATTTTGTATTAGACAACATGATGTGGGTACTGCATCAAATATATATATTGCAAATATATATATACATATATATAGCAAGCAGTGCGAACATTCTTTAAGCTTGCCTCTGGCCAGACAGATGCATCAAATCTTTTTCGAAATGAAGAAAATCATCATTGCATATTTAAGTTTGAGGATCCTCAAGATCATGATAAAGTACTTAAAACCTTAACATATATATGTAGTATAGCTTATGTACATATATGTTAGGTCTGTTTTACATCAGCCTCACTTCCAATTACTTATTCGATGATCGGCTTTGAGCACAGCCTAATTAAAGCCAAGTGTCCCATGTCTGTTAAGCATCGTAGATGAAATATTTTCAGCTATTGTTTGCTGAATAGCCGCCGTATTCAATAGCAAGTCCCTTTCGCCACTTTGGCACACATGAAAGCCAACTCCTGTTTATGAGCCACTCGAGTTCAGCTCACATTGTGCTTCATTCTACATCCATTGTGAATCGCCTCATACCCCATCTTCGCTTATTCACAATCAATTTGGTAGCAGACATAACTATTAACTATCATTAGGGACTACTTGGGCAGTCCTTGAGGCCCACTCACTCACTCGACTCCTCCATTGTGCTGCAAGCGAAGTGCTCGCCCAAGTGCAGTATAAGATGTGTAGTATATACATATCGCCTTGCTCTCGCCCAGGAGGAGTTGGAAGCGACAGCAATTAGGCAAACGTTGGCCCTTCATTAGGCTGATCAATGGGCTGCTTGATGTCACGCCTAGACAGCAGATAAAGACAGGCAGATTAAGAGACAATGACTGAGAGAGATAGAGACAGGAGATGGGAAGAGGAGGAGAGGGGGAGAGTGTGCAGGAAGTGTTGACTGCCCACAAATGTCTGTCTGGCGTCTTGCGGATGCAACTTTGTTATAGCTTCTCCTTATGCTCCATCTCCCTCTGTGTTGGGTTTTCTTTCCCTTCCTTTTTTTTTTTTTTTTTTTTTTTTTTTTGTCGTGCCTGCGGCTTTATTGTTGGCATTGTCTAACATCTTCAGCCAGTTGCCTTTTTCCGGCAGCTACCACTAAAAAAACAGCAAAAGCAAAAAAATTGCTTATTTACTCTGCTGCCACAGGCGTCACATACTTTTCACTCTATCCGACAGCTTCCTCTCTCTCTCTCCTTCTTTGTATGTGTGTGCGTGTGTGTGTGTGTACTTAACACAATAAACACTCAATTTTGAAGCATGCTTTGTTTGGAATTTGTCACAGATACTTCTTTGGGTTTGCAACTTTGCTAAGCTGGCAGCATTTGTGTTTGCTCAAGAGGCTTCGACGAGGCCTATAAATACATTTGAACAACGCGACAATTGTTGACTGCGCTGGCTTGGCTTGGCTTGGCTTGCTTTGATTTGTTTTCAATTGCTGGTCGCACAAAGTTTTCTGCATAATCGCCCCACAGAAAAGTTGTCGCCAAGTTTTCGAGTGAATAGAAAGCGCGTTTAAACAGCAGCCAAGGAAATGTCAGGAGAGTGTACTACATGTGCCAAAGACAAGAGTATTACAATTTCAAGTGTATAATCCATTTGCCATTAGGCAAAGTACACGCTCCCTTGCAGAGCCTTATCCTTGTTCCAGGCATGTGCAGATATTTTATCAATTTACTTAGCTCAACACCTTGGCAACATTTTCAGTTTATGCCGCATTGTTCGACTTGAATTTGAATTTCACAAATTGCAATCCATACTTTTGCCATTTCAGCTATTTAATAATTTAGCTATAGCAACAACTCGATGCAAATGTCTTAAGAGTCCAGCTAATGCTTTCAGATGCTGACTTGTGGCAAAAATGGCGTTTCTAAGTTGCCAATGGAGTCAAGGCAGCCAGCCGCCATCGACCCTTGCCACAAGCTCTGTTCGAGTGGTAAAAAAGGCGCCTCTTATCAATCTTAAAAATGCATGAATAATTAAAATATGTAAATTTACTTGTGGCTAGTTGCTGGCTGCCTTAAAGGCACAGCTCGGGCAGCTCAGCTCTGGAATGAGGACCGCCACTAGGACGAAGACCCAAGCCCAAGCCCAAAGTCAGAAAGTCACAAAGTCTCTTTAAACTGACTTCAGAGCAATTTTTGTTGCTGTTGCTGTAGTTGTTTCCTTTCGCTTTCAGCGTCTCTAAAATATTTTCCACACACAACGAAGTCAGCTCGAGCATAAAGAAATGCCTTTGGTATAATGCGTAAAGCCGATTACGAAATGCTCTTACAGCTGCGGTGCTCAAAAATTCTTATGATTTCCGACATATAGCTATGTCGTTTCTTTAAATGCATTAAAATTAACTTGAAAATTAATTACTTATTTTCGATAACTGTTCAACTGCAACTAGAGATGTCACGATTAATCATTTGATAAGTGAAACCTTAATAACTTTCTGATTTATTCTGACTCCTTGATTTATAAATATTATAAATATTTACATATATTTTTTAAGCTTTTAATAAATATGCTTACAATACATCATTTAAAAAAATATTAAAAAAAAAAAATGTTGATGCTTTGTAGATTTATTAAAATCAATAATCGCCTAGCTTGTCATTAAAAAATCGTTTAATAAATTTTGTTTGCCATCACTAGATGTAATCAGCCAGTGCGCATGATTCATTATCAGCTGAATGGAATAATTAAACTGATTCCATAAATATATAGACATTTTCAATTCTAATACAGAAAATTTTTATATATTTTCTATACTTTTCTTGTCACTGATATATTAAAATTCTCATAGACTTATACTAGTGCTTTATCATAGTGCTTTATCATTGGCTTTTTGATATCTTTCTTATTTGGGAACAGTGCTGATTTTTTCTTTTCTTCTCATCTATATGATAAGTCTTTAAAGATATATTCGACGAGTATAGTATTTACCTATATTCAATTATTTTGGCTAATTAAGATACATATACGCAATATACATGAAACTGACTTATTATTAATACTTGTAGTTTCAATAAATGTTGTCAATAATATAGTTAATAAACTAAATTAATGAGTTTCTATTCGCATGCGTGTTTCAAAGCTAGCCAGAAAATGTGTGAATCGCATTGGGTAGGGTATTACAAGCATTTTCCACCACCTCTGTGCGAGCCTTCTGGCAAGCCTGGGTAAACAGCATATTTATCAGAGTAAAACTGTAAGAACAAAAAAAAAATGCGGCGTGAAAATGCGCCTTTCAAAGTGACTCAATAATGCAAACACCTGCCACCTGGGCGTATGCTTTGTACAACTGGCTCCCCGCCTGCCCAGCTCTCCCCCTTGGCCTATGGCTGTTTATTGTGTGGCGGCCGGAGGGGGTCAGTGGCATCTAAAAGCAGACAACATGCAAATAAAGCGCTTTATGTGCCGTCGCTTTTGTGCCGTCTAATGATGTTTATCGCCGCCAAGACAGTCTATTGAGTGGTGTGTGTGTGTGTGTGTGTGTGTGTGTGTGTGTGTGTGAGTGAGTGTGTTTGATCCCAATAAAACGAAATGAAAGCAAAGTGTGACCAGGTGCAGGCACTCGACACAAGTCAAGAGACGACTTAGCTAATTCATTAAAAGCGACAGAATTGGCTGTCTGCCTCCCTCACCCTCAGTCTGTCTCTTTCCCGCTCTCACTCTGCTACATCGTGATGTCTGCTGCTCCTGCTGCATACATTGTTCGCACATTTTCCAACACTTTTCGCAGCAGCCACCACCAACTCGCAGCGGCTTAATTGAAATGCATGAAAAGCCACATGAATTTGGCAGTCAACGACAGCAGCAGCCTTCTCTCTATCTCTCTCTCTCTCTCTCGTCATCTCTCTCATTCGCTCGCTCTATGTCGCTTGGCTTTATAATAAATGCACACGCACACACAACACACACGCACACCCAACACGCATTGACGCGTTGCATTTGGTCAGCGATGTGCTGGCTGCTGTCTGCACTACCTCTCCCTCTCCCTCTCTCTTTCTCTCGCCCTCTCTCCCTCTTGTCGCTTGACGCCTTCTCGTAATGCTGTAAATGAAGTGTTCGCCAGTTGGCCAGGCTCTGAGTTTTCCACTGTCCTTCGCTTTTCGAATTTTTCATTGCATTTTCAAAATTGGCAACGCATAGCCAACAACAAAAACAACAACAGCAACAACAATGTACCCAAGGGCTAGTCACTATCACCAACAGCAACAACATCAAAATCAACAACTTTAGTCTTTAACTGAAATGTCGTTAAACCAGCGTGTGGCGTTGTTGTAGTTGTTTTAACCTTTGTTGTTGTTGCTGGCTGGCTTTATCGATGGTGTCAATGCTGGCCATGCTGCATGTGGCCCGCATCTGAGAGCCACTGGAAAAGTGCATATTTTTAGTTTAGAACAATGGCAAATATTTGCACAAGCATAATGCTTGAATAGCGCTTAAAAAGGAACTGCAAACAAATAAAAATAATACCATGCACGCTTTAAAGCGAAACAATAAAGTATTAAACATATAGAAAGAATAGGATACAAAAGGATACAAACTAAAGCAGATATATTATATAATGTTATGCATATAAACAGTCTGGAACTGAAATAGCTGAATGCAATGCTGAAATGCATTAAAAATTGTATACCTCAAAAAATGTTTGCAATGTTATTATTTGCATGTTCTTAAATAACCTAAAATAATATTGCTAACCGTTCATTTGTTTTGATATATTTGTCTTGGAAAGTCTCATTAAAACTTAAAGAAAGAATGATAAGGAAAGAATGTTTTCAGCCTGGATTTATTATTAATGTATTTTTAGTATCTTTAATAATCGTAAATATCATTAATAATAATATTGAAACCTTCTCAACAATTTATAATAAATTATTTGTAGTTTACAAATAACATCACAATTTTACCAAATATAACATTCACCATATTAAACCAAAATTTCGTAGCCTGCTATGAACCAAAGTCCTATCAAAAAGTATTGCCTAGCGCAGGGCGCACTTTTTCATGCAAGATTCTTATAATTCTTAATTGGTTTTAGTTGCTTTCACAAGGTAACCCTGAGTCTAAGGTGAAGTAAGCATACTTACCTGGCGCAGAGGTTAACCGTGATCACGAAGGCGGTTCCTCCGGAGTGAGGCTTGGTCATTGCACTATCGGCTGAGTTGACCTCTGCGATTATTCCTAATGTGAATAACTCGTGCGTGTAATTTTTGGTAGCCGGGAATGGCGTTCGCGCCGTCCCGACATTAATAATTGTTAAAGTGTGAAGTGTGAAGTGATTGAAAGAAGCTAGAGGAAGAGGTGAATGATGTGTGTTACAAAAGTGTGTGGAATGTGTCGAACTCTATGTTTATAGAAACACGAGCCCCAAATATTAATTATTCGAACGGCATGTTTTTTTTTTTTGCAGTGCGCAATGTTCAACACATTGTATTGTCAATACTACTTAAGATAAGTTAAACGCTGAAGCAACAACCAACAGGTTGTATTTTTGCACAATTTCAATTGTTTTTGACTAAATTGCCACTATACTTCTGCGTTCCTTGCTTCGAAAAAAATTTCCACACTTCACTTATTTTTGGTAACATTATAAGCATTAAAGATTTTGTTACTCTTTTCCAACTTACGATTTGCTCACAAATTTCGCAATTAATCGATTAATGTTTCATTTAAGCAAGTTCAGAAGCTGAATGAATTCCTCTTTATTTGGGTCCTGTTTCTTTATAGCTTAGACTCTTCCGACCCCCACAATATCTGATTGTTGCCGTTGGCAGTGTATCGTAAGCTTAACACTAGACACTAGGCAATATGTATGTCCTTGGTTAAACGGATTCATATTTCGATTACTTTCTCGTATTTATGAATAATATAAAATTCTAGACTTCTTGCTTAATAATGTCCAGTTGCACATCCGATATATTTTCGCTGTTTACATTTTCCAATACGTAGTTTCTGACTGCGTTTTCTTGCCTATTGTTGCTGTTCTAAGCATCTAGCATTATCGAATTGCTAATCAATTCCAATGGCCAAATGGAGCAAAAAGGATCAAAAATATGTGTGGCATTTGATTGAGTAAAGTTTAGCGAATACCTTGTTAGTTAAACATTAGGGGCAGTCCCTAGATTCGAAAACAACAAAAAATTAGGTTTATAGCGCATTGTAACCCGTAATAGGAATAAATTATATAAAGGTGGAGATCTACGAAAATTGTAATCTTAATCTTCGAAACGCATTATTATAGTGTTCCCAAAAACAATTGAAAACTATTTAATATTAATTTTATTTTATGTTAAATATGTATTCCATCTCTTTCCCTCTCACTCTTAATACTGAGCCAAGGGAAATTCATTTATAAAACTCTTTAATAATCCAAAGCATTGAATAAATGGTAAATCAATCTCCTATTTCTCTTTCTGCATTTCCACAGAGCTGATGTTAGTCCAAAAACAAAAATGCACTTCAAATCGTATACACCTAACCCTTTCCCTCCGCGATGCCCTATAAAGTTTTATAATAGAACATATATTTTATGATGAAACTATGTTGTATATTCCATATGTGTGTGTGTATTTTACATGGGTTTACGATTCCACTAAAATTTTATAACCCTTTTGCCTTAGTGAAAAAATCTGGTATTTACCCTCCATTCCTCTCTCTCTCTCTCTCACTCTCTCTCTCTCTCTCTTTCTGTCTAGAAATGCAACTTCATATTTGCGCTCAGCTTTTGTACTTTGTATGTTGTTTGTTCGTCTGTCTGTTTGTCATATTCTCTTGTATCCCACAACAAAACCCACCGCTCACACATACACACACACACACACACACACACACACACACAAGCTAAACAAGTAGAATACACTTTTGTGCATTTGTTTAATAAAAAGTTTTATTTGTTAATTTTGGCACAGTTTTCAGTCAGGTTTGTTATTGTTGTTGTTGTTTTTCGCTATGCAGTTGGGAAGCAGCGACACTGCAATAATAAATAAAGCGTCCGAAAAAGAGGGCGTGCCATTGGGCAGGGGCAGGAAAAACCGCCTGTAAATGCCAGCAGTGAGACTCTAACGGATAAAAGAGAACTCTGAGAGCCGACGTCAAATGTCAACATCAATGTTGTTGTTGTTGTTGTTGTTGTTGCGGCTGATGTTGCCATTGTTGCGCTGCTTCTTCCTATTTTTGCATTTATGCATATGTATATATGCTGTGTGTGTGTGTGTGTGTGTGCATTATAGTGCATACATATGCAGAGTTGCGTTTTTTGTCCCTCTGTTAAATTTTAATTTCACGCTGAAAACACAAACACACAACAACGAAAATCTGTCTGTTGGTAAGAAAATGTGCAGGATAAGTGAGGGTTGAAGGAGTGCAGGATATGAGCGAGAGGGAGGAGAATGAGCGAGGGACAGAACTAACAGAGTGCTGCAGCTAACTCGTGTGCTGCAGCTAACTCGTGTTCTGTTTATTGTAGATGTTGCATCTGTTAAATGTTTTTAGCGCAAATGAAAACAATAATAATAACAACAAGTCGAACCGAAAGAATGAACTCAACGAATTTGCATACTCTCTAAGAGCAGATAAGTGCGACTAGATAACTAGAGTAACTTTATTTAATTATTTATTGTTAGAGTTTATAAATTAATCATGATAATATTAAAACTAATTTATAGGTTAAAGTACTGCCGATACTGAAATAAATAAATATTATATTACGTATACGGAGGATCGATAACGATAGCTACGATTGTTATCGATAAAAAGCAGATAACAATCAAGCTGCTTGCCATATTTAGTCTTATATATATAGTAATGTAATAAATATTAAAAATATGCAGCTTCCATTCGTTCTTACAAGCGAGAATACCCCCTTTCCTTGCACATTTTCAACGTTAGGTCTTTAATTTAAGACAATCTGCACAGTGAACAACTTTACGAAAATATATGCAATCAACGACTAAGCATTCAGCAAAGTATAAAAGTTTTGTGGACCTAAACTCGCATTATTATATAATTTGCATATGGCTGATCGATACGAGATATTTATGTGATTTACATAGCTTATTAAATAGTTGGCATACCCCTATGGCGCCCACAGCTGTGCCCCTCGGGGTGCAGGCCGAGCGTGGGAGCGCTAACAGCATCCGGCAGATGTGCAATGCCAGCTGCCGGAGTTGGCTGTTAAAAGCGACGACGAGGGCGTGGCTGGGGGGCTGGTGTGGAGAGCGCCGCTGTTGCCTGTCTCCCTGGCTGCGTGGCTGCCTGGCTGCTTGGCTGGTGGATTTAATTGGAAAATGTAAATGAGCTTTGTTCATTTGAAAGATGCAGTCGGGAAGAGTGGAAACAGCCGCCACTTGGCTGCCAGTTGTGGATTTGCTTTAAACTGTGCCCCGCCCACTACCCAAACAATGCGAATGCGAATGCAGCAGCGACTGCAAATGTGAATGCCAAGCCCTTAAAGTGTGCCGCACAAAAGAAATTGTCACAAGGGAAAATGCTGCAACATAATTTTTAAATCCGGTTCTCTGTTCTATGTTTTTTTTTTTTTTCTTTTCTTTTTTAACTATACAACATTTACTAAATTTTGTTGTTTTCTTCTTTTTTGTTACAGGCGATAAAACACCCGCAGGCTTTCCGGTTATAACGCAGGGCCCGGGCACACGCGTCATCGAGGTGGGCCACACCGTCCAAATGCAATGCAAAGCCATTGGCAATCCGGTGCCCACCATCTATTGGATCATTAACCAGACCAAGGTGGATATGACCAATCCACGCTATGTCATTAACAATGGTAAGTCGAACAGTTTAATGTGCATAGATTGTGATTATTAATGCTTGCAATATAATACTTTGATTTGGTTAAGGAAAGTATTCACGCATAAAAATGAGACCACAGAAGCAAATCTATACATTTTCTTTTATTTAGAAAGAATTACAAAAAATTTTCTGTTTTCAATGAGGTCAGGATATAAAAAAATTGAGATATTTACCTTGAATCACTTTGAAAGTATATCAATTTATTAATTTACTGAAAAGGGTTTACAAAGTCACTCAGGTTTACTCGCTTGTCTTTTGTGCTATTTTGGCTCTATCTGTGTCACAATCAAGTGCGAAGCATTTCCTAAATTCATTTCATATATTAGTTATGACTGTTACAAACTGCCCCAACCTCTTCTATTTTAAAGTTGAAACAGAACTCGCTTATTCCTTTCCGTATGTCATATCGTATGTATATATTCCTTTTCGGCCCTTTCTTTGATGTGTTTAGAAGGAGTGCGTTAAGAAAAAAGGAGATTCCGTTGCCAGGATATTTCTCAAGTTATTGAGTCGCTGTAGAGCGACTTCATTTGTTTAAATTCTAGCCTCTGCCGTACCTTTTGCCTTACTGCCCTCACACTCACTCTATCTCTTTCACTCACTCTCTCCAACTTTTTTTTTAGTATTTTGCGCTTACGCTCATTTGAATTTCTTAGGAGTTTACTTATGCCTGGGCGCATTTTGTGTCACAAGTTTTTCGGCGCTTAGTTAACGTTTGACTTTTGCCAGCTGCTGCGTACCTGAGCCTCTGCTGCGCCCTCTCTCGCTCTCTTGCTCTCTCTAAGCCGGCTGACAAATGGCAAAGTTGGTCCTTTAAGGCGAGGCCAGGAGCTGTTCAGCCCTCAGTGCCTGGGCAGCTGCGGCTGTTTTATGAGCCAGCTAGCTGAGATCTTATTAGGTAGAAAACTTTACGAATGTCAACAGAATTTCGCCAGGACCTTTAATCAGGCGACGCTTCAGGTTTCAGCTCTCCCTTTCTCTCTCTCTCTCGGAGCAGGTATTTCTAATTACGACGGCCGGCGCTCTCGATAAAGCGGACACATCAAACGGCATTGAAAAACTAACAAAGCTGTCAACGGCAGGCACTGCATGGACGCTCATTAGAAGGGCAAATATTGGCATTAATATTGACATTAATATGCATTAAGGAGAGTCCTTTTAAAATGACATCAATGGCCGCGACAGTCGCGCTGACAGCCTCTATAACAATGATTGTATTTGCAAGCAGGGGGCAGCAGAAGGGTGGGCGTGGCCTAACTCTTCGCGTTTCAATTGCAAATGCTCTTGACAGCGCGTCCAGCCGATCAGCGGCCAACTGTTGGCCCTGACCCGGACACGGCGCCACAGCCGGAAGCCGAGCTCCGGACAGGTCCGGTCTGCGGCAGCCGCTTTAACAATTCAAAACGTGTTGGGCATAGTAAAAATCGGAGGGGGCGGAGGGGGCGGAGGAGCCTGGGGCTGCAGTGGCCCGTCGGCGCAAACCTGGCCGCAATGCTAATGAAATGGACGCTCGCTTAATGACAGCCCACTAAACAATTGACTCGTCGTCGACACGCAGAATCCCTCGGCCAGCTTCGACCAAAAGCTGAATACCCTGCAATGGCAGCTGAATAGGTCGACTAAACAGACGTTTCAGTGGGCAGGTAAATTATATTTTGAATTTGTATGCATTAGGAAATATAGAATGTTAGCGAATTCAAGAAGTTTCGATTGAGCTATACAATTATCAATCTTTATCACCTCCAACTACCCTTTCTATTCATTTGCTCAGTCTATTAAAAAGTCTTCGTCTTATTCAATAGCTAACTTAATCAAATTCTTCCTTCTTCTAGATGGATTCGTCTCTACTGATCTCTGTTCTGTTCTACTCTCCATACAACATATATTTTTGTTTTATTATTTTGTTCTTTCTTCATCTGAGAAAGTCCGGGCATGTCAACGAATACTTCAAGCATCTAGTTGGTTTCTTAGCTCTGGTAACAAACCAGATTTAGTTGGGCTATAATTCATTCGCCAGAATCGTATTCATCATTTCATTTTCTTTTTCTGTTCTTCATTTAACTAATATTTTTCATTTCAGAAAATTTTCTTTTTCTCTTTTAGTTTGTTTTCAACTTGCTCTTTTTCTCATATGAAAAATTCTCGGAATATTCCTTCAATTATCAAGTTGCTTTCTTAGCTCTTGGAAATTCACTAAATTTAGTTGTTATATAATCCATTCACCAAAATCGAATAGCTATTAATCATTTCACTTTTTCTTTATCTGTTCTTTATTTCCCTAATCTTTTTCATTTCACAGAATTTACATCTATCCTTGTCTTGTAGTCTGTTTTCAATTTTCTCTGTTTTTTCATATGAGCAATTCATGGCATATTCCTTTACTTGTCTAGTTCACTTCTCTTTCATAGTTTAAATCAGTTTAATTGGTAATCCAATTTCTGATTCGTTTTTCTGTGAGTTGTTTTTTTGCCAAATTAGATATTCTCAAAACTTTGAAGGTTGAATATCCGAACGCCAACGAGTCGTGGCAACTCTTCTATGTCAATTGATATACCCTACATCCATGGCCAGTTGCAATTACCCACTAAGAACTAACCACTTTGTTTTAGTGGCCGTAGCGCATTACAAATTAAAAACTGTTGCAAAAATTTCCCCAAGGTAAAATAATTTTTTATGGTATTAGTAGAGTATGTTCCGCTCGCCATTGTTGTTGTTGTTATTCGTATTTCTATTTCAGCTGAAACAGAAAATTTTCGTTTTTCGCTTTTGTATTCATTTATTTTTCTTTTCTTGTTTTTTTTATTTTTTATTTTTTGGTTGCGGCTTGGGCGGCAGGTCGACTAATTTAGCGTAACACGAACAAAAGTGTCCGTGGAACGTTGCGGGTTAAATTAGTTTTACGTGGGCCGCTCAACTTCTGCCCACAGACTTTTGACAGCAGGTGGGCGGGCTCGGTTGGCTAGGAGATAGCCGGGCTTTGGCTGGTCGCCCGGTCGCCCGGTTGCCATCTTTGGCACGTTAAACGAAACGTAAAAATGTTTCCGCCAGCTAAATATCCTTTTGGGCGCCCTTAAGCTCTCTAAGTGGCGCCTTCTGCTGCCACACACACACACCCACACACGCATACACATCTATATATATTATATATATACATCCAGGCAACCTGCTTACTCTGGTTCTTCGCTCGCCCTCGCTTTTGTCTTAAAGTACGTTTTAAATTTATGAAAATGAAATAAATTTATGCTTGGGGCGCGGACGGGTTGGATTTCTGCTTCGCCTCTTGCTCAGCTCTGACCTGCATAGAAATGATGGGCCAGCGGGAATATCGTCTATATGCACACCCATACATATAGATAATATATACGTATTTTTGATAATAAGTTATGCAAGTCATGTGCCGTTTTATTCAATTAGCACTTTATGGTCCTTTATTTCGCAAACCACTCCGTCCGCCGCAAACCCGACAAACCCCTATCCGAGGCCGAACAGCTTGAGGGCGCCTTGATTTTTCGGTTATACGGCCGTCGCCTGCTAATTAGGGCCCTCGGGAGGGGTACGTGAGTTATCAAAATGAAAAGTATGTAACTTGCCCCTCCACCGCTTCGCTCTTCCTCCTACCAATTCGACTCAGTGTCTCTGTGCTTTGTGCTTGCTGCTTCATAATTAAATTAGAACTTTATTATTTTAATAAAACCCCACGGGCTGCCTTCACTTGGGTTTGCCTTTGCCATGTTCTCTGTTGTCTTTGTCATAGTTGCAATCATTTTACGCCTTCGGTCACGCCCCATTTGCTTTAAGACTCGTTAATATGATTACTGCGGATCCTTTTTCTCAGACGGTTAATGCATACGCAATGCATAAGGCAATTATTAATTGGCCCGGGCCTTGGCACAGAGCACAGAGAAAAAGAAAGAGAGAGAGAGAGAGAGACCAAATTGAAAGGACTGAATATCATTCGAGGCAGCAGCTCTCGGGGGAAACATGTTTTCAAATCTATCAGCTGTCAGTGAAACCAAAAAAGGAATGGTTAAAACAGGGAGAGGGGCAGGGGTAAAACACTCTTTGAGTCAATTTCCGATGCGCTGATTGATAATTTCAAATCGAATATAAAAATTTATAACAATTGCGCGCCATTTGCATTGATGTGCACTGAATGACAGTTTTTAGAGCCAAGTCCCTGAACGAAAGTCCCTGCAAAAAGGGTATAAACTGAGTCGTGGTGGAAGGCGGATCTGCATCGGGTTTGTCTCTTTCTACGCTCTGGCAAATGACATCGGTCGCACTTCAATGCGCAAATACGTTTATAAATATTTTATTTAAAATTACTTCGGGGCATTGCCGCATTGCCGTTGATAGTTAATTTTGTCCATGCTGAGGCAGAGGCTCGTCTGCACGCGGCCAGTCGAACAGTCCCACAGACAGCCAGTCGGACGGACGGACCGAAGCCCGATAATAATATTGAGCATAATACCTTTATTTTTTCGATGGCCGCCAAATAGTCCCAGAGGGCATTTGTTCAATAAAAAAAGACAACAACAACAGAAATAATAAAAAGAAAACCAGGCACCTCAACTGTGCCCGTGTTGTGTTGACCATGTTCCAATCCAGATCCCACTGCCCCTTTCGCCCCAGTTGCAGCTGCTTCTTCCTATTCTTTTTTAGAAGGGTTCGATGCGTCTGGGGAAATTACTTTATAACCGAACTGCTGGGCGGGGGCTGTGGGCTGCGGGCTGCTTATTGCGAAAACAACACGAGAGGCAGAAGCAAAAGAGGCAAAGCAAACAGCAAAGGAAAGGGAGAGCAAAGCTATAGCGAATATTTTTCAAATACCATAATTTGGCTTTTAAGCAAAAGAGGCTTATCAGAAATTGGTTTTGCTTGGCCAATTGTCTTAATGGCCAGCACGTGGAATGGCCAATAAGCTTACGGCTCGCAGAGAGCTGCTAGGACGGAGTAATACCTTGTCACGGGGCTTTGCCTTCCTCGAATTGAATGCGACAAGTGGCAAGTCGCAAGCACTTAATGATTTGTATGACAAGCCAGGGAATTGAGTGAAAAATCAACTGGAGAGCCCTTAACAGGAGCACAAAGTGGAATTACTTCAGACGAAGCACGGCAGCAAATGGGACTGTTGGCAAGGGTTTAGATGCAGAAAGAAAATATGCGCATAGGCAGAATAATTGAGAAATATAATGCACAAGTTGAAGTCACTGTGAAGCATTAGGGGTAGCTTTGCGAATGTCATGAGATTTGATAGCAGTCGTCTAGAGCGAAGAGAGAGGCAGAGTGGAATAGGTATATAAAAAAAGTTAAAGTCAAAATAACATAAAAAATATTAGTATTTATCTAGCGTGCTAAACAGACGTTTTTAAAAACCTTTTATTATTTTTCAATCCCCATTTGTGCAAGGAAGAATACAAAATATACTGCTATACGAAATACGAAATTCAATGTTTTTGCTAAGGCTAAAACTTTCAAGATTTCTATATGAAATCTAGTTAAGGAATTTGTACAAATACATATACGTAAAAGTTGAATATTAATTAGAAAAATTAAATGAAATTAAGAGGCTCAAGAGTTCTTATACATGAATTAATCTAGTTAGAGAAATATAAAATGAAAATTGGTTTTCAGTATCTCCTCTGATTAAACTCCTTTGTTTACTCCGCATAAATAATAAACATAAAGCAAAACTTAATTTCAGAGTTTTTATACCTCAATTTATCTAAAATCTAGTTAGGAATATTTATATTGTAGAATGAGTTTTGCTTTTCTCTGTATACTGTGATTCCGTAGATATATTTTAAGCAACTACCTTGTCCCGTAAGTAGCTAACTCTTAAATCCTAACTGCGGCGATTCATTGTTAAGTGCGTAATGCCCATGTCGTAAGCTTCTATGGAACTGTTTCAGCTTTATGTTTGGCCATTGTCGTAAAAGAATACACCTTGTCGCAGTCTCTTCACTCTGTCCATTTGTTGTGCACACACGCACCTACCTCTATCGCCCCCTCTCTGTCCCTCCGCTCTCATGCTCTGTCTGCATTGTTTTTGGCATTTTTATGTGCTTTTCCGTGTTCAAGTCGCTGTTAAACTTCAACTACAAAGCTTTTGGCCACAGTTGTGCAGCCTCTTTAAAAACAGGCCCAGACCCTGATCCTCCTCTCTCCACTCTTCAGGTTCGCCTCTCCACTCTCCACTCTACACTAGCAGACCCGTCAAAAATAACCATGCGACTATAACTTTAATTGCTATGCCCATCATTACAGGCCACGCCCCCTTTTGGGCCAGGCTGACTGGTTGGCCCACTTGTCGTGGCCAGGCGCCCTCCTTTGGGACGCTCGTTCGCAATTATTTACTTGAGCTGTAAAAGTGTAGTTAAGACCAAGTCAACTTGAAAGCATTTGAGAAAGTTTAATGCTTAAATTATGAGCTCTACCCCCACCGGCTCTACTCCGCCCTGCTCTCTCTCTCTCTGCCAACTCCTTCTCGTCTCGTTCCAGTTGACAGTCACTTTTGTTGAAAATGAGACAGTAATTGCCCCAAAATGTGCATGACTCTGAGCACTTGGCACTTGCCACTTGCCGCTTGTTAAGGGTTGGCCGCCGACCAACGGGGGCAGGGGGCGTGGCGGGGTGATGCTTCGAGGCGAGGCTAGTCAAGTTTTTCTAGCGATCAGTCGCCTAGCTGCAAAATTGAAAAGTTTCAACGACTACTTTCAGCTACCCCTCTCTCACTCACTCTCCATCTCTCCTTCTCGTTCTCTTTCTTGTCTGTCTCATATTGTGGCCCAAAGATGTGGACTACTTAAATTAAAGCATAATTTAATTAATAATCCCATTTGGCCACGCGCTGTGTGCCACACGCCTTAGCGGCTGTGGGACTCAGCCAGGCGATAACTTTTGCCTCTCCTTCAATCTCCCCACTCCACTCTGTGTGCGTGTGTGTGTGTGTATGGCAGCGGAAGTTGCAAAATATGAAAATGACTGCGCAAGCGGAAGTGCAGTTGTGGCATGCCACATGTGTGCCGTGTAGCCATAGTCATAGCCAAAGCTGAATGGGGCGGGGCATAGGCAGAGGCAGTGGCAGTTGAAAGCGGGATTAGGGCGCAGCCAAACACATTCGGGCTGGGGCACAGGTCCTCATCGCACGTATTGGCAGGAGGCGGCATTGTCTCGCCGCTGTTGTTAATGGCAACACGGCCACAAAAGACGACAAACCAGTCAGAGTTCTGCTCCCCCCTCCTGCTACAGCCCAAGCCGGCAGCCAGCTCTTCTGTGATTGACTTGGCTTAAATGGTCGTTGCGGCCATTAAAAGCGCCAGCAAATTGAGCGCCAGCTACAGAATGATGCAAGCTATTCGCATTCGGTATTGTCTAAGTGGTTACGCTGCCACCTGAACTATAGAGAGCCATTCAGAGGGGATTTCAGCAGGGAAAGGATTGCCCGTTCGAATAGCAAGTGCAAGTGAAAGCATGCCAATTACGAGATTTGGCTTAGTTTTTACGGTGAATCGACTGAAAATACTATTCATTGAGTGCCCCAATTATTGGAGTTGGTGATAATTATTAATGTAGAGAAAATATCACAGGCTCCAACTGCTCATGCTAGTACGTCAGGGCTCAGTTTATAGACTCCATTGAGTTGTGTTTAATCAATTAACTTTAATAGAATTCTTTTATTGAAGTTACTGCTCCGAAATATTAAAAGGGGCTTTATTTCGACTTACTAGACTTATAACCATGGTGCTCTTCCCTTTGATCCCTTATTGGCCCACTATAGAAGCGAACCTATATTACCAACAGACAGAATTTAAACTAACTCAGTTCAGTGTTTTAAGTTCTAGAGAATTAACCAAAATAAATCTGTACAAAAAAGAAATACGACGTTAACTTTCTGCATTTCATGTTAAGCGGTTGCCATTTCAGCCAATTTTGCAGGGCATTCGCTGCGTTAGCCATTTCTTTACTTTTACGATGCTTAAAAGAATTTTTAATTTCCATAAGAGTTTTATACTACACGCTCACACACACACCCACACACACACAGACAAGGGACAGTCAGGCTGTACTCTCAGTTGCTTCATAGCTTAATTTTTATTGCAGAGCCGAAACCCTTAAACGCACACACACACCGACTCGCCTAGCTTTGTGCATGTGTTTGTGGGTGTGTGTGTGTGTGTGTGTGTGGCTTATGTTAATGTTTTGCCAGCTTGCGAGCAATTTTAATGAAAGTTGCTTGCCATAAATTTTAATCACATTTCTTCTTTTTTTGGGTGCAAAAGATTCCACCTGCAAAGCATATGCAAATGCTCAGAGAAACAGTGAGCGTGAGCGAGAGGGGGGACGTGGGTAAAAAGTTGATGTGTGCACACACCCACACACACCCAAAACAAAAAAGGAAGCGTAGCAATATTTAAAATGCAATGGCATTTAATGGTTGTTTGAATGGTTCAGCGATTCCTAAACAACAACAACAATAACAATAACAGCTACTACAACAGCAGCGCGGCCCGGAAAGCGCAACAAGCGTAATAAATGTGCAGCCAAAAAGTATGCAATAAATTTCGAAACAATCAACTTTGATGCATGTAGGTGAACACGTACACAGACACATATAAATGCTAAAGCATGAAAAAAGGGAGGACTTTTGCACAGTGAGGCAAAATAAAAGCGCAGTGCAATCATCAACACAGCAATAGCCGCAGCAACAGCAACAGCAGCAGCAGCAGCAGCAGACGTCATCATTTTTAGTTGTTTCGCGTTTTATGATTATTTTTATTTGCATTTTATTTGTTACCTATTGTACTACACACGAGTAGTGGAACAATTTTTGCAACATTTAGCACGGCTCGACATTCCCACAATTTATACAGAGATACTTGCTAGGCACAGGGCGACATGGCGACGGTGAATGGGCAGAGAACGGGCGTGACTGGGGGAGGGACAAAGGCAACACGAGTCATTAAAATGATTCACTCAACTGTATTTAGGATGTGTGGGTGTGGGTGTTGATGTGGGCGTGCGCCACGCCTGATATTGTTGCATTTCCTTTCGCTGTGGTTGATTTTCCATTTCGCTGTTTGTTTTTTTATGCGTTTTTCGGCAGCGGGGCAAGGGGCAGGGCATGTAGCACATTTTCATTAGTTGGCGAACAACAATGCAGGCAACATACATTCATCTAGCCAAACAAAAGTGAAAAATCTGGAGCTATGAATACTTTATTTGCATTAGAAACATTCCAACATTTTGCACTATTTACAGCTTATAAAAAAGTACTAAATGTGGAAGAGGAAAAGCACATATATAGTTGACATTTATAATCGTGAAACTATTTGTCAAATGCAATCAGCACTGAATTTTGAATATTATTCAAATGCTCTAATATTTTAAAGTGTTATTTTTATTTTATAAGAAAAAGACTAATGGCATATGGGATGTACTTTCCAGTCGGTACTTTCAGTCGGTACTCCAATTCAGTATTCATCCAACAGTTTAGCTTCATTAGATATTCAAAGTATGCTCTATCTATTTTATCTCTCTCTCTCTCTCTTTCTCTCTTTCTCTGCCTAATAATTACTACACACCAATGTGGATTTTTGGTATTGCTCGTGCTGAATTATTTATATTCTGGCATTTCTCTAATCCCTCCTATGCCAACGAATCCTAGTTCATTGTCCATAGTATTTTGTCCATATATAAAATACATACCTGGGCTTGACCAATAGCCGTGCTGATATTTCACACACACACCCACAACCACACGGCTACTTTCACTCTCTTCGCATTGTAAAACAAACTTATGAAACGGAGTCTTGACAAAGGGCAATATCTCGCTCGCTCTCGATAATCGATCACGATTGAGTGTGTTGAATAGTTAGTGGTGATAGTGTCTCTTAACAGGGGTGCTGCAAGCAACAGATACTTAAACAATCGTTCGATCTCGCTCGCACTCTCATACGTCGCTGTCTGTCGTCCTGCAAACAGTTATAGTTTACAGTGTAAATTAATAAAAAATATTAGGCGATTTTCACCGCTAATTAATGAGTATATCTAAACATGATTATTTAATATAATAAAATTTAAGAAAATAAATTATATATTACATTGACTGCGCACTCTCGGCTGCATTAAAATCAATCAAGTAATATTATTTAAAGCAGAATATTTACAAAAGTTATGCTTGCGTTAAATAACGCTTGAACGATTCATTTACTTATTTATATATGAGTGAATTTTGGTTTAAATAACGAAAAATGTATGGATATTTTGCATTGTTTTTTTTTTTTTTTTAATAAGTAAATAGGCATGTATACACATACATATGTGTTATATATGTCTTGAACAACTTTCATTAATCGAAAAGGTTAAATGTGAGTGAATTGAAATGGCAACAAGTGAAGTTGGGATAATAAGAATGTTGAAACACTTCCCTTAAACTTTTTTTTAATGGATAAACAAGATTTATTTAATGGCTTCGCCAGTGGACGCTAGGGTATCACCTCTTCGGCCAATGCCGCTCAGAGCACCTTCGCATAAAAAGTATGGAAAACTGTAATTAAAAAAAGAAGAGGAGAGTGCCATAAAATCTGGTCGCACCACACGAAGCAATGCGACAGTTTTTATCGCATAAAATTCGCTCTATAAATAATGAAACGATTAAAATCTGCGAATATTTCACACACAAATAAAATATTTGATACACATGCATGTGGATATATGGCTATGTGGAAATGTGGAAGTGGGTTCAAATGAATTGTTTTCATATATCATGCATATTTCATGCTCGCATTTCGCATAAATATCTCTCAAATTGACTCGCTAATAAATTCGTATTGGAAAATAACAGAAGCTAAGACGGGAGATTAATCGGTGGCCGAGGCCAACACGCAAATTGAAACGCGATATTAGCTCAACAAAGTCATTTTATACAGAGTAGATCATTTAAATACATCAAATTGTTATTTTCAATTCAAAAGCCAAGCACTTACCTTCTGCATTGATGCATGACAAACTGTTGAGCAGGAGTTTTATTCAATGTGTCTCGGAATTAGCTTGTTTGGCGTGCGTATTTCGCCCTGTTTATTGGTCATATAAATATAATGCGAGGGTCTTCCCGCACCGAGTTTATGGCGCTTTATATGTGTCATTCGCATTAGCTTAATATGCCGGAAAAGTGCGCTCGATATTTAATAGACCCCCCATGCCAGATTGCACTGTCATAACTTTTATGCGGCCTTTAAAATCATATACGTATAAAAAAAATTGTGTTAATTTTCATGTGTTGTTGCCTGTCCCTGTCCCTGCCCACTCTCCTTCCTCTTTTCCCATAAAAAGGTAAATTTTGGCCATTTTATGGCTACAATGAGTATCATGTGGGTTCGCCCATTAAAATAAAGGAAAGTGAAGGACTGCACTTTGACTTTCAAATTTATATGATAAATCTAAGGTCTAAGCACTGCTTACACATGCCTTCCCTTTTGGCTATAAATCATTAAAGCTTTTTGCTTACCTTCCAAATTTGCCTATATATATAAAATTACTCATAGAAGTTATACTGAAATGATGAGTGAGCCGGAATTTATGGCTTGGGTACACTAAAAACATTCATCAATTCTTATCGCCCCAAAGATTTTCAACTTGGATTGCTGCAATTGTTATTGTTTTCTCTTTTTTGGCATAGCAATCTGTCAACAGGACCATCTTCTGAAACAATCTGTTCCTCTTTTCCATAACAGTATTGCCCCCTCCTCTGCACTTTTCCGCGAGAATACTCTAGAGACTGATTTTTTGGAATAATCAATTATGGTTTAAATTCATCGCAGCCCATTTCCGATACATTTAAATCGCCAATAGAGGCAGAATTATCGATTATCGATCGTGTTATCACTACTTGCCTTATATTGAGCCTAACTCGTTCTCAAACCAGATCTTTCTCGAATTCCAACTTTATTGTGGAATGCATTTAGCATAGATATGTGGTCTATTCAATGAAAAATTAATTTGGCAAAAGCAAAAACTTAAAAATATATATATAATTTTTATTGATCCTAAGAAGCAACTAAAATTAAGTTAAAAGTTAAAGTAAGTTAATTTGGGAGCCCTTCAGTGGCATCCGCACTCCTTGGCGACCGTTTTTTGATACTTGGTCAAGTCTATAATGTCCTCGTTGATGTATCGGAGGATGGTGATGGCGCCCAGAGCAGTGGGCACGCAGCAGGGCTTGGGCAGATGCGGCTGCTTGAGGTGCATCAGAGTCTGGACAATCGCGTGATTGGTGGCATTCATTTTTGTGCCCAGCGGAAAATTGCAGCCGCCGCCGCAGAAGTACGCCTCGAACTTCTTGGGCGCAATGACCCAGTTGTGCATTTGGAGTTCCTTGAAGTCCACCGTGAAATTGAGACGCTCGCAGGACTGTGGCGGCTTGTAGAGGTCTGCCGGCGGGGGCGGGCGTGGCTGGGATGTCTTCCGCTTTTGCAGATCCCGCTTGAAGCGCAGCTTTTGCACTTTCACCAGCAGCTCGGGTCCTTTGAAGTAGCCCACAATGAAGGGCTGCAGATTGGACTGGATGTCCTGCGGAGCTACCAGACCCGCATGCCAAGCAGTGAGCGGCGCCTCCTCCCCCAGCGAGATGCGCAGCTCGTGGCGCTCCGGACTCCTGCTGAGCAGCCAGGTGCGCAGCGTCCGCGTCAGATTGAACTCCAGCCAGCCCTTGTAGTGGGCCGTGGTGTTCACAGAGCTGAGAATGCGATAGACAGGAGGCGCTTCTATGCCCTGCTGATGACTGTGAATCGTCCTGTAAACGGAGACAGTCAGATTCTGGCGCTTCTCCAGCACGCTGGGCTGCTTGTAGATGCGCAGCGTGGCCTGCATCAGCATTAGGTCTACGGGCACATCGTTCGTGTTGAATGTTATGTGCATGTCCAGCTGTTCCTGCTCAGAGGAGCTGGACGTGGCACGGCTGGAGAAGGTCAGTATGCTGTTGCAGCTGGCCATTTCCTTGCGATCCTCGTGAGTGAGCAGGATGTCATCGTCCAGCGAGCGTTTGTGTCGCTGCTGCAGCACCTCCTGCGGCTCCTGCTCCTCACTGATCTCATTGTAAGCTTCCAGCAGAAACTTTGAGGCAGAGTTGTGGAGCTCGGTGGGCTGGGCCATACGTCTTGGTCTGTCACCCAAATCCAGCAAATCAATCATCTCAAGCTGCTCGGCCAGCGCAGGCTGCACAGAACTATCAACCGTTACGTAGCTAGTGGCCAGAGCGACTCTATGAGAGCAGCAGAGCAATAAGAGCGGCAGTAATCGAATCATTGGTCTTCTTGAGTGGACAATAAGCAACTGAGCCATGCTCTGGTCGGGGTGCATATTATATGCCCGAGTAGCCAGGTAGCTGGGAATATCATTCCAGTTAGGTAGTAAGCCTTTCACCTACCTTAAGTAAAGGGATGGAGAATAATCTTTGCCTTTTTCCTAGTGCTAGTTATGCCTTGCTCAACGTAATCTAATCTTTTCCCTCCCTCTCTCTCTTTTTCAGGTGTATTGCAAATCAATAACAGCAGTGAGGAGGATCAGGGCAAATACGAGTGCGTGGCAGAGAACTCAATTGGCACGGAGCACTCGAAGGCAACCAATTTGTATGTGAAGGTTCGTCGCGTCCCGCCCACGTTCTCCCGCCCGCCAGAGCACATAAGCGAAGTGATGCTGGGCTCCAATCTGAATCTGTCGTGCGTAGCTGTCGGGTCACCCATGCCACACGTCAAGTGGATGAAGGGTAATAATTAATCAAATGAAAACTAAACTAAGCTAATCTAAGCTCTCTCCCTCTATCGTATGCAGGCGCACAAGATCTGACACCGGAGAACGATATACCCATAGGTCGGAATGTTTTGCAGTTAACTAACATACAGGAGAGCGCGAACTTCACCTGCATAGCTGCCTCCTCGCTGGGCCAGATCGATGCGGTATCCGTGGTCAAAGTGCAATGTAAGTAGAAGTCCAAAGCTATAGATTGAAATACAAACGAAAATATGTCTAGTTTCAAGTACCCTGCAAGGCAACGTTCAGCTTAAACTATAAAACATTTCCTTATAGATACGTTTTGGAGTTAAGAATAGAGTTTTAAGGACGATTTATAGTTTATAATTATTATCTTGCATACTCTAAATACTGTATTTTCTCTCTGTCTCTCCCTTTGTGCAGCACTGCCAACGGCGCCGACGGATGTGCAAATCTCCGAAGTGACCGCAACGTCGGTGCGTCTGGAGTGGTCGTACAAGGGACCCGAGGATCTGCAGTACTATGTCATTCAGTACAAGCCTAAGAATGCGAATCAGGCCTTCAGCGAGATCAGCGGCATTATAACCATGTACTATGTGGTGCGCGCCCTAAGTCCTTATACGGAGTACGAGTTCTATGTGATAGCTGTTAACAACATTGGGCGTGGCCCGCCCTCGGCGCCAGCGACTTGCACCACGGGTGAGACAAGTAAGTATCCCCGCCCGTAACCGCAATTCTAACATTACAAGAAATAAACCCACTAACTGTTTTTCTATATCTTCTTCTGTCTACTTCATACGAACGCTGCCAGGATTTTTCAGCAATTTTCAACAATCTGAGTTTGCTTCTTTTTTATCGTGTTGCGTTTTTAGATTTTGTTTATTTTTTCGTGAATTTTTATGTAAAGCGCAGTACTTACCCGTTTCCCATTATGTCTTTTCTCTTTTACATTTCCTTCTCCTTTCGCTCTCTGCATCACAGGCGATTTCTCATTCGGTGGCACAAGTAAGTATCCTTAGCATTTGCTTCTTCTTCTTCTATGCCAACAAAATTTTACGGCAAAAACAATTTCAATAACAATTCTTGAGAGGCATTCACATGACATTAGCCCCCTGTAGCACCGAGCCCCCCTCCATCCCACCTCTCCCATTCGCTTGAAATCAAAGGTAACTGCAATGTTTAAAAATGAAAGCCCGTTGCATACGCAACTGCTCAATCTCACACACACACATACGCCCACTTGCTCGTCTGATGTATGTGTGTGTGTTAAGAGGCAGCTGGCTCACGTCGTCTAGTGCCCGCCACCATCCGAAATGTGGTTGGCAACGCATAAACTTTGCATTGTTATGCGTTCATATGAATGCGCATCAATGTCGTTTCTCTGCTTGCAAGTGCCTTGCATATGTATGCGTGTGTGCTCGTATCTATGCATGTGTCTGGATGTGTGTATGGCGCGATTTAGCCACGGCAATTGCGCGTAAGCAACCCATTCTTACAACTGCGTTCCGCTTGCTGCGCGCCGCCCTTTTCTCCACTCCTGCTGCTGCTCCTCTTCTAGCCTGTCTCGCATTTTTTTAGGAATTTGTTGTAGCTCGTCGTATAAAAGTTGAAAACTTTTATTGCCACAATTATGCTTATCGCTTGCCCAATATCGTTTCGAAATATTATTTCGATGGCGCCGTTTACAGCCAGACCTCAAGGAAAGGAATAGAAAACGCAGAAAAACTAGCAAAAAATTTGCTTGAGAATTCAGCAGCAGGTCGCACGCATTAGATATTGACACGTGTCAGAGGTGCTTAGGTAGCAGCTGAGATGCTCGAATTTACGGTCTGCAAGTGCAACAATCGAGTGCCATAAACACCAGACAGCTTAAACAGTCACGATGGGAACTACCTGAGTCGTAGCTATACTGGATTACGATGTGATGATTCGAGTTTCATCTTGAATCAAGCTCAAATGTAATGTATGTTATCTAGTACATGTGCAATGTGTATCTGTTTCTTTCGCTAATTAATTCGTTTATCAATCCTCTCACCAACTATACTGCTATATAGTATAGCTATAGCTGTATAACCAACTCATGTGTTGTTGCTGACTTATTCACACTCACTCATTATCACCACTATTCTCTATTCTCTATGAAGCACGATTACATCAAAAATCATTAATGGATGCTGTCGGTAGCCATGTTACTTTGCAGCGACCAATCAGCTATAGCCGCTCTTTAAATAACTTTTTTCTGTGAGCACAGTAATCGGTGACTCTCTCAATGCACATTCTCTTCACTCTTTTTAGTGCAGTATGTGTATTTTTAGACATATACATCATAATGATAAGTGCGAATAGAATAGATGTATATGGCTGTAGCTCATCTGCTCATAACAGTGCACCATAAGTGCGAATGAAACAGCTGTATATGATTGTTGGTGATCTGCTAATAATCATCTGCACTACTCACTCTACATCATAATTGGACGCTTAACATGAATGTATTTATCTGTAGCTGACCTGCTCACTATTATCAGTACTTGCTTGGTGTAAAGACCGACTGGCAGCTCTTCTTTTCCTTCCTCTCTCGCTCTTGCACAACTTCGCTCACTATCTGTGCTCTGTTAATAACATTGTTGTACACTTAACATTCAAATGTTGTTTTTGCTTTTGCATACATTTCAGCACAGATCGATAAATGGTAAACGTCGGCCCATCTTCGCCCATTAAATATAAATTCATGTAACTTTGGCTCTTGCATTTCAAGCTGCCCCAAATCATTATCCACTTCCGCTTGGTCGTATTGTCATCTATTTTGGTTAATATTGCACAGATTCGAATCAGTAATTTATGCTTTTCATTAATTCTCAACTGAGACTTTGCCTAACTGCAGCATATCAGAAACTTGACGATTTTCACGCTAGCCGGAAAGCTGAAAGCTGTTGCTGCCTCAATTTGCATCAATTATAAACATACATGCAGCAGGTACTCAAGGACTTCATCTTTCTCTCTCTCTCTCTAATCCTTTGATCGATTGTCTGCATTCAAGCCTTTGAAGTGGCTGATGCCTTGTATTGCAATTTGGCTATAATGTATACAACTAATATGGTCTAATACATTTAAGTTTAATGCTCACACACACACGTGCACACATGCACCCAGAAGTGTGTTGGCAACTCTTTAACAGCTCCTTTCGTCATATAATAGGTCATGGGGCTTGCTTCCGATGTCTTTGCATGAGTGACTGTGTGCATACGGGTATGTGTGTGTGTGTGTGTGTGTGTGTGTGTGTGAGTGTGGGTGGCTGCTAAGAATTTAGTGCCCTGTGCTCCAAGTATGGAGCAGTAGGCGTGAGCAGGCATGCAAGGGATACATATTAATGGAGCGTATCCGTATGTAATGTATATGCTCTTAAATGCAGCTTACGTGACGCTCCCACACACATGCAGCAGAAGGAGCCAGGATAACTGCCTGGGTAGCGGGGAAGCCAGCAGCTAGGCATCCAGGCAGCCAGAAGGTGACGGAGGCGAAGCTATTGCAATTTTTGAGTGCCCCATGTGCTGTGCATGCAAATCTTAGCCTAGACCCGGCAAATGGCAATGGCAGCTCGTTCTATCTATAGCAATCGCACGCACACATACACACACACTTGTGTAACAGATGAGATGGCTACGATATAAATTGTGGGTAAAACGCTGCAGTGGCACCCCATGTACAAGATATTGCAGTAAAATTGTGAGAATTGGAATTTATTGATTGGCCATTAACCAATTGAGGAGCACAAGAAAAGGAAATGTTACAGCACACACACACTCACGCACACCCGCACGCTATCCAACATGGAGCAGCAATTGAGGCGAGATCCACTGCTGCTGTTGCCCACTAATTAGTGGGGCCTGGCTTTAGCTGCTGTTAGCTCTACCTATCTCCAATGCCAACCACAGCTTCTGCTGCTATTTCGGGTGTTCGCCAATTTCACGCCTCGCAAATACATTCCAAGCATGTGCCAATGTGGTTATGGCCCCAGTATGCCCAACAAACAGGTGAACTGCAATTGGAGTAACCCCAACTGAAACCAATTATAACAATCTGAAATCTAGCGAATAATTCGCCTTATAAATAAACTAAGTAAACGCGGTGTTGGATTAATATCAATATCCTTTTCTAATCCCTACAAAGACAAATATCAGCTTGCCAGTCGTACCGACTTTTGGCAAATTTGTAACCTGAACCGCGGTAAAATCCGGTTATACCGACTCTGCTTGTATCATCCGCAAGTTTATTGCGACACGAATTGTAGCATCTTTCGGGTATTGCGGCGATCCCGATCCGAAAGTATGTAGTAATAATCGTATTGTACTCTATATTTAAATTGACAGTTTATTACCTAATTTGAAACAGCTGGCTATTTATTAATAATTACATTTTCTACATAGGATTCAACATGTATTTTTTAATTATTTACCTGTTTTATGTGTACGAATTCTAATTTTTAAACAGGATATTTAAAACTTAAAATTCAACATTTATTATTTATTTGTTATTGATTTAGTTTTTATTTACTTATAAACTTTTTTACTAGGCTTAGGTATCGGTAAATTGTGTTGTCCTAGATTATCATTATTATCACCGGTTATGCAGATTCATCATCACAAAATAATAAAACCCCAGGGCAACCGTCTGGCATATAATAGGGCAATAGACAGTTTTGGTAATTTCAACTGATTTTAGCTGCAGTTGTTAGGCATTGTGTTTCGTACCTCGAAAATTAGTTAATGTGTGCGCGTATGTGTGTGTTTGTGTGTTTGTCTGTGTGGGTGTGTGTGTGTTAAATGTTGACCTATGCGTGTTTTTGCAGCATTGCGTTGCACATTATAAATGCAAAATTCGCACTATAATGCGCCGAGGCAGCGCAGTGCAAAAATATGTTTACTACGAGGAGTCCGGCAGACGGACGTGCATTTAGCAGAACTTCATTCCCAGCGATTGTGATGGATGATTGTTTGCATTGTGAAACATTTGTGTGGAACGTTGAATAGACCTAGCGTTCTCTTTCTCTCTCTCTTGCTCTCTCTTCCATTCTCTGCAGCTACAACCATGTTGTTGCCTATTTTCGACCTGGCCCTTCGATTTTAAATCCTGCTGCAAACGCCAAAAATTTCATTTAGCGGAAACGCATCAATCGGCTGACTGTCTGTCTGTCTGCTTGGACTCTGGCATTTTCGTAGTAGTATTTAAACTGCATTTCTAATTGATTAAAAACTATTCGAAAAGTGAATTACTTTAGTTAACATGTCAATCTGATGCAGAACCGCTTAATTATTATGGAATATTCATTTTGAATGAACATGAATTAAGTTGATATTCAGAGGGATTGGATATTCTAGATTGTAGACAATTTTCTTGATGGTCTGTCCCAGCTTCTCTCTCTCTCTCTCTCTCTTTCTCTTGCATTTTCAGAATGTAGATGATGAACTTGCTCGCTTTTGTTTTTAAATGTGTTTACAATGATAATAATCCCTTTTATCTCACTCGGACTCACACTCTCCCTCTCTTTCCTTCTGTCTCTATCTCTTTTCAGAAATGGAAAGTGCGCCACGTAATGTGCAAGTGCGGCCGTTGA
The DNA here is from genome assembly GCF_054131065.1 of Drosophila arizonae. Taxonomy (NCBI): domain Eukaryota; kingdom Metazoa; phylum Arthropoda; class Insecta; order Diptera; family Drosophilidae; genus Drosophila; species Drosophila arizonae. Next base: position 29,098,129 of record NC_142923.1, on the reverse strand, counting down.
GCTCCTCAACGATGGTTATTACTTGGGAGCCACCAGAGACGCCCAATGGACAAGTGACCGTAAGTACCTGGCATTGAGTACGCATATTAAACAAGAGAACGAACACAGAGTCCGGCCAAAGCTGCACGGCAGACCAAGTCAGGGGTCGACACTTTGTCACGTCGAATGGCCAGAGATCCCGGGGCGGCAGGGAGACGGCACGAAATGACGTTAGCCATGTTTGGCATTAAAACACAGACGGAGAACAGCAGACAAGCAGGCGGCGGAGCAAGGGGCGCAAGACAAGCGGTTAAATGCAAATGTGCGAATGAAATCAAAGCCACATAGTTAGCCAGTTAGCCAGCAGTTGGCTTGCAGCTTGTAGCTTGTAGTTTGCGTGCTCCAAGTCAGATCCTGGCTGCCACCTCCCCGCCTTGCCTGGCTGTACTTTGATCGAGTCAAGTGCTAGGCCGCAATTGTTGTCGGTCGGTCTCCATTTCCTCTATTGCTGCTGCTGGTGCTGCATGGCTCGTGGCACGTCGTGCTGCAGCTGCAAACACTGCTCTCGCCACAAGGCCAACATTATATACTACGCAAATCTGAGACCACAAGCCATATTTCATTCGAGCCAGCAATTTATGGTCAGCAGAAGGTTTCAAGAGATGCGACTTTTAATTGAGCTCTACGCGAAAGAGGTTTCAGAGGACAGTAGACTTGTGGCGTAGTGAGAATTTTCTTCAGTTTCATCAGATTGTCCTTCTAATCGAGGAACTTCTTAAGCTTATGCGCTCATTAAATTAATATTAACAATCCTCTTTGCATCTCTCTCTTCCTAAACCGCAATCTCCATAGGGCTACAAGGTGTACTATACGACCAACCCGAATCAGCCGGAAGCCTCCTGGAACTCCCAAATGATTGACAATAGCGAATTGACAACGGTCTCGGAATTAACGCCCCATGCCATCTACACAGTCCGTGTGCAGGCGTACACCTCAATGGGAGCCGGTCCTATGTCCACCCCGGTGCAGGTGAAGACACAGCAAGGTGAGTGCCAACAGCCCACGGCCTACGCTCTACATCCACTAATATGCGGATGGGCAATTCGTATGCAATTAGTTGCGATGTACGCAATTATCTTGACTGCTTAAATCAACCCGCATAGATATAGATTACACCAATTATTTAATTAGGACTCGAAATGTTCAGCTCAATGCAGATAATTAATCATTTCTGGCAGTCTGGCAACGCTGAGAGCATTATCTACGCACTGCCTTCCACTTGTTTGTTTTGCATTGTTTAATTGGCTATCGAGTGTCATGATTTGATAGTTAACAGATATTATTTGCGTCAATATGGACTGCTTTTCTCTCAACTCGAACTTAATTTAGAGAAAAAATATAAATACAACATGACTTTATTTAATTTGACAGATAAGTGTTATTTAATAGAGCTTTCTCGATTTTGGTTTTGTCATGGATTCAATTAGCTAATTCGCTTGTGTGGCAGGTCAAGTCCCGAACTATTTATTATTTCAAGCAGACCTTTAGCCATCTCGCAACGCTTGTCATAAAGTCTAGCTTATTCTGCATGGCAGACCGCTTTAAATTTGATAAATACTTACTCTGGCAACTCTGGAACAGTAGAATTTTCTTTCTTTTAGCTGAATGCCAAGTTGATCCGGATCAAATGCATTTATAACATTTACCATCTACTTACATGGTGTGCCTCTGTATGTGTATACGTGCGTGCGCGTGCGTGTGTATGTGTGTGTGTGTGTTATGCTTGTGCATTCTGGTGTGCAGCAAATATTCATTAAATTTGACTGCTGAAGCAATTGCATTTGCCATACTTTGATATGCAGCTTTGTGGCTTCCGAGGTCTTCGACTGGCAGCCAGAGAGCGATGCCAGAACGACACACCGTGTGCTAGGGGGCGTGGCAGTCTAACAGTGTGACTCTGAATTTGTTGCATTCGCTGTTGTGTTGCCTAATGCGCTTAGCTACGTTTTGGGCCAACCTCTCTGACCGTAAGCCCTTCCTTCAACCCCAAGTGAGTCAATTTACGCAACGTGCATAGATTCCTTTATGTATCAGATAAAATATTGCAAAAATAAGATAAATTGAAAACTTTTGAATTTCTTATAATGTTGTTAGATCGGATTACTTGGCATTTCATTGATTATATTGGGTGAAATATTTAAACACGATTTCTAGGCATAATATGCGCTTTAGTTTCTGTTTGTCTGATTCCAAGCTGAAAAACTAAAAGGCTCTAGTTTGAAGTTATTTATTTTAGGTAATCATAAATTGGAGATAGAATAAACTGTTACCGTTTACGCATTATTCACAATTGAAATGTGGGGTGTCACATGAAATTGTATTACTTTATTAGATCTATTTGAATATGCCAACAACCAGAATGGGGACAGGCCTTCGTTTTTGGCCATGGCCAGGCACGCTTGCATTTCAATATTTGGCTCTAGCAAATAATTCAATCAATTTCGCAGGCTTCAGGTGCGCTCCATGTTCATGTGGCTGGCCAGCTGGCTTACATGTCTGCCGAGAGTATCTGAATCATAATATCTGAATGGGCGCATTTTCTCGTATATATGTATATAAATAAATGCCGCATTGATTTGTTTGTGTATTTTATTTAATTTCCGTAATTTCCGTTTCATTATTACCGAACCAACCGAAACCGTAACCGAAAACCGAAACCAAATATGTGCCTACGTGAATGCATAACACACACACACACACATATATATATATATATATATATGTATATGTACATATATGTATATCCACAATTTGATACATCTATGCGTGTATGTATTTGTATGTAATGTATTTGTATGCCTCTGTGTGCAGGTGTGCCATCACAACCGAGCAATTTCCGGGCCACTGATATCGGCGAGACCGCAGTCACATTGCAGTGGTCCAAGCCGACTCATTCCAGCGAGAACATTGTGCACTACGAGCTCTACTGGAATGACACATACGCCAATCAGGATCATCACAAGTGAGTTACATACATATGTATATGAATGTACATATTTATTAAGGTATCAGATATGCATAACCGAGCTCTACTCCTGCAGGCGCATTTCGAACTCCGAGTCTTACACGCTTGATGGTTTGTATCCCGATACCCTCTACTACATCTGGCTGGCGGCACGTTCGCAGCGCGGCGAGGGCGCAACGACCCCGCCCATTCCCATTCGCACCAAGCAATATGGTAAGTGGCTGAGACTCTTTGATCCTAAGTTAAGTAAACGGATATCCGCTAAACAAACAGAAACAGAAATAAAACTCAACTAAGCCGTAGTACGAGTTCCTCTAGCTTAAGTACAAATACAAAAATACAATATTCAAAAACTCTAAACATAAATTTCGTTCCATTTAACTATAAATATATACAATATACATTAATATATAACTACTTACATACATATATGTCATATTCGACGCCTATAAATGTAGTTGACTATTCAGTTCAAATAACTGTTTATTGATAAAGTATGTGTGCGAGCGTGAGTGTGTGTGTGTGCGTATTTCCACTGTGTGTTATGGCATTCGCAAGGATACAGGTAACAATGAAGTATGTATGGGCGTGTAAGAGTGTGTGTGTATGTGTGTGTGTGAGGTATGTTCTGACTTGCACTTTTCTACCTTAATAATATATATATTGTATGATATGTGGTTGTTTCTAGTTAACTGCAAGTTTATCTGATATCAGTTATCAAATACTTATAGTTCAGTTTATATATATTATATATAATTTATACATTTATACATATATATACACACTAGACTACTCCTAAATACATTTACTTCCAAGTTATCCTAGCTTAGCTAATACATATAACATACATACAACAGGTTAGTTAGGCATACCAACACCTACATATGTTTAAGCCCACGTCTATTCTGATATCGAGCTGGCAAAGGCTGGGCCTATAACAGTAAATAAGGCTTCATCAATAGAACGGGGAATGATGTAATCATTTACAGACATTGACATCGCGAGTAAAATAATCGTTTCTTTTTTCTTTCATTGATTCTTTGCTTAATAACTATATATTTTATTTGAAGAAATTGCTTTTGTTTTATTTATTTATTAAATTTATGTTTAATGCCTGTGTTTTATAAATTCCTTTTAAAGACTCTGCGCTCTATTGGTGAAGCATAACCTCAAAAACAAAAACCTCACACGTTAGCCAACACTGTAAACAACACCACATCACAAACTGCAGTACAAAAAAACTAAAAAAAAACGAAGAGTAAATTTAATTGTTATATTATTTTGATTTCAAATGATATTTATACTCGAAAAACAAAGAGATACATATATACATATTTGTATATATATGTATATTTAAGTTTATTTAGAGAATGTGTATGTAATTTTATTTCAAGTCTTGATTTATGCAAATTATGGTTAAAAGTATCTGCAGCTCTTGCCTAGCCTTCGCATGTCTAAATTTGAATGCAACTGCACAAAAAGCCACAAACCAAAATTTCGAGACAATAAACTCTGTCGCTCTCTTCTAATTTGCACTACTTTCCCCTCTCACTCACTGCCACTCACTCACTCTGTCTCTCTCTCGCTCATTACCTCTTGCAATTGTAGTTCGTAATTGATTTTGAAATGCGCTTTAATAGAGTAACACACCAAGACAAATGTTTGTTGGAGCTTGAGTACAAATATGTCTAAATATGTCTCTATGCACATACAATATATTATATTAGTTATATATCTAAATATAGCTACATATATTTGTGTGTGTGTGTGTGTTTATTCTATATTTGTGTTGCATCACTTTTGGTTTTCATATTTGCACGTTTTGCATACTCCTAGCTTGCTTTGGCGCATAATTAAAGTTTAAGTGGTTCCAGTGGTTCTCTGGCTTAACAATTGTTTTGTGGCTGCCCAACTGGGAGAGCGATAGAAAGAGAGAGCGAGAGAGAGGGAGAGAGGGACACTGCTGACTGAGTGAGAAAGAATCAACCAAACGAGATATGAGTTTGGCATGCGGATTACTACTTAGTGGTGCACATTGACTTATTCCTTGCAGTTTGTCATGCACGTTATTTGAAATGGGTTTGCAATTTGGGTTTTTGCTATATATCAATTAGTCGTAGTGATTGCGTTTCAATTAAGCATAACTCTATTATTGCCATACAAGTTTGAACAATTTTAGTGCACTTGAGATAGCACCGAGGATATGCTGAATATATATGTACATATATACATATATATTTATATTTATATAAATGTTAGTTTCTGGCTTCATGTTCTGGCTATTAGTTTCATGTTTTATGTAAGAAATAAAAACAAATTAAAAACCCACAGCCACATGGTTTATGCAAATTTAATGTTCATAGCAAATGTGTGCGTGTGTGCGTGCGTGTATGTGTGTGACCTGTTCAATTAGTTTAAGCTCGCCTTAAATATTTGCATCAAGCTATATAAATTATATACAATATTTGTAGAGCTCGTTTAGTGCACGCTTTTGCAACTTTAAATTCCATCTATATTATATATGCTATTTACCTATTATATACTACCTATTTTTTCTCAGTGTGTAGCTAGTTTTTCAGCTCAAAATCGTTACCAAAAAATATGCACAATTTAATTTAAGCGAGAAGAAAAACTTCTCCAAAAAAGAAAAGAGAAGAAACGCTACATTATTTGCATAAACCATTGGATCGATCAAAAAGAATTTTTATGTCTCGTATTTGAGTTTCGAGCTTATGATTTTCATATAACACCTAACTTATATGCCAACTTATATATACTTATGCCAATTATCCATTATGTCATTTATTCAAACATTATTTTGGTGCTTTTTTTCATTACATGTTTTTGGTTTGAAAACTATTTTCGTTTTGGTTTAAACGCTAATCGCTGAACGCTATGAAACATATCTCTCTCTGGCTATAACGCAACCAAATTTTCAATGCACAAAAAACGAAAAAAAAAAAAACAACCACACGTTCCCATCTATATTGTGTAATTAGTACCAGGTGCTCCGCCACGCAATATTACGGCGATTGCGAACAGCTCGACAACGATCGCGCTGAGCTGGCTGCCTCCGCCCGCGGAGCGCTCCAACGGCCGGATCATATACTATAAGGTGCTGTTCGTCGAGGTGGGCCGGGCGGACGACGAGGCGTCCACTCTGACCCTGAACATGACCGAGATTGTGCTCGACGAGCTCAAGCGCTGGACCGAATACAAGATCTGGGTGCTAGCCGGCACCTCTGTAGGCGATGGTCCGCGCTCCCATCCGATCATAACGCGCACCCTAGAGGATGGTATGTATGCCAATGACAACCTTACCTATGCGTAAGTCTCTCTAACTCTCTCTCTTTGTTCACATTTATCATTTATCAGTTTCTCATGTACACTTATTTTTCATCCTCATATTTTACATTTAGTTTAATATTTTTAGTTTATTTATATCAAACATTATCCAACCTAACTAATTAATCAAAAAATGAACAAATTCTTATACGATTTTTGAATTTTGATATCGAGCATCCCCAACGCAGGAGCTGCCGGAAACGCCGCAATGGAGCGTTTTGTTTTTGATTTTCTTTTTGATCAACAAAATGAAACCCAAAATATAAATTTATTTGTATGCGTATGTGTATGTCTGTGCGCGTGTATTTACCCGGAGTCGATTTAGCTATGCGACGGGCAATTAATGTCAATGCCACATACACATGCCATACTCATATATCTAATATCATATATCATATATGTGTTAAAGAAAAGCTGCAAACATTCATATATTTTTGAATGCAGCTATATTTCATATTCCCCTTTTCTTTGTAGACTCTATATTTATATTCATAGTTGTTTCCAATTCAGTTTTTAATATATTTATGTTCTGATCATGACAATATTATTATATTTCTCATCTCCTTTTAAAGTTCTTCCAAATTATTTCTGTCTCAATCCAAAAGAAATTTCCTAACTTTAACTGAACTCGACTTTGACTTCTACATTTTCAAATTTTCAGCTAATATTCTTACGAATACTTCAAAAAAATACTTTAACCCCTAAAAAGTTTATGTTATTCCTTTTTTATTTTTCTAAAATGGATATCCAAAACCCCAAAAATTCTAAACCAATTCCTTAGAAGAAATTTTATTTCAATTACATGTTTTTCTACACATTTTCTACCTAAAAATTTTTTAATCAACAAATCCAACTCTTTTCATATTTTACAGAAATAAAGGAAGAAGTAGTTTGTTAGTTTTTTAAGTGTCTTTTGTTTGGTTCTTTATCATTGATGAGTTCCTAATCAGTTACTACCTCTTATTATTATATGAACTTTTGATTTGAACCCCATATAGTATTGTTTTTGTTTTTCAATTATTTTTGCTTACAAATTGAGAATATCGAAAATTTAAAATTTTTATTGGTACTATAAAATTGCATATTTTTTGGCGCAATTTTTGACAACTTTTTTGCACTTGTATCTCTATCAAATAAAAACGCAATCGAAACTCTTTTTTAGCACAACTCCTATATTGTGTACTATATGCAAGAACGAATTTTTATTATTTAATTGAATCACAATCTGAATTTGCAAATACCAAAAAAAAAAAAAAAAAAAAAAAAAACAACAACAAATAAATCAAAAACAAAAACTAAATTGGTTAAATATTATAAATATATATACGATAATTTTTTATGATATATTGCATCAACTTTTTGTGGTAATTTGTATAGCACAAAACATAATAAGAGCTCTGTGTTTTTGTAAGCGCACCAGATACCAAATACTTATAAACAAACACTTATCTTAAACAAACATCAATATTAGCTAAACATTCACAAATTTATGATTTTCGTGAATTTCGTTGGTTTGTTTGTTGTTTTTTCCTTTTTTCCGAACGAACCACCAAAAGAGCCGCATAAAATATTAAATTGATTTATTTACATAATTAAATTTACGCAATTATAAATGTAAACAAGTACCCAGCCTCCCCAAAAATATGCCTAAATACGGCATAGTTGTGCATAATGAAAGCCTAATCCTCCCGCCCGATACCCTGCAATACCCTCAATTCCCTCCCGCCTCTCTATGCACAAGCTCTTTTATTGTGGTTTACCTAAGGCAAATAATGCAAAACGTTTCGCTGCATTTATTTACACACACACACACATACAAACACAAGCATATTTTTTGTTTTGATTGTACTCACACACACATGTATATAAATATATGTATGTATATATTTATATATTTACATGTTTAATAACTTTTTGCAGCAGCTCATTGTAATATTTTTTTTGGACTTGATCCCGAGTTTGGTTTTTGTTTTTTGATATTTGCCTTTTCTTTTTTTTTCAATTGTGGGCAAACCTTTTGCACTTTGACCCCCACGCCCCTTAATATACATATGTGGCTTTTTTCGTTGTTGTTTATCGCTATGCAAATGCGCGAATACATGGCGAAAATCCTTAAATTGATTTTCGCATAAAAATTATTTGATTTTTGTATTTAATTTGTATTCTGTTGACACATTTGATTAAGTTTTATTTGTCATCACCTGCATGTTTGCCAAGTTAACACATTTGCATCTGTTTGCCCCTACTCTCCGTTTCTCTCACTCCTCTATTACGCCTATATATATCCCTCTCCATCTATATATATTTTTTCCGGGCAGTTAATCTGCCCATTTGTTAAAGCAACAATGTAAAACTGTTTTTTCTCTTGCTCAAACTAATTGTTTATTATTTGTTCTAAGTATAAACTTGACAGCTGAGCCAATAGTTTTAACAATTTATATAGATTTTGAGTATATATGAGAGATAATTAATCTGAAGTGCACACAAAAAAGTTTTTGTGTTTTGCAAAAAGCGACTGAATTTGCATGTCAAATAGCGGTAATTAGAGAGATGGGAATATGTTTTCAGATAACAATACAGAAAAAAATAAAAATAACATAAAAATTATAATTATAATATAATATGCGATTCTTATTGCTCATGTGAATATCCAAAATATGTAAAGGCATTGAAATACTAAGAACTTTAAAGTATTATGGACTTTTGCCTTTTCTAAGAAGGGAAGAATTAATTCTGCTATTATTGGAGCCTACTGCTCAGAAGATAATCAATATACAATAGATTGGCGAAAAGATATAAATAATTTAAGATAAAAACATACACACATTGATGGATTTCGAACCGAACTTCAATCTTACTCTTTTTAAATTGTCGCAGTTTTCCTTTAATTCGAAATCGCAAAAGTAGCATCTAAGACTCTCTCAGACTATCTATAATGAATGCAGATAACTTTTAAGTCATCTATAACTCAAGTGAACGATTGCTAAGCTTCCCAACTTTTCATTTATTCTTCTATTCCTTTTATTCCACTCCAAAACCAAGTATATACTAATATCTCCGTTTATACTTTGACTTTGCTATCCTACATTGACGTACCTAAATGTCTTCTAGCTATAACTTGAAACTTGACTTTACATTGTTGCAAGCCCACACACTTTCACAATTTCATGATTTTCCCATTTTGGTTTACAAACGCTTTTCGCACTCACTCATGAACTTGCTTGTTAGCTGATAAGTCAAACTGCTTGTTAAATTAACCATCTTGATTTACCGAGTACCTGTTAAGTTATTTCAACACACAGTAGAGGGAGAAGATAATGAAGATGATGAGGCAAGGTGTTGGCACTCACTTAGTTTGATTTGACTTTGGCTAAGCACAGTCTAATGAATTGTAATTTTAGTTAATGCTAAGCACCTAGCCAAGTAATCGCAACTAAGTTAACCATTAAGCACACTGCAATTTACCTGTAAGAGCACTCGAAAAAAATCAATGCACCCAGCACAAAGCGAATGTGAACTAAAAGGACATGCACACGCATAGATATCCTGCAGTCCGCACTGGCCACTTTTTCCCATTCAATGTTGGACTTATGAATGTATATTATATGGTATTTTATGAGCACTGCACCTCAAGCACTTCAGCGTGTCTAGTCAGCACATTATTCTTCTGCACAGCTCTCTATTCTCTGTCTGTGTCGTCTACATTATATATATATACATCATTTTAATTGTACTCAATTTAGCACAATCAGAGCTCTGTGTGTGCGCGTGTGTGTGTGAATGTGTGTGACTTCCATTGATATCCCTGCGGCTGCAGCATTTCACAGTCAAAGGGTCAGCGCATAAGTATGCTACAGTATTCTGTATACCATATATGATGTATTTGTATGTGCATATATATGTATATATATATATATATATATATATATATTGTATATGTTTTATTTTCTTAATTTTTGTTTTTTTCGCTCACATATTTCGCTCGTTAGCTTCGTTGCGCTTTGCTTTCAATGCGAAATGCAAATAGCACCTGCCCCAAAGCTGGGCACTTGCTACGTTCCTCCCCCGCTCTGTAATGCCCGCCCCAGCCCCTGCGGTGTCAGTTCCTAATGCAGTCAGCTCGCCTTTTGTGTGTGCTAGAGTAGACTCAAACACGCACACACAAACACGTTGTATGCAGAACGGAAAATAACCGAAAAAACTGGATTATAGCAGAAGAGGAAGAGAATTAAGGATATGCTCAACTGGCATGGGCTGATACTTGTGAGGATATTGGGTTATATAACGAGTCTTTGAAGAATAAAATTTCTGATAAGGCTTAATTTGAATTTCAAAGCAATTGCGTTCTAAGAAAATATGCTATACCATATCAAGACAATACAATATTTCTATACCATATCAAGACCTACATATATCAATATTTTTTTCAGATCTTTAAGCCGATTAAATACTTTTACAAAAATACTCTATACATTCTTGACAATCTGCATTCCCCAACTGTATTTACTTTACAGGGTATACAAATAAGTAAGAGCTGTAAAAAAAACAGCAGCTCAACAATTTCGTAGCTTAACCTGGCACTAGCACGTATCTTTATTTTTTCTATTCAGCAGCGCAATAAAAAGAAGAAAAAAACATATACAGCTATATAGGAAGACCTCCTAGCATTTTAATTATTTTATATACTCATACAGTGAGTGTGTGTTTGTGAATGCATGTGAAATGACAAGAGAGAGACAAAGCTGATGCAAAGTGCTACAGTTGCCATAGCTCTCTGCTCTGAGCCCTCAGCCCTTTATTACTCTTGCCCCACTGTGCAGGAGGACACTAATGAAGCATAATTTAACATTTGTGGCGCGAGTCGCATTTGAATAATTTCTATTATGCAGTTGCTCGACAAATTTTTAATGAAGTGAACAAGTTCTATATGGAAATTAGAAACTATATACGCGTATAACAAGAAATTAAATAATTTATGTGAATAGTCTAACCCAATAAGTGCATTTAGCTTAGCTTTAAGACCTAGGCTTGTTTTAAGCTCTACAAAATACCACATCATAAGAACTATTTTCGACAATTAAATAGAGTATCAAAGCGGGTGTGCCAACAAATATGTACATTTTGTATCAAATATTCATACATGTATTAAATATTCATCCTTCTTCATTTCAACAACGAAATATCTTTAGTTTCTTCTTTTCACTTGATGTCCCAATAATCCCCCTTGTAATATGCACTGAATACTTTTTGTATACTGTAAACTAAAGAACTATATCTTATATCTTTTTTCATATATAAACACACTAAAAAATACCAAATATATCTTTGCTTGGCCACTCGCACCTTGCACTCTACTTGCTCTGTTTCGTGCACCTTTTTTTGAATGCAAACTCGAAATGGAAAACTGTAAAACAAAAATTTTTGAAAACTTTTTTGATGTCTGAATACAAAACTAAAAACAAAACAAAAAAACAAATATTTTGCGAAATTTGATTTTTGAACGCAACTCTTTAATGGATGGTGGTTAAATATTAAAAAATACAAATATAAAAAAATACATTTTAAATCTATTTAGAGAAAAAGAGTGAGTATTTTTAAAATGGTTTGACTATAATGTTTAAGAATGCCCTATACATACATTTATATATATCTAAAGTTAAATATTTGTAATATTCTTTTTGTACTGGTCCCCGAATATTGTTGACCAATCACTAAAGAATCAAATCTCTTTTTGTTTTTTGACATGTTTTTTCTATTTCAAAACAAAACATTTTTTAATGCCAAAATGTCAGCGAGGATTTTGCAATAGGGCTCTTGTCTTTTTTCAACAAGAGCCGCCAAAAAGAACTACTGATCAAATATATACGTACATATGTATATTTACAAATATATATTTTTGATTTCCACTACATGTTTTGCACACGAACAGTAAAAAACAAAATAATTTTTTGAATGCCTACATGTTTGGTTGTGACTAGTCGAAGTCGAGTTGAACAGGAGCGGAAACCTAACTGAGAATGGTCCGATGCTCTGATTCGATCTTGTTTCGATTGTCAAGTTTTTGTGTACATTTTTTGAATCTACTCTATAAGTATTATATATACTACCTATACATTAGCAAGGTATCAATGCACTTCTTATTCACTTTTTGTGCACCTTCTACTACTGAGCAACCTATATTTATTTATTTATTTATATATACCTACCTAAACTATAACTCTAAATATACCTTATACATATAGCACCTAAGCAGCACTTTCTTTGATACTTTATACAATTTTACAATTTACGACATTATATATTTTGTTTTTCTAACTGTGATGTGGTGACTTGGTTGACTTGGAGCTAAGTTCGTTCTGGTTTTTGTATATTTCTCCTAGGGTCTAAGGCAACCTTAGTACTTAGTGTTGACTGTCTCTAGTTTCATATATGTCTTACATCTAAGCAACTTAGTCTTAAGAACCCCAAGATCCAACAGTGTCTAAACAATAACCTAAGTTAGCTCCTAAGTAAACTTAAGTATGCAAACAGTTCTATGCAAAGATATAACTTGTGCTTACCCCAAGCTAATCTATTGTTTCCTTGTCGACGTCTCTAGTGCCCGGAGATCCGCAGGATGTCAAAGCTACGCCCCTAAACTCCACATCCATACATGTGAGCTGGAAACCGCCTCTCGAAAAAGATCGGAACGGAATCATTCGCGGCTATCACATCCACGTGCAGGAAATGCGAGATGAGGTAATTATTTGTGTAGAAATCGGATAGCAAGAATATAGGGTATAAACTAAAATATCATTTATCGCTCGCAACTAGGGAAAGGGCTTTCTCAACGAACCTTTCAAGTTCGATGTGGTCGACACGCTGGAATACAGTGTGACCGGCCTGCAACCCGACACAAAATACTCCATTCAAGTCGCTGCTCTGACGCGAAAGGGTGACGGCGATCGTAGCACTGCGGTGATTGTCAAAACCCCCGGAGGGGTGCCCGTACGACCGACAGTAAGTCTTAAGATCATGGAACGCGAACCAATTGTCTCTATTGAACTGGAATGGGAGCGACCGGCGCAAACATACGGAGAGCTGCGCGGCTATCGCCTGCGCTGGGGCGTCAAGGATCAGGCACTGAAGGAGGAGATGCTCTCCGGACCACAGATGACCAAGAAACGTTTCAACGATCTCGAACGCGGCGTAGAATACGAGTTTCGTGTAGCAGGCAGCAATCACATTGGCATTGGCCAGGAAACAGTCAAGATCTTTCAGACTCCTGAGGGCACACCTGGCGGACCGCCGTCCAATATAACCACACGCTTCCAAACACCCGATGTGCTTTGCGTCACTTGGGACCCACCAACGCGCGACCATCGCAACGGACTCATCACACGGTATGATGTGCAGTTCCATAAGAAAATCGACCACGGTCTGGGCTCAGAGCGAAATATGACACAGCGCAAGGCGGTGTTCACCAACCTGGAGGAGAACACTGCGTACGTTTTTCGCGTGCGGGCGTACACGAAGCAAGGCGCGGGCCCATTTAGTGAGAAGATGATTATAGTAACGGAGCGGGACATGGGACGAGCTCCAATGTCCGTGCAGGCGGTGGCCACCTCCGAGCAGACAGCGGAAATCTGGTGGGAGCCGGTGCCAAGTCGTGGCAAGCTACTAGGCTATAAGATCTTTTACACCATGACGGCCGTCGAGGATCTAGATGATTGGCAAACGAAGACCGTGGGTCTAACCGAATCGGCCGATCTGGTCAATTTAGAGAAGTTTGCCCAGTACGCTGTGGCCATCGCGGCCAGGTTTAATAATGGACTGGGACGTCTCAGTGAGAAGGTTACGGTGCGCATCAAGCCAGAGGATGTCCCGCTCAATCTGCGTGCTCACGACGTCAGCACACACTCAATGACCCTCTCTTGGTCACCACCCATTCGCCTTAATCCCGTCAACTACAAGATCAGCTTCGATGCGATGAAGGTGTTTGTGGACTCGCAGGGCTTCTCCCAAACACAAAGTGTGCAAAAGCGTGAGATAATCCTGAAGCACTTCGTGAAGACGCACACGATCAACGAGCTGAGCCCTTTTACCACCTACAACGTAAATGTGAGCGCCATTCCCTCGGATTACTCCTACAGACCGCCGACGAAGATAACGGTGACCACTCAAATGGCTGCCCCACAGCCCATGGTCAAGCCCGATTTCTACGGCGTGGTAAATGGTGAAGAGATATTAGTTATACTGCCACAGGCATCCGAGGAGTACGGCCCCATCTCGCACTACTACTTAGTTGTGGTACCCGAGGATAAATCCAATCTGCACAAAAACCCCGATCAGTTTCTCACCGACGATCTGCTGCCTGGTCGCAATAAGCCGGAGCGCCCCAATGCACCATATATAGCTGCTAAGTTTCCACAGCGCTCGATACCCTTTACCTTCCATCTTGGCTCGGGCGATGATTATCACAATTTCACCAATCGCAAGCTGGAGAGAGAGAAACGCTATCGCATCTTTGTGCGCGCCGTTGTAGATACCCCGCAGAAGCATTTGTATACATCCAGTCCCTTCTCCGAGTTCTTATCGCTTGATATGCGAGAGGCGCCGCCCGGCGAACGTCCCCATCGACCTGATCCCAACTGGCCCTCAGAGCCGGAGGTTTCCGTAAATCGCAACAAGGATGAGCCGGAGATACTGTGGGTGGTGCTACCCCTGATAACCGCCTTTGTTGTCTCAACCACACTGATCGTGCTGTATGTGGTTAGGCGTCGCAGGCAGCCCTGCAAAACCCCAGATCAGGCAGCTGTTACGCGTCCTCTGATGGCCGCTGATTTGGGGGCTGGTCCAACGCCCAGCGATCCGGTTGATATGCGCCGACTAAACTTCCAGACGCCTGGCATGATCTCACATCCGCCCATACCCATCTCGGAGTTTGCCAATCACATTGAGCGACTTAAGGCCAATGACAATCAGAAATTCTCGCAGGAGTACGAGAGCATCGAGCCTGGCCAGCAATTCACCTGGGACAATTCCAACTACGAGCATAATAAGTCCAAGAACCGGTATGCCAACGTCACCGCCTACGACCATTCGCGTGTCCAGTTGACCGCCCAGGAGGGCGTCCTCGGCTCGGACTACATCAATGCCAACTACTGTGACGGCTATCGCAAGCATAATGCCTACGTAGCCACCCAGGGACCGTTGCAGGAGACCTTCGCCGATTTCTGGCGCATGTGCTGGGAGCTGAAGACGGCGACGATTGTGATGATGACCCGACTGGAGGAGCGCACACGCATCAAGTGCGATCAGTATTGGCCCTCACGTGGCACCGAGACCTACGGTCAGATCTTTGTCACCATCACCGAAACCCAGGAGCTGGCCACCTACAGCATACGCACGTTCCAGCTGTGCCGTCAGGGCTTCAATGATCGCCGCGAGATCAAGCAGCTGCAGTTCACGGCTTGGCCGGATCACGGTGTGCCCGATCATCCTGCTCCCTTCCTGCAGTTCCTGCGTCGCTGTCGCGCCCTCACCCCACCCGAATCCGGGCCAGTTGTGGTTCACTGCTCAGCGGGTGTGGGTCGCACTGGCTGTTACATTGTCATTGACTCAATGCTGGAACGAATGAAGCACGAGAAGATCATCGACATCTACGGCCATGTAACGTGCTTGCGCGCCCAGCGCAACTACATGGTGCAAACGGAAGACCAGTATATCTTCATTCACGATGCCATCCTGGAGGCCATAATCTGTGGATCGACAGAGGTAGCCGCACGCAACTTGCATAGCCATTTGCAGAAGCTGCTAACCACCGAGCCGGGCGAGAGCATTTCGGGGATGGAGGTGGAATTCAAGAAACTGTCGAATGTCAAGATGGACTCCTCCAAATTTGTAACCGCTAACTTGGCCTGCAACAAGCATAAGAATCGTCTGGTTCACATTCTGCCCTACGAATCGAGTCGCGTGTATCTAACTCCCATCCATGGAATTGAGGGCAGCGACTATGTCAATGCCAGTTTCATCGATGGCTACCGGTATCGTTCGGCCTATATTGCGGCTCAGGGACCTGTTCAGGACACCGCCGAGGACTTCTGGCGCATGCTCTGGGAGCACAACTCCACCATAGTTGTTATGTTAACCAAGCTCAAGGAAATGGGCAGGGTAAGCTGAACATGCTGTACATTTATTGAATATCGCCTAATCTGCATTCTCTTTTGCAGGAGAAGTGCTTCCAATATTGGCCGCACGAGCGCTCCGTACGCTATCAGTATTATGTTGTGGATCCGATCGCCGAATACAATATGCCGCAGTACAAACTGCGAGAGTTTAAGGTGAGTCATACCATTTCATACTTCCTATACATCTCTCTATACGACCTCCGTCCGCTTCTGCCCTTCAGGTTACCGATGCTCGTGATGGTTCTTCCCGCACCGTGCGCCAGTTCCAGTTCATAGACTGGCCGGAGCAGGGTGTTCCAAAGTCTGGTGAGGGCTTCATCGATTTCATTGGACAGGTCCACAAGACCAAGGAGCAATTCGGGCAGGATGGACCCATCACGGTCCACTGTTCTGCCGGTGTGGGCCGCACGGGCGTCTTTATCACACTCAGTATTGTGCTAGAGCGGATGCAATACGAAGGTGTGCTCGATGTGTTCCAAACGGTGCGCATTTTGCGATCTCAGCGACCAGCCATGGTGCAGACGGAAGTGAGTAGCCCCAAAATTGATCAACGATCGAGGCTCTATCTCTGCGTAGCCGATTTCGGAAATATGTTGACTGAAACTAATTTCTCTTTTACAGGATCAATATCATTTTTGCTATCGCGCTGCTTTGGAGTACTTGGGCTCGTTCGACAACTATACAAACTGAAGAGGCTAAGCAGAAGCTGAAGCAGTAGCAGAAAAATGACCAGAATTTGGAGTTGAAGTCCGGGCTACAGAGCAAAAACATTGTCAACTCCATGTTCATGTTAAATGTTGCATGTTCGTTGTTTTCAATTGTACGCATAAATACGCATTTACGATAAACACGGATACCTTAACTTTAAAGTATTATAGCCAGATACTGCCCACAAATTACTTACTTATATACTATGCATAGTACGAGGGTAGTCTGAGGCCGATCTTAAGATGGAAGGGTAGCAAAATAAAATGTTATTTAAATGAATAGAGAGTTATTGATAAATCGGAAAAGCTCCCAGGCTATCCTCGCTTATATAAATTTTAATAGCCATTTCATTATCCCTATTTTGATTAGTTTTTAGCATCTCTTATCACTCCCGGTCTTTGATTTTGGTATAAAATGTAAACTCAAGAAGACTGTTACAAGTTTAATTATCAGTAATTTATACTTAAATGCATATATATCCCTATACCTACATATATATATATGTATGTATATCAAGTGTGTGCATACAGTTTTTGCTCGAACTAATCAAAGTAGTCAATCAACTTGTTGTGGTGCGGCGGGGCGACCCGCTCACTGATTAACCTATACATATTTGAACTAAGGACTTGGTAACTTTTAAAAACTTACCGCATAAACGAATCTCAAGAAAAGAAAAGATAAATCTAATGAAAAAAAAAATGAAAGCAACCTAAGCTAAAGGTCGGCTATAACAGATGGTAGAGCAATGTAGTCCAAAATCCATTTATCATAACAATTATATATACATATAGTATATATATTTACATGTATCTGTATCTGTGTGTACAACAATCAATCAAATATGTTTAATATGTTTTTATACTTGACATACTTATAAAGTCCGCCTAGGTTCAGTATATATTCCTGTATAAATCTATTTATATGAAGCAAAAGCAAATGTAAACCGTGCAATTAGTAAAAAGTCTTGCGTAGTGCATATCTGTTAGGACGCCTAGTTAAAATTAGTTTAAAGATTAACTTTAATTAGCGGGCAGCTTTTCTACTTTGTGACATTCCCCATATGCAGCTATCTAGCTAACGAGCGCTATTCAAATAGTAACGATCAAACCCCTAGATCTTTGTACTTGATTAATGTGTTCTTTTTTTTTTCGTTTTATTAAATTATATAAATTCTATTTTGGAAGTCCATTTGACATTCCTACCCAAGTCTAATCATAAGTGCATCCGTCTTAAATTTTTATTATAATTATATTCCTGTATATACCACAAAACCCTACAGCTATATATGTATAAGTAAATAGGATCCTACAGCTAGAAATTATGGTACCTAACGTATATGAACAAGGCAGCATAGAGAATACACCCAGCCGATTAAAGGGGTAGACGAGTAATAAGATAACTGTAGATATATACTGTAGAATACTTAACATATATAAATCGCAAAATACGTCTATATATTAATATAAATCGCACCCATTTAAACCTACTCTAAATCTACATCCGCATGGCATTATGAACTAAGAACTATTATAGTGTATATACATATTTGATATGCTGCTCAGTCGGCCGAAAATATTTATATATAATGTTAGCAAGCCAATGCATAAAAGCAAAGCAAAATTAAATATTAGACAACTATTTAGCCACATGTTAAAGATCAATAGAAGTAATACGTATGTACACTACAGATATATACACGTAAATATATACGCATTGTGCATAATGCATTATAGACATAAATACCCACACACTCTCATAAGAAACTGTTATACAAAAAATTTAGCGCGTTGCCCACTAAAGAATTGGAGTTAGGAACTAGGAAATTGACAAGTTGGCGAAATGCCAGAACCCGAAAAGAAAATTAAAGCACTGGGGCATATTCGGACTATATATAAAGTGAAATAAAATAAATACAAATTATAGCATTTACAATTAGGAGCAATAGATGTCTAATAGATAATGGTTATTACACCACAGCGTTGCGAGCATATTTAGCGTACTTCTATATAAATGAATTCCAAAAATCTATATTGTATATTACAAGAAAATTAAATTGGTCGGCTTGTCAAGTTTTGTTAATACTATATGAAATTGTTTAATATAAAAAATATATACATACATGCATACAATTATTTTACCAATTAGTCAGATATAAAACAATTTTAACGATACACACAAAAACGCCCTAAAAACTAATCAATCTGGAGTCAAGCGATTGTATTGCATACAAACCAACCCTTATGTAAGAAACACATGACGTTAAACCTTATCATACGACTATATGTATCAGATATATACTATATATATATATATATAATTTTCGGATGTGGAGAAACCAATGAACATGAATATTAAAAGACGAAATAAAGGTATATATTACGGAAAAAGAAAAAATCTCTGGTAAATTCTGTATAGCCTACATAAAACCAGTGAGAGGGTTACAATCGGGAGAATTCAAGAAAAACAACTGATATTTTTATTGTTTGGTTTTCCTTGCTCCATAAAATGTAAGTTACCTGTCAAATTTTGGAATCTTAATCGATTTTTCAGGTAGCTCAATATGTCGCTTATGGATTTGATTGACAACTTGAGGTCAGTTGCTCCAACAAAATGAGCCGCAGTTGGCTGAACACATGATCCACAGCATTGTAATAATATATTTAAACATTGTTGCAATGTTTTAGTTTAGTTGCGTTGTTAGATTCCAGCACCTAGCTCGAAGGATTTCTAGCCCGTACCCATATAAGCGTTATCAAACAATAACTTTAACGAAACTATTTCTCTTATGTTAACTATATAATATATTTGTTCCGTGTCGGTAAATTGAGTTTAATAAAAAAAATATAGTTTCTTTTATACAAATTGTGAATCCGGCCGACACACAACAGATGCCAGCGAAGATTACTTAATATAGTAAACAAACTTAACAATTAGACTTATATGCAAACTGACATGTCGAGCTAGCAGATGAAGTATATAAATACTTTATTGAAAATGGGTTTTGCTTCACATCCAAGACATGTGACAGTATTTTAGTACCCTCATCTGGGGTAGGTAAACATTACATTTTTGTGATTTCGCTACAAAAAATTACAACGCTCAAAATATATAGATTACAATTAAAGCGAAATCAATAGAAACAGAAATATCGTAATGCGTTAACTTGACTCGGTCTCGTTAGTAACAGAGGCCTGCTTAATCTCGGACATGATATTTATTGGATCCTCGCTGCGCAAATAACCATTGTGCTCGGGATGGGATTCGAAAACGACCTCGCCGCGTATTACACGCACACGTGGGCCGTGTGCACGAGCTGTGAACTTAACTTTGCCGCACGTATCCGGGCGTAGCCGACGATGTGCGCGCAAGCCACTAACCACTACAAAGTTCTTATCACATCCATAGCACTTGTAGCGCTTCATACCAATGTGACGTGATAGATGCGAGATCAGCGTCTCGCGATGCGTGAAGTCCAGCGAACAGACCTGCAAGAGAAGAACATTATCGCAAGATATAGTAAAATGTCAGTTAACGAACAGTTTTATTATTACGATAGGAAAATCATAGACTTAGACCAATATACGCGCTACTACTTAGCTGTAATCTATATTGTTATCAATATTCAAAAGTCAGCTTCTACTTGTACAGAACCACAGATATTTCATTGTATACAACAGCATCCTTACCTTGCATTTAAATGGCTTCTCGCCCGTGTGCCTGCGTTGATGGACGCGTACCTGGCCGGGCGTCCGGAAGCGTTTCTCACAGAAGTTACATTTATGCGGCAGCTCGCCGGTGTGTATCATCTTATGAATTCGCAAGGCGCCCACTGTCGTAAAGCACTTGGCGCAATCGTCGCATTGATACTGAGCGGGGCGAACAATGGGTCCTGGTCGTGCTGACTTAGCAGAGTTGGGTGGAGAAGAAGAATCTTCAGAAGCTGGCTTTAGACAAGCTACGGCTGGCTTTAGACATGATACGGCAGTTGTAACTGCTGGTGAGTCGTTAACAGGAGCCACAGCGCCAGGAGGAGCAGGTACGACAACTGGAGTTGATGCTTCTGGTGCAGAAGAACATGCTTCCACAGCTGCTACTACTTTTTCTTCTGCTGCTGCGGCATCCGCAGGAGTCTTGGACTCATTTGATCCTACAAGATTATAAATTATTATTCAAAGCCTTAAAGTGAAAAAAAAAAACAACTCTTACTCACTCTTGTACATTTTTACTTCCACCTCCATCTGTTCAAACTCAGCTTCCGCAATGCCATGCACCTGCGTCAAGTGGTTACAGAATGCCAAATAGAGTTCGTAACAGCGTGCACATTTTGGACATTCCCAATGGAAACGATGATTGGGATAGGTGAAACGCAACTGGCGGACTTTCGAGTGGCTCGCCTTGGTTAATGGCATCTTAAGCACCTCCAACTGCGTTTGCACCACCAGTTTATTGTTTTTCTTTGGCATTTGCAGGACACTCCCGGGCATCGGAAGCGTTTGCTCTATGCTGCGTATTTGATTCTGGAACTCAGTGATGATCTTGCGAGATTCGGGCAGGCTCTCAAACAAACTTAATGCATTGAAATAGGCATTGCGATTCAACGTGGGCTTTTGTGTGCCTGCTGCTTGTGATGCAACTGCACTAGGTGCCTTTGCAACGGTTAAGCTATTGATCGGCTGTGAAACCGAACTTATCGACAGAGCACTTGGCGGTGTTACAACTTTGCTGCCTGTGGAGCAATTATTTGTGTTTACGCTGCCCGAGGTAGGCGATATCTTGACGATTTTTGTATTTGGAGGCAATTTGAACAGCATACAGTTGCTTGGCAGCACCTTCAAGATGTTACCTGCTATGTGAGGCTTATTCTTTACGGGTTGTACGACTTTAGGTTGATTTATGGTGCCTTTGCTTGCATTCAAAATATTATTCAACAGCTTTGGCTCAGAGATGGGCAATTGTACGGGCTTCAATTGGTCCGATGGTACAACTGCAAATGAGGAATTAATTATAATTTAATGTTGTGAAATATTTCTTGTACACTTAGGCTTACGTTGTATGGCGGGAGATTTATTTTGTTTATTAGCAGTTTCCACGTTGACAGGTTTCTTTATGGCTGGCAGGCGCAATTTGCCGCGCAATTGTCCTGCTAGACTGTTATCACTTGCCCAGCTGGGCTCACGGTCAGACTTTGACTCTTCTTCTATTTCTTCTTTAATCTGTGGTTCTGTTTTGATAAGAACATCTGACATATCTATGTCCTGCTCTGTTTGCTCCTGTGCTGGATCTAGCGGTTCTGTTTTGATTTGTACGTCGAAATTCGTGTCCAACCTATTGACCGCCACTAGTTGACCCACGTTACCATGCATATCTGCATACTCCACTTGCCCGCATAGCCCCTTGCTGTGCTGCCAATGCAGCTGCAGACCCGGATTCGTCTCAAAGTGCCTGCGACATATCGCGCAAACAAAGCGGCGAACAAAAAAGTGACTGCCCAAGTGCTTAGCCAAGCTGGCAGCATCGCTACATTCCAACAGACAAATCTGAAAGAATTAATAGTTATTAAATAAACTTGCAAAGGTTACGTTCCTCAAATACTTTAAATAATTTTTGCAATTGACTCAGTAAAATTTAAATATTTTTCATTAAAGACCCAATCGTTAAGTGTGCACCAGAAATGTAATACATTTTTGTGATCCTATTAATTACATATTTATAAAATTTCAATATTTTCAATGATAAATAAATCGTTATATAATCGTTAATATAATTTATGTACGTAATCCGAAGAGAAATTGGCATAGCAACAGATAAACGAACCATTCTTTCTTTCGATCCCGAATTTAACCTAAAGTTAATTTTTGCAATATATTATGATAATCGAAAAAAGAACTGCATTACCTAACACAAATACATACATATTTGTCTGCTTTGGGTCTGCGGAAAGTGATAGGATATATGTATGTATATTTTCATTTCAATTCATAGGAAATGTTTTCGTTAATTATATTATTTTGACTATTATCACTGTTATTAATATAATTTTATTTTCAATATGTTATTACCCTGCAGCTCGATCCAGTTATACCGTCCGCATGCTGACGAAATTCATGCTCCAGTATTTCCTCCAACATGTCACACCAAACTCCACAGCCATAGTAGCAAAAATGCCGATTTAACTGGTGGTTGATCTGATGCGAGGCCAGCGCCAGACGATTTTCACACCTATAACTGCAAATGTTGCATGCAAGTGCGCCATCATTTTCACAGGATGATGTCACAAATAACTGTAATGTAGAGAGAACTTAAAAACATGTTCGAATGTGTTGGTATGCTAAGGTTAGGGCTTGCCTTTTGCTGCTGATCGACCGTGCGGAGACTCTCAATAAACTTTAGCTCGTCCTCGGATTTGTAGTCATGCACCGGCACCGTTATCATATTAGGCTTCTCGTCGATGATTTTAATAAAGCGGGTCGCTGCAAAGTATCAGTAAATTTAACACAAATACACTAATTACGACAAAGCTAACGGTATAGTGCGTAGTAAAAATAGCCACAACACATGTAAAATGACAACCATGCGCACACATACTAACATACATACCCATACAATGTCATATTGCAAATGGAAAAACGGACAAGAATATTTACCACACGGCAACTCCAACTGGGGCGCATCTTCATCTAGCTCTAGCTTTATCTTGGTATCATCAATATCAAGCTCCTCTTTTTTTATCACAATTTGTTCCTGCATCTCTTTATGGCGTAGGAAAAGTGCGCAAAAAAAAGTACCGCTGCGATCAGTAGCTGCTATCGACTGCTCTTTTAAAGAATATCGAATAGACAACGCTTGGCTTGCGATATGAATTGCGTGGACTTAGCGATAGCTTCATATCGATAGTTTATCATCACTACGATTTGTACACTGAACTGTAACAGCACGAGAAATACTGCTAGGAAAAAAAGGGAAAAAAACAATAAGCAGACAAATTGTTTGTTTTGTAAATTGAAAATTGTTTGAAGATTAATGGAATTAGCATTTATTAATGTACATTAGTGAACTACTCAACAAGAAACCCATTCACAAAGATTGATATATAAATTCAGAAAATAAATGTAATAATTATTTGCGAGCGTAAACAAAAATAAAGATGAGCAATAGCGAGGACTCACAACAATATCTAAATGATATGATGGTCAAAGAAGAGGATGAGGCATCAGGAGGTAACCTGTCAATCGAACGGCTATAAATCGCTTAATAATTTTATGGTGTTGCAGACGAATCAGACAGACACGATGGACACGGCATCATGTTGCGTGAACAGGATCGATTTTTGCCCATTTGCAATATCATAAAAATAATGAAGGTGCCCGTGCCGCAGAATGGCAAAATAGCCAAGGATGCCAGAGAGTGTATACAGGAATGTGTCTCCGAGTTCATATCCTTTATCAGCAGCGAGGCCATCGAGCGCAGTGTCGCAGAAAATCGAAAAACGGTGAATGGAGACGATTTGCTAGTGGCATTCAGCAATTTGGGCTTCGATAACTACGTAGAGCCTCTCTCCATTTATTTGCAAAAATATCGCGAGGTGAGTCGGTGTCTTACTCTTATGGAAGACATCATATATGTGCATATTTGACTTTCTTATCTTTTTCACCCAGTCAAACAAATCGGATCGCAATTTGTTTTTGGACAGCAGCTATATGCAAAGCGAGGATGCCAGTGAATCGGGGAAGCAGTAGCATCCTATCTTATGGGTGTTTTATTTATTTAAACTTAAGATTTAATGTTTTAAGAGGGTAGTCTGAATTAAATATTTTTTTTTGTTTTCTCCTAATTATGTTCGCATTATTTTCGGATATTTAAACTATCCGCATATTCAACCAGTGACTTGGGAATAGGTCTATCCAAACGTCCGTCTGCGGGCACCCATTTCACGAGACACTCATTTCTTACATCTTCAGCATTTAATATAAGTATATTTTAAGACGTACTTTTAACTTTTTTCCTACCTTGCTCTATATATATATATATATATATATATATATATATGATATGTAATGTATATAGGTCAAAACCAAGTGTAATTTCTTAGTAATATAAGAGTTTTATTTATTATGTATATTTTATAAGACACCAAGTACTTTTGTATATGCTACAGGTTTACATATATATATTTATATATATGCTTATTTGATATTAAAAAGAGTACGATAGGTCGATAGTCATATTGTTTGATGCAATCCTCATGGAAATAGTTCAGTTTTAGCTGCCAGCAGAGTCTTACAATACGGAGAAATAGTAGGTGTTGATCATTTCCAATGGTCAATACTAACATTTGATATTTAAGGACATATCCCACACAGTTATCTTTTAGCCTTTAGGGTATGAGGAGCTGTGATCTACTTATGATAATAATACTACACTAACAGTAAAACAATTTAAAAAATCAAATACTAAACAAGGAACATTTTGTGTCTACGTAAAAGTTAAATCATATGGCCATAAGGTTTATAAAATCACTCGATTACTAATTAATTAGACAACTATATTATATACGTAAAACATATATATATATATATATGTATATATAGATTAGCTAATCCGTTACATTACGAATAGGAGTGGAAAGGGCGTTTGGTTTCTACTTAAGATTAGTTTGGGTAGACGTGGTACTTCTTTCATAAATACTTAGAGATACTTAGTGATTAAATGTATATATATTAAATATTTTTAAATTATTTGAGACTAACACTAATTTCAAATGAAATGGCTTATAGACATTGGGACGTGACACTCCTACTCCAAACATATATTAGATAAACATCCTGAATTCCGTGACGAGCACCGTTCGGATTGTAGCCAAATTATTCCAAAAGTCAAATATTCAAGAAATGCGGTTTGGCTGAACCTGCAAAATTTGACAGCAATCTTCCTTGACCACATTTCGAAGTATAGTTTTTATAAGTATAAAAGAGATAGCAATGGCATATTGATGTAATGCAAAGCCATAGTTTGGCTATCAAAACAGTTGCCAAAATCAAAGGCTTATGCAGCCGGAGCTAACTTTATCGACACAGCTGGCCGTGTTTATCAGTATTGTTTGTGTCTCACATAATTTACTAAAAATCAATACGATACTTTCGGCTTAGAGTGCTACTGTTATAGCATCAAATCGTCACTTTCTAGGGGCTCATCCTTGATGCAGAGCATCTTAGGATTGTTCATAGCATACTCGTTGAGAAATATGTTGTTATCATTGTGCGTCAAATGCAATGTAGGCATTGCGTCCGGGAGCAGACGACCCGGCTCTATGAAACAATAACTCTCAAAGTGTTTAGAGCAGATGTGTTTCGTATTGTCCCACTTGGCAATGGGTTCGATTTTAAGATTATAGCACCACTTGACTCGCTGATTGCGGTTATCGGGGAAGTCTTGCATGGGCAGCTGCACATCCTCAACGCCACAAATGAGGCAACTGAATGCCTTCGCAGGTAGATGGACTGCACAAATGTGTTTACCAGAGTAGCGTTGTACCTCCGGCAAATCTAGGGCTTGGCACCATTGATGAAGCAGCAAAGGATCTGTGACAAAATAAGAATCTGATTAAAAAAATTATACAGAATGCTTTCTCTACGGCTTACCACTTGGAAACTTATGCAGCTTGACTAATCCATTGTGTTCGCAGTCAGTGATGCAACAGCGTGGAGTACATTCCGGCAACTCAGGCAGCTCCGGCTCTTTAATATTTGGACCAAGATTCCTTGTTGGCACGGCATTGGTGAAAAGGCGACGAACGCCAATCAGTTGCGGATCAAAATGACGGCTACAGATGAGCTTAGTGTTGCGCTGCGATGGAATAAAGCGCATGCCTGTCGCCTGCTCCCATTTACGTATGGCGCCAATGTTGTTGGGCAGTCGGAAGAGTTTGATGCCATCGCCTCGTGGCCTGCGACAGTGGGGCAAACAGCATTGTTTTATTTTCCATGGCTGCAACTGGCCAGGAGGGCAGGGATCGCAGCGTGAAGGACGCTCTCGTTTGAGCTGTGGTTCCGCAGGCAGCTGCTCCGACCCATTGTCTTCGTAATCATCGTTGTAATCCTCCAACATAGTATCGTCCACATCATAATCATAGCCGTCTGCCTCACCTTCGCTACCCACCTCCATCTGCTGCTGGCTTTGCTCGTTCGTGTAGAGTTGCTCCGGCACATTTTCGCCCAGGTCCAAGGTAGGCACTGCCCAGGGACGGAGCTTTCTTAGTCGTATGCATCGCGGCTCAAAGTGCGCGCTGCATATCATGGTCTTCCATGGTCGCCGTTCGTCGTATCGGATACGCAAATTGTGCATCCAGTGTTGCTGAAGCTGGCGGGAACGTGGAAATTTATAGATGTGCACGCCATGCTGTGAGCGCTGGCGCTGACAATGGATTAGGGAGCACTTGTCATAGCCCGACTTGACCGGATTATAGTAGCTGTTGTCGCTGCACTTCTCCTGCTTAATGCTGCGCTCATTCCAATTGTTATTGCAGTTCAAATAATTGTCCTCATGCTCCACCTCTTCCTGACCTTCATGCAATTGGAGTTGTGGCTCTAGCATACTTAAGTCCTGTTCCTGTTCCGCCTCCTGCTCCTGTGCCTGCACCGAATCATCCTCCTCGAATGGCTGCGCTTGCTCATGCTTTACAGTGAAGTTTTGTTCGCTATGCATATCCTTATCCGAGCGCAAGCCAATGACCAAAAAGTCATTGTCAAAGAGCTGCTTAGGTGCGCGGGGCCCCAGCTTCAGGGTGGGCACACTGCCTTGCATCAGTCGCATGTTGCCCAGGCAGATGGGTTCAAAGTGTGCGCTGCAGATGCGATAGCGCCAACGGTACTCTGGATCGAAGGGCACCTGCGTGTTGTGCTGCCACTTGGCGCACATGTCCGCCGAGTGTGGGAACTTGTGAAGTGTTAAATTTTCACTGGTCAGATGATTCGAGCAGCCGTCGATCTGACAGAACTTGCTGGATTTGCGAGGCGGAGCGGGACAGGGCAGGCGCAATTTTATGTCAAGCGTGGAGTCCCCAACAGGCAGTAGAGACTGCTCTTCCACTGCATTCGCTTCCGTCGGTTCCTGCTGAACATTGAATTCGTTATCATAGATACGCGCAGGACGGCGGGACCCCAAACGCAACGTGGGCATGGCTCCACGTCTAATGCGCGATCCATTGAAGCACTCAGGGACAAAATGATAGCTGCAAATGCGAAAGCGCCACGCAAAGTTGATGTCTACATTCACCTGGGTATTGTGCATCCACTTCTCCATAGCATCTATCGATGTGGGAAACTTGTGCAACTTCAGATTGCCGTCCACATCCAGCACCGTCACACTGCAACCTCGCACGCTGCAATGCCTCGCGCTGTAGCGAGAGCTATTGCCGTTTACTGCTCCGCTACCTAGTGGATGTGACGGACCTGAAGGATTATGCGACGGCTGTTCGGCATAACTTATGGAGGGCTCTGTGTCCATCTGCTCATAGGTGGTGCACTTCTCTACGTGCCCCACCTCGAGTAGCACCTCCAGCTCCTGCATCTCTTGCGGCTGCTCTTCATAATAGTCATCTTCGTACACAGATAGAGGCTCCTGCTTGAGCTGTGATTCCAGTTTGATTTGCGACTCTTCCTGTTCCTGCTCGTCCTCCTGCCCCTGGTCGTCCTCCTGCTCCAGTATTTCGTGCTTATGCATCGCATATTTTATATTCCGCATTTCCCTTTGCTTCTGCTTATCATTCAGCTCAACACTGGCTTCCAATGCCTGCAGTGCGGATAGTTGCTCATTCATGCGTTGCCACTGCTCCTCCGTAGGATTCTGATGCACTGGTGGCTCTGGCAACTCCAACGTAGGCACACTCCAGGACTTTAGTCGTCGCGCCTTCTCCACTAGGCAATTGGACTCGAAGTGCCTGCCGCACACCCGAAACTTGTAACGCTCATTATCATTGTAAGGTATCCGCATGTTGTCCAGCCACAGCTCGAGCACATCACGGCGCGTGGGCGACAAGTGCAGGCAATGCTCATCTCTAGGCCTTAGAGTCCTGCAGCCACGCACAGCGCAGCTGGCGATGCGAATGCGCACACTGTTGCGAGCAGCTTCGTAGCTGGATGTGAGCAGTTCCTCCTCCGCCGATTCAGGGAACTCCTCGTACAGCATAATCAAGTGCAGCGGGCAGAGTTTGAGCGGCTGCTGCTGATCGAGTTCCTCTAATCCCAGATACGACAGCCATGTTTCACGCAGTGCCAGCCCTTGTGGCAAATCGTAGGTAATTTTCTGAAAGCCCTTTTGCAGTTCCACGCAATCTGGGTAGCAACAGTCGCAGTGGATACGAAAACGCCGGGACCGAGCCGACATTGGCAGCTCTTTGATGCTTTCGTGTATGTTATCTGTCTCAGCGTGTCCCAAGTGGAGTGTAGGCATGGCACCTACACGTAGACGGTCACTGTCTATGCAGCTGGGCTCGAAGTGCACGCTGCATATGCGACGGCCTTTCACTGGAACCTTGTTAGGATCGAGGCGGAAATTCTGCAGCCATTTCTCCACTAGAAACTTCGACTTTGGCAGCCCGAATAACTGCACGTTATCCGCATCCTTCGAGCGTCCACAGCTGGGCACAACGCATACGTGGGCTTCCTCCTCCCAGCTGGCCGGATTGGGCAGCACATCTAGCAGGTCATCGTGGCCCAAATGAAGTGTGGGTCGTGCAGCTTGGCGTAACAGATTGTCCGCATTGAAGCAGTGCGCCTCGAAGTGCCGTTCACAGACATGCGGCTCCTGGCCCACCAAAGACGCCGCATCAATGCGCAAGTTATGACACCAATCCTCCATCTGATGTGTCCGCTTTGGTATTTTAAATAGGCGAGGACGCTTTGCACCCTCCTCCATAACGCAGCCATTGACTAAGCAGCGCATCTCGTAGATGGGTCGGCTCAGTTCGAGAGTGGGCACAGCATCCTCCTTCAGTTGCCCAGATTCAGGGTCGAAGCAGTCGTCCGCGAAATGAGACTGGCACACCTGCAAAACATAAGATCCGTCAGATTTTTGCCTACACAAACTCAAGCTGTCTGAAAGACTAATATAGGCATATTGACTCGACAAGACAGGAATATATGCGTATATAGGCTGAGATCTGCTCCTACCTGAAATCCATCGCTGCTGGCCTGCATGGAACGATGCTTGCAATTGGCAGCCCATCGGCGCAGGGTGGGCCGATCCGTAGGGTAAGCAAAGAGGCGCAGCTGGTCGCTGCGCTGCTGAAAGCAGGTGAGAACGGAGCAGAAGTTCGCATAGATGTACTGCAGCGCCTGCCTATCCTCCTTGTTGTCAGCAATGTTGCCATTGTGCCGAGCATTGGGTATGATATGACCATCGTGACCCAGCTTCAGCGTCGGCACCGCCCAGCTGCGCAACTGCCTCTTGTAAATGGCGTCTGGCTCGAAGTGTTCCTGGCACACAAACAGATGCTGTGTATCCACGAGACGCGGCTGCTGCTGCGTGTTCACCAGCCACTTGCGCAGCGCAGTCTCGATAGTGGGAAAGCGAAACAGATGGGTGAGTGCGTTCTCCTGCTGGCCACAGCTGGCAATGCAACAGGTGCGCAGCTTACCCCGAGGACTTGGACTTCCGCTCGCGCTGGCCGTCGGACTGACGGAGAGGTAAAGCGGTAGCTCCGTCTTGATTCGTAGCGGCATTTCAAGAGGCACACCTTGCTGGGTTAGTGCGCCATCAGCGTTGTCTTCCAGCTTGAGATTCTTATAAATATCCGGGTCGTTGTGGTTGAGGTGCAGTGTAGGCACCGCTCCTAGCCTAGGACGCACTGCGCCCAGGGTATGGGGCTCGAAGTGCCGTAAGCAGATGCGATAGGAGCGCTCGCGATCCGGATCGTAGTCAATTTTCGTATTGTGCAGCCACTTGGCGCGGGTACGTTGGCATGTTGGAAGCCTGGTGAGATGCACTTTGTCTGTGAATTTGGTTTGGCAGCCGGGCACTGAACAGCGCAGCTCCATGGCAATGGTGGATGTGGCGATGAGCTCGTACGTTTCCCTTAGCTCGCACAGCACTATCTCAGGTAACTGCTCCGGCAACGGCACCTGCTCGAACAGCTGCATGTAGTGCATGATGCACAGCTGCTCGTGGCTCGACGTTTGTGGAGAACGAGGCGGTAATTGCAGCCACTGCAGCCACGCCTCTCGCACTTGGGGATGCTCGGGCAGGGGGTAGCCACGAGAGAGGCGAGCACATGGACAGCTGGGCACCAGGCAGCCAATGCCATTGATTGAGTTGTGGCTACGATAAATGTTACTATCCGTATGGCCTAGGCGCAAGGTGGGCAACACTGCCTGATCCTCGAAATGATCCTCGCACACATACGTCTGGTTGTGGTTCAAATTGGTAGGCAGCTTTAAATTGTGCAGCCACTTGCGCAGCAACAAACGATCTCTTGGCATGCGTCGCAGGTTAGCGGCATGCAGCTGCCATTCCTTTCCACAACTGGACACGCAGCACACGCGCTTAGTCGTCATCGCTGCTAGATTTGCTGTCGTCGTCGTCGTCATCGTCGTTGTCGTTGGGAACGCTTCCGTCAGTGTCGTCGTCGTT
The DNA here is from genome assembly GCF_054131065.1 of Drosophila arizonae. NCBI lineage: Eukaryota > Metazoa > Arthropoda > Insecta > Diptera > Drosophilidae > Drosophila > Drosophila arizonae. Next base: position 29,066,278 of record NC_142923.1, on the reverse strand, counting down.
GTCGTTGGCGACTTTTCCGGCATTGTCGTCGTCGTCGTTGTCACCGCTGGCGTCATTGGCATCGTTGTCGTCGCTAGCATCGTTGTCGTCGCTGGCGTCGTTGTCGTCGCTGGCGTCGCCGGTGTCGTTGGCGACGCTGTCGTCGTTGGCGTCGTTGGCGTCGCTGTCGTCGTTGGCGTCGCTGTCGTCGTTGGCGTCGTTGGCGTCGTTGTCGTCGTTGGCGTCGTTGGCGTCGTTGGCGTCGTTGGCGTCGTTGGCGTCGTGAACAAATCTTTCCTTTTGCGACAGTGTTTCAGGCTCCAAAGCCGAAAAACCGAATGCTGCTGTGATTGCGCATCATGGATGTCCGCAGCTTGGCCATTGCAACGATAGCTAAGGGGTGTATCATGGCCCAAATTCAAGGTGGGCACAGCGTTTTGCTTCAGCTTGCGCGTGCCTAACATCTCCGCCTCGAAGTGCTCAATGCAAACGCGCCCAACACAATCGTCTATATCTATTTGCAGGTTTGCACTCCATTTGAACAGTTGCTGCGGATCCTTGGGAAAGCCGAAGGTGCTTAGCTGATGGGTAGCAGTACGCTCCTTACGGCAGTGCTTAAGGCAGCATATGGGCGTCACATTATTCACAGTTCTCTTTTGACGTCTCGGAGGAAGAGCTATTTGAATAGGTAGAGTATCGGGGAGCAACAGCTCATCATCGTTGCCGGGTATATCCTCCTCTTCCATGTTGTCATCAACCTCGTCATCTTCGTTATTGTAGAGCTGTTCATCTTCGCTGTGCTGCTCTGCAAAAGTCTCTACAAGCTCCAAGGGATCAAAGTAGCCATGCTCTTGCTGCTCCTCTTCTTCTGATTGATGATTCGTCTGCTCCTCGTCATCATCATCCTGTTCTTCTGTCTGCTCGTCGTTTGCCATTGACTGATCCTCTTCATTTAGCTCGTTCTTCACCCTAACAAGCGAGTCCAAGCTGTTCGCCACCTCTCCACCTTCATGCTCCTCTTCCTCCTCCTGCTGCTGCAGGCCTGCCTTAATAGCCTCGTTGTCGAAGACTACGCCCTCATCGTGGCCCAGCTTCAGCGTCGGCACTGCCCCCGTCTTTAGCTTTAGCTTTCCACGCACCATGGGTTCAAAATGATCCGCACATATGCGACCGCGACATTGATCTGGTGCGAGGCGGAGATTCACACGCCACTTCTCAAGCAGCTCCTCATTGCGCGGATAGCGATAGGTGCGCAAATCATTGTCAATGCTCCGCCTTTTGCGACAATGGGCCAACGCACAGGTGGGAGTAAAGAAGCCCGGGATGTTCTTTGGATTCTCATAAATGTTCGTCTCCTGGTGGCCCAGCTGCAGTGTGGGCATGGCCCATCCTCTTAGCTGTTTGCCATCAATGCAGCGGCGATTGAAATGGGCGCTGCAAACACGTGTCGTCCTATCCACTTCGCCAGCTTTTAGTCGGAGATTATGACGCCACTTGTTCTGCTGTTGCTTGCCCGTGGGAAAGGGAAACAAACGAGCTCCGCTTTCTACCCATTTGTTGCGTGGACAGCTGCGAACACAGCACGTGAGCTGGGGCGTGGATCGCTTGAACTTCACCTGGAGAAATATATATATTTGGTAATAAATTGAATACACAAAGTGCGCTGAGCTACTCACCTGTCTAGTAAAGTGCTCCCCCTGTTTAATACCCACGCGCTGGTGCCGTCCAAACATATTGCTCTGCAGCTCATCGGGATTCACACGGTACAGGTCTTCCGTCTCGTCGTGTCCCAACTCCAGTGTAGGTATGGAGCCTAGATTGAGACGCGTCTTGCCGATGCATATGTCTTCAAAATGAGCATTACAAATCTTATAGCGCTCGCGCTCCTTGAAATTGAGATGGTCGAGTCGGAGATTGTGGCGCCAGCGCTCGAAGAGGACCGGATCCTTGGGAAAGCTATTCATCTGCACCTCATCGAATTTGCGAGTCTTGCCACAGGTGGGAACGCAGCACTTAAACACTGGGTCTACGTAACGAGCTTCCGGCTTCGGATTGGATATCAGCTCAATCTGGACATCGTCGTGTCCAAGCATCAGCGTGGGAATGGCCCACTTGTAGAGATGCTTGGAACCAATACAATCGGGCTCGAAGTGCCTGTTGCAGATGCGCATGCCAATGCAATCAATTGGATTCATCTTCAGATTGTTGCACCACTTCCACAGCAGATCCTCGTCGTCGTTGGGGAACCGGAAGAGCCGCACATCCGGCTGATCCTTGGAGGCGTTACAGCCCTCGATAGCGCAGTGCTCCTCGACAAACGACTGCGCCTCATTCGGATAGATGTCGTCGTCCTGATGGCCCAGCTCGAGAGTCGGAATGGCGCCAGTACTCAAGCGCTTGCCATTGAACGAGTGCGTCTCAAAGTGCCGCGAGCAGATGCGGTACTGTTGTCGCATGGCACCGCGCGGTCGCATGCGTATGTTGTGCATCCACTTGCGCAGCTGGGTGGGGTTGTGGGGCAGCCGGAAGAGCTGGACACCCTGACCACGCTGCCGACGACAGCTCTCCACAATGCAGACGCGTTGCATGCACAGCTTGTTTGCTTTGATCTTGGCTGGGTTCTGGTAAATCTTGTAGCCTGGTGGAGTATTGAGATCGAGCGTAGGCACCGCTAGCGGCACTGGGCACTTCTTGCTAAGGACATGAGGCTCAAAGTGCGCGGAGCACAGACGTCTCTGAGCACTTCCAACCATCGGAACTTGCAGATTGTGCGCCCACTTTGCCAACGTGGCGCGATTGAGTTTGGGAAACCGATATAGCTGGACGTTGTGCAAAGCGCGCACCTTGCGGCAGTGGGGCAGACAGCAGCGTGGCACCCAGGTGGGCTTGGTAATGCTTCCACCACTTCCTTCTCTTTGCACGCTAAGATGGGAGGTGCGGCGCTTGTACAGCATCTGCTGCTCGGGGTTCTCAAAGAGATTCTCTACATTAGTGGCAAGATTGAGCGTGGGTATGGCCCACGGACGCATTCGCTTGCCTATGCAGTGAGCTTCGAAGTGTAGATTGCAGATCCGCATGGAAGGCAGCTGAGCGATGTCTATCTGCAGATTATGCGCCCATTTGGTCAGCACTTGGGACTCCTCCGGCGGTCGATAGAGCTTGATGTCATCCACGCTGGGATTGCGCTTACAGGTCTCCACACAGCATTCACCCTGTTCTTCGCCATTGTTTGGAGCACTTGGTCGAGCATAGAACTCGGCCACCTGCTCTGGAGTGGGAAGAGGATAGGGAATGTTATCGTGGCCGAGCATAAGAGTGGGCACTGCCCACTTCTCTAGCCGCTTATTACGTAAGCACCGTTCCTCGAAATGAACCTCGCAAATAGCATCGTTGAAGAGTTTGATCCCATCCGGAACAGTGCGCTGCAAATTGGCACACCATTTGGTTAGCAGCGCCACATTGCTGGGAAAACGATGCAGATTGGCGTGGTCCCGATCCCGATTGCGTTTGCACACTGCCACGCAACAGGTCTCGCGTATGTTCAGCTTCTTGATTACATCCGGATTGCGATGAATGTCCTCTTCGTCGTGGCCCAAATGCAGCGTTGGCACCGCGAACGGACGCATGCAGCCGCCAATGCAATAGGGCTCAAAATGCAGGCTGCATATGCGCATGCCCTTGTGCATCTTGTCCTCGGGTATACGCAGATTGTGACACCATTTGCGCATCTGCTCCGGGCGCCTAGGTATCGTATGGAATGTGATGTTCTCATTGTTGTGTCGCTTGCTTTCGCAGCTGGGCACACAGCAGACGTCCATGCTGTCGCTCACATTCAGCCCAGAGGATGAGTTGCCAGAGCCCATGCCCATGGCCATGTAGGAGGCACTTAGCTCCGGATCTACATAGTGGGATGTAGAGCTGGCCGACGAGGAAGTGGACGCAGCAGAGTGCCTCTGATATTTGTGATGAACCTGCTGCTGCGGCAGCTGCTGTTGATGCTGCTGCATGTGGTGTTGTTGCAGCTGTTGTTGCTGATGATGATTATGATGGGTGGGCGTCGAGGCCGTGGGAGGAGGCCACAGTTCATTTTCGTAGATGTTGAAGGTGTCATTGTGGCCCAGGTGTAGAGTTGGCACAGCGCCTGTAAATGTAAATGCAAATGTAAATGTAAATGTATTAATTTAAATGCAAATTTAAATATAAAGGCTACGAGTATAAAGAATATTCAACAAGTCATTGAATATCAATTTTCAGATAGTAAACATATTCATATAACATATATTATTAAAGCGATTCTGGATGATAAACGGACCATGTCATTGCATTCAATATTTGTACCATTCGTTTTCTAGAATTAGTACTCAATTTGCTCATGTTGTAAAACGCTCATGTTGTAAAACGAATTAATTCACTCAAAGGTAAACTGAGATTTTTAGTATATAAATAATTTATTAATTAATTGCTTACCTGGCGACAATTTCCGTAACCCGAGGGCTTCCTTAATAAAGTGAGCACTGCAAATTTTGTGATTTTTTCCACGATACACTGCCGGGTCGAGTCTCAAGTTATAGCACCAGCGACGCAGCAATACCTCATCTCTGGGGAACCGGTAAAGCGACATATTGAAGTCCGAGGAGCGACTGCGGCGACAAAAGTTCAGGCAGCAACGTTTCTCCTCAACATACAGATTCTTCGGATTGTCATGAATCTTGCCATACTGAGCTCCCAAATGGAGCGTAGGTACAGCCCAGGGTTTCAGTCGGAATTTGCCAATGCAACGCTCCTCGAAGTGCCGACTGCAGAAGTGACGCGGCTCTTTGGCCTGGACGGGCAGACGTGCGTTCTGGCACCATTTGATCAGACTCTTGATGTCTTTCGGAAAATTGTAAAACTTGAGATTACTTTCGCCACGCTGGCTCGTGCAATTGGGCATGCTGCACCGAGCCACCTCTCCGGTGGTAAATGTGTTGGTCAACTCTCGATTCTGATACAAATTTGCGACATCGTCGTGGCCCAGGTTGAACGTGGGCACTGCCCAATAGCACAGCGAATAGCGATTTATACAACGCTTCGGGAAATGCATGCTACAAATGCGAAAACTGGCATAGCTCGACGCAGGTATGTGAAACATTTTGAGATTGTGCAGCCATTGATGCAGATACTTCTCGTCCTTGGGAAACGTGAAGAACTGCAGAGTTGGGCTGGTGCTTTTGCGCACTCCACACAATGGCACGCAGCACAGCGCATCTTCCGATTCATCCAGCGTGGAGGAATGTGCCTGCGGTCCACCGATTGCAACGCCGCTCGCATGCAGCGAGTTGTCGCTCCCATATGCATTGTTGTAGCCGCTGTTGTCGTGCATGCTATATCCGGACTCGCTGGTCGAGTTGCTGTAGCTTCGCTCCAGCTTAACACTCGGCTCGTTCTTCAAGGAAGAGTTAAAGAGGGAGGCGCCACCATCAGCATTCGCTTGACGCTGATGTAGCAAGGAACTAAGCGCCGCCGTGGCAGGCAACGCATTTGCTTTATGCTGAGACGCAGTCACTGCAGAGCAAGAACATTACTATAAGCGCAAAGCAGTCGGAGAAACCAAGACTTACTCTCTATCGTACCCATGTGGCAATCCTGCAGTTTGTAGTTGCTCTGCTCCGACAGCTGCTGTTGCTGATGTGCTGCTGCATAGTACTTGCCGCAAAAGTATGGGGCCGCTAGGCGATGCTCGTGCAACTCGAGCGCGGTTTGATACCATAAGCGGCAAATCGGGCAATCGAAGCGCTGCTGAAACTTGTGCTGCGGCAAATGGGCGTAAAGCTGTTCGCGCGTAGGAAATGTCATTGAGCACATCTGCAAATGATAAATTATAACTAGTGTAGGCTTCCTCGTATAGAAATGATGGGTTTCTCCCTTCTTACATTGCAAACAAAGCTGTCGTAGTCGTGTTCCATGTACTCATGCGACTCGCAATCGGCAATATTGTCAAAGTACTTGCCACAGTATTTGTGACAGAAGAACTTGTCAGCGCGGTGCAGTTGCTTGTGCTTCTGTATATCCTCGGCGCCCATGAAGGACATGGGACAGATATTGCACTTGTAGTCGTACTCTTGGATCGTGCAACTGCTCTCGGCCACATGCCGCAAATAGATTTGTTTCTTAAAGAACACCTCCTTGCAGCGTTGGCAGATGGGCAGGCTCTCCGAGGAACGTTCCGTTTGCAGCTTTCGGCGAGGAAAGCTGAGCGGATTCTACAATACAAAAGAAAATTATATAATAATATATATTTTTATTCTTTTACAGCTCACCTTTTGGTTGCCATAGGCATCATCTTTTACAGTTAGCTCCATCTTTGGACTCAGCATTTCGTCGCCGAATTCGGGAAATTTACTAAAATCGGCAAAGGGCGTATTATCATCAATATAGTTGGACTTGAACGCATGTTCGTCAATGGGCTCCGCTGCCAAAAACCAAATTGATATAAACAATTTTTTTTTTTTATTTATTGAATACATTTATTATCTCAGTTCTTTATCAAACTAATTTCACTCTGCTGACTTTGTTGGGCTTTAATGAAATTTATTTTAATTTTAGAAATCTATTTTTACAAGTTTATCGGCACAAATCTTATGTTCAAAATTGCAAATGGAAAAATTATAATAATTTCTAATTTCTCCATATATATCTATATGTAATTATATTTAATATTATTACTATATTCAATTTTTTTTTTTTTTTTTTATCTTGGAAAAAATAAGAATATGGTGGGAGGGGAGTATGATCAATTAGGATTGAAAAATTCAATATGAACTCACAGAGAAATGTCTTGGAGAATTTTTTCATATTGTATAATTCATATATAGCATATATTGCTAAAAATAGTCAAACATATGCTAAATGAATTGCACAACAACAAAAATTTGCATCACTGAATTTAATAAAAGTTAATACAAAATTGATTTATAATAAAAATGGAGTTAATAAGATTTCTTCATTTAACCACGGAAAATTTACATATGTATGTATGCACGTATGTTTGCCTTCGTGAATATGCATGTGTATGTAATGAATATTTACACTTTGTATGTAAAAGTATATTCTAGAAAAGTTTCAGTTTCTATGGTTTTACGTGTGCATTCATTTTGTTAGTTTGTTTCAATTGCTCTCTCTTCTTTGATAAGCATGAATGTAGAGATAACAGAAGAGGGAATTTTTCTTTTTTCTTTCCTACACACAAATCTATACACATATGAGAAAATATTTCTTAGTTTTCCAGAAATGTTTTTAACAAAATTGTACAAAAAATGGATTAACATTTTTATTTATTCTTGAGACCCCGCCCTATTAGGCAGTTATGTGTTCATAGGTTATAAAATATTTGAGAACCTAAGAGTTACATAAGATTCGAGACTTAAAAGTGTGAATTAACAAATATACATACATTAAAGCACACATAACCAATATAAAGTCTATTAATGTCGGATTGGAGACAGGGTACATAATCATTAGGATTATACCCGGTAATTTGACGTATCTATTCAGCTGAGCTTATGTGACGATGGTATATGTATATATTGTAGGTGCCTAAAATATATATCGACTAGATATGTAGATACATACACAGAGCAAAAAACGACTAAAGCACTCCGAAACAAAGGTACAGATACGGAGGCGGACAAAACAAAACCGAAAATTGAAAACCTAGCGAACCTACCGAAAAACAACCGACCGAAACAACCGCTAAAAGTCTCAGCGTAACTCAACTCTGTAACCAAACGCTTTATTGATTCGGCGACGCCAAAAGCGGAGCTGAAATTACTGCTACTTACGCTATACGACAAAATATATGGGCGCCCAAGTAACAGTAACTGGGAGCGCACTCTCTCTCCCTCTCTCTCATTCGCACTCAATCACTTACACTCTCAGTCTTGTTGTTGTTACGCTCTGACTATATGAGTGCGTCCGTAGCAATTAGATATGGTGGTATGCATATTTACGAGCACGAAACACGATTCCAATAATTTGCGCGGCACGAATGACTCTTATATTGAATTCATCTTTTCGTAGCCGAATTGATTGATGAGATTGTCACAATAATCAAAATTGCAATAAGAAAATCAATTTTTCTTTTGAAACCTATACTTTACTTCTTAATTAGTAGTTGATAATATTATTGATAATAAAAATCGATTCAATAATCAATGTTTCTAAAGATAAAAATTAAAGCTACAATATCTAATTATATTCAATTAAAATTGACTCTAAATATTTCGTGTCATGACATAAATATCAAATATGATCTCATCTCTATGCCCCAATCTAGAACCAATGGCTTATTACAGCTAGTATATTTGCATGGCTGTGTGCGTATGTGGATATCGATATCCCTAAAGCTCGATACTTACATTTTATTATCATTTCGCCGCTAGCATCAAGCGTGTGGCGATTGGAGGCGGGTGCTGGCGGCGGTGCCATTGGATTTTGAAAATGTTGTTGTAGGTGCTGCTGTTGCTGTTGATGCTGCGGCTGCTGCTGCTGGTGCGTTTGATGTTGTTGATGGCGTTGTCTTTCGTCGGGCAGCTCCAATGGCTCGCTCTTAATATATGGATAGGAGCTGTGCATTATGCTGTGCGGCATATACGAGCGTTGACTGGTGTGCTGTTGTTGATGTTGCTGCTGTTGTTGATGTTGCTGCTGTTGTTGTTGTTCTTGCTGGTATTGCAGCAGCTGGTTGTGCGCATAGGCCACAGTATTAGCTTCAAGGTTATATCCCACCCCCGCAGCAGCAGTAGCAGTAGCAGCCCCGTAATAGTGCGTCCCACCCGCTCCGTATGCATTCATAATGTTATTGTTGTTGTTGTTGCCGCTCTTGCAGGGTGTCGCATACGGGTGCGGCTGTTGGGGCGGGTAGGAAGCAACATGTGAGTACCAACTGTGCTGCTGTATTTGTTTATGTTGTAAATGCTGATGCTGCTGGTGTTGTTGCTGTTGTTGCTGTAGCTGATGTTGCTGCTGCTGCTGATAGTAGTGGAGATGTTGTTGTTGATGCTGATGCGAATGCGAATGCGGTTGATTATTGTGTTGTGACATTACGTTAGAGATAATGTCGTGTCGTTGATTTTGGGCAAATTTTCGTTTTACCAATGCAATTGGCTATTAGTAAAAAATAATACCCGAAGTATACTACTACTGTTTTATCTCTCTCGCTCGCGCGCGCTGTCTTTTTCATTTGGCGTCGTCTTTTATATACCAGTTTTTCAGTGTTCTGCCCCCTTCGCAGAGATGTTTGCATGTATGTGTTTGTGTATGTATCGAAATGTCAATTATATTTATTCACAATTAAGTCGATCTCAAGCCAATTGGACATATTTTTCACTATTTAGGGATTGATCGCCAATTGGAAATTACATTGAGCGCAAGCACAGAATTTTTAACATTTTTTCGTTCGTTTCGTAGATTTAGCGCGACGCGACACAACAAACTCCTGCGTGCATGCATGTGCGTATATTTGCAAGTGTGTGTGTCGTGTGGTTACCGTAGTGATGTGATAATCGCTAGGTGGCGCAGTAATCTTCGATGTTTTCTATCGTGCTATCGAAATGAATAAAAATCGCTACAAAGTTATAGGTTTATTCACCGTTTATTTGAATTATTAACTTTATAATTATGGATCTCATTAACAAAATAATATTGTTATCGATCAGTAGGTAGGTATCGTCGCAGATCCCGTACAAAATATATAATTTCAGTATTATATAGATATTTTATACGATTAGAATTTTTCACGAGTAGAAACAATAAAAATGATTTTTTTTTTCTCTATTTTTATTTTTTTGGGGTAAAACTACAAAGTTGGCTTTCATTATGTTATTTTGGGACCTATAACGCCCACTCGTTGCTTCAACTGCTCTTTGAGCACTTTAGAGTCTGTGACCAGTTGCTCTTCCGCCAGTTCATCGAGGGTTCCACGCAGCTTTTGCTTTACTTGAATAATGCGCCCTGAGTTTTTAGCAGATATAGGTAAAATATGCTTAAATCTAATCACTCTATTTGGACGCAGTTCACCGGGACAGGCGGATAGGCTGCTGTTCAAGTCTGTAAGACATGGCTTTAGATTTAATAGCAACTCCTGAGCACCTTCCTTGTCCATTTTGTTGATCAGCAACACGCAGGGTTTCTCTAACAATTCAGGATCGTATAGCTCCAGCTCCTTGTTTAGTGCATAAATATTGCTCAGGCAGTCGCGATGTGCGTGGCGCGGACTCAGCTGAAAGCCGAAAATATCCACCATGAAGAGCAGCAGGCGAGTGCGCTCGATGTGCTTCAGGAACTTGTGACCCATGCCAAAGTTGGCATGTGCCCCTTCTATCAGACCAGGAAGATCGGCAATAGTTATGGAACGTAGGTCAGCGTACTCCACGGTTCCGACCTGTGGCCGAATCGTGGTGACTGCAAAGAGAAGCAAATGATTTAGTAATTGAAACTGAGGAACATCAATGCATACATGGATACGCTGCTATCTTGGATTTCGCATTAGATATAGCCTTCAGCAGTGTGCTCTTGCCTGCATTGGGAAACCCAACCAAACCCACGTCTGCAATCAACTTGAGATCTAGCTGCACCGTGCGACTTTCTCCTGGCCGACCGATGAAATTGTTTCCTACGCAGCCGCCTGTGCCTCCGCCCGCCACAATGCAGCTGGAATCGGGTTCGTTGAGGTCCGCAAGCAATTTCTGCTGTTGCTCATCGTACACCTGAACTCCCAGTGGCACCTCTATTCTTTGGTCCATGCCGCGTTTTCCATATATGCTCACTTTGCTGCTGTCCTCGCCATTAGACGCCTGAACGCGCTTTTCTCTTATATTTTGTGCCACTTTCCGCAATGTTAGTCCCTCCTTAGCCACGAAGTAGACGCAGCCGCCCTGCCCACCAACTCCTCCATATTTGGGTAAGCCATTTCCACCATGTCCGCCGCGTACCGTCAGACGCAAAGTGTCCAAGAAGTTGCAACGAAAATGTGCACGCGCAGGCTGTACAAGAAATTATTAATTTCATTTTAATTTAATATTTTATTACAAACCGTTTTTGTGGATTTCAGCAGGAACTTAAACAGTTGCACCATCGCGAACAGCTGATCAGTAACTGTGGACTAGTATGCTGGTAACAGTAGCAGTATGCTGGTATAAGTTACAATAATTGCAATAGTTTGTTCACACAGACAATCAAATTACATTTTCATTTAATTATGTATTGTGTATTAAATAAAAATAGCATTTAACTTGTTGAGCAGCAACTGGAAGCGATACATTTTCCTGAACGTCATCGATAAAAACAGCTGATTGAGCACATGTTTGCTTGTTGTTGTTTTCGTTGAACAACAGTAACGCAATTGGCACATCTCTAATTGGTACTAAAGTATTTCTTATATTTCATTTTTAGAACACTCACGCGTGTGTGAAATGGAACCGGGGATTTGCTACATTAAGCCGGAGTAAGTGATACCTGTGTGCATTTTGAAGTCTAAAAAATAAAAGTTAGATTTTTTTATTAAATTAGGTATTTGTTAGCCGAAGCTAATGGTGCCCACAACTGGGAAGTTAATGCATCCACTGATGGAGAAACAAACAAAAGAAAACACCTAGATAACGAGGAAACGACAAACGAGCCACAGAGCAAGCGTGGAAGTGGCAAAAAAGAGCGCAAACGTGGCCAGAATAAAGTAAACATTTATTTCACATTTAGTTATTGTTGTATAAAAGAGTTTTCCATTAGAATCGACCCGTGTTCAAAGATGAGCGCTACTCGCATTTGTGCCACTCGCTGATAGATGGCGCTGGTGGTGAGCCCTGCACTGTGCCGAATTGCCGTTATGTGCATGATCTGGACGCATTTATAGCAGCCAAAGGTGAGGATTTGGGTGAGCAGTGCTACGTGTATGACACCAAGGGATATTGTGCACGTGGCATAACATGCCGTTTTGCCAAAGCCCACACAGATGAAAACGGACGAAATATGAAGAGGCCAAATTACGATGAAAAAGCTGCGCAGACTACGTACAATGGCATCAATTCAGGTAAAGTGTAATTGAAGTGAAGATGTAAATGGTGGTATATTGTTTAATCAGAACTGCAGGTACGTCTACGCAAGCACGACTACGACTTTAGTCGCAGCAAAGAGTTGATCAAGAAGGCGGAGAAGCGCAGAGATGAAAGGAAGAAAGATCAGCAGCAGCAAGAGGAGGAGGTGCAGGACAAAGATAAAGAGGAACAGAAGAGCGGGAAAGAATGCCAGCAGCAGGATGCAGCACCTATAGAAAACGAGGAATCAACAGAGAACCAGTCATTGGCGAACAAGCCCATTGGCAGTGCTATAGATGAAACAACACATGGACGCGATGCGCAACGAAAGCCTGTCATCGATTTTCGAGAGAAGCTGTTGCTCTCCCCGCTGACCACAGTGGGCAATTTGCCATTTCGTCGCATCTGCAAGGAGTTCGGGGCAGACATCACCTGTGGGGAGATGGCATGCGCTGTCCCGCTGCTCAAGGGTCTCGGGCAGGAATGGGCGCTGACCAAGCGTCATGAGAGCGAGAACGTGTTTGGCGTGCAGCTGTGTGGCAACAACCCGAATGTGATTAGCCAGGCGGCGCAAGTGTTGCACGAAACATCGCGGGTGGACTTCATTGATCTTAATATAGGCTGTCCCATTGACCTCATCTACCAACAGGGCGGAGGCAGTGCACTGATGCGCCGCACCAATATCCTGGAACTGACTGTGCGCAGCTGCTCGGCGCTGTCCGATCGGCTGCCTTTCACTGTGAAAATGCGCACAGGGGTCTATGCGGACAAGAGTGTGGCCCACGAGCTGCTGCCTCTGGTGGAGGAATGGGGCGCCTCGGCTGTTACCTTGCACGGACGTTCGAGGGAGCAGCGATACACGCGCCAAGCCAACTGGACGTACATTGAGGAGTGCGCCAAGCAAGCAAAGCATATACCCGTGATTGGGAATGGCGACATTCTGAGCTATGAGGACTACGTAGAGCGACGAGCTTTGGCTCCGCATGTTAGCTCTGTCATGATAGGACGCGGTGCGTTAATCAAGCCTTGGATCTTCCAGGAGATCAAAGAGCAAAAAGCATGCTCACCCAGCTCTACGCAGCGGTTCGAAATGATGCGGCGCTATTGCAACTACGGACTGGAACACTGGGGCTCTGATACTAAGGGCGTGGAGAGCACTCGACGCTTTCTGCTCGAATGGCAATCGTTCCTTTACCGCTACATACCAGAGGAGCTGCAGCTGTCGCCGCCACAGAAAATCAATGCCAGGCCACAAAAGTATCGCGGACGCGATGAAATGGAGACACTGATGAGCTCCGGCAACGCCTCTGACTGGGTGCGCCTCAGTGAAATGCTGCTCGGCCCGGTACCTCACGGATTTAGCTTTGTGCCCAAGCACAAGGCGAATGCTTTCTAAGAATAATTATTGCGAAGCCCAAGTGTGATTTTCTCCTGGCTTAGTCATAAGGAATTCCCCATCAGTTGTTAACTAATAATGTTTGCTACTCGTATTATAATATGTACATACATATGTGTTACGTTATGTAATAAAGCGTTTAGCTATACCATGTAAAATGACTCTATTTACAATTTTAGATGAATAGGATTGACTTTAATGTAATCATGAGATGTTCACTGATATAACTGGTTGCACGAAACTTATTCCTCATAGTATGGGGTTTGTTAATATAAGAAGAAGAATTTGTGGAACATCGATCGACTATTTGAACTGTGGTTTGTAACAATTGCTGAATATCACGAGTCTTCCGGTTATGAATATGAATTTGAGTCTATCGATAAAGTTACGAAAATTTATAACTTTAAGAGAGTTCTGGCTAGCCATACTCTGTAATATTCTCAACACAACGTACTTCCAACCCCAACATGTATACAAAACTCAAGAGATTGACTTTGGCTTAATTTAAGTTTACTTCTATACAAAGTTGTATACTAACATCCTGCTTTATACTTTTACATCAGCTTTGCTTTGAAGATTTTTCAATCTCATTTGGCATGTAGCATAGCCCATCCAATTCCCTGTATTTGCTTCGAACACAAGGTTTCAAAAACATTTATTCAGACACATAAAAAAAAACGAGAATCATTTCAAGTAGCTAAGCGCCTCCTCCACATCAGCTTTGGAGCCCAGGAAGATGGGGCTGCGCTCGTGAATTTTCTGTGGAACAATATCCAGTATGCTGATCTTGCCATTGCTGGCCAGACCGCCAGCCAGGATCATGAGATAAGCCATGGGATTGCACTCATAGAGCAGACGGAGCTTGCCATTGGGCGACGACTTGGTAGCCGGATAGATGAAGATGCCGCCGTATTTGATAGTGCGGTGCACATCGGCCACCATCGAGCCGACGTAGCGAGCGCCGTATGGCTTGCCTTTGGCGGGATCCTTCTTTGCAGCAATGTAGTTGTAAACGCCCTGATCCCAGTCGGAGGCATAGCCCTCATTGATCGAATAGATCTTGCCCTTGTTGGGCACACGCATATTGGGATCGGTCAGAATGAACTCGCCAATGGCCGGATCGTAGGTGAAGCCGTTCACACTGCTGCCCAGACCCAGGACAATGGCTGTCGCAGAGCCGTAGAGTGCATATCCGGCAGCAACGAGCTGGTTGCCCGGCTGCAGTGCATCCTGGACGGTGGGCACTCCCGTACTCCTCTTCCGATAAATGGCGAAAATGGAGCCGATCGAGACGAGACAGTCAATATTGGAGGAACCGTCCAGCGGATCGAAGCAAACTATATATTTTCCCTGTAAACGAATGCGATCAAGTTATTAGATCCCCTAGAGAAATGTATCTCACTTACCTGTCGTTCCGTTTCCACCTCGATCACATTCTCGTTCTCCTCGGAGACCATAAGGCACGTGGTGTAGGACGACTTGAGCATGTTGATGAACAGCTCATTCGACAGCACATCCAACTTCTTTACCTCCTCTCCCTGAACATTGACATCGCCAGCGATTCCGTGCAGCTTGGCTATGCCAGCCTTCCGCACTGCGGATGCAGTCGCCTTGATGGCTGTCTGTATGCAATTCAGCAGCTGGGACAGATCTCCAGTCGCTTCCTTGAACTTGCGCTGTTCCTGGAGCACGAAGCGTGTCAGCGTCATCGCATTCGAGTCGAAGGCGGGTCCCTGCTGCGTCATTTTGGCTGCCGGAAGTCGGAGAGATGAAGAGAATAGATGTTAGGCGAAATTCTCTTCCTAAGGATCGAGCAATAGCAATATGTATTTACAAGTGTTCAGTTGGCAGGTACTTATGTAGACTCTACTAATATATATAGTTTCCATAAGATCTATGTGTTCCAATTATCAATTTGTGACATTACATTGAGTCACTAATCTGGTTAGTGATTGAGTTTAGAAGTAGAAGGGACAAAAGCTATCGAAATGAACGGAATTCAAGGAAAAATATATTATACCTATAGAATTTATATATTTTATTATATATATTATACCTATAGAAAATCGAATAGACTGACAAATCTAGAGAACTAGCTACAGATTAATGTTTACTATTCTATTACATGGGCTAAATATATATATATTTCATTGTAATCTATTTGTGGGACTGGGATTGGAGTGACGTCGATATTTGCAAGAAATGCACATTTTCCTTTTTCCTTTTCTAAAGTTATTTCTAAGAATCAGAGTTTTTTTAAATTTTTTATTTTACTTATAAAAAATGATTCTATATGTAAATAACTATATATATTGTTTTATTATTTGTATAAGATTTATTGCTATTGCTCAAGCCTTGATTATAGATCGAGAAATATATATATGAAATAGGCATATATATATATATATAAGCACAAGCATGTATAATTAGTTTGCCAATCAAATTGTGGTAATAACATAGAGTAAATAAATGTGGAATTATCAGTTTTAAAATCTACTTAGAGTTAAAGGTTAGGTTTTTGGGGACATGCTCTAGAATAGAAAGCAAAATTCATAAAGTACAGGACTAACTTCGAATTATAATTTTCACAGCTAGTTAGTTAGTTGGGTTGAGCTGGGGTACTAGTTATGTAAGTTATAATAATTGAAAACTTGTGGTGCAATTAAGAGGGTAAACAGGCAATAGGCGGGCAGGCAGGAGGCTAAGGAGCGAAGGAGGAACTGGTACTTGTGCTGGTGCTGGTAGAGGGAAAGCAGTGCGAGTCTTTTCATTTTTCCACTTACAATCACCGTTGCTGGCCGCCATGGTTGCGTCGTATATAGTGTATGTATGTGTATATATATATGATGCGGTTCCTGTGGTTCTTTAAAAACAACAATAACAATGTCGTACACACAAATTTAATGCCAGACCAAAATAAAAGTGTGAAGGTCAAATGGAGCCCAGTACAAATACGAGAGATTGGGAAGCTGACGTGAAAACTTATCAAAAACTCGTCAGACTCGCCCGATGTGAATTTTGTTTTTATTGTTTCGGCTGGCACTGATAACCTGTTTGTACTATTTGGTCTGCATGCACGACTATATACCTAATAATGATATATGTATATATGTATGCATATAGCCCGATGTATGTAAACAGAAACCGGAACAAGCGAAAGATCTTTTTCTTTCATTTTTTTTTTTTTTTTTTTTTTTTTTGGCAATTTCTGAGAGCTGGGACACGTGCCCCTAATTTAAATTTGGCAATAGCGTAGGAAAAACACATGATTAGATTTAGCTATGGCATATGTAGCTATATATATATAACATATATGTTGCTACATACGCAAGCTTTTGGTATCGCCAATTGGCTATAACTTTGCTTTGACCCTCGCCGATGCCGGCAAACCAAAATTTGTAGTGCTTCCCCAAGTATATAATCATGTAAATACATACATACATATATATGGGTGTGTATATATATACTTATATGTATGTATTTACACAATTATGTATAATTTACGCATTATGTGGGATAGAACTTTCACTTACAGCGCAGGCAACAATAAACGTAGCGATCAAAACAGAAGACGAATGAAGGTGCGAGGAAACAGTCAAAGAACCGCACTCGATGGCTGTGCTGCAGAGACTGAGAGACGTCGACTTTCAGCTGGCGCTAGGAGCGAGAATAGGAATGGGCAGCGATTGCAGTGACATAAAGCATACAAGAAAATAAGCAGAAGAGTGTGTATGCGTGACTAGGAAATACCCCCTACTTGATAAGATATGTATATCGTTTTGTTATTTTATTTATCTACTTTTTAACATTACAACTAATATCAAATTACAAAACTAACTTAAAAATTGAGCACTCGCAACTGGAACCTGCGGCTTGACCATGAATGGAGTAATATAGCGGCGTTCTTCTATTAAGTCTATAAATACAGTGAGCATGTTGAGCAATTCAATTGCTTATTATGTTTTCCAGCTGATCACCCCATATGCACCATTGCCTGACTAGCGTAGGGTATTACAAGCAGACAACACGTCAATGTACGCTTAAATAGCGGCAGACTGTGAGAGAGTGGGAGCGAGAGAGCGAAGCAGATGGAGAGAATGGCCAAAAGTGAGCTGACGGAGACAAACACGGAGCGTGCCATGCCCCCAGCTTACAAATATGCATATGTATATTCATCTATATGCATTTATTTGATTGTATATACATATGTATATACATATATTGTACATGCTGATTGAGCTAATGAGCAGAGTTGCCCAACGCACAGAAGAGGGCGCGAGCGAGCACGACGACAACATCGAGCATAACTGGAGAGATACTGTTCAAGTTATAAATATATACATACATAAACATGTATATACATATGTGTTTGATTAGCAAAAGCTGGAGCTGGATTTAAATTTAAAGACAACTGTTTTACTTATGACCCGCTGTTATCAGCCGCTATAAGCGGCGCGAAAATTAATTAATCTTTTAAGTAATCTTTACTGTACCAATTTTACTCAAGGGCGCGTACTTCTTCAAAGCTTTCCGGCATATACCAGTCGCCCATTTTATGTTTTTCATAGAAATAATAATTCAATGAATTTCTAACTTTGTTTTAATTTAATGAAAAAAAAAAAAAAAACCATACAAATGATGAGTTGTAAAGCATTCCTAGCATTTCAAAGTTGAATCGATTTTCGAGATCTATTTATGATATTTTTGATACTCGTGCGATTAACTCAAATATTAATACAAATATAGATAGACATGACCAGATTGAGCATATATATGTACATATATTATGTTTATAGACCTTATATATCATTACCGCCAGCTGATTCGAGTGGAGGCACGACTTCTATTTAACTTTTGATAACATCCATATTTAGAGATAGCGTACGTTCCCTATATGTATATGTAACTGTATGTATATAGTTACAGGCATACATTTCGTTTGGTTTTCTAACATACCTACATATGTATATATGAATGTGTTGCCCTCTCGGTTTGTCATTGCGACGACCTTTACTCGGCTTTCATACATACATACTTTTCACTGATATGAGCATGAATAACTCTCGATTTTAGCTTGTATGGAACTGATTACAAATAGTTCAAAAAAGACAGGCTAGTAAAAATAAATTAAATCACGCGCAACTTTGTTATGAAACTACATATATAAAATAAATATATGTATTTGAATATTATAATGTAGGGTACCTTGTCACTTTGACGTCACGAAAAAATAATGTATATTTGTTTTTTGGAATGAATATGAATTTTGGAAAGAAATATACAGCTGATCGATTCAATAGGTTGAAAACTTTAAGGGATAATAATTCCCTTTCTATACAATTGTAGTCATACAATTAATAGTAAAATTGTGAGACTGATCCTAGTTACTGGACAACAAATTTGAATGATAAATAAATATTTTAAAAAGACTTTAACATTAGATTATGTTTTGTAAACACAGCTGAAAAATTAGATACATGTAAGTTAAAAGTATATCGCTGTGTTCATGAAAATAGTTTTCATATATTTTGATCCTTATATATTTCTTTCCTTTCCTTTCCATTTCAGATAATTTTAATGATGTATATATACGGTTATATGACTTTAGAGGAGGAAAAGCTTCAACTGTTATCATCCCACTTAATCGTAGGCGGATGACTAGCTATTAGAATCTACTTACCTTAACGCCAAGCATATGGGGGTGTTCACTCCGGGAACTGGTTCTCTATGGTTGCTCATGCAATCACAGCTCAATTGAAAGTATTCAAAAAGTATTTCACTGTTTGAGCTGTCGAGTCGCAACAAAGTGTTTCCCTAAATGGCTTGCTAATAACCCGCAATTATTTTGCCATTGTTGAGAGCACTTCAACATATTCCACCCCCAGGAAGCAGGGCCACGTCTGTGGGCGTGCCCGTGACTTCAACCCTATGAAAATGTCAGAGTTTAACCTGATTAGTGCCTACATTTTGTTGTTGGCCGTCAATTGGATTTGATTACCCGTCGGAACTCGAGAAACTTTTTTTTTAATTTTTAATTTTTCACATGAGTTTTTATTGAAAGCGTTAAAACTAAGCCGTCTAGCACATAAATATACATCTACAAAGAGAGTTATATACTCTGAGAAAGTCAGAGTGAGAGAGAGAGAGAGCGATCTTAAATGGAAGTACTCGAATAAAATCACTAGCTGTATTTGGTGACACTTTAATATATATGTATATATATGGGTGTGTATGCATGTGTATAATTTTCTTAAATTTAACTGTGACTAGACTCGCGCTCAATTGGAAAATCCTTATTGTGGTTGCTATTTACAGAGTTTGATAAGTTGAAAGTTGTATAGACCCGATATGGTCTGTCTAATGTGCAAAAAATGCCCATACGCCGAAAATCCAGGGAAAGAGCCGAAAATAAATCCTTAATTTGGTAAGTAAAATACATAATGAAGAATCTTTAAAAAGAACAATTATATACAAATATATTAGGGTGAAGTATTGAACGAAGAAAAGCATAAATACAATAAGATAATTTCAAACTTTTGTGATCTGGTAATTTTTTGTATTTTGTAGCTATTAAAAGTTTTTATATATTTTTTCGTATCGAACAGGAACAAAAACGTTAAAAAATTCAACAAAAATGCCAGAAGAAATTATACAGGAGCTAAAATAATACAAAGTATTTTGTAAATATTCCTTTCTATGTGTTAGCTAATAAATGTGGTATTTTTTAAAGATTCTGGTATTTTTCGCACACGTTAAGTCTATGAATGGACAACTCTTTACACGCCTGCGTCCTATGTGAGCTGATAGAGCTTCGTGTCGCCCACAATATCCACATCGCTGGAATTATCATCATCCTCGCTGTCCGCCTCCAGGTCGGAGTAGTCATCCGTGGAGTAGCCATGCTGCAGGAAGCACATTTGCAGCTGCTGCTGACTTGATGACTGGCCCAACTTGGGCTTGGCATCCGTGGCTACTGCTGGGGGGCTGTGGGGCTCGCCCTGCTGCTTGCCGCCTGACTCGGTGCGTGAGAAGTCAACGGGTTCTGTGGGCCAGAAATTGCCAAAAATTTTACAACTAATTTGATTAGGGGCCAAATAAAACTTGAGGAAAAGTTTCGTCAAAAGGAGTTCCAGGCTAATTGGCCAAAGAAACTTCTAGAAAGGCCAAAAGTTGGTTCTAAGGCTGAGAAACCTCGACGTTGGCTTCTTCTTCTTCTTCACTCACCATTGGCAGTGTCGCGTCGTCGCAGCTGTTTCTTGTGCTTCATGCGGCGATTCTGGAACCAGGTCTTGACCTGCGTCTCGCTCAGTCCCAGAGCCGTGGCCAGCTCTACGCGCTCTGGCGTCGACAGATACCGTTGCGCCTCGAAGCGCTTCTCCAGGCCCGACAGCTGCGGGTCGCTGAAGACGGTGCGCGCCTTACGGCGCCGGCAGTGCCTCAGCGCATTCACGCCCATGCCCAGACCGAGGGCCAGCTCCGGCACACAGCCGGGCGCGCCGAAGAAGGGCGCTCCTCCAAACAGGCTGGCTGCAAGAGGTGGGTGGCACACATTAATTGCATTACACGCCGGCATAGAGCCCTTTGTGCCGGGCACAACTTTTGGGACATTCGGGTGTCGCTAATGGCCATCGACACGCACAGGAACAGCAGACATACCTTGGGACAGAAAGTAGGGATCCACCGACTTGTACGTGCCCGACGACGGCGACAGATAGCCCAGGGTCATCTGCAAGAAGCCATGATCGCCATACCCAGCGTTTGGATAAAGCACACTATTCGGGGCACTCGCTGCTGGCGGAGGCGGAGGCGGTGCTGGAGGTGCTGCAGTCGCCGCTGCCGCCGCTGCTGCTGCTGCTGCTGTCATCTGTTGCACACTTGGCTCTCCCGCTGGCCCCGAGTTCGAGTGGCCGTAGTGGCCGGCTGCTGACCTTTGGTGGTGTGCACTGCAGTTGTGAAACGTGAGTTAAGCGCTTAGAGCTCCAAGATTGTACATAAGAACATCGGAAATTGGGAATTTAAAATGTTAGACTATACTAGATTCCCAATCCCACACAATGATCTTTGAGCTAAGCTACAATCATATCTGAGAGTTGCAAACTATGATTCCTATTTTCGAATGTGTAGTATATCCATACAATGTAATATGTCATGCATATTAGACATATTATGTATCATAAAAATACTATAGTTTTTTCATTAGTTGGCCTAAATTACATGGACTGTAAAATATTCAATATTTATATATTAAATATTAAAATAAATAGTTTTTCTAAAAGTATGCTAATGCTAAAAAAAAAATATTTTATAAAGTTTATTATCTTACAAATGTAAAGCGTATGTTGCCTCAAATCAAAAAATATATATCTTGTATTATTATCGAATACGCATTACAACACATCAAGTATATGTTAAAACAGTCGTCTAAACGGGAAATCAAACTTTGAGACCCTTGAATATGAGTGGACCAAGAAGCAATACATAAAGAAAGATTCAAATCAAGTTTAAAATCATTAATTAAAGTCCATATTTGAATTGTCTATTATCTAAATTTTTCCAATATTTATTATGATTTGCAAATAAAAACTTTTATTCAATTCAGTTTGGTTGACATAGTTCAATATAATAAATTTGATTTTATGGAGCTTGTGATCATTCCCAACATCAAAACTATCGTGTATGGAGATATGAGAAGCAAACCGGAAACTTATCGCACTAAATATGATATGCAGAAAGAATTTTATATAAAAGACGTCACTATCGATCGCGGTAGCTCATTCATCGGAATGCAGCATTGGGTCTCCTAAATATAATACGTCGATCTCAGAAGATATACGAGCTAGAGATTTGAAATTTGAAATTTCCTAGGTCCGTGTATATCACGCGCCTTTTGCACTTTTCTCCAAAAATCGATAATACTCCGGTATTTTCTTATCGATCAAAAACCTTAACGAAAAATTTTATTTAATAATATCTCCTAGACCTTTAGAGTTTAGTGTCCAAATTTTAAATGTATATTTATATATATTTCAAGAATTTAGATTTTTGTTATATGTTACACCCCCGCCACAATATCCCCTCACTACTCCATAAAAGGCTTATTTCAAATGTAAGAACACTCGACAAGAGCTTTCTTACTTGTTTATATTTGAATCAGTAAAATTTTTCAAATTGACAATTTAACTTAAATCCCTTAATGAATGATAGCATGACCCTTATGGAAGGAATATATACATTTTATTTATAAATAATCAATGCAATCAACCTAATAAGTCTATGGCTGACTCCCTTTCAGAATGAAAATTGAAAACACCAAATAACTAACTCAAAACTAAATTCGTTGTCTGCAATGCAGCTATTTTAATAGACACTCTTTAATTTATAGAATCTTTCTCTCAAATATTTACGAAATTTTTATAATTGAATAAAATATTTCTTAAACATTCTATAAAGATTTCTTTCAAAATGATGTTCACCAAATTTCACAATTCATTTTTGGGCAACTCTTTCACGTGTATTTTAGGATAATCGCACACATACTGATTGATTGATTTGTGGGATGTGCACATATAATCTAAATTATTGACATCATTCACTCGAAAGTCCCTCAAGTAATATGTCAGGCATCCGTTGCACTTACCGTTGGCTGTGCATGGACTTGACGTAATCCTCGCTGGTATAAATCCCTGCCGAGTGCTGCGGACTGCTGGTGTGACGTGTCGAGGCCGTCGCGGCTGGATTTACAGGGTATCTGTTATTGTCATATGCACTTGCATTGGCATTGGCATTAGCATTAGCATTGGCACTGGCACTGCCACTTGATAGGGTATTTGATACGGCGGATATGGAGCTGGCGCTCGCATTGCTCCTGGCACTTTTCACTGAATATTTGTTGCACTTTTGATTGCTATTGTTGTTGTTGTTGTTGCTGTTGCTGTTGTTATTGTTGTTCAAGTTTTGAAATAATATGTGTTCGATGGAAAATGGCGTTTTTGTGGTTAGCATTGTGGTCGTTGTGGCAGAGCACTTGCTTGTGGCAACAGTTGCAGCTGCAGCAGCAGCTGCCGCTGCCGCAGTTGCAGTTGCTGTTGCCGTCGCCGTTGCAGCTGCAGCTGCAGTTGCAACTGGGCTGAGGCTGTTCTCATTTAGCGCTGACATCATGTCCTGCTCCTGCTCGAGTCCTGGCCGTCGCGCTTATGTTGTTTGCTCGTTGACGGTCGCGTTGAGTTTGCGGCAATCACCGCACATCAACCAGCAAATCGCTCTAAGCGATGTCCCGGTTTGAGCCACGGCACAGCAGCCCACCCCAAAAGCAGGCAATGCACTTGCGGTTCGCTGCTCAGGCACCCAAAAATACACACGCACACCCACACACACAGGCAGGCAGCGCTTCGCTGTGTGTGTGAACACACCCCCATTTGCATGTGTAGCTTATATGGTTGTCTCTCTCTCGCACAACAACGGCATTACGACCCAATGCAATTTAGCCATTTGCACCGCTTGATTTCGGCCCCACAATGCTGGCATTTTACCTATACAGATACATATGTTTATATATTTAAAAGGTATATGTATATATATACCTATATGAATATGTATATAAGTATTTATAAAACACAGCCAAAAATGACTTGGTTTACATTTCGTTATGTCATTTATGTGATACAAATTAGTTCATTTTAAAAATTTTTAAAAGAGCTGGAAATATTATATTTATATATATTGTATAAAGGTTTTTTTTTAAATCTATTTAATCTCAGAAAATAAAATATTTCTCTACAAGATCTGCATAAGCTTCTTTGAATTATGATTTACCAAATTCCTATTTGTCTGTTGTTGAAGTTTTAAAATTAAAAAGTATATACATATACATGTATATATCATTATATATAATTTATACTAATAATATATAAAAATGAACAATGAACAATGAACAATGACTATTGATTATAAAATATTGCTATAGAAGATTTAAAATGAAAAATTCAGTACTTAATCAGATAATTAAAAATAATTACTATATAAATAATTTATAAATTTATTTCGATTTCCATTTATTTCACTCATTGTTATAACCACAGATTTTTTTTGTGAATAATTTAAAAGTTTAGACTTATTTAAAAGTTTAGACTAAGAAATAAGCCCTTTCTACTTATATATCTATTTACAAATATGGCATATACAATTGCATTTATACATTTTTAAATAAATACCTACTAATTAAATGTAAAAATTTATTGACACCAAACAAAATTTATAAAATAAAAAACTCTTAGAATATATAAAAGTTAATATATTTTAACACTACCCTCATATTTGGCCAATTCTAATTATTTTTATTAAGATTCTTCACAGCATTATTTTGTTTTTTCCGTGTGCCTATAGTATTTACTAAGTTTAATTGGTTCATGTTAACCGCAAATAACTTGATCGCAGTTGTGGTCGGCGCTGACGCTGATGCTGACGGCAACTGCGACTGCGACTGTGACTGCTGCCGCCATTTTGCCCCCATAATTAACGTGTCATGGCCGCCATTGTGTTGTGCATGCATTAAATACATTAAATGCCACAATTATTGTAATTAAATTATTGACTGATGGCTGCCTAGAAAGACAGCCAGACAGCTGGATGGGGCGGGCGGACGTACGGGCAGAGCTTTTGTCTGGCTGGCGGTGCGTATGCGTAATGTGGGCCACAGCTGTTTGCATGCATGCACAACTGTACCACCATCATCCACTTGTATCTGTCTAACGTACCCATAATACGCATTAGCCTCAGCTGGCAGCTATACCTGCCTCCCTCTCACTCTCGCTGGCTGCCCCTCTCCCACGCCCACTCCCACTCACCGGACGACTGTCTCTAAGCTCTGGCAATTAGGCAAAAGACGTAAAGGAAAAAACTTGGCCGTAATTCGATCGTTTGGCATAGCTTTACGCAGCCCAACTCAGCCCGTCCTGACAGGCAGCCCATCAGCCGGCCAGCTCGCAGGGGGTGTGTCCTGGCATTCTGTTGCAACCAATCGGCGCGCTCTGAGCTTTGGGGTTGCCGTAGCGAGCAGCTATTTGTCCTTGTCGCACGCACAGCCAGCAGACGGCAACGGAAAGCTAGCTAAGACTTGGGTATGTAGGGGAAGGGGACCGCGAGCTAGCAAAGGATACTCTCTGTGTATATTGGCGTGTGTAGTTGTGTGTGTGTGCTTGAAGAGATGGCTGCGACCAAAAAGCAAGACAAATTTGCTCGTTTTATTAATAAAATAAGTCACGCAAAGTAAGTCGAACATCATTATTAGGTTAAAGCCCTAAAGCGGGCGCATTAGATGAACACACACACCCACAGAGAGATACACACTCATTCGTGTGTGTGTGTATGTGTATATATATGGAGTAGGGTCTGTGCAGGCAGCTACACTGACAGCGAGAAGGTGAAACAATGCAAATGTTCTTTAAAAACGACTTTATTGAAATAGAGGTAAAGCTGAATATATCAGATCAAATTAGAAATAAAATGTTTGGATGATTTTTCAGTTCTTCGCTGATTCATTAACACCTGCTTCTGACTTGATTGAAACTAAATTTTCTTAAAATTGCGTTGGTATGAAAATGGGCTTAGAAAAATAAAAATTGACAAGTATTAACAATTAATAAAAAATAAAATTATATTAAAAAAAGAAAAACAAAACAAAACAAATAAAACATAACAACTTAATAAAAACTATTAAATTATTTAAGCCGTTTTTAAAGCACTCATCAGATTCCTTTCAGTGTAAATGTAACATGCAATTAAGTCGCTTTAGCTGAAATCTCTGGCATTATTTCTCAGGTATAGGTAGCTTCCACTGCGATAGCAAATGGGGCTGGGCGTGGCTGGGCCGTAAGCTGTCTGTTGCCGAGGTCCTTAGTAACTGACACAAGCTGATTGTTGCGAGCACTTAAACTGCGCCCCGGAACTGACAACTTCAGCGGGTCGGAGCCATTGTTTTCTTTTATTGTTTTTTCTTCATTTGACATGAACGTGCGGAAGAGCCTGAGGCATGTGCTAAATATATAGAGTGAGAGGGACAGAAATAGAAATAAAGCGAGAGCTATTATTATTAATGAAAGGGCGGTGTGGGAACATTTTGCTTAACTTCATTTGAATCGGTGGGCGATGCACGTGCCCATCAAACGTGCTAAGCCTAATTTTTATAATAATAAAAATCTGGCATCGAATTGCAAATGCGTCTTGCGGTTAACAGCGAGGGAAGGAGATAGTGAGAGAGAGAGGGAGAGACGGGGTGCTGCTCTTTCCACGGGCAATTACAACATTTTGTGTCAGTTTGCATGGCAAATCCTTTTGTGATGCGACGTCTTCTCATTGTTTTTTTTAGCATAATTCCCTGAAATCAAGGTTGGAGTGTGTCAAAGATCAGGTTACGAGCGGCGGCCTTCTCAGATGCCGCTCGGTTGCTGCATCCGCATTTGAGTTTTGATTCTCGGTAAATTAACTTCTGAAACGAGCAACAGAAACCTTCCGATTTGGCTCAGTTAGCTAGGGGTACTTTGTTTATGCGAGTGCCGCAAAAAGGGTCTCGCCTCAAGTGCCAACATCCTTTGGGGTCAAAGGCGGCGGTTCCTTTATGATAAAAAACCCAAACAGGGCATGTTTAAGAGTCTTCAGATAGTATATTGATTTGCTTACATCTTTCTCGATCCTAAATATACATCGAACTATCCACTATATTCAAAACAAATTGTTTGATAAATCATTCTATTTGATTGGGAATATCAGTTTCAGCTATTTCCTATATACTTTTAAGCCCTTTTTATACACACTTTATATTGATATTTTATATTCTAGTAGATACATATGTACATAAGTATCTAGATGTATGTTTCTCACACGCCTTTTGCTGAAGGCTAATAATATTGTTTGTCAATAAGTAAGAAGAAATAGAGATTAGAAACAATAAGTAGATTTTCAAATTTCTTAATGATGCCCCTAATGTTGTCTTTACGTTGGTCCAAACCAATTATTACTCCAAATTACCTCATATCCGGATACAAATTTTTTTATTCTTTGTAACTAATTATTACATATATTTAAAGGTTCCATGAATATGTGAAATACAATTCTAAAATTTTCGGACTTTCCTTACCTCTGGTAACTGAGCAATCATAACGATGAATAAACAGATCAGAAAATGGACGATAGATATATAATAATGTAATACTATTATAACTTGTAAAGGTAGTATATCCCTTATATATATATATGAATGTATAATAAGATATACTATATTTATAATTGTAATTGTAATTATAGTACAATATCAATGTAAAATCATTTTATCATTTATCATTAAAATATAAACATTAATTATGAACTATTAACAAATTAGATCATATTCGCGGATCCATGGTTCACGTAGATTTAATTCATCTCGAACAGTCTAATTAAAGGTCGATTCACTTCATGAATAATGGCTATAATTATATTATACAAGGAGACAGGTTCACGGTCATAAATTTCACATAGTCCTAATTGTAGGCTCTCTCGGAGCAGAGGATTCGGGTGGGTCCATTGGCCCGCCCACGTTTGCGAAGGTTCTATCCACGTTCCGAGGCACTTTTCAGTGGCAGTGCTTGGCCTGCCAACCGGGTTATGCTTATTAAAAGCCTCTTGTTGTTATCCTAGGCATAGAGTAACCTTTCGCCCGCCCAAACAATTAGAGCGCTAACAAATGCAATTACTCCTCACAAAGCCGTTGCCCTATCGCCCGCCCTCCCTTCTGCCTGCTCCCTCCGTGCTTCAGTGCCTGCCTCCACGGTCCTCTCTCGGCAGCAACACAATTGCTCTCATTGGCAACAATTGAGCCGCAGAGCATATCCTGCTCGTCCTGCCAGCAAAAAAAAAAAGAAAAGTTTACCAAACGCGTGCCACATATTAAATTACATCGAAATATGTGCACACGAGGCTGGGTCCGGGTCCGGGTCCGGGTGAGCACCCCGACGACCGGGAGAGAGGGGTGGGCGGGGCAGTTTGTAATTTGCTGGCATTTTCTAAATGATTTTATCAGCAGCCTGAACACACACACACTTATAGATACAT
This sequence comes from Drosophila arizonae, assembly GCF_054131065.1. Classification (NCBI taxonomy): domain Eukaryota; kingdom Metazoa; phylum Arthropoda; class Insecta; order Diptera; family Drosophilidae; genus Drosophila; species Drosophila arizonae. Next base: position 29,037,751 of record NC_142923.1, on the reverse strand, counting down.
ACATATATATTTTGTTATTTTGATACATTTGTTTGATTTGCAGCTATTTATTGCTATGATTTAATTTGCCGCGGATAATTGTCATAAAATTAGATTTACAAAAATGTTTCCGACTGTCAAATGAAAGGGGTTCGCGAACAGAAGGGCGGCACCGACTAAAGTGGGCGGAACCCATGGCATTTATTCAACATGTTTCCTAGTTAAATGTAACCTAGACACGAAAATCGAAGTACGAAAAGTGACTATTTGTTGATCTTTTTGACGATCGTGTCCAGACTCAACTCGAGTATAGAAATGGATGGATACCCACCCAATCGATTACACATTATTAACAGCAGTAAAAACTACAGAGCTAACATATGGTAAATGATGTAAGAAAGTGAAACAATGATGTATATACATTCCTATTTACCAGAGTTTATAGCAAACTCTTTAAAAAACTCAATTGTTTAATATGTCAACCCTTTAACAGGCAGTTAATTGCCATACCATAGACATTTACCTCAAGCATTGAACACTGAAAGTCAATGCCACAATATTTTCTAGAGCATAAAAAGGTAGATCTACCTATAAAATAATATTAAAAAGAACTTACACGTGATCCATAGATAATTAAAAATGTATATCTGTGTAACTATTAACTTTTTTGCATGTACATTTCTTATGTGATTGCTGTTAGATAATTTGGAGATTTAAACTTTCAACTCTCATATGCGAAACAAGCATACAAAGCTTGGAAATAATTCAAGTGCTTTTTTGCTATCTAATAAATAAATTTAAGAAATAAAGGGCTGAAATCAAGGTTTTTCGAACTCCTACTTCTCACTTGTTCGATTTCTTCCCTCAATCTGACTCATTTTTTCAAGCCAGATCTGACGGGAAAAAGCGAATATTGGCAACACTGACACTTGTTGCATTAAATTTATTTTTGAGTCTATATATAAAATGACTAGAACTTTATAAAAAAAAAAAAAAAAATGGTTTTGTATAACGAAATAAATACCTCTTCGTGGGAACTTAAAAATTAATTAATGAATTAATTGGTAACTTATTTTTTGACAAAGCATCAGTTGAAAGACTTTCTTATTTGATATTAGACAAATTTGTTAAATGTACTGTATAAGCTTGATGTTTTTATGTGACGCTGGTCAATATGAACATACATATACATAGGTTAAGTTGAGTGATATATTCTTCATCTTCATTAAGATAAGAAGAGTAAATTTTGAATTGAGTAATGACTGCATTGTTATTCGTGCGTAACAAACCATTCATTACTCAAATCATAATATAATCTTAGAACGTGAACGATTATGGAAGATCAACGATCTTGATTACAGCTAAAATCACAAACACAACTAATTTCGATTATTGTTTCATTAATGATGTGCGTTCATTGTCTTTCAGTTATCGTCCCAATGTTAAGTATAATGCATTTGCATTGGGACTATAACTGAAAGATAATAAATAATAGTATACACAAAATAATAAATTTCAGCTCTCCTTTCATATTAAACAATCGAAATATAAACAAAAATATGTAGTATATGCAAATGTAAGTCAATAAAATGAAGCCTTCAAGGCAGCAAATTACCCTAAAATCGAATAAAACCCGAGAATTAATTTAAATTGTTTTCAAGAAAAGACCTTGTTTTGCGTATCTTAAGGAAACACTTTCATCCGACGAAATATTTCCTCAGAAACACTAAAGCCTTATGTCCTTAACAAATTCATTCACTAAACGTTTCATTCATCAAATTTTAATGATGCGAAATCTTAAGGCATTTCACTTATAGTCTGCAAGTCGGGCTTGAATGACTGTCTGACTGCCTGACAGACAGACAGGCGGACAGACTGACTGACAGCCTGTTTGGCGTGCTCAACAAGAAGTCATCTGATTTGACCAGCTGAAGCTTTTCATGTTTATTCTCAAATAATTGCCAACACGTGCCCTATCAGCGTCAATCAATCCAAACAGAGAGTGCCGGGGTTGGGGGTTGGGGGCAGTACGCGGCTCTCTGCAGGATGCAAACGTTTTCACACTTATGCACAGCGCTTAGTGCATTCAAAACAACCCGCATATATGTACATATACATATACATATGTAAGCGTATATTCATAAATATTCTGCTACCTGTCCGGGTGGTTGTTCACGTCCTAAGTAGCTGGATTGCTATATAGAGAGCTGCCTCTGCTGCGTCTGGCTGATGCTTCTAAGGCGATAAGAGCTTGCCTCTGTGCCCGTTGCATTGACATTGTCAATGAGGCAGCGCGTCTCACGCTGAGCGTTTCTGTGGCAATTTAATCAAATTAGTTTTCTCACGTGTTGTCCTTTTTATCCCACCTCCATCGCCTACCGCCCCACTCACAGCAGGCAGGCCAGTTAATCAAAAAATAACAGCGAGCGCATAACCCCTTTAGGAACAAGGGCAAGAACAAAGCCTCTGCGTATTATTGAGAATAGCTTCATGACTTAGTGAACGGGAATTTGCGCAATACTTCAAAGCCGCACTAACTGATGGCAAAGGTAGTGTTGTTCCTTTCTTAAATATGCGTTAAGTCCGTGTGTCTGTATCAAGAGAAACGGGTCAGAGAGTGTTTACCGGTGTCGAAAGGAAAGAGCCAGAATCAGTTTTAGGGATCTGCTCTCAAGGCATACAAGATATTCCGGATGGATGCTATGTTCCATTTAGGCGAATTGCAATTTATAAGAATTTAGAAGAACTAGGAAGAACGTTGCATACATGCTCTACCCTGTAATACTCATTCGCGGCCCAAAACAGTTGAATTTATGTTGCTAACGAAGCCAGAAAGCAGTATGCAGTTACTTAAATATTCCATGCCATAAATATGTAGATGTAAATCTTTGACAATTCAGTTCAATTCACTAACTTATTCGCTCCTTTTTGAATTTCTAGCTGTGAAGCTGTAGAATAGCTGCTACCAATCCAATTTGCCATGTCTACAATGGATATAGACATATCCACTATTTTAAAGTTGGATTTCAATGCGAGTATGTTTATCATACCAGGTATGGAATTCCTCTTTATATGATTTATTTATTGACCTGTATTAGTATGTAGTAGTAATAGAAGTAGAGTAATAGTAGTAGTAGTAGTAATAGTAGTAAATGTAGTAGTAATAGTAATAGTAGTGGTAACAGTAGTCACTGTTAAAAGACAAATTCACTCAATCGCTATAGTAGAAATTAATACTCTCCTATTCCAGAAGGTATCCCCATCGAAGCATGCACAAAGGCAGAGGTTCTCAAGCAGATGAAAGCTGTAAAAGCAAAAAAGGCGCCGGGACACGACCGAATAGATGGTAAAGTTATCAGGGCATTGCCTGATTCAGCTGTAGACTACTTCGTAGCACTATGCAACGCCGTCCTTCGCATTCAGCACTTTCCGTCCTGCTGGAAACGTGCTGAGATAATTATGATCCTGAAGCCTGGTAAACCTGAAAAGGGAATTGCTTCCTACAGACCTATCAGTTTGCTACCGGTACTCTCTAAAGTATTCGAAAGAATACTGCTGCAAAGAGTACTGAACGAGCTGAGTTCAAGAAGTACCATTCCAGAGCATCAATTCGGCTTCAGGAGACAGCACGGTACGCCAGAGTAAGTGCATCGAGTGATCAACCACATTTTAGGCGCGTTCGAAAACAAGGAATACTGTTCCGCAGTCTTTCTCGATGTCAAGCAGGCATTCGACCGCATGTGGCATCTGGGTCTTCTCGACAAGATTAGGAATGCCTTACCTGTCTCCCACTTCAAGTTGCTGGCCTCCTATCTATAAGGAATAAGCTTCAAGGTTCTAAAAGGACAGCTAAATCATCGAGTCGTCCAGTCGGAGCAGGCGTGCCCCAAGGTAGTGTACTTGGCCCAATATTATACACACTCTACACCGCAGACATGCCGTTGCCTCTCAGCAACTGCGACATGCTTATAGCGACGTACGCAGATGATACCGCCATACTGAGTCGCAATAAGTCGCCCGAAGTAGCCTCCAGTCAATTGCAAGTTTACTTGCAGGATCTCAATCGATGGCTAACTCGCTGGAGCATGGGAATCAACGCCCAAAAGTCCACGCACATCACATTTGCAACCAGAAGGGGAGCCTGCCCCGAAGTGACTCTAGAAGCTCCAATACCACGGGCAAACAAGGTGAAGTACCTGGGAGTCACTCTGGATAAGAGGCTGACCTATGGCCCGCACATAACTGTGACAGTCAAAAAGTGCAAGTTCAAACTACAATGGTACGTGAGAAATGAAACCCTGCACACCGACCTTGAGATGCCAACAATTGCTCATTGGCCGACACAGCACTAGGTACGCGGACAGAATATCCGCCCACCCAAACCAGCTTGCAGCCAATTTATCCACCAACACCATCAACAGAAGGCTGAAAAGATTACACTCCCTGGGCCCGAGAAGTGACCTAAATTAGTTAACGTAATTCGTAGTAATAAAGGCATTTAGCCACTTCATTAGTTAAGGTATCCTTACAAATGCGCTATAGAGTTTAAGACAAAAGCTGCAATAAAACTATATTAATAAAAAATAAATAAAAAAATAAAAATACTAACAATAGGTAAATCACAGGCAACTGGGGGCCGTTTGTCTTATTTTTACATGAATTACTAAAACATATTTTAATTATCTTCTAATACATACAAACTTAACAAATTGGAATAACTATTGCCAATTTAGCCTATTTCAGACTATAAATTTTGTACATAACCTATCGTTATAACCCATATTTACGTATAAACTCAGCATATACGTAATTCTATCTATTTTATTCTATTTCCAGTTGATGTTGCAGTTTATATCGTAGAATATTACTTGCACGGCATAATACTTTATAAGATAACAACTTGTTGCGGAAGGCAAACATCGGAATTTGTTGTTATTCAAAATTGACGAAGAAGAACGCTCTAGTCGAGACTGCTCGACTACTAATCCCTCCCTAAATCCTCCGAAGAATTGATATTTCAATAATTCCTCTCGTTTTTCTGCTTACACATAAACACGCATCGACTGTAGGGTGGGCTTACTATGGGAACTTAATTGTTTAATAACTTTTCTTGTCGATGGGCTATCTTCATCTTTCGATCGTAATTATCGCATTATTATTCGTGCATGTGCCAAAGCACAACTCTCTAGTATTTGATTCCGATTGCGGGAAAAATTATGAAATTGCGGATAGCCGGCTTTCCAGCTTTCTACAAACTTAGAACAAGTTTTTACTTTTGAATAATTGAGCTGAATTTTTTTTACGCATCAAACTTCAGGATTGGTTATGCAAAACGCAGGAAAAAGGTCATCTAATTCACGAATACCTTCGTATATGTACAGTGGGCAGTAGTACAGCTATAAATAAACGAATTCTAATAATATTTAACAAAACAAAAAATTACAATTTTTCTTCGGTTCATTTGCATAGAACTAAGATATAAATTTTCAGCAAAAAAGTTTTGGCACACATTATGTTCTAGCTTACGCTTTCGTTGTTACAATCGTAAACTACCATTAGATTTAATTCCTTTCACCCATTGCTTCGTTTCGGTTGCTACAAGTGCTTGCAATCAATTCGAATTGAAAATTTAAAAGAACGAGAGCAAAATGTCTAGAGGTGCAGAAATATGCTTGGAAATACAAAAATTAACTCTCGAGAATAAATCTTATCGTGAAATTTGTACTCTTGTAGACAGATCATGGTCTAGTGTGAGAAATATTATTATGCATTACACACAAACGGGATAAATAACACCAGAACGCAGATCAGGCCGGCCTAAAATATTAACAGAACGCCAGAAACAGATTGTGGCCCAGAATCCACATACCTCAGATGTGAAATTAAGCAAGAGCCTACAAGAATCCTTTGACAGTAATTTCTCCCCACAAACAGTTCGAAATACCCTGCATAAGGCCGGGTATCATGGTCGTGTTCCTAGGCGCAAGCCTTTTATTTCGAAATTGAACAAGAAAAGGAGGTTAGAGTTTCCCAAACATCACATAAATAAGCCGGATTCGCTTTGGAGCACCATTAGTTTTAGGGACGAGTCTCAATTAAATCTATTTGAGCATTGAGCATGTGTGGCACGTACTTGAAAGAAGGATCCGACCTCACCAAATAAACTTAAACTATTCTCTATAAGAGGCCCTACTTCTTTCTGAATGGGCAAAAATCATTACTTATAAATCGTTCAGACCAATAGTAGCATGAAGAGACGTATGCAGGCGGTTATTCAGTCAACGGGAGGATCAACAAACTATTAGGATAATTTAAGGGGCTTGCCACAGCCGAATTTGTTACACGAACATCAAATAGCAAGCAGTGTTCGTACGAACATTTTGTTCGCCGATTGTGTTCGTATAAAAATAGAAATGTTTCTATCTTACGGGTGTTCGTGCAACATGTTCGACAATGGATTCGAGTGCTCGCACGAACGTCACTTCTAGAAATATTTCTGACAGGAAGGACGTGCAAAAATGAATCGCAAATTTCTGGAAGAATTTATTAATTGCTTCCAAAATGAGCCGGCTCTGTGGCAATAATTAAAGTGAAAATTACAAAAATAAGCATTTGCGCAACAAAGCGTGGGATAAGTTGCTATTCAAATATAAGGAGGTAGATGAATGCGCTACGGGAGCGAACTGTCAAAAATTAAAAGTTAAAAGAAGTTTGCTGCATGATCAGGAATTGTCAATTGACTTCACACATTTGACGATACTTCATGTGCCAAGTGACTTGTATTAAAATATTCGCAAAATTTATAACGAATTTTTTTGGCATTCTCCGGCGAATTCCCTCTTGCTGGATGCAGACCGTCCAAATGCTGTTCAGGCTGCGAAGCCTGAAATAAGTGGCGGCGTTTTTCATAGATAAAAAGTTGTGCAAATAACAGGAGCATAGCACAACTATAGACGTCTTTTCTTGTTGCAGTAAAATTGTTGTTAATGAAATTCTGAACCGGCTTGCCAAAATGCCAACAGGATTTTTTTCCAAACGCTTTCATTTATGGGTGCCTGTAGTAATAATAATAAATATTTCCAGGTCAGGCCAAAAAAAAAGGAAAAATGACAAAAGTAGCGAGGTTCTACAAAAAGCATTAGAGCATTAGAGCATTAGCAATGCAACAATGACAAAAAAAAAAGCCCAAAGATGACGCAGAGATTTTCAGCGAATCCTGGGCTGCAATGTACAGGGAGTTGTCTGAGGACCAGCAAATACAATACTTGCTAAGAAAAAATGGATGCAATTCTTGTTCATGGGCGATTGGGTATGCTGACGTATGAAGCCAGTACCAACATCTGCTGTGATATATCGGACGAGCCGCTTGCATCCGAGATACAACAAGTTCATCGGGTTTCTCAATCCATCAGTTGAGGCAAATCCATCGAGAAACGTGCAATACCGCTCATTTGCAAAACTTTTTAATAACTCCAATTTTAAACAAATTTTCTTTTTTAAATAAATTTGTATATGTTATATATTTTTCTTACCTTAATAACGTCTTGATGGCATGAATATGTTGCAAGTTTCGACATAAATTCTGCCAAGACTCTGGGGAGAAATTCAAAATTTCAAATCGGCAAAGGGTTGCCCAGTAGCTAAGAAACGCAGAGTTTCAGAAAGTCTCTCATTTGGGAGTGTCTCATGTGAGTGCTCACTCGCCTTATTTTGGGCCCTACTAAGCTTAATAACTCTTCATAGGTTGTCCCATCCATACGAAGAAAATTTTATTTTATTATTTTATTATTTTAATAAACATGTATTGCCATTAAGGTGACGATTTTGTTTTCTTCCGCTGACATGTTCACAGTCCAAAATTTTTTGTAAAATTATGTTCGCGAACATGTTCGTGAAAATGTTCGCATAGTTAGTAGACAAACTCGGCGAACATGTTCGTGTAAAAAATTCGTCTGTGATAGCTCCTTTAGTGACGAGGGAGAATATAGATTTAGGCTTTTGGGTCCAAGCTTCTTTGACTAAAGTTTATATTTAGCAACCATAGCAAAATTTTTAATTTTTAATTTTTTTTATTTATTTATTTTTTATTTCAGCATTAACTTTTTTTATACCCTGAACCCATTAAAAATGGGAAATCATGGTATAATGGTTTTGTGAAAAAGTGTGTGTAACGGCCAGAAGGAGTCACATCCCAGCCGAAATTTGGCATGCATCATATTTTTTCGATAACTCATCCGATAACTTTTTTATCGAGAATTATCGAAAAATGGATTATATTATTTATGCTATGAGTATAGCGTTCCACCCAACTACCTTAAAAAGGCAAATTATAAAAGCGACAATGGGGAAAAATGACGAGTTGGTGGTCATGATGAGATATTATCATAATTAAATTAATAAAGTTGACTTTTTATGAAAAAAAAAAAACAGCACTGTTTTCTTTTCTGCTACTTTTTTTTAGCTATTTTAGAAGAAAGTTGGCTACTTTTAGCTACTTTCAGCCTTCGGTTTTGCTACTTTTGCTGAAAAAGTTTCGGCAACACTGAAAAGAAAGTGCAGAATGATTAGAATACCAGCTTAGAGGGTTCAGGGTATCTCCTAGTCGAGCAGTCGCGACTCGCGAGTAGAGCCTTTCTTAGTTGTTAATGTTGATTTGTTCTGCTTAGCTTGCTTTTATACATACATATGCATATGTACAACATTCCATCTTTACTTCGGAACATTTCAACAGGTAACAAAATCCGCTTTGAGTGAACCATTTTTATTCCTAATTCCACAAAACCACGACACCTTCCACCTTATGTTTCTACTAGACTCAGCTACTTTGTGATATGTATTATTTAGTTGGGCCGAAATCCCGGCGGTACTGCAATACCGGGCCAACCCGTGACAGAGGTGGAGCAAGCCCCTAGCACTCCGTCTGATTCCAAAAATCAGTTTAACATTTGTTGTTCTCCAATGGAGAAACTATCAGATGTTAAGCTGATAAGAACAGATACTACACTTTGATCTTAGCCATAAGGCCGAGAAGCGATAACTCTTCACAGTCAAATATTCAGTACTCCATTGGGCTACAGTTAAAACCAGTTGAGAATTCTAAATGAATTTACCTTGAACACCTTTTGCCTACCTAAACGGAATTATTCGCGGCATACTTTAGGGGTTGCTCAGGTAGGACAGATTTTTTGTAATTCTCAACTGGTTAACTCGGAAACAGGGTAGAGTCAGCGTGCCAGTTTGTGTTTCTTCACTCTGGCTTCTCTTCAGTTGTCGAATAAATCTTTCGCCTTTTACTAAAGATTTCCGTGGAGAGGAGCACTCTAATGAGTCTAAAATGAATTTTTTGTAGTGCCTAGCAGCCTCGGTTGCCGGGCCAATTAATAATAAATAGAGGTGTGACGGGGGAATAGGTAACGATCAATTTTCATATCGGTGAACTTATAAATATATAGGCATATTTACAATGTCTAATATTAATAGTTCGAAATTAACTCGACAATTAAATACCCTGCAACTTGGACCAAATTTTTGTTTGAATACAGTTCGAATTTGAGCCCGTTTAAATTTTGTATGCTTGGAAAATATTGTCCAAGTGAATTCAGAGTCACATATTTCCTTTTTTTTATCACGGAAACCCAATATGTATTTGTAGGAATTCTTTCGATTGAAGTGCATCAAAAACAAATTATTTTAAAAAATGCTCTTTCTTCTAGATGGTCATATAACCAGTGTTGCCAGGTTTTGAGACATAAAAATAGCAAAATCGTCTCTAAAAAATAGCTGAAAATAGCTAAACAAATTTTAAAATAGCTTACAAAATAGCTGAAACCTTTATGCATTATGCATTTACTTTAAATTTTATTTTTAAATGTTATTTAATAATGTTACAATTTGGTCCACATCCAAATCATCATCAGAATTATATTTTTGTTTAACTGGAATCATGTTTAAATGAAATCATGGAAAATGTTTAAATTTTTTGCCCAAAGACGCCAATCGCAGTTTTATGTTTTTTTGTCGCGGCATGCATTTTAATATCGTGCAATTTGGCAAAAACACTGCATTTGCAGTATATACAATACGCTCAGCTGAGGCCACATTCTTACATATGTATGTATGTACATGTATGTATATAGAGAATAATAATTATAAATATTATAAAGGCCTAATTCTCAGCTCCTCCCCTCGACGACCACTCATTATTTCATATGCCCACTATTCGCCATGAGTAAAAAGTTGTATATTTATTTATGTATATATATTTATATTTGTTTAAATATATGCATTACGTTGTTAGTTTATTGTTATTGTTGCTTGTTTGTGTTTTGCTGCTTTAGATTAATGTTTCTGTCGCAGACTGCAGACTGCAGATTGCAGATTAAGCCTGCATTGCAGGAGCCGAGTTTAATGATTGTTAGTCAAATACATTATAATAAATATATTTGTGTGTATTTATGTATTTGTATATAGGTAATGCGTATATGTATGTATGTAATGTAATGCATTTCGCATCTGTTTCTCCGCTTTAGCTGTCAGTCATTATAAAATACAATTGTTTATAACTAAGTTGTGGATTTATCATTGTTGTTTATTATTATTTTCATTTATCAAAATATATCAAATGCTAACTTATTTCTTTTATTTTAATTTTAAAGCTTTCTATTTAGTTATTGTTTGTATTACAATTCGTTTTCTATTTTTTCTTTCTTCTTTTTGATGTAAAAAATTTGGCAGCTGGCTCGAGACTAAAGGAAAAGATTTTTGCAAACTCTTTCATAAAAACTTTATATAGCTGAAATTTCACTAGTTGATAAAATTTGAAGACATACGCGAGCGAGATTATAGAGCGTATGTATATTAATTAAATGTGTTTGCTTTTAGTACTACTCATGTTTGATTTAGTTTTTATTGGTCTTTATCAATATATAAATATATATATGTATATAGATAGAGGGCAGCTTACAAGTATATGTATGTTCGCATGCCTTAAGCGGGACTTAACAAATTTGCCATTGGAGGTGTTCGGAATTCTAAAAACCAGTTTCATTATGTGATCATTATAAATGAATGGCTCATAAAGTGATTCCTAAAATTTGTTTACATTATTGTTCTCTTCGTAGCGAACTGTAACCATAATTAGCCTATAGACAACCATTATGTTTGCAAAGTGTTATGCTACCAGGTTCTACACAGACATATACTACGTATGTATATATCTTTACAATATAGTTGGGAGACAATGGGGAACAAAAGTTTGTGTTGAAATTCATTTGCATATCTTTTGTATTTTATTCGTTAAGACAGATTTGTTAAGTCCAGTATTTTTGTACACTTACAAAATATTTAGTTTGTATAATCTTGTTTGTTCGCCATGTTTTGTGTAAGCTGCATTTAGTAAAAGCAAGCGTAGAGTATTTACAAGTGTTTAGGTATAAATAAAAATAGTTCATAATTAAAATTGAATTTGTAGTTTATTTTTAAACTTTGTGATTTAGTTAAAAAATCTATATAAATTAATTGCATACTAATAATAAAAATAGTCATAATAATAATCATAATATACTTAAAACAACTCGCTCAAAGTTGCGTCGAAATGCAAAAACTTAAGTTACGTCAAGTTCTCCGAATAAAAACTCTGCAATCTTAATTTACACTTAAATTTTTAATTTTTTTCCTTCTTGTAAAATTTTTGAATTCAACATTTATAAAACAAATCACACACAATAAACAAACCGAAAAAATCAAGTAAAATGAAATGCAATAATTACACAAATAAACGAATAATCATATGCTCTATATACTATATATAGATAAACTTAACGCCTAGGATCTGGGTCTTTTTTTTTAGTCATATTCATCTTGAAAGAAAAACAAAATTGAATTTTGCTCTGCTATATATATATATATATATCATATCCAGCGGCGATTTTTGTGTTGCATGTCTTTGGTGCCGCTTGGTCCAGTATCCAATATACATATATCTCTGTAGGTATATAAATATACGTATATATGGATGGATGCATATTTGAGAATGCCTTTCCAAATATCCGTTTAATATATAGAATAATATAAACTAAATAAAATATATAACGCGGCCGCTCCTTTATTCCGTTCCATACTTCTTCAGCTTCTTCTTTTGTTATCTGCTACCTATATATATATAACTATATATATACCATTATTCTGTATTCGATGTTGCCTACATGTCTATTGGTTTTGTGAACGAGATTCGAACATCGCAGTCACATCGCGTATTGAGAATTGTGGTGAGATCTTTTCTCTGTTGCTGCAATTAGAAAAGTAGTTGAGCCGAGTTAATAATTGCCAACTTTTATAACCTGAATTATTTACTATAGGTATTCATTTTAAATTTAATTATAGAGCATTACACTACATTAACCCTGAAAACTGAAATTTACGAATCAGCTGTTGTTAAATATAGTTTATTATATCGACAGTTAGCAACTGTTATCCTACATTTTTATGTTACCATGAGCGGAATTGAAATTCGTTTCACCTATTAACTAACAGATATTAAGTGAGCATCTGTTAAAATTAACATTTGTGGCTAACATATGTTAAAAGTCATACTTCCAATTATCTGTAGCTTACTCCCGCTAACCACCCCCAATGACAACTACTTACTTGACACTCGCATTGCTCTCTGTGGATGCTATGGGATGGGGCATGGAGTTCCTAGAGAGACGTTCGCGATTCCCGATGCCCCGCTCGAACTTTCCAGGCATCGTTGATGTGGTGATCGCTGTGATAACGGGCGCATTGTTTTGCGCATATTTCTGGGCAACCGACTTGACCGAATTCGATTGATGGGCCGCGCCTCCATTGGTGTTGCTGGCACTGCTGCTTGTGTTGGTGGTGTTAGTGTTGGTGTTGGTATCACAATTCTGATTCTTCTCGTCCGAGATGCTGCGCACACGATGCTGGGTGCCGTAGTCGATCTGCTGATGCAGCGTGCTCTCGGAGCCAGCGCCAGCGCGTGCCAGCTGCTTCAGATTCATATCCATGTCCTTTTGCAGCGAATGCATATCGCCGCGCGACTTGGACTTGACGCGCAGCGATTCGGATGCTTGGAAGTTGTTGTCGTCCGCCGAGTTGAGTTCCGTTTTCGAGCGAGACTTGATGCTGTCTCCATAATACTTCTGGGTCAGCTGCTGGCGGCGCTCCTCCTTGATCTTGTCGATGCGCTCCCGATCGAGGATCACACCAGTCAAGACACTCTTGCGTCCGTTGCTCGCTGGCGGATTCAGTGGCACATTGTTCTGTTGTATCAGCGAAATACGATTCTCGGTGGTGGGCGTGGTGATCTGCTGATCGACCGACTCATTGTTGCGCTTCTGGCATATCTCCTCGGTGATGCTCATACCCGGCAAACGCTTTGGTGGGTTCAGCGTTTTGGGACGCGTGAAATCAAAGCTCTTGCGCCGATTGTCCAACTCTGACATGGGCAGCTGTGGCTGCTGCTGCTGTTGTTGTTGCTGCTGCTGCTGGTTGCATGTGGTCAGATCCTGCAGCTGCTTGCCACCGAACTCGCGTACGAAGGCATTCTCGTCCAGCGAACGCGTTATCTTCTGTGCATTCGCATTGCGTTTCTTGAGCGGCACGGGCATCAGCAACGGCTTTGGCGGCACTGCCATGGGCGGCAGGCTGAGCTCATTGTTGGGCTTCTTCATCGAGCCGCCACGCTGGCTGAAATCAAAACTCGGCAGTTGCTCAACGGGCGAACTTTCAAATTTGGTTGCCAACTCTTTCACGCTGAACGACGGCGATTTGCTCGGCGGCAGCTGCTCCGACTGCTCCAACTGCTCTTGCTTTTCGTGCTCCATATTGTGCTCGACACTCGGCAAACTGTCCAAACTGTCCAGCTCAATACGATCACAACTGGGCTGATGTTTTGCCACTGACTCCAAATTCAAATCCGAATCCGTTTCGAGCTCCAGTAGGTCGTCGCTTGCTACGTTGAGTTTCATTTCCTCGCCACGTAGATTCTCGTATACTGTTTTCGGTTTGCGCAGCTCAATGTTCTCATACAGCAACTGCTCCTGGTTCCGCTGCTCCTCATCCTCATCCTCCTCGTGTTCCTTTTGCAGCTGCAACAGCTGTTGCGCCATTTGCGCGCTGCCATCCTCCTCTTCAATCTGCTTCAGGCTCTGACCGTGTCGCTCGTTCAGCATCTGATTGACCTCCGTCACAGAGTTCCTGAACAACTTCACCTGCTCGTACACAATATTCTCATCGAAATTCGTTTCCAGCAACACCGCCGGCTTAGTCGGCGGCTTCTCCTTCTCCGGCGACTTGTACGTGATGCTAATAGTCGACTTGATGGGGCTGCTGATGGAAGCTGCCGGCAGATGTTTGGCGGGCGACAGCGCATTGCTGGGCGTCTGCTCAAAGTCCTCGTAGAGGGGCGAGCTCTCTTCGGTGGCCAGCAACGAATGCATGCTCAGGTGTCGCTGCAAATGCTGGTAGCCAAACTCGCTGGGCGTCACCGATTGACTAGTGTTGTCCGTGAAATTCGAGTTGTTCGGCGAGCTGGCAGCCTGCAGCAGATCCTTGACGGGCAGCGTAGCACCTCTGCGCGGCTGCTGCTGCGGCTGCAAGTCGAGCGATAGCTCACGTTTCAAGGCATGCATGTCACGCTGCTCCGGCTGAAACTACAAGAGAGAGAAAGAGAGTGAATATCCGGATTGTTCTCTAAATTTCCATTAGGGCTCACCTGCTGCTGTTGCTGACCCAGACTCTCATGCGAGCTGCCCAGATAGCTGGCAGCATCTACTCCCAGCAGCAAGGGCTGCTGCTGCTGCTGCAGCTGCAAGTTGGAAGAGACACCCGATATGCCCGACATTATAGAGTTCACCATCAGCGGCTCCATATCGTATTGAGGCGTGTTGACGGCCGAGCTATTCTCGGAGCTCTCCGTGTCGCACAACAGCAGCGAGTAGCGCGGACTATGCGAGGGCGTCGTGGGCGTGGGCACAGGCAGCTTGCTGCCATTCCTGTAAGAGAGCATGTTCAATAAAAATTCCCTATTAATAGAGTTATCAACTCACTGCATAGGTCTGCTTGCTGTGGCCTCCGGCTTTGCGCCCTGCTGCGTGAAGGTGCCTTGGTAGCTGAAGCGCTCCTTCGCCGCCAGCTGCTCCTTGCGCTTGGCGCCCACCTGCACTGAGGGATAGCTGTAGCGCACTGCAGTCGAGGCAGCCGAAGGCGAGGGCAACGGCTGGGCACGCGCTGGCTTCGGCGGTGGCGGCGGCTGATGCACCTCGACGCTGGCGAATTGCTGCTGCGGATGCTCCGGTGTGCCGCAGTCGATGAATTGTATATCCGAGAGCTGATCCTCTAGCTTATAGCGCTTGCAACAGTTCTCGGCGCCAGCGGGCTCATGACCACAGCCTCCTTCCTGTTGCTGCTGCTGTGGTTGTTGTTGTTGTTGCTGTTGCTGCTGTGGAGCCACAGACTGGGGCAACGTGCGCGCTGCACTGGGCGACAAAAGGTTGAGACGCGGCTGCTTCTTGGGGCTGGGATTAACGCTGTTCGTCTGACTGGAGAACTCTTCAGGGCGCGCGCGCATGATGCGACGCGTTGCACAGCCCGTTGCAGGCGGAACATTCTCCTTGCCCACCCGCGGCGAGCTAACCAGCGATTCGCTCTCGGAGAAAATGCGCATCTCGGGCTCTTCGCGATCGAAGTTCAGGCCCAGCTCGGAGAGTTCACGCGACGGGCAGGTGGTCATGTGGCCACGCTGCGGCGACTGCAGCAGATCGAAGTAGGAGTCGTGTGAGACGCTGCGCGAATGGCCCACTGTGCGGAGACTGTCAATCGAATTGGAGCGTATGCACAGCTCCATCGGCTTGCCGATGATGCCCAGCGCCGAGTCGCGGCGTGCATCACGTGTCGTCTCCAGCAACTCAATGGACTTGGGCTTGTCGTGTTTGGAGAGCTCCTTGCTGGCATGGGCATGGGATGCCTGCACAAAGCAGACGCGCGTGGAGACGTTTGCATCCTTGCTACTGGCCCCGCCATCGATGATCAGCTTATGGCCTGGTTCGTTGCCCTGGCGCTGACTGCGCGTGAATATTGACTTCCAAGAAGGAGTTTTGTCCGGCTTGCGCTTCTGCCAGCTGCGCGGCACAGACAGCACCGTATGATACTTGTCCGGCAGGCTGGACGGACCGCCGCCCACTTCTATGTAGGAGCCGATGTTGGAGGCGGCTGCCGTGCTGTTGCTCATTATCATGTTGATTGGCAGCGACTGCTTCAGGTCTGTGCCGCACTCGATGCGCGAATGCCGCTCCTGCGCCTCCTCCAAGCTAATCAGCTTCGCACCGCCAGTGCTCAAACTCTTGGGCCGCTCCATCAGCCCCAGCGATTGGTCCTGTTCGCGCTGTTCCACCAGCAGACTCTCACAGTCCGTCAGCGACTCCATGCGCAGCTCGCTCTGTGCAGCAGTCGCTGCAGCAGCTGCCGCCGCCGCTGCGTTGCCCACGATGCTTAGCCGGGCATTGTGATCTTCGAGCGCATCGAAGATGTTGTGACAGTTGCGTATCAGGTACTCGGTGACCACAGCCTGTACGCCCACGCCGCGCAGTGCTGCCACGCCCCCTGATTCGAGGGCCGGCGAGCGCAGCAAATTGGGCGCCCAAACAATTGCCAGATTCTTGTCCGTCATCCCAGTCCGTTCGTGATGCTGCGATACCTTGTGCAAGTGCTCCGACAAGTACTTCAAAGTCCTGTTGGGAAAGAGATTATGTTGTTAATAAAGGTATTACCAACTGAGAATGATCCTCTAGAGATTCTCAATGTCTCACACACTTACCTATAGTGCGGCGGAGGTAGCTTTAGCACTGTCTCCTTCATAAGACGCAGTCGCTCGTCCGCCTCGTCGGCCTTCACCTGGATAGCCTCTACAAAGTTGTCGTACAGCTGATAGGTGCACAGCGGGTTGGGCAGCTCGCGAAAATACATCTTCAATAGTGAGCTGACCGCATGAATGTCCTGCTTCATCTCCGGGTTGCCCAGATCTGGGACGCGCTCCTCATCGAAGGCGCGCCGTAAACGCTGTATATTCGACGTGATGCCCGAGAGGCGATAGATGCCATCAATGACGCCATAGTTCTCTATGAATTCGGCACAGGACCTCAGCACCATGGGAATGTCCTGGCCACTGTTCAGCAAATGCTCCGACAGATCGCAGGAGAACACACGCTCCCTGTAGATGCCGCTCTGCTTGAGGCGCCGTCGCGACGGACGCGACAAGATGAACGATCGGAAGAAGGCAATCAGTTTGCCGTGCTTGCGCAGCACCGGCTTCGTGGGTGAGGCATCCAAGTGGCCCACCAGAGGAGCGGGCATTGGGAAGTTCCTTGGCACCTTGTCGCCAATCGTGGCTACACACGACTGCGGAAAGAATCCCACTTCGTAGAGGGACTTCTGCAGGTGCGACTTCTTGCCACGCCACCAAATCGACTCCGCCGGACTGGGCATATCGATGACGGATATCATGTCGCCCACCTCAATGTTAATCTCATCCGGTGCCTGCGCCTGGTAGCGACGCACGCCATAGGCAGCGCCCACAGCAGGCGTGTTTATTGTCCTCTGCGTTTCGCCATCGGCGAGGGGCAGCCGTCGGCCCTTGTTATCCAGCTGGAGCCAGGTGAGTATGGTGCCACAGGTCAGCGAGTCGGAGGCGATTTTAGAGAAGCGCTCCAAGTACTTGGCCACCGCATACTCCACATCCAGCTCCGACTGGAGATCCTCGTCTGCACCCAGTTCGCTCATATTGCGCAATCCGCTTATCTTGCGATCGTAGACACAGCGATGCAGCATCTCGTCCAGCATTTGCATATTCTCGAAGCTGCGTTTGATCAGAAACGGCTCGCAGCCCTGCGGACAGACGCGTATGATGAACCAACAGTTCTCAGGCGTGAACGCAGCCGACCGCATCGAGCTGTGAGCCAGCTCCCCACCAATCGACTGCGAGGCAATGCTGCTGCCCAGCTGCTGCTCCGACTTGTCATCCAGCAGCTGCACCGAGAGCGCGCCCAGCTGCACGCGCTCGTAATGAAAGTGGGCGCACTCCTCCAGCTTGGGAAAGCGACACGATTTCTGCGAATCGAATGGAATAGGCTATAGTATGGATTCATATAACAAACGGATTTCTCTTACGCTGTTCAAGGGCTGCACGGCCATGTGCCTGCTGGGCTTGGGAGGCGCGGCTGTTGGCGGACTGCAGCTGGACTCTGTGGAGGCATTTGAGATTTGTGATGTGTTCATTGAGCCGAACATCTCCTGGCTGCTGCCCAGGCCCAGGGGCATGCCACCCGCCATCATGCTGTCCACGGGCACAATCTTAAAGCTCAGCTGCGCACTGATCGCAGCTGCCGGTGCATCTGTCTCGAAGGGCAGCGCCGCCTCCCGGGAGCCAATCAATGACTGCTGCTGCTGCAGCTCTGCGGAGGCGCTGGCGCTGGAGCTGTTGGCTAGCGCAAGCGAATGCGAGTGCGAATGCGCATGCAGCTGTGCAGCTAGAGCGCTGCTCACCTTCTCTGACATGGCTCTTGCTGACGGACTACACGGATTTTGTCATCTGCAATGCATTACAAACAAACGATTCATTAGCAATGATAAGTCAGCCAGCTGGCAACAAATTGAGATATACATATATAGAGGTTATCACACATTCCACAGTCGCTTGGTTATGTGGAATTCGAGTTTGAATCTTCTCAACTCCTTATAGTAAGTCTGATGAATTTAATATTTATAGCAATAAGAAATATAAACTTCATATTTAGATGGCCTTACCCTGTCATTTCTTATTTACTCATTTTCAGTTCAATTATTAACAAATATCATTTTACAATCAGACCCAATAAAGTTACTTGGAATTTATATTGCAAATTCAGAAATTCAAATTCTGGAAATCTGTTTATTAAATTAATATTTAAAAAAGTATCAATTCAACTATTTTTATAATTATTCTCAACTTTACTAAATTATTTTAAATATATTCTTTTTTTTTTAATGTTAATTAAATAATTAGATTTACATAATTTTGAAATGTAAACAATTTCTACTTACTAAAAAAGTTAAATTAATAAACAATTCTTATGACCTCAAGTCGAATGTAACTTTGGCTAGGCTATAGCCCGGCCCTGCTTCCTTCACACATGACTCTCCGGCAATAAATTTCCAATTACTCATTGAGATTTCTGAGCTATTATATTATATTATATAGGGGCCACACACTTATATATACACACATGGCTACACAAATGTACATGTGTACAAATTGTTATTGTACCAAAATAATGACGGAAACCGTCATCGAAGGTAGACCCCCATAGAATACTTGCATGACTCTCAACTCAACAGCTACTCAAAGAGCTTTTATATACTTTGCAGACTGTTTTACACTGTTAAAAATAATAATGGAGGTTTTTTAAAAAGCTCTTTGCGAACATTCATTGAAAGTTGTTGAATAAATAAATTAAATATTCTATTTAAAGCTTTTGAGTTTTAAAACTTGGCTTACTGCATGCGAACCCCATTAAATTTTGCTTAAATATTCAATTAAATTGGAATATTATTTTCTAATAGATAATATATTAAATTTATTCTGTTTTATTTTACTCGTTGTAATCCATATTACAATTTATTTCGTATAAAATAAGGCTTAATTGAAACCTTTTCTATTTATAATGTTTATAGTAAATAATATTATAATAATATATAATAAAGTTAATGGCTTATTAATTTATATATTGAAACTGGCGCAAATACATTCACTTAATTGAATATAATGAAGTTTTTGTGCGAGTGTTTGCGTAATTTGTGACACTGTAAGCTATGAGCGGCTGTTGGCGTTTACTTTCTAACAACACGCACGTATTTACGAGTACGAACATATGTATGTATGTATGCGTGTATATATATATTTTTATCAATTACCGCAAGCCGTGTTCTACTTTCAAAACTCTCTATGGGCAAATGCTGTGAGCCGTGTCTGGAATTCCTTTATTTGGAATAAGGCCATTGGCTCAGACTTAAGGATGTAGCACACTCGCACACCCATATTGATATATATGTACATATATACATTTAAGTGAGATATATATATATACATATATATATTTGAGAGCATATCCCATCTATAAACAGATACGATAAATATTTATAAGCAACCGGTTGGCAGCGCCGCCTAGCGGCAGTTCTGATTTACAGGCGACACCAAATGCATGCATTTAGACTTTCATAAATTAAGCTAGCAGGGGGCGCGGCGGGTCGAGGCGGAGAGTACTGCATTCGGCGTCTGCGACTGAGACTGAGACGCACGCAAAACTGAACGAAAGATAGAAAAAGAGAGTGAGAGAGCTAGAGAGGAAGGGAGTGAGATGGGCATACATAGACTAGAGGCAGCGAAATCGCAGAGCGAGACGGAAACAGGTTTGAGCAGGGGGCTAAGGGGGGGTCGTTGCTGTGCTTGGCAGTGGACATCGGGCTGCAGCTGCATGGCTGTGTGTGTGTGTGTGTGTGCGTGAAAGAGAGGCAGTGAGTGGGGGGAGACCGGCTTGGTTTATAAAATGCAACAACAAACTATTAAAATCGTTGACGCTAACGGTCCGAAAATGCAGCACATAAAGAACTACAAAATGGACAACAACAACAACGTGTGCACATAAAATGTCGTTAATCGAAATAAACAATTTGGTAGAAACAAACGGCGAAACGAGATGGGAAATCGAAAAAAAGGAACAAAAAAGTCAACCGCAAAAAGCGACGCAGACAAAAAGAGACAAAATGAAAACACATAAGAAATGAGCATCGATCAATGCGGTCAAACGTAGCTGTAAAAAAACGGGATATGGGATAAAGTCATGAATAAACGCGTTAGATTAAGCATTATTAATGATATCTCAGACATTCGGCCCATTATAGACTATACGGTTTGATTGTTTTTGATATCATTTAGGGTCGTTCTGCGCTGATTTATAATGAACTTAAATAGCCCCATTGAATAATTTAATAAGTGGATTTAGGAGGGATCTTTATATTGATAGAAACTTATATTCTATATGCTATCTTCAACGTAACATGTTTTATTGCTTTATAAAGACTTACTATGGTGTAACGGTGTTCGTATAGAAATAATTAATTACATTAATATACACTTCATATATAAATATAAATATAAATGAAAATTAGTATAATGAAAAATAATTAAAGATACATATGAATATTGTTATTTATACAATTAAATAAATATAATTCATTCTCATATTTAGGAAAAATCCAAATAAATAAATTTAAATACATGAATAATAGTATTAATTAGACTTTGGTATTTATGATGTTTTAAATAGATCGTTAAGCTTGTTTATATTTGATTTGCGTGGATATTTGATCTATGATGAGTTATTCTCCAATAAATGGCCTATAAAAAGCTCTCAGCCCACAAATTGCTCATGATCGGCTGAACTTTTATTATTATTCATGAGCTACTCTAGCCAATAGAACTTAGCAACAAATCCTAACTCTTTTTAGCAATAATGGGACAAATTCAGTTTTAGTTAGAAATATTTACATGAGGATTATATTTGGTATATATAAGATATAAATATATTGCATGTGCCCACTTATCAGATTTTACCAAAAACTACGATACTCTATAGCATGGTTTTCAACTATGGCTAGAAATATTTATATTAGATATCATCTGCATGTGCTTTCCGATAATCAATATGCTCGACCAACTGTTTTTCGTTCCCTCAAATGTTTTTCTGTCTTTCAATTCACAATTTGTATTGCTGCAATTGTCGTAATCGGGTTTTCTTTTTGTACAGTTATTTCATGCATATATATCATACGAATTTTATCTCTCGCCTTGGCAATGTTGCGCTTGATTAGCTGTTGTAGTTGTTTTTGTTGCTTTTGTATGTTGCAATTGTCGGTTGCAGCTAAGTTTTAGCTGCAAAGATGAAGACGTTTTCCCAGGCAAAAGACCGAATCGAAAAACGAACCCAAACGGCCGAACGGTCAGCCGAATCATGTACCTCACTTTCTCCAATCAATTAAGCCCCATGTACACTCGCTGTGTATCTGTGTCTGTCTCTTTCTCTCTCTCTCTCTCTCTCTCTCTCTTTCTTTCTCTGTGTGTGTGTGTGTGTGTGTTTGTGATATCAATCGGCCTGCAGCCTCTGTAGACTAATTAATGCTATGAAATAACTTAATATTGAACAATAGTTGATGGCTTTTTAATAGTCAGGTTTTTACTTTTTTCTTTTTTTATCTCTCACGATTGACCCAATTGAGACAAGTAGAAATGCATCAGATTAAAAGAGTTACCTGACAGATACTCTGTAATAATAATAAACAAATATAAACGTTGCAACAAGTTTAAATGTTAGTTTAGTTAGTTTGTTGTTTATATAGGTTTGCCAAACTGGAGAATAATCAAGTTAATCAAGTATTACACAACAAATTAAATAAAGTTTCTTTTAGCGAAATTGTTACTATATGGAATATAGAGTACGTGCTCAATAATGATATTCACTGTCCAGTTATGGCAAAGATTCAGATGAAACCAGCATTAACCGTTTAGCTGAAAGCTGGATAGTCTTCATAGGAGCTGCTTATAGTAAACCAGTTTAAAATGTTAGGCTGACTGTGAAATATCCTGTAATAATAATCAGCTGTGATGATATGGAAACTCTTTTAATGTCCACTCTAAACACCTATTTAGCTCCTAACTGCTTACAGGATATACCTCAAAAGAACAATGCAGCAATAAGTAAATGCTAGGGATTATGTTTATTAGTGCAAGCTAGTATTACCCGTCAGTGTCAGCCCCCTACAGGGTATACGTGCATGCAAACCGCTTTGGCTGCTGGACTAAACTCAATTGAATCAAGCTGAGCTGCTGTGCGTGTGAGTGTATCTAAGTGTGTTGAGATACTTAGACTCGCATTTAATAAATGCACATTGCACACATATACACACACACAGACACACAAACACATATTGTCTGTTGCAGACAGAGGCTTGTGCTAATTTATGACACTAACTGGGTCACAACTGCCTCTGTTGGCGTTTCTAGAGCGAGAACAGATAGACAGACAGACAGAGAGACAGATGAACTAACAAATGATGTTGCGAACCATAAAAGACTAGCAACACACATACATACATATAGTATATTGTGTAGATGGCATGCATAACGTGCTTAACTTGGCTGTCAGTCAGTCTGTCCGTCTTTCCGTCCGTCCGTCAGTTAGTCGGTCGACAGCTCATTTGGCGGCTGAGTCCCTGACTAGCTCAACAGGTGCAACACAATGGAAGAGCAGCTCCTCCCAGAGGAAGTGGGAGGAGTTGAAACCACATCCCAGCAGACTAGAGCTACGGGAAATGTGGCGCTGTGATTCTAGTGCATTAAGTGCTAATGGCTTTTAGGAAACGTAGCTAAAAACAGAGTGCATACATAGATCTGCACAGCGTGAGAAATAAACAGCTGCTGATTAAACAAAAGCTGCAGCTGATAAACTGATAATATTGTTAACTTTTCTGTTTTCATTTTATACTGTTTATAACTTATGTAAATTTCTTGCGGAATTTTAGTCATATAGCTTAAAAAGATCTTGAGATATGAGTATACACAAACAAACGTTTATCTGGAAAGGCCTCAGCTAAGAGATCACACTCTCAACATACTTTAAAGGTTTTAAATAAATGATATGCCTACACGATATCTAATAATTAGTTATTAAGTATTGAAAAAATATTTTATATAAACAGCATGTATATAATCTAAAATTGAGGTTAGAGAGAGAGCTCAAAATAATCTAGCGATATATCAGCTTAACAGCTAAACAATACTTTGAGATATTCAGGTGGCTCAAAAAGATCCTGAGATATATAAATTCATTACAACATATCATAACTATAAATTTATATTATATTTCTACGCGATATCTAATTGTTAAGTATCTAATAGAATTTGATTTCAACTGCATACATAAAGTCTTAAATGTTAAAGAGAGCTCCAACTAATATTGTAATATGAAAGATATGAAATATGAAGGTAATCCATTTCAGATTTCATCATTCGACCTATGATTAGGTAAAATAGTTTTAGAGATCAATGGAATAGCTGTGCATTAGTCTTTTATTTAATGGTTTATTATACCCTTTGATAATTTTTAATAATAGAACAATGATGAGGTTCAGTCGCACTTCGAGCGGGCTTTATTACAATTACTTTAATTGCCTCACAATATGGCGTAATTATGCCCGTTGCTATAAATACGTATGTATATATTAGCATTAGCCAAGCGATGACTGATGGCTTCATAAATGATTCACACAACGGCCAATTAAAATTATATTTATACAAACTGTATGCTATATGCTCTGCCACAGTATTACAATTGAATACAATGCGAATTTCAAATTTCTCATGGACAATGACTAATGAGTGCGCATAAAAAGTCATTAAACTGACCAACTTCAATGACTATACTATATACATATTAAAGTAAATCCACTACGGGCCAACTATGTCTTGCAACCCACTGAAAGCCGAATTGTTGCTCCAAGGCTGCTTTAATTCCGGTTCCATTGCCGAGCTACTGGTTGCTTATCTCTCACTTGCAGCTCGCTCGAGGCTGAGTCGCATCAATCTGCACAACAGTTGACAGAGTCGAGATCCGAGAATTGAGACCTGAGACCCGAGACCCGAGACCCGAGACTCGAGACTCGAGTCGCGGCACTTGCCAGTCGCGAAATCTGATCTGATTGTCTCTTACTGACTCACATTTGTGCATTTGTTTACATATGCTCAGCCTTTTCCGAGGGAGCTTTTGTGTCGTGCCCCCTCCAGCTCTTTGATGGGCTGACTCACCCATAAGCTCGGCAAAGGCTGCGGCTGGGGAGAGGGCATGCCCTGTAATTAGTCTAAATGTAGCTGCACATTAGTCAACACTGGCAATCGCTTTCGTTGCGTTTATTTTTAGTTGCGGCCGCCCGCCCAGCCAGCCAAACAGCCAGCCAGCAAGCCAACCAAGCAAGCAGTCAACCAACACTTTAGCCAACTCTCTCATTACAGACATACCTCGTAATTGCGCAGCTTTCGACTTCCGGTCACATAACACAGGTGCAGCCGCAAATCGTTTGAATTGAAAGCACCAAACTACAGCTCAAACACCGAACTTTGGATGCCCTTGCGCCCTGACACACCAAAAGAGTTTCAGCAACAGTTAAAGGTAAGAGGGTATGACTTTCTGTTGCGAAAATAAATAGCTTTGAATGTGAGTATTGAGTGTAAATTCGTATATTTTGTGTATGACAAAATTATAAACTAATTTACATTCGCATGATACGATATTAATATGCGTCAGATCCTCTATTCGAATTGTGAACTTTGTTCAAGCACATGATTCAAGTTTTATGCGATGGAGAAACAAGTGGGCCATTCCTATTGTAAACTAATTTTAATTAATATCCGAGATCTGTTATAATCATATTTGCTGATTGGAGTATACATAAATATGTAAATCCCACATAAGATATGTAAAACACCAGTTTATGTGAAAATGATTTTGCGAAGCAGTTTATTGAATGAAATCAAAGATTTCAAAAACCAAAATATGCCAAGATATTTCTTGTGAACTAATTAAGAACCATTTAAAAAACTGGTTATTCGAAAAAGGCTTTTTTATAGATATATTTAAGAAATAAAATAAAATAGAAGATATTTTTAATAAAAATAGTTTAAAATGTCTATATATTATATAGGTATTTTTAGGTTACTTTCGTAGTTACTCTATATAAACCTGAAAAAGAAGTACATACATATTGAATATTCTCAAATATTTGTACTAAAAAACTGTTTTTATTATATAGCACTTTTACATATTTCTCCGCTTGCTATATAGAAATGTAAAACTAAAAGCGAAATCGTTGTTTTTCATGTTAATCTTCAGACGTTGACATTTTATGCAGAATTTCGCCGGGGCTCTAAAAGCTAGGCTAAGCGCTTTGAGCCATAAAACCTAACCTAATGTCATTTAACGACGCTGACGTCGCCGCTACCGTCGCCTTCGCAGCCGCAGTCTCTGCTCGCGTCAGCGTCGACATTTGGCGCGGCTTTAGCCGAGCGCACAGGTACACACAAAACTTTTTAATGGAAGTGAAAGTTTTTGCGCGAAGCCAGTGTCTAAAAAAAGCATATAAATACAAACGAAAAAACTACAACAACAAATTTTGCCCAGCACACATGCCGCATATCTAAATAGTTTTTATTTGCATTTGCATTTTTTTATATTTTTTGTATTATTTCGGATTTTGAGTTTTTTATTGGAGCTTTTAGCGCCAGCAGGCAAATAATGAAAATGAAAATAAATAAACATAAATTAAGTGTACAATAAAACTGCACATTAACAAATATGCGAAACAGCTGCTGGACTAAAGCGCGGGCCGAAATATATTTAGAAACAAACGACAGCAACATTTGCATTTCTTTTTCCTCGTAGTTTTGGTATTCTATGCGCATATGAATTGTTTAAACAAAGTAGAAGAGAACTCGCAGGAAATTAAATAAAACAATGCGAATGCGAATGCCAATACGAACGAATGAAAGTTGAGCCATGCCTTATGGTTGTATCAAATGCCCTGTTTATTCAGGCACACTATACTTTAGACTCTAGATATAAATATACATATGTGTATGCACATACATACATACAGGCATAAATATCTCAATAATTCGTACGAGAAATTTCAGTTTCATTTGTTTTCGCCATTTGCCGTTTATTTGTTGCTGGCATTTCGGTGGATGCTATGTTTAGATATCTGTCAATACGAACTTTAGACAGGAATTTATAAAAATAGAACTGCGGACTTTTATACGCCGAGTTTACACGCCGCATTTCACAGGTTGAACTGCGATGGGGCCATAGGCGTTTAGTAAAGGGTTTTATTTATATAGGGATGGTCTCGCTGATTCTATCAATTTGATTTAAAGTGGTTCCTCTGGAGGATCCCTATATTAACCTGTTTTACCGTGCAATCATTTTATTCTAAGAATTAATAGAGATACGAATTAACTTGAAAGAAAATTAATATCTAGATTACTGAGCCGGTTTATCAATCAAAGAACATTTTGTAATTTCAAATTTGCAAATTCTATACATATTATACATGCCTCTTAATTCAAATTCATCAAATTATTTCATTTCCATTGTAAATACAGGCTCGTATCTATTAGATTTCAAGCTGTATTGAATATCAAAGCGATATGCGTGATTCACTTGTAAATGCTGATTTTATCAAAGAAAAGTCTAGATAGTGTGTCACATGCAATGAGTCATGGTGAAAACCTGAACTGAATGCCAAAAATGTAGCTCGCAGTAGGCAGCATATGCTTAGAGATATAGAATATATTACATATATTGAATGTATTATAGTGCTGATTCGGCATGCAAGCCAAATAAGCTGATAAATGAGGTTCACATTTGTAGGCTCTGCAAACATCTCAATAATACGTGATTACATGGAGCCTATAGATAATAGTATAGCAGAAATTCTTATCGCTGATCACTGGCGAAATTCGGGAAACTTAATTAGTTTTAGAAAGTGAATGAAGTGTTATGTAAGCGAATCATAAAATGTTACAATATTATCGGTATTAATTAACTGTAACTATTTACTGTGCAGCAATATCTCATCATACAAAATATAAATACTGACAAAACAACATTTATGTATATCAAATTGATTTAAAATTCAGAATTTACCTCATTGCGGATTTGTTATTATTTGTATTTGATAATTCATTCATATCTTTTAATTTTTTATTAATTTTTTTTTTTTTTTTTTTTTTTTTTTTTTTTTTTTTTTTTTTTTTTTTTGGAAGATTTTTACCCAAGTTTCTCAGCTGTCTTAAAATGTGTTACTGGACTAGGATGAAGATTTTTTGTTATCTTGATGATTTTCGAGAGTGGTATAAAAACAATTTTATTTGTAATCAAATTAGTATTCATTTATTTCGATACATTTGCATATGCTAACTATTTGTAAGTAGTGCAGTTTAAAATGTGACTCGATTGGCTTGTTTTACAAAATATTTACAAAATTTAATTCAACTATTTAGAATTTGAAATTGAATTTTCAGCACTTTGTTTCTAAGGCGCAGTTCATCACACAAAAAAAAAATTCTCATCAGCTCGATCATCAGCAACAATAAATATTATGCTATTCGTTTTTTGTTTCATATGACTGCTGACAACAACAACAGCAGCAACAAGAACAAACAAACAGCAGTTGTCAGTTTCAATTTAAGTCAATTGAGCTCAATTATTTGATACGCAGATGAAAAAACCCCGCGCGCCACAAGTTTCTGTTTTCATATGGCGTCTGCTCAAGTGTGTGTGCGTGTGTGTGTGTGGGCTTAGCTGGTATGTGACCCTCGAAAATGTTTTAGAATGTAGGCGTGGCCAGAGCTAGAATTTACATGCTGTAAACAATAAATAATATGCAAAAAACGCGCAATGTGAGACACAGGTGTAAACAAATACAACAACAACAACAACAGTAACAACAAACTTGGCAACAAGACAAGACCCACAGCAACAACAACAACAATAAGAGCAGCAAAAAACGGGTGTAAAGTCATTTTTTGCACTTGCTTGTTGTATACCCTGTAAGATATATTAAATGGGGTATGCATGGCATAAGAGAAATGATCGAATAAGAGAGTATTTTTATATTTTAAGTACTTAAATGTTTAGATATATGGTTCGTATTAATATAATTTTAATTAATTAATTAACTAATTTTAACAACTATAAAGTAAACTTATTAATTCACATTATTGTTTTAAATAAATTATAATTATTCCTTTTTATTATTATTGAAAATATATATTCGGCGAATTCATGAAGAAGTTATTGTATTGCTCTGATATATTAACTCATTTCCCACTCTAGGGTATGCTTACGTCCAGCTTACGCGCACCAACTTGTTACTTGTTTTGACAGTAGTTTTTTCTGCTGCTGCTTCTTTGCTTGTTGTTTTCTGACTTTTTGTAAGCCCCAACGAAACAGATGTTACCCAGAGCACCGGCAGCAGCAGCAGCAGCAGCCAGTTGGTCAGTTATTGGCCTAAAGCAAGGGTTATTCGATGCCAGCCAAAAGACAACAACAACAGCAAACAGTAGTTAGTGTGGGCGTGTGTGTGTGAGTGTGAGTGTGTGAGCGGATGTTTGAGTTGAGTGCACAGCTACCGAGGCGCAACGGAATTAATCGAACTCTATGCGCACGTTATGCTTCAAACACGAGCCAAGCACACACAAACATAAATGTTATATACATATATATATGTACATATATAAATTTGTTGCATCTGTAGTTATCTGGCAACTTGACACGTTTCGGTCTGAAGGCAGTTTTCATCGCTGTGGCAGCTATAAAAATGTGCCATAATCGTGCGCAGTCGCAGCGCGAATCTTTGGCTCGAGCAGACGTGAGGCACATAATAATAACAGTACTTGTTATACGTTATATCGAATATAACATATAACATATAGCATAATGAGAAAGCTTGCCCAAAAAAAAAAAAAAAAACGATATACATATATTTTTGTATATGTAAATAGTATGAAAGAAAATAGGGAAAAAATAAGACAGCACAATTAGAAATCGAAGAGAAACAAGATTGAGCACTGTCGAAAGGCAAATACTCTTTAAGGGCATTTCCTTTCATTGTGCACCCTGTGACGATCTTCAACTGATTCGATTTTTTGCTATAATGCTATAATTATTGTACAGTCTGCAGGGTAAAACAAGTCTTTGAAAGGGGTTGAAGGTTATAAGAAACAACTTATTCCATCCTTGATCCTTGTGCAAAGTTAATTTTCACAAAGACCCGGTAAATTTTGTAGTGTAACTTTTGCAACAGCGAACAAAAAGGAAAGGCTTTTGCGACAGGAGCTGGACTTTTTCATTTTATATTTTCTCGTTTTTTTGGGAAAGTGACGCGGCGACTGGCAGTGGCAGAGGCAGAGTTGATGGGAAGAGAGGAGAGGAGAACAACGGTTGCCGCAACTGGAGCTGTTGGAGAGTTCAATGTCAACGGCGTGGACACACTGTTTTCTTTTTTTATATAATTGTTTTATTGCCACTTCCGTGGAGTTGTGTAAAGGAAACAACTAACTAAAGTATGGCCACACCTAAGCCAAAGCCTCGAAAACAAGTAAAAGCAAAATCAAAAACAAAAAACAGTGGAATGAACAACAAGCACAAGGAGGAGGGGAAGGAGCAAGCAGTCGGGCGGCATTTACAGCGCGAAATGGGGTGGAATGTGTTAAAACAGATAGAAAGACAGACAGCGCAAGAGTGAGGAGTGAGGAGGAGGGGGCAGACAGACCAGCAGGCAGCAGGCATATGGTGGAGTTGTCTCAGGTGTGAGTGTGTGAGTGTAAGTATGGCCAGCGGGGTGACATAAATGTAGTGTAAAAGCAACAAAATAATACGCGTACACACACACTCTCACATCATCTATATACACAAGTATTTGCCCTTTTACATACCAGAAGCAGCAGCAACAGCAGCAACAATAAAAGCAAAAGGCAAAATGCGTACATTATGCGAGCGGCGATCCATGCGTGGGAATAGGAGACACACACAGAGAGACAGAGAGATAGGGAGAGAGAGAGTGAGAGTAAGAGGCGACAAAAACGTATGACGAAAGCGCACACAGAAGCTGCGGGGGGGAGGGAAGATGTTGACCCTCCTTAAAATGGGGCGTTGTTGTAACACTCTGTAACGGTTTTTGCTTCTTTTTGTTTTTGCCGTATTTGACACACAATTCGCACTGATGGGAAAATTTTAAAACAATAACACAATTAATGCAGACAGCGTTTTGAAATGCTTGAGAGTGGCAGAAAAACAAGCGTCTATTATTTATTATGCCTTCTTTAGTAATACACATACACTGACACACATTTTTAAATAGAAGAAGAAATACATTTCTGCTGCTGCTGCTGTGAGCAGCATATCTTTTTCTTTTGCTTTTCACACACTCACACTGGCACAAACGCACATACACACACTCGCACACAAGTACAGGGGCCAAGCAAGCGCACTCACACATACGGACTCACATACATATTGGCAGACATGCTAGTTCGGCAGCCGCTTATTCAATAAATTGTACAAACATTAAACACACCTTAATTGCACATTGAAGCACTTGCATATAATTGTAATTAGATTACAACATTTCAAGCAGTTTTCACTAGCAAAAATTTTGCAGGGTTTTCGATTGGAAACGCGAAAACAAAAATTACGGAGCACGCATGAACGACCACCGAACCGACGACGACCAACTAAAAAGTACTACTGAGCGTGGTGTGACCAAGTTCGTCTAAACGATACCTACTCGTTCGTGTAGTGTTGCACAACAAATTTGATTAGTGTAATCGATTGTAAAATATGCGATAGTAGTATATTTTGCTCAACATCTCCTCCTACGGGCACACTGTTTCTGTCATACCTCAGTTGTAAATATTAAAATGAATCCGCTAACAAATATGCGAAATGTGCTCAAATTAAGCGAGCAGGAGCTTAAAAACCCTAGTGGTAAGAGCTGGCATGACATGTACCGGGACTCCGCTTGGATATTTATCGCCGGGTTTCCATACACGCTCTCAGAGGGCGACATCATCTGCGTGTTCTCCCAATATGGGGAAGTTGTGAACATAAATTTGGTTCGCGACAGCAAAACGGGAAAATCAAAAGGATTCTGTTTCCTGTGCTACGAGGACCAGCGCTCCACAGTGCTCGCCGTGGACAATCTGAATGGCATCAAAATTATTGATCGCACGCTGCGAGTTGATCATGTGGCAGACTACAAACCGCCCAAAGATAATGAGAAACTGGACGAAGAGACACTGCGGCTTTATATGGAAGGATGTGCGCCAAAGCCTGTAATTAAGCCTAATCCTGCAGCCAGAGAACCACAGTCTGACTTAAAGTTATCTGATGTCATAAAGCAGGAGAAGCAGAAACGCAAAAAGAGTTCCAAGGAGAAAAAACATAAAAAGCGCAGGAAAAGTTCAGAATAGATTTAGGATATAGCCTATATACCCCATTAAAAACCTTTATTAGCGGCTAGTATTAGACTGCCATGAACTACGTTAAGTTTAGAATTAATCTGTGCTTCACAGGGAAGTACAAATGTGTTTGTT
Organism: Drosophila arizonae; assembly: GCF_054131065.1. NCBI lineage: Eukaryota > Metazoa > Arthropoda > Insecta > Diptera > Drosophilidae > Drosophila > Drosophila arizonae. Next base: position 29,005,518 of record NC_142923.1, on the reverse strand, counting down.
ACTAAATTTAAATTTAATTCTCTAAAGCGTTTCTATCCCTAAAACTTTCATATGTTTGTACATCTCAATCGAATCGCATTTCTATATACCATAACTACTAACTGTGGGCTGTAGAGACTTCTGCAAAATAGGTAACGCCTTAAAGACTTTATAGTATATTAATATATATGTTCCCTTTTTGGTTTTGTTTATAAAGTTATCGTCTACAATGTTAGATTAGTATATCTTATAGATCATAAAACTTAAGTCTAAACTTAATGATGGTTTTAGTACAAAAATAATTTTACTTAAATCAACGGAATAGAATAATTAATAAAAATTTAAAGCATATCAGCGAGCGATCGCCTAAGTTTTAGCTTCAAGTTTCTTGGGGACTTTTAGTAAACGATTGCAGGCTTCATCCTTTGTTCCTCAGCTGGCTTTATGTTCAATGCAAGAAAATCCATAGGCGAATACTCAAATTTACTCAGATATATCCACAAGCCGACGAGAACAACAAATCCTCCTAGGAATGATTGATTGGTCGCTTGAATAGAATGACGACGCGACTTCATATTGAAGGCACTCGAATCATCGTGAAAGTTTTTAAAACTGATGTTGATCGGGCAAGCGATTAATCGGCAATTGACAATCGCCTGTTGGCAAGAAACGATAGTGCCAAACTATCGATTGTGGGCGCCATCGATTGAGGACGATAGCAATTTCCAAACCATCGATGGTGGTCGATAGCTGAATTGACTTGAAAGCCAAAACTTAAAAATTAATAAATTATGCCTTTTATTGTAGCGATAGATTTTTCTTCAAAAAGAGCAAAATGTTCGCATTTTCTTCTTTAAGCCGTGTCCGCCTATCAGAAACAATTCGTCCCGCCTTTCTGAAAACTCTTTTCGACTCCACAGACATTGCTGGGATGCATAAACATTTGAACATCAGTCATTTTCAAAATAGGAAATCCACCTGGTTGGTCAAATGTATTAGCAAAACTGTCGTTGCTTTTGCAACCGCAACTTGCTGTAGAACTGCGACATTCTTCAAATTATTTGAAAATGTATTACCTCTTTTAAGAAAGCGATTACAACTTTCTACTTTTAAATATATGTATACAAGCAACCACAAATTAATAAAGGCGCGATATTATCGTCCACTATCGTGACATTAAATCAGCGATAGTTCAGCAGCTCGATAGTACCCTACCATCGATGGTGACGATAGTGCCATCGATAGTTTGGCAGCTCTACTTGGAATGCGAAAGCTCATACAATCAACAAGAGAATTACCGTTAGCCACACACAGCTGCATATTCAAATCAGAGGGACAATGTTGAGAGCTAATCTACTGCCAAGCCTCGCAAACACGACTCAAAGGCAGCAGCGTTGAGAGGTTACACAGAAAATCGACATAGCACAAGTCACACACAGCACACATCAATGTATTTTAATCAATATTGATGTATAAAAAGAATATATATGCATATTTGCTTTAAAGAGCTCATCTAAATTAATTGAAAGGCATCCCTTTGAATATTTTAAAAAAGTTTCACTTTTAAAAGAAATCTTATTATATGAGTATAGCGTTTTTTTTTAAGGTGCTGCTCAATCCGCGACCTATTCGCTTGCGGTCTCGTAGTAGGCATCCGCTTCATCGGCATCCGAGTCTTCCGAGCAGGATTCAAGTCCCTCGGCCTCCCGCAAGATTCTACGCTTATAGCGCTCGTAGGCGCTGCCACGCTCCACGTTAAAGAAGTCGACGTCATCCACGAAGCTCGCTGATTCCGTGTCTATGGTATGAACATAGGGATCATGATACACATTGTAATCCTCCGCATCACTCGAGCCACTGGCGAATTCATCATCGTCATCATCTGCAAGTGAAAAGGTTTAGCTTAGTTTGAAGAGGAAATTCATTTAATTTGGCATACGATCCATACCGAACATAAACCTATTCATTTGCTGGCACAGCTCCTCGTCTGAGCCCATTGCGCCGGCATCATCATCATCCGGATAGTCGTTCGTGTAGTAGTTCTCCTGGTTCGAGTCCTCCGAGTCGTAGTCCTCATCATCGTTGTAGCAATCTTCGAACAAAACCTCGTTAACGGGCCGAAGACTGAAAAGGGAGAGGATATTGTTCAATTGGGATTTAAATAATGACTGAACGATTGACTGATGGATTTAATGAAAATAAGAGAACTTTTAATCAGGAATTAACTGCATATCAGCTTTTCAATTATTCAATTAAATTGAATCACAGCAATTATTCAGTTAATTTAAATTATTCAGTTAATTTAAATTAACTAATTTTTAAGTTTAAGTTAAAACTAACTTAATGATTGCAATTAAATTAGCTAACTTCAACTAAAAAACTAAACAAATTTAATTTAACTGACCTATTTAATTAGTATTATTCGGTTAATTTTCATGCAGTCAATCAAGAACACTTGGGTGACTGAATGTCTGATTGATTGACTGACTAGTTAGTTGATTGAAAGATAAACTTTTCAAATGAATGTTTGCTTAGATACATTTATTAATAGCGTTCGTGCTTAGCTTTCTCCATAGTGTCAAATGGTTACAAATGAATACAGTTATGTTAGTGATTGACAAATTGATTGATTGGATTATTGTACAGCTGATTGTATACAGATGAATTCATTTAATATTAATGGTTAAATGACAGCCCCTTTCATATTTCGACACTTGATGGACTGACTGAAAGGTTGACTGTGATGATTTGATTGCCAGCGTGATAATTTGACCGATTGATAGACGGTGATGATAGGATAATTAAATGATGAACTGAGTGATTGACGCATAGAACAACTGACTGATGGAATGGTTTACTAATTGAATAATTAACCGAGTATATTACGACCTACACACAACGCAGAGTACTAAATCTAAGGGAATACTGTAGAGTAACCAAAAGAGGACTTGAATAAATTTGATCAAGTTGGGAATGCTAGCTGTTCAAAGAGTCACTCCTCATCAGCGCAAAATGGAAAATATTATATACAGAGTACAATCGTAAAGTATAAAAGTCCAGTTGGAAGCATTCCCATCGATAGACCCTCGAGGAATGAAATCTGCAAAGCTGATTCAGTCAAATTGGCCCTTGAAAAGCTGGCAAAAGTTGTATTTGAAGAAAAACACGTGTGCCGCGCAAAGCCGGGCAACGACTGCTATACATTTGGATTAACATATATATTTTATTTGATTTCCGCGCTAAACTAAAACTAAGCACTTAATTAGACTTTAGCACACGATTTGTGGAATGACTTAAATTGAAACCTAATAAGAAACTTAAAAAACTGGCAACTGGCAACAAATTGGGACTGAATGAACAAAATGTACACAATATATATAGTATATGTATGTGTGTGTGTGTGTGTGTGTGCGTGTGAGGTGCAAAAAGCAAAAGAAAGAACCTAAAAGCTAATTAAGTTGATATTGTTGCTTTTTTGAAGGAAGAGCTGCGTGCCGTGCGACGTTTTGATTGATTGATTTTGATTGCGTTTGTGTGGGTGCGAAGTGGGGACGTTTGAAATGCTGGGCGTGGCACGTCGATCCGGTGCAGCATCAGCAGCAGCAGTAGTTGTTCTTGATGCTCTTGTTGTTGTTTCTGTTGCTGTGTTACCAGTAGCAGTTGTTGTAGTAATTAAACGGGTAATACAACCTTATATAGAGAATCAGACGAATTAACAATAACAAATAAATTATTGAAAGATTTGCAATCTGATTTCGGATGCTTATAAGTAAATGAGGGACAAGGTAGGACAACATTAAGGTACATATATATATATATCTATTTATATGCATGTCTGCGTATGCGTGTGTGTGGGTTTGTGTAAATATAGCTTTAGAAAGATTGAATTGATTTACGACTAGCCAAAGATAATATGATTTGTGTTGTTTACATATAGAAATTTGTAAGTTGCAACAATTGTTCTTCATTTGTGTTTAGGACGAACCTTAAGTAGTTGTCATCGAACATATCAACATATTGCGCCTGCATCTCATTCTCCGGCACATACAAATCGTACACATAGCCCACGTCCGAGTCAACGGGCTGCTGGTCCAGCAGAGGAAGATGCGGTTCCTGTTCCCTCTGCTGGGACTCGATGTCCACAATTGTTATCTGCCTGCTGTCAGTCTTGCTTTGAGCCTGGTTGCTGTTGCTGCTACCGGCTGCTGTTCCTCCATTCTCTTCCTCCTGCTGCTCCTCCACGTCGTTCAAAGTCGTTCGCAGGCAATTGACTACTCGATATCGTTGCTCCCTGGCCAATTGCTGTTGCTCCTGCCGATGTTTATCTCGACGCAGCGCACTGGCTTTGGCTGTATCCCTAGTCTGATTCACCAGCTCCTTGGCAATGGCTTTGTTCATACGAGCTGCAGCAAACTGTTTGGTGGCGCAGTCGTCCTAAAACAGCGAGATTTGAATAATCCATGTCTGACCCAGCTCACACGCCTGTTGTGCAAATGCTCTGCCCACCCGCTCACCTGTTTCTCCAGCGTGCCGGCAAACTTTAAAAGCACTTGACTTTGTTCCTCTTTGTTATCGGCGATTGGCGCCGTAGATGTAGCGGGCGCGTCCTCATCATTGAGCAGCCGACGGCGTTTGCCATTTAATAGGAATGCCGAATGAGGTTCTTCGTCAATGCGGCGCTTTATGCGCACCACAGCGGGCATATTCAATGATTTGAATTGTTTGCTTTATCGGAATTTTTAAACAAATATATATTTATGACGCTTGCGACGCAACTAAAAATGTGCTGATAAAATCGGGACCGTACGTCGCTAGCACTAAAATACTGAAAGTTTAAAAAATCAAAATACTACACTGAGTCTATAAAATAGTTTATGGTATTTTATCGATAAATTCCTGTTACACAATTTGAATCGCAAAAAGAAAAATTTTCATTCAAAGTAAAATACAAACAAAAATGTGAAGAATAGCTAAGTCGCAAGCATGATTGGCCGTGATGTATATATGTATATCTAAATACAAAAGAGAGAAGTATAATTTTATTAACAAGTTTTAGCTTGTAGCCAAAAAATACAAAAGAGTTTCATTTAATTCACAGGAAAATTTTTTTAAAAAGCTACTTAATTAAATATGTAAAAGTTGCTTGTCGAGCGCATATCGACGTCTACCTTAAATGCTGGAGTTAATAATATATAAAATATTCAAAAATTCAGGTATCTAAAGAAATAAAAATAAAATAAAATTAAAAATTTGCATTATTCTTTCAACAGTTTAACTATATTTGCCAAAAATAAAAGTGCTTTTTAGGAAAAAACTTTTTGTAAACACTTTTAATGTGATTCACAATACCACAAAATGAAATGAAATTGTTGCTGTAGACCGGAACATCTCATTTCAGTTAGTAACGGAACTGCGACTGTTAGCTAACAGACCCTCGCTCTCTCGCTAACATTGCGCTCCCAAAAAGTATGCAAGGCATACAACGAAAAAAGGGAATGTGAATTAGTCGGTTCATGTACGCGCCGGGACTCGGTTGTGTTTACGTTGCGGGTGTGAGAGTTGGCATATTGCAAAATTTACCGTTAGCATTTACGTGTGCCGGCAGGAGCCACAGCAAGCAAAAATCTTAACGTGCCAAAGCTGTTAGTATCGCTCGGTCTCTTGCTATCTCTATCGCCCTCTCTCTCAAGTGCCATAAATTAAAGTGTGCTTAACAAAAATTTAAAGCGCGCCAGTATCACCCTGTGAGTGGATTGGCTTCGTGCACTTGTGTGTGTGTGTTTGTGCCTGTTCGTGTGTGTGTTTGTCGCTCTTCACATTGTCTCGCATTCGCGCGCGCAATTTGGCTGCCGGTGTATTGTGTTAATCTGTGTGTGTGTGTGTATCTGTGTATGTGCTGCAATTTGCACCCAAATGATTTACCGTTTGATTGCTATCAACGCTTGCCGCAATTATGTTTTAATTGTCGCTAAATGGTTTACACACAACGGGATTAGCTGCAGCCGTTTGCGACAGGTGAGTGTCAACTCCCCTCCCCTTTAGCTGTTACTCACCTGGGCAGCATCTCAAAAGTAAATTGAATTCGAACTAATCCCGCATGCACAACGGCCCACCGACTATAAAAATATTTACGAGCAGATATGCCCTACAAAGGAGATGCCACGCCATAAACAAAACATATGCTTGGGCACACTTTTTTTGGTATACCCTGTGTGTATGGGAAGGAGTGGATATATCCTGTGCCCATTGGTCAATCTTTTGTTTACACAGTAGATATTGGGCGTAGATAGGATATAGGATGTAGATGTGTAGATATGTATGTATAGTGCCCATTGCATTGGCATTTTGTAGTGTCTATGTCCATCTTGGGCATACTTTTTTGCGCCTTGTAGGACTGAGGGGTAGAATTGGGTGTATACATATGGAAAGATAATAATTTCATCAATATTGTGATCTTGATCAGAGCTATCAAATAAATCGATCTTGTGACTTAATCATAACTACCTACAAAAATAAAATTATTAAAAAGTAGCCAGCATAACTAAAAAGACTATAATTAAGGTTTAAATAATAATCTTTAAAATAAAATAAAATATTTTACTACTGGGCATCTGCTGGTTGGGCACACTTTCCACCAGAGGACTCTTCTTTGGTTTATGATCAGTGGCGGGGCGTCTAAAAATTTGCCAGCGCATGAATCATTGCGCCTGCCCCCAATGCGTAATATGAGACGCGTCTGTAAGGCTTACAAGTGTGTGCGTGTGTGCGTGTGTGTGCGTGTGTGTGTGCGTGGGGATTTGAACTGGATGCGTTTGGCATAATAATGAAATAATAATGTCGCCTTTTGTTGTGAGGTGTCTCTCAGCCGTTGTGGCAATAAATTAATGGGCCTGCCACATAAAAAGCGCCCTATACGCGCAGGTCCTTTTTGCGCCCGTTTGTTTGATTACAGCCTCTCACATGACTTTCGCGCACCAGTTATGACTGGGGCAGACGGAAGTTGTTGCAACAGCGTCAGCTGTTTTCGCAGCAGCAGCCACAGCCGCTAAGCTCAAAAGATTAACATAAATATTCTGGTTCACGCTGTTGTCTCATGATGGGCAAAGAAGCTGCTGATAAAATGCTAATCATAGAAACAATGTTGCCGCGACAACAACAACCAAAGCAGCGGCAACAGCAGCTTCTACAAGGATATGCCACACGCAACGGCTGCGTCCTTAACATTTCTTTTCTTTATTTTGGTGGTAGCAAAAAAAAATCATCTTGAGAAACTTTTCCGCTTTCCACTTAGACAAGTTGGTTTTCTTTTTTTTTAACATGAGAAGTTGCCCTATGAGGCAATCAACACTTTGTCACACAGCTTGTTATGTTATTTCAAGCTGTTAAGTAGAATGTTAAGCGACACTATGTTAAATTTGATTATAAAGTTAGTTAATTTCTATAAAAATACAACTCACTTCAACTCAAACCATCCGGCAATTGATCTAACTCGTCAGATTATTGATTATATTATAGCAGATCGCAAATAAAACATAAATTTAAAAAACTGATACAACTAATATTAGGTATAGATAAAAATTTAATGAAATTTAAATTTCTTAATATTCTCACGTTGATAAATGTTTCAAAGTTCTTTAAAATGTTTGCTTGAAATGCGAATTTATATATAAAGATTTAAAGTTAAATTTTAGTAAATATTTTATCGTTTTATCTATATTTCTATAATTTTTCCAATATGTAAATAAACATGAAAAAACCTCTTGCACACAAGGTTGATTATTCGCTTATAGAGTATGAAAATGACGACATCGCTCACTACCTTTTGTATAGTATTTTTTTCCTTCTGCAGCTCTACTTTGAAACATTTTTGATTAGCTCAAAGTTTAAGGGTGTGTGTGTGTTTGTGTGCAAAGGGGCAGGAGCAGGCGCTGAAGCAGAGGCTGAGGCTGAGGCTGGGGATGCTTTAATTTCTGTTTAAACTTGACAGAAAACACCTCAGGCCTTCGCCCGGGTCGAGTGTCTCTTTGTGGCTTTGACAGCCTTTGTTTTTGTGACGGGGGCGTTTGGCTACTTAACCGATAAATTTTTGGCAGCAGCATCATATATCCTTGTTAATTTGTCTAAGGGTAGCTGCTTGTTTGCTTCAACTTTTACCTGTTTTCTTGCCCTCTCATGTTCATAAATCATTTTAATGCATTTTGTTCGAGACAAGTTGTCGGTCGGTCAGTTTATTGTGTGTTGGTCATCTCAATAACTAATTCATCAACCTCATAGTCATCTTTATCATCGTCGTTATGAGCTAGAATAATGACAGAGAACAAGAGTCATGCACTGAACCATGGAGGGGAGATTAAAGGGATAACCTTATGTATTATGATGGGTTAGTCAAAAAATTCAAGTTATTTAAATGATTATATTGTTTTTCAATATATTTAGATATATTTGTCTATTTCACCCATTTTTTTTAAATTACAATTTATATATTAGAATATTTTAGTAGAAATATAGTAGAATATAAAAGTAGAAACCTAATACTATTCACAATAAATAGTAATTAAAAAAAAAATGAGTGAAAGCTCTAGCTTTAATTAGTAAATTAAAGGTAATTGATTATAAAAGTGAGACTAAATGAAATTTTGTCTTGAATTTCAATCAAGACCAATAGCTAATATCTGAACATTTCAATCTGCCGCTATCTCTGTTCAAAATCACCTAAAGCTAAATATTAGCAGAAGACAGCCGACTCATTAATGCCTTGCCATTAAATATTGACTCTTAACAGTCTGAAGATTCTTATCTTAAAGTTTAAAGTGCTCGACACTTAACTACTCTTAAGTCCTCAATTGGCCTCATATTTTATTTAAGCGAAAGTGTAAAACGAGAGAAAATAAGACACAGACAGCGTGAATCGAGCTGAGCTGAGTTGAGTTGAGTAGAGTTCAGCAAAGCGTTTTGCTGCAATGGATTTATGCGTCTTTTGATAACTAATTCCCTTTGGGCGACTGTCAACAAGGAGATAAACTGCTAGGCAACTGCCAGAAGTCCAGTACGAAGCACATGTGAGGAAAAAGCGAAGTTTCTTCTTTAAGGAAGCAACTTAAAGAGAATGACTGGCAGAATGACAGACTGACTGCCAAATAGCTTGACTAACTGCTCGACTGCCAGTCAGGCTGACACTCATATTAATTTGCTGTTAAATGGCAACCCTAACGGCATTCCTCGAGGGTTAACGCCTACCCGAATGTGCAGAAAAAATGGCCGAAAACAATTTGAGGCAATCAGCTGCAGAGTACGTGACATGAGCCACCCAAGCAACTGGCCAACTATTGATAAGAGAGCAAGACTTCAGGAAAAACTTGCAGAAAAACTTGAGCAAAATGTGCAAAATGCAAACAGCTGCTGCTGCTGCGGCTTCTGCTTCTGCTGCTGCCCTTTGGGTCCATGTCAATGACCTCTCGGCTAGCACGTGAGCCAAGTGTAGCGGCAAATGAGCTAATTTACTCGAATTCCAGCTCCTTGGCGACGGACACATTCACGTGGCGAGCAGAAAGTCAAGAAATTCAATTGGGAACATAAATCATGCCACACGGCAGATGCACACGCAATCAGCTGTTCTTGTCACAGAGCCACTGCCAAATCGCAGTGCCAGCTGAAAGGGAAATGGCACGGGGTGCCATTGTGGAGCATGTCAATCAAGCCACAAGACCAAACGCCTGTCGGGAGCCAAGGGTTGAGCTCTAGCCTTAAGCATTCTGACATAACAAGTTCTCTGAACTATGCTCGATGATACCCTGTAATTTACAGATATTTGCTGAAAGAAAATATAAAAAGAAATTTCGTAAGTAATCATAAAATTTCCAGTTTTGTATTCTTACAGTTAGGTTAGTTTTTAAACTAGTCTGTATACGTAACTATTAAAACTATTTTCAAATAATTTATCATCTGTATATTATGTGTTCATATATAGGTCCCTCTTCTCAATTCGAATTAAGTTTCAGATGTGAAAGTGAAAAACTTTATAAAATATTAAATAAATGCTCATTTTAGTTCGGATTTCAAAAAAATGTGCAATTTTTCGAAATATAATATATATATTTTCCATATCCATATATGTAAGATTATTTGTAAGATTATGGTCATTTCTTCTATCCTTTAAATGGAAAATGGATTAAGTAGACAAGACTCGATTTTTGGTACCGGTCATAATTAATTTGTTTTTGGCAATTTTAGAGATATGCACTTTATCAAACTCCCTGATTGGCCTGCTCCACGGGGTATACGACTGCAGAAACGTACGATTTATCGATGGCTTCCAATGTAGGCGATAATTTATTTAACAATGTGTGGGCGACGAGCCTTCGGGCCGGCTGCTGTTGCCCTTGGCTGGTCCCAGCTATTGAGATGTAAGCGCTTGAAGCTCGAACCGGGGGCTAGAACAAAGAAAAACGAAGAGAAACGTTTTTATCTGCCGCAGCATCGCACTCCTTCTATTTGCCAAGTGCAAATTGCAAAATGATATTAGAGCGGCTATAACGATGGGGCTGGCAGCCGCGGGGGTGGTTCGTCGCATTCTGCACACTGCATCGACAACCGGGGGTTGGCCGGCATAAAGCAGAGTGAAAGTGGAAATGCGACCAGCAGCTCTTCCCTAATGAGCACGAGAGCAAATTTAATGTGATTTGTGCGAGGGGTGCAACGCCTTTTTCAATATTGGAATGTCCCTGTGAGTGTGTATGTGTATGCTTGTGTGCGTGTGCGTGTGCGTGTGCGTGCTCTATTTGCTTTTGTAATTGACGTGTTGGTCCAGGATACAAATCCAACACGCTCTGCCCTTTCTCTCTGTCCAGCCATTGACTCTAATACATAATTGAGCGCACACCTAAGCGTTCCATACGTGAAAAATACACAGAAATTGTCATGTGCATTTGGCCACATATTTAGGACAGCTGCAACAAGATGAACCCAAAAAAAAAAAAAAAAAAAATAGCATTTGTCATATGCTACTCACCAAAGCAGAACATTATTCTTGCTAATTGAGCAGGGAATATAGAGCAGAGAAGAAAATCACAGAGTGACATTTATCTGTTGAGGCATATACAGAGGTATGTTGATGAATTTTTTACCGTACGTGTATATAAACTTGCCAGCAATGGCTACATATATTGGGTGCTACATGTCATTTTATGAAGAGAAAGAGAGCTGGAGTATGCATGTGGGAGCTCTTTCATCATGATTTCATTCTACTATATTGTAATAAATCATTTGAAATTGAAAATGGAGAGGTTGTTCGATTATTTATCATCTCCATCGAAATGTATTATATAAATTTTTGATAATGACGAAAACAATATAAATTTAAAATCGAGTTGTCAAGATATTTTACATAAATTAATAATATGGTGGAAAATAATTGAGCATAAAAAATCGAAAGTTAGAGGTCCTCTACTCTGAGAAAGTAGAGATATCTCTGAACTTATGATTGTTATCTGTAGAGAATATATACATATTACTGTTACTTATGGATTTTTCTATCATTGGTTAGATTATTTAACGTGTTTAAAGTTCGAAAGTTTTATGTTAAACTTGTACCAAATAGGGTCATCAAAAATTATATATGTATGTATGTATCTACATAACTTATTCAGGCTGATTCTCTATTTATTTGTTTGGTGTTCCTAGTTTAATAAAGAAATTAGCAAACAAACAATGACATGAATAATTCAACTTTAAGCTGTATTAAAACTTATGAAAATTATCTCCCCGGCATCTACAACAAGGTCATTAAAAGATAATTATCTAGTTGTAAAGACTTTAATTTATTTGTATGGCAATATTTGGCCCGCTCTTTCCTCCACTTCTCCTTCAAGTGTAATGCTTGTTACATTTTAGCTTCCCCACTTCTCTGGTCTATTCGAGAGCAAGAAAAAAAGGAATGTCCTTTAGAGCCGCCTGCTCATTAGCACTCGGAATGTCTTTTATTGAGGCCACTAAGCAGGCAAGTGGAAAGCTCTTTAGCAGACGTCTTTATGGCTGTTTGCTGATGCAAATACGCCCGAAAAGTCGCATAAAATTATTTCCGCTATTGTATTGTTTAGCTGGTGCTTGCTGTGCCTGCTTGACTTTCGAAAGGGCTCGCTTGATTTGCTGACACGCAAAGGACTTGGCTTGTTTTCGGCTTGATTTAGCCGCATTGAGATAAACGCGCTTTGTTTTGGTTATCGGTTTGAACGAGAAATGATAAACATAAGTTGAACTTGGGCCGAGGCATTGACAGGGAATCGAGGACAACGGCATAACAGGACACGTGCTGCGTGTAACGCTATGTGCCAAAGGCCCAGGAACCACGCCAACTGTAACGACCTCCACCCGCTCGACTAGCTACGTCCGTCGTCCTGTGTCCTGTGTCCTGTGCCAGCGTCTGGGTTTGGGTGTTTGCATTTTAAAATCAACCCTCGACAAAACGCTTGCCAACTTCAATTTCAGTTGCTGTCATTTGAAGCGACCCGTTAGCCCGCCTTTTAACATGCCTAGCGCACAGTGGCGATAAAAAATATATATACATATATAGAAAAATAGTGTGCTTTATGCAATATATAATGTAGGGTTTATTGCTAAACATTTAAATTTAATAACTGTGATATGATCTAGTTATAGATTGCACAGGAAATTCTAAATATTAACTATATATTTGTTATCATAGCTCCCTAATGCTATTTGGGATAGATAGATACATCTATCTAGTGCTCTAAAATATGTAACATCTTAAACGAAATAAATCTAGAATAAATTAGAAAGAAAAGCATAACAATAATGAAGAATAAGAATGAACACTAAAAATATAGAAATTTTTTAATAGAAAAATCGACAATTGGCTCTCCTTTACCCGACAACTAACTAGAAGACAACTCTAATTATTAGTTTGCTTTCAATTTTATTAAAAAAAAAAATAATTAAAATTATAAAATACTGCAAATATATATTTCATTTTTATTTCCTATCTCTCTTTGCTCTGACTCGACTAAAGACAAATTACTCACGACCATAGATTACATTCTCCACAGATATAGTCCTGATATATAGATTGACCTTTTTTGTGCCACTGTGCAACTCATTCTGCTGTCCCTTGGGAGTGGCTGGCGCTGTTTGGTAACCCCATTTGGCCTGCATTTTGCGCGCTTTTTCGATTTTAGCCTTCTGTGCATAGCAATTCATGTGGCGATTGGGGTGTCCTCCACTTGGTGTCGTCCACATTGGTCCAGGTAGCCTGTCAGCTAGCGGCTGTTGCAAGTGGCCAGCTATATGTGTATGTTTTGTGTTGTTGTGTCTGTAGCTTGGTTAATTTTTTATTAGATTTGCTGCAGCACTGTCTGCAACGTGCCCATAATTTCCCACTGTGTATGTGTGTGGAAAATTGTTGCTTCTAAAGCTGGCGCCCTGTCGCTCCTTTCACCTCTGAATCAACCTAGCCAAAAATTCAATCAAAAAACTACAAGCGTAAACAAGTGGGTAACATGGCCAGCTCTTGTATCGCTTCCACTTCAATTTTCAAGTGTTTTCCTTTCGAGTTGCTCGAATCGCATTTTTGTTCTTTTTGGGGTGTGCTGTGCTCTTGGTTGTATTTCGCCAACTCCAATTGAAAGTCGCAGATGGCAGTGTTTGATTTCGGCCAGGTTTAAACACGGCCTTGCGCCCCTTCTCTCCCTTCTCTCAGCCGCTTAATACACCTAACAGCCGCGCTAAGTCCTGACGAGGCTTTGGCCCGAGCGCCGTTCAAGAAGTATTTGCACGCATTTTGCGGCCTCAAAGTATTCGAGGCCTAAATTACTTAACATACACCGTTATAGCTGCTACTGCAGCCACTGCTGATATCTGCTGATTTTTCTTACACTTTTTTGTTGGCAGCTGTTTGTATGCTTTTATAAACGTAGAGTACATCAACTTTTCCACTTTCTTGGAGCCATGGGAAAGATACAATGTATAAATAAATTCAAATTATTTAGCAATCTATACACGGTATAGATATAATATTGAAACTTGAAACTTGAACATTGGAAGGCTAGGTTATTTAATCAACAAATCATGAAGCCTGGAATAGCTTGATCAAGAATATAGTCAAAGATTTATTGAGTAATTAGATGAGTTAGTCGGTTACTCAATCTGGATTACTCATGCCGAGGTGGTGTAATCATTCAATCAGTACAAGTCAATTCGTAATTTACTTATCCAGTCAATTAATTAGTCAATCTTTCTGTATCTCGATCGACCAAGAAACCTAATAGTTGTCAGTCAATCAACTGTCGATTAAGTATGGTACTCAGTAAGATAGTTACTCTGTTAGTCAATCCGGATCCGTCAGTCAGTTAGTCAGGGAAATCGTAAATCAATTAAATCATTTACATACATATCTATATATCAAATAAAATATATTTCATTTCAAGAGTATTAAGTATTCGGCACTTGGAAAACCTCTCTGTTATTCTGTTTTTATTGCTGATTGTTTCGCTTGTTTTTGAGGATAACAATAAATTTTTATTGTTGTTCCGCTCGCCTTTCGCTTTTCTGTTTGTTGTTTATGTTTCGGTTACAGTTGTGTTGGTTGTTTTCCTTTTCTTTTTCATTTTTTCTTTTTTTTTTATACTCATTCACGAAAGTGAATCAGTATATTGGTTTTGTGCAATGTCCGTCTTGCTGTCCGTCCGTCTGTCCGTCTGTCCGTCCGTCCGTCTGTCCGTCTGTCCGTCTGTCCGTATGAACGCAATCTATTTCGGCGCTATTGAAGCTAGAGACTTGAAATTTGGAACACATACTCGTGTATATCTCCGATTTATAAAGTGTTAAAATTTTCCCGATCCGCCCACTAGGGGCGTGGCAAATCGGAAAATGCATTTTCCGATATACCAGAAATCATGTTTGTTGAAGAGCTAGAAAGCTGAAACTTGGTATGTAGGTCCGCGTTGACCACCCAAGATCACGAGCTATGGCGGATATATCTACGCCCATTGGGGGCGTGGCAAATCGGATAAAACTGTATCTCCTAAAGTTGTAAACCTAGAATGCTGAAATTTTGCACGTCAGCTAATGGTATGATTCTATAAAGTCTGAAGATAAATTATAAGTCTACGCCCGTTGGAGGCGTGGCAAATCGGACCTGAAGATATAGTGATTTTTTAAATTCTCCTATATTTTGGACACTATTGATGGCAGAGACCTCAAATTTTGTACATATACTCGGACTGATCACCCAAGACCAAAAAGTTTTGTCGGATATATGTCCGCCCACAGAGGGCGTGGCAAACCGCAAAAGTTTATATCTCCTAAAGTATAATAGCTAGAAGCTTCAAATTTGGATAGTTGAGTTACTGGTAGCCTCCTCTATCGATTCCCCAAAAATAATTTTTTATGCCTCTTTAGGGGCGTGGCATATCGAAAAATATCCTGTAATTTTCACATTTTTTTAGGGTAAGCATTCAAACTTTGCAGTTAGGGTAACGTTATCTCTTTCTAAAAACTGACCAAAAATGAGGTGTCTACGCACAGTTGGGGCGTGGCAAATCGGAAAAACCTGTATATTCTACAGTATTAGAACGAAACTTAACTACTAAATTGTTGATGGGATGTGAATGAGTATTCCGCGGTCGGTAACGCCCGACTGCAACGTTCTTACTTGTTTATATATACTTTTTTGTCTAGGGAGTTTCTCTTTCGAAATGTGGTTTAGCTCTGTCTTATATGTATATTGATTTCTGACTTATTTTCTCTCTGCCAGAATTTGGCAAAAACTTTTTGGCTAACAAATGTTTTGAACTTTGTCAAATGTTTTCATTTTTCGCCAGTTGCTGTTACTGTCGAGACGGGAAACTTCATTTGAACTAATTAAATTGCTGCATAGTAAAAGTAAACTTCATTAAGTTTTCCATCTGTTGTCCTCATGAACAATGAGCCAAGTTAATGTCCCCGAACGATGTCCTGGAAGCTAAGACTCAGCTTCAGTCTCTAAATTGTCATAACTATGGAGCTGTTTAAAGTTATTGTTGTCGTTACTGTAGTTGCAATTAGCTTCGAGTCGGCAGCTGGCTTTGCCCTTAACCTGTTGTGTTTTCTACTTCAACAAAACTTTTTGGTATGAAAGTCTGTTGCATAGTTTTTCCCGGGCTTGCGTCTCTGGGCAAAGTTTTTGCTGCCAAGAAATGGAATAGAAACATTTTACTATAATCAGTTAAAGGGCTTACAAGTACAATGGGCCACAAAAGTTATTCGAATTAGATCTTTCAACTGTCAGATAAAAAATATTTGTATATAAATATATGTAAATATATATATGTGTGTGTATGTGTGAGCACTTTAAAGCAATCAAGAGTCTTTAATTTAAATTGCTTCATGTAATCCGATTAGATTCAACGAATATGCCATGTGAAATATAAGCGGATTAGCTTCGAATCGTTTAAAGTAATGCAATTGGCATCAATCCCTTGATAGTGGATTATAAGTTTATAAATTTGAATGCCTTACCAATTATTTATATACATATACATATATGAATATTATCATATAAATGAAAATTATTGTAAACATGGTTTGCTTACATTTTAAATATCCACAATATCTACAAATCGAGGTATTATGAATATATCAACTTTACTATAGTAAAGTCTCTGTAAAAGACAGAAGGACGTACACATATGATACCTCAAACTGATAAATGCGATGTATATTTAGCGTTGCTGAACGTCTGCCTATATGGATCAACATATGTATAAGAGCTCGAGATGAGGGTTGTGAGACTCTCCACAGCACACGCAGAATAATATTGTCTAAAATAATCGATAGTTATTGTAACTATCGTATTGTAACTATTATTACTATTTCTTGAGGGCTGGAATCTTCAAATTGTTTTAATGAATATATTATAAAATATTAATTTTTTGTTTTGCAAAATGGTACAGAGTTTCCCAAGCATTTCTAGAATTGAAGCTCTCATGTAAATATATCTGATCTGCTATAAGTTTTAATACTATTATCTCGAATGCCAAAAATTATAAAAACAAAGTCCCGTAGACCAAAGCTCTTTCTCTTAGTGCCGTCCGGCTCTTCCCGATATAAATTTAATTAGCAGTAGTAATTCTTAAACACGATGTCATCATCATAGGCAGATTTTCCTTTCTAGTAAAGTTTTATTTGCAATGCTTTGCATGGTTTTTGCCTATGCATTTGCCATTGTAGCTGCAAGTTTCGTAGTCTGTTGCAGTTTGTCATAATTTGCAACTGCTGCAGCGACTACCATGTTGCATATGCCCCAATCCCAACGTTGCACTTGTTCCTATTAACTGCTGAGCCATTTGGAGTTAATATAGCAAGAAGAGCGGTAGGAGCCGTATGGAGGCAGCTGGGAGCAATGGCTTGGCAATGCATGTAGTGCATGTCCTTGTTGCTTTCTGCTGTTGTTAGTATAGCTGGCTGGATAGCTGCTTGGCTGGTTCTTGGTGTCCTTTGACAATGTCGCTGCATAATTTATGACTGCTTAGTTGCAGTTGGCTTTTTTGTGCCACCACCACCGACGCCGCAAGTTGACTGCCACTTGCCACTAGGCACTTGCCACATGGCAAATGGCACATAGCGTGGCATGGCCATGCCATGGGACGTCTGTCTGCTGCCACAGTGCGTGGCAGGACTCTTAAATCAACTGCAATTCGATGCGATTGATATCTTCCTGCGTACGTATGTATGCATTTGCATAAGTCCAACAGCACTTTAAGCGCTGCGGGTCAATTGGAATTGGCCCGAAGTGCGGCACTAACTCAATTATTCGACCATTTCATTTATGGCCAGTCCAGTTGAGATTTACAAGAGATGCCACACAGCCACACAAACACACATACACAGAGTGCTCATAAATTGTAGGACTTTAGCATATGGCGAGCAGAAAGACCTCCCTTGACTACTCCCGCTGCCACCCGCCGCCCGCAGGGCATAAAGTGTGTTACTGTTGTTTTCAGGAGAAGTGGCTCCGGCTCTTGGTCCTCTTATTGTTGTACTTAATTAGTGGTGCGGCTGTGGAGGCAGCAACTCATCTGAAATTTATTAAAGCTGCCGATGAAATGCGTCATTAATTTAGCCCCACACTAAACAACTCGATAAAAACGATGTAAAAACGGAGCGTTTTATAAGAGTTTCCCTTTTATGATCTATGTATGTATGTATGTGGTTGAAACATAGCCAACTCGCTGGCAAAAACGGTCTGGCAAAAGAAGTATGTGTGTTACTTTAACTTCAAGCAAAAACAAGCAATGAATGTTAAAAACAAATAGGCAAACTATACACCCACAACTGGACGATCGTCCAGTTATAATTTTGATTCGCATAAATGCTCATACGTGTAGCAAGGGAATATAAGTGTGTGTGTGTGTGTATACTCGTCACGAAATCATATCCCAAATAATCGTGCAAACGCTAACATTGTGCATTAGCTTTGCAAACCTCTGCAAGCAGAAGGCCCGAAATGGGATCTTAAAGCGAACAAATTCAATTTTTGTTAGCTGCTGCTTGTGCGCTGTTAAAAGACCCAGAAGGTTGCGCAGGTGTTGTGACGTCACAGTTCCATGCAATCGTACTGTTTGTGCCTACATACACACATACATAAACATCTGATAAAGCAGAGAGCAAGAGAGAGAAAAAGAGAGAGAAATCAACTCGATTATCTCGGCCGTAGTGGTTAAAACCATCGATGTCACTATCGATGTCAAGGCACTCTCGATGTATTGAACTATCGAATAGTCAAATGGACCGATAGTATCATCGATAGCTTGCTTTTCACATCGCTGTAATACATTTTGGCGCGCTTTTTGTTTGACACGGCACGTGAAAAATTCTAATCATAGCACAGCGCTAAAAATGCAATAAAAATATCACGAACTCAAAGCTGCATACTGCAGCAAATCAAAAAATGTGTAAATAATTTATCCGAAAAAAATTTGCCAAGTACCTCATATGTGAAAAGGAATATACAACAAGCGGCTTAAGGTAAAATGAAAAATGCAGTTATTCTTATTCAGGCATTAAATTTCTTTATTAAATTTCCTTGCAGGCTGATCAGACAAATTTTCCACTGATTGTGGATCAAGTGAAATAGATAAAAGTGCAAAACACGCTTTGTTCATGAAAATATTTTTTGCCACTATCAACAACTACCGATTGTTTCTGGTTTACTATCGCCAACTATCGATTGCACACATCATCGATAGTCTGACACCCCCACTTGGCCGAATGCGTGACAAGAAATTTTGCTTTCGATAGCGCCATCGATAGTTTCAAGCACTACTAAAAAGTTCGATGGTGCCACCAATAGTACGGCTTGCACATCACTGAGACACACTCTTGCGTTTTTCTGTATCTGAGAGCCAAGCGGATTTGCAATTGATTGGAGATTTATTTTTCCGCATTATTAATACTCTTTAAATACACACAACAGAATCTAATGGATAGATTTCTTCTAAAAGGTAATAATCATAACGCAATCGGGAAGTATCTTAACAGAACTGAGTTTTCTTTAAGGTAAGCGTCTGAATTCGGCGCAGGCTTGGGATAGCAGCTTCACGGATTCTGATAAGAATTCTACGGTCGAAAAGCCAACACCAAAGAAACAAAAAAGAATCTCAGAGGTTTGGAAGTATTTTAAGAGGTCCGACGACAGACTGTTCGCTAAGTGTCTGTGCTGCGGTAAACTTTATAAAACGAGCGGAAATACATCTAATATACGTGACCACTTGAAAAGATTCCACTCAAACATATCTGTACTTGATTCCAGCGCATCCGCTGCAGAAGCTTTAGTGGATAACGATAACAACAAGGACACCAATGACAACAATGACACCAATGACAACAATGACGACAACGACGACAACGATGACAAAGCTGACCACTACGACGACAACCACGACAAAAATGACAACAACGACGACAAGATCGCGTCTTCAAGCGGCACCTGTAGATCCATGAGTTCTGTGGAATCTTGTTTGGAAAGAGCTTTATTATATGACACAAAATCAAAGCGAAAGAGGGACATTGATAGAGCTTTAACTGCGATGGTTGTCAAGGATATGCTGCCATGTACCATCGTTGAAAATGAAGGCTTTATAGAATACACTCGTGTATTGGAACCTAGATACAATCTTCCAAGTAGCACACATTTGAGAGATGTGTTGATGCTCCACTTGTTTAAAGAAACATCGGCTAAACTGGCCGTGATTTTGGAGAACGTTCCGGATATAGCGATTACGTGCGACCTGTGGACTTCAAGCACTAATGTTAGCTCCTTAAGCGTCACAGGTCATTTCGTTCTTGATTATAGCCTGAAAACAGTATGTTTAGCAAGACAAAAAGTAATAGATTCAACAGATCACTCTGCTCAAAATATTGCAAACACCTTGCAAGATATATTGAATTTTTGGAATATACTCGATAAAACTGTATGTGTAGTAACCAAAAACTCCAGCTCAATGCTAGAAGCATGTGAAATATTAAAGATACAAAATCATCCATGCTTCGCTCACACCTTAAATTCGGTGGTACAAGATGGGCTAAAACTCGAAGACGATGCAATGAAAGCTTTATTTGCAAAGTGTAAGACGATAGTGAAGTTTTTTAAGCAAAGTTCCATAACGAATGAAAAATTTAAAAATGTTCAAGAAAACTTCGCCTCTATTTTATTAGAAGAATCTCATTCAAGATGGAACAGCTTCCACTTTATGATAGAGCGCATATTAGCATCTCAGGAAGCCATTAATGCAGTTTTATTGTCAATAACTAGTGCACCGCTGCAATTGACGGTTGACGAAATCATTATATTAAAAGACATAGATATAATATTGTCACTCTTTCAGGAAGCAAGCGACAAAATATCTGGTGAAAATTATGTGTCATTAGTAATACCTTTAGCACATGGTCTTTTCCGCAAAGTTCACAATCTTTCATCACAGTTACAAACTTCGGTAGGAGAAAGAATGAAAAATACTATATTGAAGTCCATAACAAAGCGTTTGTCTACATACGAGCAACGGACAGTAACCAGAGTGGCGACAATATTAGATCCGCGCTTCAAGAAAGATGGGTTTCAGCTAAATACGAATGCTGAAAAAGCTGCAATATTTTTGCAACACGAGTTGGCGAATCTGACCAATAGAGAGCCCTCAATTAACTTGGATTTGGAATCGAACACAAAAACTCAGGACTCACTTTTAGATTTCTTGTATCAACCGGTCATTAGAAAACAGAAAAACGAGAAATTTGATGCATCTTTTATAAAGAGGCAGTATCTGGAGACACCCTTAGCCCCCCTAAAAATGGATCCTTTTTTATGGATGAAGGTGAACATCTGCTATCAATGCTTAAAAATTCAGTTTTTACATTAAATTTCATTTCAGGCTTCCCAGACGGAATTCCCACTTGTAAAATCATTGCTATTTAAGTATTTATGCATCCCCGCAACATCTGTAGAATCAGAGAGGCTTCTCAGAAAGGCGGGTCAAATTGTTTCTGACGGAAGAACAAGGCCTAAAGAAGAAAACATAAACATTTTGTTGTTTTTGAACCAAAATCTTTGGATTAAGTCAAAATACAAAACCCTATATTAATAAATTAAGTAATTTTTTGTATGCATATATGTATAAAAAAACAAAACAAGCAAAATACAGTGAATAAATAGTATACGTTAACAATTTGCATTGCTTAGTGACAACTTTAATTTCGATTTTATAGATTACGCTCTATCAGTCAAGTACTTAAAGTGGCCCTGTTGTTGGATATAATGAGCGTTGTGTGTGTGTGTATGAGTGTGTCTGTGTGTGTGTGTGTATGAGTGTGTCTGTGTGTGTGTGGGTATGCGTGTGCATGCGTGTATGTGTGTATGCGAGTGTGTGTGTGTGTGTGGGCGTGTTTCTTGTGTAAGCAAAAAGGCGCGAAAAATGACTGAAACAGCTATTGCTCGAAGGGTTCAGGGGATCTCGTAGTCGAGCCGTCTCGACTAGAGCTTTCTTCCTTGTTTATTTATTTCTTTTAAGAATCGCCTGGACGACGTGTAAATTAATTCTGAATATATAGTGTGTTTTTGAGAACTACTGATGCTACAGACTTGAAATTCGCTTTAATTTGTAGTATATATTCAAGGAGAATACCAAAGATACATGAATAAGTTACTATAACTTACTATTGAACGTATTGATGTATAATAATACATCCCCTAGATAGAGAATTTCTATTTTAATTCATTGATTTTTTTGTTCTTTACGTTTTATAGGAAATATCACAAAGCAATTTGAACCACTGTAATTTCCACGCATCTACATATTTACATCATGTTTTGAATGGCTAACCATTCGTCTAGCTCAACGCCTTCTAAGGTGAGCAAGTTGAACAAATTTTCAAAGTGGTGTTCACGAACATTAGGTTTTGACCTGGCAAACGCATTGAAATATCGAACAATAGAATTTGAATGTCCGGGGGAGTCTGTTGATTCACGTATCATGCTGCGAGCCGCAAACTTGAAAGCAATGTACAGTCTGTTACATGTATTCATATGACTGTTCTTTAGTCTCTGAAATTCACCGTTGGTATATTGATTCAGTAAGTCATCATCTTTGCCATCCAGCAACATTTCCTTCTGTGCGCTAAACTGTTGAAGAGCGGCGTAATCTTCTACTAAAGTGGACGCTTGTGGAGTCCACTCGATGATAAAGTCTTTCCATTTCTCAAGTTCCTCTTTATTCACAACATCTGAACTGACAATTAATTGGCCTAATGAAAGGTAAAATTTTACCTTTTCCTCTTGTATGAGTTTCTTCGTATTTTGAGCAGCTTGTGCAATATTTCCTTTGAGTTTGCCAGGCAAGAATGTGGCACTTACGAAGCTCTAAAGAGGGGTTTAAGATTAGAGATTAAGGAATAATATTTACTTTGTCTAGTTATACCAGCAAAGCTAGACTGAGTGCAATAAAACGCATTTTGGAATAAAAGTTCAATTGAGGGAATGTAAGTAAATTCTAAACTATAGTTTAACTAAATTTAAATATTGGGTTCACTGTCATCTAAAGCCTTTAACTCAACGCTGTCTGATATATTTTTTTGAAGTGTAAAGCCATGTAAAGTATGTATATTTTAAATATATATAGTGACATACGTATAATCCACACTCGATATTTACAATGGAACACTTTTTATAACAAAAATATACTCTCTATACTATTATACTCCATCGATATCCAGGAAGAATGGTTTGTCGACCTATGCAATTGCTCAACTGTACAGTAATCTATGCAGAAAACAAATTGACAAATCTGAGACAGATTTTTCTAAAATCTGACCTCAACAAGGTTTCCAAAATAAAATGCGATTAGAAGGAATTTTTTGTAGTGCCAGGCAATTTAGGTTTCCGGGCTATTAATAAAGGAATGCATTATATTGTAGAACGGCTGGAAAATATATTTTTCTTGAATAGTAGTAAACTTCGGAATAATTTTGCTTGCAAAGTGTCTACGAGGAAAATGTAATAAGCGCTTTAAATTGCGCTCGTTGCGGCAGCTGTTGCTCGCCTTTTATTGGTTGCCGTTGGCAGCCGCCTCTGTGGCTTGCGTTTTATGTATGTCAACATTTATGACAGCTACAAAAGTCAATTAGCCTTGGTAAACATTGAGGAGGCTCTCCCCCTCTTTGTAGGCGTTGTTTTATGTTACTTGAGGCCAATTTCTCTCTCTCTCTCTCTCTCTCTCTCTCTTTCTCACTACTCTGTCTTACATTAATCTGTCTTCTCTCGTTGACATGCAGGCAGCATCGCTTGAATTAAATTGTTGACTAATTAGTTGAAGCGTCTAAAACATGTTGATGAATGCCTTAGCAGTTGGTACGTGCACAGATAGTTGTATAACCAAATGACAATATGAGCAATAGCAGTTGAGACCTGTCAGTGAAATATTTGTGTAGTAACTAATTTAAGGAAAAGGCCGTTGACTGTTTATATAAAAGATA
The DNA here is from genome assembly GCF_054131065.1 of Drosophila arizonae. NCBI lineage: Eukaryota > Metazoa > Arthropoda > Insecta > Diptera > Drosophilidae > Drosophila > Drosophila arizonae. The sequence goes on along the minus strand of NC_142923.1, from coordinate 28,981,527 downwards.
CAATTTTTTGTTGATCTAAGACTTTCTTTTATATAAACACAAGCTGCAACAGTTAACAGAAAAATTTGACTACATTATATGAAATTTCGATAAGCAAATAATAAGCTGAAAAGGCATCAAATTCATTAATATAAGAAATCTAGAGGCACATTGCAAGTCATGGCAATAGAACCGAAATTCTCCCAGAATAGATTAGGCTGAAAGGAAAGAATTTTTGCTTATATGGTATATATAACTTTTGGAAAATAAAATAAAAAATTTTGAAATAATTAGTCACATATAAAAGAATTTGAGCTATTCTGTTATTGGTAATATGGAAATGATTCTAATCAACTGAGCAACATTGTTTTGCAGATTTGTCTGGCTCGGAATATTGCTTTTTCTGTTAGTGTGTATTTGGCTTATAAATTTAGTCAAAGCACGTACCGTAAACTTGGCAATAAATCCGGAAAACCCAACCGTCCGTGCCAATGCTTCCCCTTCGCTGACTCACTCCCCATACCCTCCCGCTCTGTCCTCTCTCGTTTTGCGCCCGCTGTGTTACACGTGGCGTATTAACAATATCGACATGGGTAAACAAGCCCTGGGGTTAGCTATTTGCAGTTAACTGGGGGAGTGAAAGTAATTTACACTTTTTCAACTTGAACTTTTGCTCGAATTCATTTTGATATTTACTTTCCTCTCCGCCTCTACTTTGCAGTCAAATTAAACCATTCGCTGCGAGGGCAACAAAAATTAACACAAATGTATCATAAAGTGACATATCTCGATGCAGACTACCCGAGAGGAAATGCTAACTGCACACAGCCTTTGAGCAACCCCAAGGACATGGACACGTGTTAAACATCCTTATCGATAGTCATTATCAGTCAGCAGCGGGCCAGCATGCCGAACCTTCATCATGTCGACTACAATCGGAAATATTCCGCAACGGAAACGATACAGGTAAGTGCCCCAGTCAAACAATACATATATACATATAAATATACAAATATAAATATAAATACGTACAATATATCTTGGTTGTAAATAGATACATAACCAATTCGCTGACCATTTAAAATTCATCTTGAGTGTGGTAATTAAAAATAAGACGTTTATTTACTAGCTTCCGCCCCAAGTGGCACGCGACCTAAACTGGTTGCTCAGCCCCACCCTCCTCCCACTTTTTCCTCCTCTTGCCGTTTGTCGACTTTTCACACCCACAGGCAAGGCTAGAGCCTAACTCTCCATCACCTCTTCCACTCTTGACCTCGTCTTGATTGATGTGCGCGTTTTCTGTTGTCTGAGCAGCTCAGCAAATTAATTGAAGAGTTTTGTGCTCTTTGGGGGCTTTTCCAGCCACGCCCATTTCGCCCACTAATTGCTGTCATAAATTTGAGCTCTAGTTCGAAATAAACATTCGTTGGACGACTGCGGCGGTTGAATTAATGACCAAATGGGGTGTATTAGACGTGTGAAAAGCAATGCAACTATGCTAAAGAGGGTGAAATACGTACGTGGAGGGAATTTTTATTCAAATTATAGAAGTTAAGGGATTATGAAAAAAAATTTGCAAAAATGCTCTCAATATATTTTTGTAACAGAGTTAATTCACAGATGTGATAAAGATGTAGGCATTATCTAAGATATCTCAAAATTTGAAAACTTCCTTCCTACAGGATTTCAATTTAATTTAAGATAGTTAAGGTAAGAAAAGAATCTAAATGTCATAAGACTTTTTTATACAGTATCACGTAATATTGTATTCTATACTATAGCACTATAAAATTTCAGTTCTCATTCCACAGTAATTTATAAGGGGTGTGACATCAGTTACGTTCCGCGGCATTGCAGGGCATTTACAAATCGTTTAGCTCCTCTTTTTTCCTTGTTGTCTCAGCTTTTGGCTTTCCCATGTAGACTCTTTGCTTTTATTGTTGTTGTTGCTTTTGGCGCTCTTAATCACAACAGCGAAAAAGCGTCGACAAAGTTTGCTGTGCTTTGTTTTTGCTTTCTGTTGCATATAAAAACGGCGCTTCCGCAAGGCCGGAGACAAGGTCTAGAATCGTTTGCTGTATCTATATACACACACACAAATATATGTACACATAAAGGTATGTATGAATATGCATATGTATGTATAGATGTGGGTCTGCATCTGGAACTTGATTAAGTAGTTTCCGCGTGTTTTTATTTGCACAATAAAAGCACAAAATTGTTGCTGCTATTGTTGCTCGTTTATTAAAGCCAGGCAAAAAGCGATGTTGCAAAAAGTGTGAAATAGACTCTTTTTGCAAGGATGCTTCGACTACTCCGGCAGCACACAGGACTTCGCTCCAAGGGAATGCCAGACATGCTGTTTGCCATTTAAGCCGCTATTTTTATGGCTTTTGTCGGACTGATGGCGTTATGACTCTATTGTGACACGGCGCCGACGTGCCACAGTTAAAAGTCCATTTATATTTCGACAGACTAGCAAGACTCGTCTGGTCGGGAGTCCACGACTAATAAATGCCCTACACTGTTCCATTAAAACTGGATTAAAACTCAACCGCTTAAAAGATGCTGTTAATACCCACCTCCAAGAGTTGGTCAACAAATATTTCGGGAGACTAAATTCTCACCCTGACTAGGCATGTAGGTTTCACTGGTCACAGATCTATTGGTCCTCGAACTAGACCTAGGAGATATCTATTTGCTCTTGGCATAAAATCTATAAATATTAATTCCGCTAGCCAATTTTTTGTTCATTGTCGTCTATAGCCTTAAAATATTAGTTTAGATATGGTTTTCTAAAATGCAGCCGGACCCTAATCTATATATATTTCAGTGAGCATTCATTTGTGTAGCGAAATTTCCGATGTTAAAACCACTTTTAATGTCTGGTTAGAAAAATCAGTAATATTTATATATACAGAAATTATACATACTACACTCTACATATACATACGTAGGTTTTTTTTTTTTTTTTGTTATGTTTATTTTAAGCGCTTAATCTGTACAATGCATGTATAGTACCTTAACAACACAGTTAAACTATATTATATAGAGCCTAACCTTCTGATGTACTCAGGAGGACTTACAAATATATATTTACAAATATCACTAACCTAAACTTATCTAATGTTTTGGCAAAACCCAAGCGATACGTAAGTTGACAGTGATGAATACGTCTTTCTTAAAATTATTTCAAACGTAAATAGGCCTGATGGAACAAATACAATATTTATGCTGATCAAGGATATGTATAATATATGAATTGAAGCACGCTTTTTGTTTTAATTTTTACTAAGATTTAATACAAATTTAATAATCTGTGAATACATAGTATAATTTTAATAAATTTCGGTGGTCCAGTAAATCCTAATCGAACATTAACTTGTTCTAATGATTCTGTCTGCGTATCACTTATCGACAGGACTAGAGGGTCATTTGTGCGTATATATTTATTTATATATATAATTTATAATTATATAAGAATGCATATATATATATATATATATATATATATATATATATATATATATATATTAGTGCCATATGGCGCCAGCCCATTAAAAATGATTACAAAATGCCGCTACACAGCTCCCGGTAAGTGTCTCGAGCAACAAAAATGTTTAGCTGTCCTCTGCTTCAGTTCGCCCCGTAATTTCACTTTTTGCTGCATATGCTGCCCGTAACCTTCCTATTGAAGTCTTCTTCTTGTTGTTTTGTTTGCAACAACAGAAAGTTGTTCTCTTTTTGGCAAAACAAACAACATAAATATGGATTTCTCATTAAAATACCAAAGTTATGCCAAAAAGGAGCTCAGCCTCAGCTGCCGGCACGTCGTGATTGCCGGGTCTGGCTTTTGAGAGTAGCGCAGGCGCTCTCTCTCTCTCTCTCTCTCTCTCTCTCTCTGGCAGTCGCGCTCTCAATGTCAATGTCGCGGCATTGTGCTCTCTTGTTTTGTGTGCTCTCTTTTTGGCTAGCCGCTGCTGGTAAGTCACGTGCTGCCATTGACGGAATTTCATTGCCTGTTTGCCGGCTTAGTTGTGCCCTCATCTGCCCCCACCCCTTTCCATCGCTCACTCTCTCTTTCTCCATCCATCGTCCTGTTCGCGCTTAACACTCCGGCACGACAATGTGCGGCATTTGTCATGAAACGGATTTCCGGTACTCCAAGCGTCACAACTTCGCTGTCTTTGTGCGTTGCACAGGGTATGAATTAGGAACTGTAGAGGGGTACGCTTCTAATATTCTATGCCCATTGCAAAATTGTTTTCGTTGCGAGTATATTGCTGATAAAATAATAATATATACATATGATTTATATCGTAAAAATTCATTTTTTTTTAATGCATGAAATATGGCTTTGACCTCGATGAAAAACAATTTGTTTTACTTTAATCTATTTAATTTAAGATTTATCAGATATATATTTATATTTATTTGTAAAGCATATTGTCCAAAAAATATAGTCAGCTTTAAGATAAAACAATTTTTTAAAAACTTAAAAAAAAAAGAAAAAAAAAAATACAGATTTATGCACATATGTGTAACAGCATACATACTTTGAAAGAAGCGAATATATATTAATTATATGTATAATTATGTCTTACAATTATATAGACACATATATATTATTATTATTATTAAAGAGTTGGATCAGCATGGCTATTAAAACTTAAAGTCCAACGACAGTTTGAATCTGGAATACAGGGCACTCTCAAGTCGTGTTTAGTGTAGTACTCTCGCATTTCTTATCGCTTGTTGTTTTCTCTGAGCTTGACACTTTTGACTTTGGTGGCATGTGCCTGGCTCGGCTTGGCCCTTCTGCCTGCAACAACTTGTTCAATCTTTTATGACAAAGACTCGTGCTCGAAAACAAAAAATTAAAACGAAAATAAAAATTGTTCTTGCTGAATCTGCCCTGCCGCAAAAGTGGCTATTTAGCATTTTAGAGTAGGCGACCCTTGGAGCCCCCAGAACAGCTCGAGCATGCTCCTCTTTATTCATGTTGGCAGCCATTTCATTTGATGCATGAATTTTTCATTAATTTCATTAGATTGTTCAAGCGCTGGGAATTTTAATCAACGCCCTCGCCCGGGCCCCATCATCAAATAATAAATATGCAACGAAATTCGACAATGATAATATTTAATGAGATAGCCCAACGAGGGGTGGCAGCAAAACTATCTCAAGCTGTCCTCGGGCTAAATTGGTTTGCTGCCTAAATGGCTAACAATGCGACACTTTGGCGGCAGTTAATAGACTGGCAAATGGGGAGGATAATCGAGCGTATATTCCTAAGATAGTTAAAATGCTTATGGGGCAGCATATTTAGAGCGGCATTTGCGTAACAACTAATGGATTAATGACGCCTTTAAAGGCCTGAAATGATGGGCTTGGTTAAGCAGAACTGAAAGTTGTCGCAATTTAAGTATTTATTTGTTGAAATTTGTGATCTTAATGAACTTGACATCATTTCTGTGATAGACAACATATTTATATAAATTTATACAATTTATAATATAATATTCTAAAATATAAACAAAAATTGATTAATATAAAGTAGTTTATTTATTTCTGATATATCTGAAAATTCGTTTGTTTCGAACGATTCATCCCTTTCCATTATTCGCAGACTGCATTCCCTTCAGCATTTTTACCCTACATACGAGCCCAATGTCTTTGCCTGATAAGTATGCTACAATTTCACTTAATTTGTATCATGCTTTGTTTATAATTCGCAACTGGTTTAGGTTTTCGTTTGATGGAGTCCCTGTTGCTTGGCGAGGTGAAGTTATCTTTGCGCAGAGGCGATATCGTAACCAATGAAGTTCTACTGAGGTGCGATTATTGCTAGTTGAAAACTTTAACCAATACCCCGCCATGGGGACGTGAAATACCGTCCACTACGGCAATTTTTGGAAGCCCGAAAGGGCACATTTGTAAATACATATAAATATAAACAATTAGGATGCACAAGTCAGTCGAGTCTGATCGACTAGGGAATTCACTGAAGCTTGCAGCTGGTTTTCTAGTTATTCTGCACTTTCTTTTGTACACACAAGTAGGGTTGCCAACTAAGCCTTTTTCTGGCCAGATTTCGTATTTTGAGCTGTCGCTTATTTTTGGCAAATGGTAGCATTTATCATGCCTTTGTAATCCATATCTGTAAGCAGTATTGCCAACTTTTTATTAAAAAAAAGCTGTTTTCGACTGGGAAAGAATTAAAAAAAGCTAAAAAATTACACAAAAAAGCGAGAAAAAAAAGCTGATTTTCTTATATTTTTTTTATTGTAATATAAAATTTGAGTATATTTCATTTTTGTCAAACAAGCTCCAAAACATCAGCATTAGATGTCCCATTCGAAGAAAATGATTAGGCAGTTCGTAGCTGTAGCAGCATTATCCACTTCCTGTTAGAGCTGGAAAATCATCGATGTTTGTCGCCATCGATGTTTCCGATGTTTTTTGAAGAAAACATCGATGTTACATCGATGTTTTCGATGTTTGCGCGGAATATTCAAAATTGTTGTTTGGTGTTAAATTGTTTATATTCTTTCAGGATACAGAGCTTAATAAAATTAATAATAAACATTTTTAATTTATTTATAAACTTCATTTATATTCAACTTATCGTCTAATTAATAACAACAAGTAAGAAGGCTCCAGTCGAGACTGCTCGACTAGGAGATACCCTGAACCCTCCAAGCTGATATTCTAATCAGTCTGGACTTCTTTTATGCACACATACATACACATGCACTTATAAGCACGTGCTCTGCTGACTGCGCAGTTAGCAGCGACTGCGCTTGGGCTGCGCTGCAATGTGGGCAATAATATGAGAATTTATTTGTTGAATAATTTCTTTTGTAGACATACGATCTTAATGAAACTTTCAGAGCGTAATCATATGGTTAAAATATGTGTACATTCCAAAGCACAAGTCTCTAGTACTTGAAAAGTACTAGTACTAGTACTTTTACAAATTGGGGGAGAAGGGGGCGTGGTATCCAAAATCTGCAAATTACAAAATCTTTGTATCCACTAACTTTATATACAACCCAAATATGAAGTCTCCAGGTCTAAAAGTGTTAAAATTATGCTGAAAAAACCAAGTCGATTTTTCGATTATTCTCGATAAAAAAGTTATCGGACGAGTTATCGAAAAAATAAAGCAAACTTGTACTGCCTATGGTATACACGAGTATGCATGCCAAATTTCAGCTCTCTAGCTCTTATATCTTCTGAGATTCTTTTGCTCATACGGACGGACGGACGGACGGACGGACAGACGGACAGGGCTATATCGACTCAGCTCGTCGTGCTGATCAAGAATATATATACTTTATGGGGTCTGCGATGATTCCTTCTGCCTGTTACATACTTTTCACAAAACCATTATACCCTGATTTCCCATTTTCAATGGGTTCAGGGTATAAAAATGGAATGTTTTTAATCTTCAGGATCTCGCACGCCTTTTTCATAGATGCATCATTGTCGGACACTATCGCCACAATCTTGTTCATTAAAGCCCACTCATTAAAAACGACTCTAAGCGAATCGGCAATATTTTCAGTATTATGATTCGTTGGTAATAATAATTTTTCTGTTGATTTGAGTTCAAACTGGTTATTAATGAAGTGGCATGTAACAGAAAGATAACCCTCGTTAGCTTTTGATGTCCAAGCATCTGTTGTTATAGCCACGTACTCAATGTCATCAAAAACTGCTTGTAATTTAAGCTTTATTTCATTGTATTCATTGGTCAATAAGACATTACGCAAATGTGTTTTGCTTGGTAATTGGTATCTTGGGTCCTGTATATGTAAATAAATAATGAAATTAGTAATATTCTTTGAACATAATATTATATGGCAAATTTACATTTGGATATGCGCTTATTTCAGTTTTTATAAGGGAATTAATATTAAAGTTTTGTTTGGGTTGCATATAATCTGCGAAAACTGGATCTATTGCTAAGTTTGGTGGATTAATGTTATCTATTACTTCTGTTTGGGTTTTTAGGTGAGATTCTATCATTATGGATTCAAGATCTTTGAGAGTTTCTTCCTTCACAAGTCTGTAAATTGCGATAATTTATTTGTCGGCGGAAATAAAAAAAGGGCAATCTTATGAAATTTTTTAAGGTTATCTAAAACTATTTTTACAAAATTTGATTTAAAAGCAAGATTGCATTTTTTTACGATTTCCACATCATTATCATTAGCTGCAAATAATTTTAATATTATTTTTCAGATACTTACACTTTCGTTCACATTGCGTTTAAATTATTTTCTTTACCAGCCATGTCTGCTTTGTACAAAATTTGAAATTTATAGGTTTCATATATAAGAAATTCCAAGCCCACTGGCAGAAAGTGTTTACAGACATAACTTACAATAAGCTGCACTGAATGGCACACACATTTTATTAAAATTAAAAAATGGGCATCCTTTTTTAATTCAGTGTAGACACTTTTATTTGTGCCCACCATGACATTAGCGTTATCTATTCCGACTCCTATTATATTTTTTATGTCAAGATTGTAATGCATCAGTATGTTTTTAAAACCAGCCACAATAGATGATGTATGACCAGATTCTAATGATGTGAGCATTAAAAACGTTGACACAAAAACACCACGCTCAAAGGAAAAATAATTTGGCTGAAAATGCGCTCTATTTTCGCATTCGACCACGCTAGAGAGATGAGCTTAATTGCAAATATAGCTATTTCATGAAATGGGTTGTTATTTCCAGCGTCTTGTATCTCAAATGTATTTTCCGATTTGCTACGCCTCTAGTGGGCGTATCATATCGATCTTTATAAATCGGAGATAAACACGAGTATGTGTTCCAAATTTCAAGTCTAGCAGAAATAATACCGAAATTAACTGCGTTCATACCGAAAGGCGGACGGACATTGCACAAAACCAATATACTCATTTCATTTTCTTAAATGCTTTATTGGCTTCATTGATTAAATAAATCTTTAAATAAGAATGTATCAAAGTAAATACCTTCAATTTCAAAATCTATTTTAAATAATTAAAATGGTACCAGATTGTCAAAAGGTTGATCACTTTGAAGTGCGAGTTTGTATTGATAAAGAATAGACAAACCGCAGGCGGGCTGCAAAAAGTAATGGCAATTCAGATATTCGGTACCTTCGGTCTGTACCATTAATCAAATGATCGAAATGAGCCTTTCGAATTTTTTCAGACCGTAAGAGAGTTCATTGCACATTAACAAGTGAGCTAGAATCAGATTTTGGTTGGAAAAAATCACCAAATATATAGAGACCAGATGCCTTGGTTGCTCTACTGCAAGCTACATACGCACGTCGCATTTTTTGATTCGTATGAACTACTACTTTGATGTAAGTAGCACCTTGGCTTTTAAAAATCGTAATAAACTCAGCCGATACTACGGGGGTACTATTGATCACGATTAATTATAACTTGCTCATTTGTTAAAAATTGATGACTTTTAATGATTTTCTGTACTAGAGTCCATTAAGGCTCCTGATGATGAGCGCTTTTAGCAAACGCATATATTTAACAGAGGTCTTTAATATAAGGAAAGAAGTAAGACCCTGCGTTCGGGCAGTTTTAAAATCCTTTCACGAAATCCTTTTCACTTGCTACATGCAGTTCGCTTGAAATTGAATTAAGATTTATTGAATTAAACCTATCAACATCGGCACTAATTTCGAACAAATGAATAACGTCATCTGGAACTTGCTCATTGCTGCAAATTCTTGTGCGGGACATTTTACGGACATTTAATCAGATGCCAAATATCCATCTATTGCCAATAGGACGTAGTTGCCTAAGATCACCAAAAACTATAACTGACCCGCCTCCAAAAGCAGCTTCTCTATTACTGAAGATTTGTTTAAGACGAAAGTCAACATAAGACAGCATTTTTGCCCCCACCATTGATATTTCATCAATTATTATTACTTTAAGATCAATTAAGTTTGATCTTATAGTGTTAAGCAAATCAGCACCCAATTCTTTAAATGTAGATCCGGACTTATTCACAGGGAGAGAAAACATTGTATGTAGTGTTGAACCATTCGCATTAGAGCCTGGCTAACTATTATAAAATTTTGTCAACGACTGATAAAGTGTTGAAATAAGGTAACTCTTTTCCGACTCTAGATCCATTGCCAAAAAACTCATTAAATACGTTTCTGAAATGCGCATTTTGAAGAACATGTGAATAAAATGACTTTTGTTCAAAATTCAGTGCTTTTATGAAATTTAATAAGTTTCCGTTGGTTGATCCCTAAATATGCCAAATTTGTCGCGTTCGTTTTTTATGATTTCCTCATTCAGCCAATAAAACTCCTCACAATATCGCTAAACTTATTCGGTGTGCTCCTGCTTCCAATGAAAAAATAACATTACTAATTAAGTGGTTTTGTCTATTTGTGCTGATGTTAAAGCTCCTATATCTAATTATACGAGTCTTAGTTCTCTTCCTCATAAAACCACTTGCATCCTGAAGAGGATAAAAAGCGCCTACGTGTTCGTTCAGATCCTCATCTTCGTCATCAACATTTTGGCGTGTCAATCTTTGGCTTTTACTGAAATTGAATACAATGATCTAAGAGGCCAACAGGAAAATGTCAGTCGAATTTGCAGGCAAATTTTGCAAGATTTTTGCGATGAGAACTGTTGAGACGATCAATTTCCGACAAAGGAAAAAGAATTTCTGTTTGTGGCATTGGAGGGTAAGGAATAAATTTGTTAATAAATTCTATTACGGGTGGAATAGACCTCTGCCTACTTTCGTCATTAACAAGATCCGCTTTGGGGGCATCTTTAAGCTAAAACATTCCGTGTATATGAGGAGAACCTCTTTGTTGGAATTCAACACGCCAATAATACCGCCTTCTTTCTTCATTAATTTAAGAACTTGTTTTAATAGGTCTGGCTTTTTCTGAAAACTGTAAAGCTGATGCGCTTTCTTTTGAAAGTTCTACCTTTTCTACATTTCTTTTAAAAATTACTAATATTGGGGGGTAGACTCAGCAGCAGACAATGCAATGAAAAAGGTTGGCAAATCAAACTGTCTTATTACCTTCCCAGTGAGCTGGAGATGACCGAATTCTTTTCAAAACACCATAGCCTTCATCATGAAGAATTAAATTTGTAATGGTCGCAAGCCAAAAAAAAAAAAAAAAAAATAGGGAAAAAAAAAAAAAAAAAAAAGTAGTAAAAGTATATGTTCAAAAAGTACGCGCGCTTGCAAAAGCTTTGGAAAGGTACACTGAACCAATCATTGCATGCAGAGCTGCATTGAGAGCTTTCGGTGGGGGCCGAAAAAGTTGTCGCGCACGCGCAACAGCTGATCGTGTCGCGCTGTGCGAACTCTGCAGCGACAAATATTAGTGCAGCCAACTTTAGGGGCAATAAAACCTTTAAGCTTTTATCTGCCCAAAGCTATATAAGCCGAAAAAGTAAAAAATTCAGCCCTTTTTTCTAGAACTCCACGTTGCGACTTTACAATAAGTCCATATATATAGATAATATATATACATATATGGCGAGGAACACGTGCGCTACAATAATTTAAAAAAAGGTACGAAGATTGGCATATTGTGGCATATTAGCTAAATAAAACAATCATTTTCTCTAGCGCAGCAAAACAAAATTTTCTTGACGCCCGTGTCAAATTTGGGCACGGCAATATAGAAAAGCCTGCCCTAGACACGGGCTCTGTTTTAAATTTTTTGCCCCATCAAGATCGATCGGACCAACTTTATCGAAAGGCTGGAGGAACTTCAACCGCAGGCGGGGGAAACACAAAATTGAATAGTGGCCCATAAATCGAATAGTGGCATAGTGACATATAAACATATAAAACTTTTAACCCCAAAAACTCTAAGCCGCGAAAATCTAAAAGTGAAAAAAGAAAAAACTTTACACAGCCAAGAACAAAAACTCTAGTTCTACCATAATCAACTAAACGAAAAAAAAAAGAAAAAAAAAAAAAACCAAAAAACACACCTCAATTACCTATGTGACGTACACTGTAAAAATTTTGTTACTAGCAACTAAAATAGTTCACCCCAAATTAAAAAGTAAAATGTAAAATTACAACTAGCATGAAAATAGAAAAAATAATACGATGACGTAAAAAAAAAAAAAAAAAAAAAAAAAAAAAAAAAAAAAAAAAAAACCCAATTACATAATAATGAAATCATAAAATTTATCATATATATGCATATATATATATATATATATAGATGCATATATACACATAACAAAGTAGAAAATACCAAAAGCAAAAAAAAAAAAAAAAAAAAAACATGAAGTAAAAGAAATAATAAAATAAATTATATATAAGTGTATAACCAAAACTAAAAGAAAAAAAATATTTTTTTGTTAAAAAAAAAAAAAAAAAAAAAAAAAAAAAAATCGAAAAAGTAAGAAAGAAAAAATAATAATTATTTGAATAGATATAAATATAAAAAAATATAAAAAGAAGTATAAAAATGTAGAGGTAAAAGAAAAAAAAAAAACCAACAAAAACTGTGTGTTTGTCCCCTATATTCTTTTTCTAACCTCAACGCCACGCTACAGCTACCACGAGGAAAGGCCTTTCATCGCTGGAGTGAAAAAAATCTAAAGATCATGTAAGTGCTGGAAGATACCCTGTACTCCCACTCCCCCCAATCCAAACCCTTATATTTTCTTTTAATTAATGAATTATTAAAAAGGAATATAAAAAAAAAAAAAAAAAAAAAAAAAAAAAAAAAAAAACAAGAGATAAGAAAAAAATTTCATAATAAAATGTTTGAAGATAAGTGCATGCAATAATGAAAGAAAGCATATATATTTTTTTTAATTAAAATAATTTTTTTTCGTAACCCCATTTTTTAAATAAAGATATTAAGATTTTATATTTTATATTTATATTTATATCTATTCGATTTCAAATTTTATTAAACTAAATGTTGATTCCACCTAAATTGTAAAATAAAGAAAAAAACAATGAGGTAAAATAAACAAAGAAATAAATAAGTAGATAAATAAACCAAATTTAATAAGTTAAATATATATAAATATATATATAAATAAAAAATAAAAATTAAGTAAAATGAACAATTCAATAAATTAATGAAATAAATAAAACAAACTTAGCATGAAGTAAATAACAAAGAAAAAAAAAATGAAAAGATAAATAGCAAATAAATAAATAAAGAAATAAATAGGATTTAATAGCAAGAAAGATTTACGATAGAAAATAGAACCATTTAAAGAATAGCATAAAAAAAAAAAACCTAATAATGTAAAATAAAAATGTAAAATAATAACAACATTGTTAGTATAAGAAAAATAATAGATTGTAATTTTAGTATCCCAATGTCTAGATGTTACTTAAATGAATGAAAATGAATACTATGAATAATAGGAATGAAACCAAGAATGATATGAGTCGTTAATCTGGAAGAAGGGTGAAATAATGGGGTAGGCTAGTTAGTGTTGGAGCTTTTTGGGGTTTTTCTGTTAAAATTATTTGAGAAAAACTATGGTTGGGTGGGTAAAGAGCGCGTGTGCCGAATGCCATCTATGGCCACGCTTAGTTGTGTCGGTGTTCTTGCTGTAAATTTGTGCCAGTCCTTCCCCTACTTCCCCAATATAATTTGTTTTTTTTTCGTGGAGTATAGCTCCACCTCAAGTTTAAGGGATCTTAAAAATTAAAATTTATGAACTCTGATCGCAAGGCAGAAAAGAACCCCCCCACACTCCCGACGAGCGACGGTACTAGAAGGTCCCGCTTATCTGCCTTGCGACCGAAAAACAACGCCCAGCCAGTGCTTTGTTTAGTCTCATCCGAGAGAGTTTCTCTGCATGAAGGATTATGTTTACATAAATTTTTGGCGCCCAACGTGGGGCATGAAAGTATGCAGCTTTATAGGCATCACGCTTTCAGAGTCCCATTTTTAATGTTCAAATAATCCACACGGTCTTTTCTCTATTCGCAGAGAAAGAGTTGGCTGTTTGAAACACCCATTTTGGTGATGGTTGAAAAACTCAGTGTCCAGAGTGCTGAAATAGATTGGACTTGCTTGGTCGGCCTATCGCAACTGTGACAGATGAGTCAAATCAATTCTTAATAGGGACTACGAAGCTGAAAGATTCGAGCTGAATCTCAGACCGAGAAACCCGGAATAGATAAATTCAACTTATAATAACACCTGAATCACCATGTTTGCTCGTTTGTTTTCGTATAGTTGTTATTTCATCTAGATATTGTTTTAATTGTGTTTTGTAAAATTATCAGATACGATTCCAGAATATTGTATATTGGGCTCAGCTCGGATATCAATACTGATTGTTCTCTGGTAGTTGTTGCAGAGCCAAATGAGATAAATCTGGGTGCAATATAAACTCATACTCGTCTGGCCAGTAGATGTTGTTATGACAGAAGTTGCTAATGTGGATAGTGTTGTCTGGAACTTGTGTATATGCTGCATTGGCGTATCCTTGCCGAACACTGACACTTTAGTTAACTTTTGCATAGCAATACTCTATAACCAGCTTTAGTAGCAATAGCCCAAAATCCATTGTTTCCCCTAATTGTATAATATAGCAAGAACAGCACACAACAGCACAAAACCTAGCTACCTTCCCCATTATATCAACCCAAACTTGTCACATTTATTAGCAAAGCATAAAATATTTAGATACAAAATGCCTATTTCAAGAAGTCCTCAAGATATGCGCACAGTAGAGAAAACTGTTAGTTTGGGTAGTCTTTGCAGTCAAGGGATGAGCAATACCCAGCAATGTTATTGTACCCCTTGTAAGCACAATTTTCACAAGTTATGTCTAGAACAGTGGCTAGAAAATAAGCAAGAATGTCCGGAATGTCAGTCCACATTGGACCCAAGGTCAATTAAGTTGGTTATTGGCAACTGTTCACCTGACCCGAAACCAGCTTCCACATCAGCAATTCCAGGTAGTTCGCGTATGGTAACGCGTAATTTAGCCAAAGACATTAAGCAATAGACATCCGAACATATTCCCGCTAATATTCCGTCTAACGGTGGTATATTATCGGGTGGTGTAATGGTCGCAAGCCAAAAAAAAAAAAAAAAAAAAAGGGTAAAAAAAAAAAAAAAAAAGTAGCAAAAGTATATGTTCAAAAAGTACGCGCGCTTGCAAAAGCTTTGGAAAGGTACACTGAACCCTTTCATTGCATGCAGAGCTGCATTGAGAGCTTTCGGTGGGGGCCGAAAAAGTTGTCGCGCACGCGCAACAGCTGATCGTGTCGCGCTGTGCGAACTCTGCAGCGACAAATATTAGTGCAGCCAACTTTAGGGGCAATAAAACCTTTAAGCTTTTATCTGCCCAAAGCTATATAAGCCGAAAAAGTAAAAAATTCAGCCCTTTTTTCTAGAACTCCACGTTGCGACTTTACAATAAGTCCATATATATAGATAATATATATACATATATGGCGAGGAACACGTGCGCTACAATAATTTAAAAAAAGGTACGAAGATTGGCATATTGTGGCATATTAGCTAAATAAAACAATCATTTTCTCTAGCGCAGCAAAACAAAATTTTCTTGACGCCCGTGTCAAATTTGGGCACGGCAATATAGAAAAGCCTGCCCTAGACACGGGCTCTGTTTTAAATTTTTTGCCCCATCAAGATCGATCGGACCAACTTTATCGAAAGGCTGGAGGAACTTCAACCGCAGGCGGGGGAAACACAAAATTGAATAGTGGCCCATAAATCGAATAGTGGCATAGTGACATATAAACATATAAAACTTTTAACCCCAAAAACTCTAAGCCGCGAAAATCTAAAAGTGAAAAAAGAAAAAACTTTACACAGCCAAGAACAAAAACTCTAGTTCTACCATAATCAACTAAACGAAAAAAAAAAGAAAAAAAAAAAAAAAACCAAAAAACACACCTCAATTACCTATGTGACGTACACTGTAAAAATTTTGTTACTAGCAACTAAAATAGTTCACCCCAAATTAAAAAGTAAAATGTAAAATTACAACTAGCATGAAAATAGAAAAAATAATACGATGACGTAAAAAAAAAAAAAAAAAAAAAAAAAAAAAAAAAAAAAAAAAAAACCCAATTACATAATAATGAAATCATAAAATTTATCATATATATGCATATATATATATATATATATAGATGCATATATACACATAACAAAGTAGAAAATACCAAAAGCAAAAAAAAAAAAAAAAAAAAACATGAAGTAAAAGAAATAATAAAATAAATTATATATAAGTGTATAACCAAAACTAAAAGAAAAAAAATATTTTTTTGTTAAAAAAAAAAAAAAAAAAAAAAAAAAAAAATCGAAAAAGTAAGAAAGAAAAAATAATAATTATTTGAATAGATATAAATATAAAAAAATATAAAAAGAAGTATAAAAATGTAGAGGTAAAAGAAAAAAAAAAACCAACAAAAACTGTGTGTTTGTCCCCTATATTCTTTTTCTAACCTCAACGCCACGCTACAGCTACCACGAGGAAAGGCCTTTCATCGCTGGAGTGAAAAAAATCTAAAGATCATGTAAGTGCTGGAAGATACCCTGTACTCCCACTCCCCCCAATCCAAACCCTTATATTTTCTTTTAATTAATGAATTATTAAAAAGGAATATAAAAAAAAAAAAAAAAAAAAAAAAAAAAAAACAAGAGATAAGAAAAAAATTTCATAATAAAATGTTTGAAGATAAGTGCATGCAATAATGAAAGAAAGCATATATATTTTTTTTAATTAAAATAATTTTTTTTCGTAACCCCATTTTTTAAATAAAGATATTAAGATTTTATATTTTATATTTATATTTATATCTATTCGATTTCAAATTTTATTAAACTAAATGTTGATTCCACCTAAATTGTAAAATAAAGAAAAAAACAATGAGGTAAAATAAACAAAGAAATAAATAAGTAGATAAATAAACCAAATTTAATAAGTTAAATATATATAAATATATATATAAATAAAAAATAAAAATTAAGTAAAATGAACAATTCAATAAATTAATGAAATAAATAAAACAAACTTAGCATGAAGTAAATAACAAAGAAAAAAAAAAATGAAAAGATAAATAGCAAATAAATAAATAAAGAAATAAATAGGATTTAATAGCAAGAAAGATTTACGATAGAAAATAGAACCATTTAAAGAATAGCATAAAAAAAAAAAACCTAATAATGTAAAATAAAAATGTAAAATAATAACAACATTGTTAGTATAAGAAAAATAATAGATTGTAATTTTAGTATCCCAATGTCTAGATGTTACTTAAATGAATGAAAATGAATACTATGAATAATAGGAATGAAACCAAGAATGATATGAGTCGTTAATCTGGAAGAAGGGTGAAATAATGGGGTAGGCTAGTTAGTGTTGGAGCTTTTTGGGGTTTTTCTGTTAAAATTATTTGAGAAAAACTATGGTTGGGTGGGTAAAGAGCGCGTGTGCCGAATGCCATCTATGGCCACGCTTAGTTGTGTCGGTGTTCTTGCTGTAAATTTGTGCCAGTCCTTCCCCTACTTCCCCAATATAATTTGTTTTTTTTTCGTGGAGTATAGCTCCACCTCAAGTTTAAGGGATCTTAAAAATTAAAATTTATGAACTCTGATCGCAAGGCAGAAAAGAACCCCCCCACACTCCCGACGAGCGACGGTACTAGAAGGTCCCGCTTATCTGCCTTGCGACCGAAAAACAACGCCCAGCCAGTGCTTTGTTTAGTCTCATCCGAGAGAGTCTCTCTGCATTGAAGAGTATGTTTACAAATTGCTCACGTGATCATCACTTAGAGCTTTTACTGCTGTTATGCTGCGAGGAGCAGTGTGCTTACGCAGACAAATGGAAGTGTTGCTTCTAATATAAATCATTTCCAACTTTTTATAAGAATAAGATATTTTATCGGTTCTACAACCTCTCCTATCAAAGTTTCTAAGCTCAGATCTAACAATAGTTGAATAACTAACCGAACACTTCCTTTTTTTGCCTGCAGACAGTTGTAAAAGATAATTCCCCTACATCATCATCTCCAATCAACTGAATGGGTCGTTTTCCTTTGCCCGAAGCATTTGAATTCTTTGCATACTAATATCATCTGTCTAAATGCTGTCTAATAATGTTTCTTGCCCTCCTGGATTAAGCTATTTCTACATTTTCTTGGGCCTCCAGCGTCTCAGTATTTATAAGCTCATTAAAAAGATCATTGTCTTCGGCTGTGGCAAAGAATGGTATACTCTGAGAAGCTGATGAAAAAGAGGACATTTTTTTTTATTAATAGAAATAGTATGCTTTTGGTAAAGTTCTGTTAACAATAAAACACGCATGACGGCAATTATTTTAAGTGACCTAATGGTTTCAGCCATAAAATCATGGTTATATTCCATTCTGCGTTTGAGGTGAAGCTGAACAACATCGGCTTCATGAAAAGCCCTTGGGATGATGTGACGACATTGGCGACTAGGATTTGGATATTAACAACATCTCCTTTTATTGCAGTCTGACGCTCATGCCCTAAACATTTTATAATCATAAATGGAAGTCGTGGAGATATTAAACGTTCTTCCAAAGGTGTCAGATCTTATAAGCATTCTGGAAGACTCGGAAAATCTAAACGATTTGTAATGGCATTTTTTGGCAGTTTACCTAATTTTATTAGGCGGCTCGAAATTTGTAAAAACCATCTTCTATATATTGATAACGAATTCTGGCTACTTGATGTGGGAACCAAAGCCCCTTGCACCAAAAGCAAAGTTGGTCTGGGCCTAGTTAAACTATTTTATTAAAATTATTGATTAATGTATCAACAGAATGAGCTTGTAGAGTGGAATTCGGCTGCTCCCCTCCACTTTGATGGGATACCTCATTAATTGAAATATTTCTTTAATTTCGTCTATTAATTGTATTTAATCTCTGCGTTGTCAACCTACTCTATATTGTTCGCTAATTAAAATTATATTCTCAAGCTCACGTTGATGTAAGGATGTATGTCTAAGATGCCTATCCTGCTTACGTGCCGCTCTGCGTATAGAGTTGACCAAATGTTTTGTTGCTGTTTAACACTCATAATTTCTGAATTTCGCCTACGAGTTGCCCTACGTATAGTGTCCACTGACTGTTCTTGCACTCTAAGGTCGCGGTTTGTCCGTCTTCGCGCGTCTATCGTATTTTCTCGCTGTTCTCTACACTTAAATTCAATATTTCTTATCCTCAATTTGTTCCTATCACTCTGCATTCACAAACGCTGTGAAGCAGATAGTTCATTTTGTTTAATGTTATTTATTATATTAGTTCTAATTAATTATTATTTCTAAATTTGTAAGTAATAATTTGTAAGGTTACATTGATTTTCCAGCCAGGGTCAAAGTCTCAGTCTGCCCAGGGCCATAACTTACAAGAAATTTATAAGTTACTACGAGACATGCAGTGTCAGAGAAATGGGAGAGGGGAAGGGTACGACCACGCGATTGCACGCGGGAAGGCGGCAGCAATCGAGTGGCGCGATCAAGCGCACTAGAGATTGCTAGGGTCAGGGCTGCGAAGGCGCGCTGTGGGGAGTTAGTGGGGCCCCTACGGATGGTAGACCGCGGGTTGAGGAACGCCCAACGTTGCCGCCGGCGTTCACTCACAGACCACGCGATTTTCACTGCTGGAGATTTACCCTTCCGGCGAACGGGACGAAACAACGTTCAAACTACTAGTATTGTTATTGTTAATTGCAGTTAGTATCAAGAGTCAATATGTTAGATGAACTAACTACAAATGAATGCGCGACCATTTTTACGTGTGCTTACTTTATTATGAGGCTCCCAAGCTTAACCTCAATCCCGATACCTATTCACCGATTAGAATTTTTGCAGACGTCTGCTCACTCCGAGAGCTCGAAACTAACTAACTCATGTACACAGCTTTCAATCCTCTTCTCGCCGCTGTGCGGATTTCACCACGCAACCAGCAATGCAATTCAGCACTGCGAGCTTTCGAGCTGCACGGTCGCATTTCTGATCGCGCACCCGCCCATTAATTTGAATTACTGCTTATGTCCTAAAACTGACTGCTAAAACACTTCGACTACTTATTAGCTACTTAGCGCTATTTTACAAACTAATACTTATTCTACTTATTGCCCAACTTACTCTCTACCAAAATAACTATGAACTATAACTAAAAATATAAATATAACTGCTTCACTTCAAAATATAATTCAACTATTTCCGCTTACTTACTATTTCTTACTTATCAACAAGTAAGAAAGCTCTAGTCGAGACTGCTCGAGTACGAGATCCCCTGAACCCTTGGTGTAATAGCTATTTCAATAATTTTTCGCGTCTTTCAGCTTACACAAGAAACACGCACACACACACACACACGCACGCACACACGGGCATACATACACACACATACACACACACACACATACACAAACATTTACATACATATACACACACAAGCATAAACACGCATGGGCGGCGGTGAGCGCTTACTATGAGAACTTAATTGTTTAATAACTTTTTTTGTGGACGTACGATCTTCATGAAACTTTCTGATTATGATTACAATATATGATATGCATGTAATTGCCAAGGCAAAGTCTCTAGTATTTGAAATGAGCAAGAATCCCCATGAATCCGATCAACCGTTTAACTACTCTTTAAATACAAAGGATTTGTGACTACCTAATTAACAGATTGGATGTATTATTAAATTGGGCCGAAATCCCGGCGGTACTGCAATACCGGGCCAACCCGCGACAGAGGTGGAGCAAGCCCCTAGCACTCCGTCTGATTCCAAAAATCAGTTTAACATTTGTTGTTCTCCAATGGAGAAACTATCAGATGTTAAGCTGATAAGAACAGATACTACACTTTGATCTTAGCCATAAGGCCGAGAAGCGATAACTTTTCACAGTCAAATATTCAGTACTCCATTGGGCTACAGTTAAAACCAGTTGAGAATTGTAGATGAATTTACGTTGATTACTTTTTGCCTTAGTCTACGTACTTTTGTGTGGCATACTTTAGGGGTTTCTTTGCAAAAGCAAATTTACTATAATTCAGAACTAGTTAACGTCAAGAAGAGGTGGACTTATAATGTGTATGTAAATGTGAGTAAGTGTACGTACGTGCATTTCCATACATGGCCGTCGTGTAAACACATTCAACTAGAGTTGGGAAACCATCGATGGACGGCTCCATCGATGGTTTTTCCATCGATGGAAAAAATAATCGATTATATCGATGGTTCCATCGAACATTTTTTCCTTTCAAATTTTAAACATTTTTTTTTGTATATAAGTCGTACTTTTCATAATAGAAATAAATGTACTTTCATACTTTTCCTTGTACATATTTACAGAATAAGAATAAAGAATATAGACAAATATAGAGAAAATATAAAGGTTCAATTCATTGAATTTTCAGTTCCAAAACATAACACAAATTCAACATAACGATTTTAAAGGTAACTTAAATATATATATCAAGCGCAATCATTTCAGCCAGTGAATTAGCAAGACATGCTTTTTTCGCCGAGCTGGGGGCGCATTGATCCAATTTTGGAGCAGTTGTTTCAACGTGGTCTCTTACCATGAAGGGATGTACACGTCTTAAGTATTCCATCATATTGGAAGTGTTGCCGCTCGGGCGGTACTCTTTTCCGCAATGACGGCATTTGACAAGCATGTTCATCAGTTTCTCAAAATGTAACCAAACTTCCGATGTTTTTTTTTTTTTCGTTTCGTGCTAGGCTCATTGGATTCAGTCAATGCATTTGAAGATGAAATTGTAGTGGAGGCATTGCAGGTTTTATCTAAAATGTGAAAAATACGTTGAGGCTAGAAAATAGCACTTTTTTTTAACGTAAAGTGCCCCTCCACAGGGTATAAAATACTTACTTGAAACGACAAACTTGTCCATGTTGAAGAAAAACTACCAATGTTTAACAATGTCCATATACTATGCTTGTCAACTATTTATTAAATTTCCAAAAAATAGATCAAGTACGCAAACAATAAATTTTATTTTGTTTCAAAAGAAAATTTCACATGTTTGATATGTTACTCAAAGCGGCGATATATCGATATCGACAAAAGTCAATCGATATATCATAAAAATTAAAGTCCATCGATATAATCGATGGTTGCATCGATGGTTTCCCAGCTCTACATTCAACCATTGCTGTTTTATTTTGATTTTAAAGCCATACGGGGTAGTTTAGTAACCCCTTTGTGTGCTTTTTTGCTATTCATTCAGCCCATTCGGGCGCGCCGGCTAACTTAGTTAGCAGTTGCAATATATGTACAAATATGTAGACAATACAAAAATAATAACGACTGATAGGTTTTCTTTTCTTTTGTTCATATTCTTCTCCTATGGGGAGAACGGAGGATTAAATCCCTTGGCTGCCTTCTGTTGAGCCTCCTTGGAGTTCGACTTACTGTTAGCATATTTGCTAACCGATTTTTGTGCCGCTCCAACCGGTCATTGTACCGACTCGAGTGCTGGTTTATTGTATCAAAGACAGTGGCTAGTTTCAGTTTTATGGTGTTTCTAACAAACCACTGACATCCGGTAACCAATCTCGTGATTTTCTGGGGTGTTCTGGGTGGTCTGAATACGACGAATTTGGCTATGGCAAGCCAGTCCCCAAATTTGGCCCCATATCTCCATATTGGCGCTATAATCTGTTTGTAAATTGTCACCTTATTAGTAGTGAGTGACAATTTACAGTGCGAGCAGAGAAGCCAATAATGCTTCACTGCCGCTCGTAAGCGCATTGTAATCGCCGTAACGTGCTTGGAAAAAGGTGAGCCTGCGATCCAGTATCACTCCTAGATATTTGGCATCATTCGCCTGCGGCACTGGATCCAGTGATGTCATTTTTTTCTGAGCAGAAAAAGCTGGATCAAGGAAAAAAAAATGCTGGATTCAAGGGAAAAAGGTTGACAAAAAAGCTGATTTTAATTACATATGTATATGAATACCAAACTATAGGTATTTTTATTAAACATAAAGCATATCCTTGATTATATTAAATCCAATAAATCATCAATGCATTTTTCCACATCGTTTGGATAGTAATCCTTCTCTTTTATTGATTTTAGTCGGCTGCCTGGTAGTTCATAATTGAAGCAGCACTTATTTTGTCGATGTAGTCCATATCTGAAATATAAAAAAAATTAATTTCGAGCTTAAAAATATATATTTAAATATGGACCTTATGGTTAAAATAGCGTTCAACGTATCAACGTGTAGTCTATTTCTAAGCTTTGTTTTCACCAAATTTACTTGGCTGAATACCCGCTCTACCTCGGCATTCGACCAAGGCAAAGAAAACATTTGCAGAGCAACTGAAGCCAAATCATAAAAGTGGCAGTTTCCTCCAGAATCCCGGTATTTGAGAACTTCACTCCAGAATTTTACTGTTTCATCGACATTGTCCCATTGTACCAGGGAAATGCGATTGTAGTCTCGTTCAATCTGGTCGATGTTGGGAGTATTAAAGTACTCAAGAATTTGAATGATGCTCCTTTTTTATTTTTTAAAACATTCTCAACAGAAAAAGCATCAATCTGTTTTAAAATATTAAAATTGTCCGGTAACCTGAAATTTAAAAAAAAAATTTATTTATAACAAATATAGAAGAATTTAGAAAATATTTACCTTTGCTTCAACTGTTTGACCAGCTCTACTACAAAACTCGCACAGCATTCTCTAATTTCTTTTTCTTCAATGGCTTCAATTTTCACTGCTTTGAGTTCTTGCTCAAATTCATAGCCGAGATATAAATCGGTTTTGACATGTTCTTCAAAATCGTCATTAATAATGTCAACTTCATTATTAGGAGGAAATTTTTTATCTCTTAATGACCTGATAGCGAATACAAGATCATTTAAAAGCTTTGTCGCATTAACCGAATTGCTTTGAAAGCATTTGTTGACATTTTGCATATCTAAAGCAAGTATAAATGTATTTTAGTGTCACAAAACGATTCATACCGAATTTTAGCTGTTTTGCATTTCTTTTGCATATCAGCAATTCCAACGTGAGTTTTGAGCTCATGCCACTGGTTTAAAATTCGTGTAACTGCCATTTCAATGGACAACCATCTAGTATCACAAACCCTTGGAATTTTAAGCGGAGCCTTTTGGAAAAAAAATATGCAAATTAATTTTTTGTAATATTTTTCAATGTTTGGGACAATCACTTACATTACACACTTGATATAGGTAAGCAATCACTTCGCATTAGTAAAAACTAAATTCTTGGAACGATTTAGAAATATTAATACATAAAAAGGGTGATTACACACATAAAAAACAGACATATTCATTTGTACTAAATATACCTTTTCGTTATTAATACATTCGTATATTTTTTATATATCGACTGCCGAATCGAGCTTTTTGAAAACCAATTGTAGGTTTCATAAATTAAAAATTCCAAATCGTCTGGAAAAAAATGCTTACAAGCGTAGTTCACAGCCAATTGTACGGAGTGACAAACGCATTTAATTAATATAAGAGATGGTACATCTTTCTTTAATTGTGTGTAAACGCTGTTCTTGTTGCCAATCATCACACTTGCGTTATCTGTTCCAATGCCGATTAATTTATTTATGTCGAGTTTCAAACGTTTTAATTCTTGTCTGAGACCGTTTGCAATGGACAATGCGTCTCCACCTTCTAGTTGAACCAAGCTTAAAAATGTAGAAACTACTACTCCACATTCTACAGAAAAGTAATTAATTACCACACCTAAACATTAATTTGGAATAATATAAACATGTATAGACATTAACGAAGTGACATTTTAAACAATTAAAAATACATATATGTACATATGTTTTTATATAAATTTCTTACCAAGTAATTTTGTTACACTAACATCTGTGGATTCATCCAAAAGTAAACTAAATTTGGAATCGTCAATGTCATTATGTAGGTCTTGATTAAAATGAGGAGCCAATGAGTTTTTAATTATGTATGTACATTTTGTGCGGTGCAGTTTAATTTTCGACGCGGTACTGCTGTCATCGAACTTTTTTTGGCAAATGTCACTTAAATGGTTCACAGGGGCGATTGCGCTATGCTGGGCACCAAATAGACAAAGCGCTGCCTCCTGCTCAATTGTCTTTGTGGGCAATTGAACAAAAGATAATTTGTTTTTTTGCACATAGCCATCTATTGAGCCTGCGTGCTTTTTTGTAGCCGCATGCGCTTGCAAGTCACTTAATTTGGCAGTTATTGTGCATTTGCAATAACTGCAATACGCCCGTGTTGCGTCTGTGGGGTCCTTCCTTAGCCAATCCTTGAATTCTGTGGCCCGCAGCCACACATCTCGCACTTTTTGCTTGTAAACTTCCTTCGGCATGATTTACTACGCAAACGAATTTCACAATGTTAGAGAAGATAACGCGCCAATATCGGTATGTATTTTTAAGAGCAGGGTACTCGATTTAAGTAAATATCGATACTTTACGTAAAATATATTATTAACATATAAATCGTTAAAACAGCTGTAAAAATTTAGAAAAAAATTACTTTGAAAAAAAGCGATTTGAATTTGCTAAAAAAGCTGGAATTCCCGCTGCCCGCTGTTTTCAAATTTTTCCCGCAATCGCACTTTTAAAAATAAAAAAGCCAAATCTGACGGCAAAAAAGCGGAAATGACATCACTGACTGGATCACCCTCCAGGAGCACGGCTGGCGGCGTTCTCCGCCTCAGCGTATAGCAAACATTGACTGATTTGCTGTTGTTGATGGCAATATTCCATCGCCTTGCCCAGTCTGCAAGTTTTGTTGCATAATCTTGGATGCGATCAGCTGCATCGTATTCGCATCGGAACCTATATGTGATGCACACGTCATCGGCGAAGGTGGCCAGCATTGATGATCCATACAGGCTAATATCAGGCTGTGGCATATCGTGGCTATATAGGCAGTATAACAGCGGGCCAAGGACACTACCCTGTGGTACTCCAGCTACAACATCATCTTCTGTGGATAACGCCGTATGAAAGCGCACCGCGAATCGCCGTCCCTTGAGGTATGACCTGAGCAGTCCAAAATATGGCGCAGGAAAAGTCCGTTTGATTTTGAGCAGTGTTCCGGCGTGCCACACTCGATCGAACGCCTCCCGGATGTCCAGATAGAGTGTGTTGCAGTACTCCTTGTTGTCGTATGCCGTTAGTATTTGGTCGACAACTCTATGAAGCTGCTCCACTGTGCTGTGACCAGCACGGAATCCAAATTCGTGCTCCGGGATAATTCTTCAAGCCTCCATAATCCTTACCAGCCGTACAGCAATAAGTCTTTCCAGCACCTTAGATATCGAAGGGAGGAAAGAAGATGGTTCTCTCTCCGGCTTGCCCGGCTTGTGGATCATTGTGATTAATCCAAGTTTCCACTGGGGAGGGAAGTATTGCAGCCTTAGTATAGCATTGAACACCAACGCTATGAAGCAAACCGCATGTCTAGGCAGTGCCTTCAGAGTGACATTATGGGGTGACGAGACCTCATCCATCTAGCGCGTATGCTCCTCTTTTCGGCAATGAGCAGCAGAATTTCTCTTGTTACTGGAATCCTGTCGGCTACGGGTCGCCGGGGCGCTGTTCCAGAGGCCATTCAAGAAGAAAAAAATTTAAACTTTAAAAATTGTTCGACTTAAAAAAAGAAAAGTATTAAGTGCCATTTATTCAAGCTCGCACCTTCTCAATAAAATATCTATGTATTTTATAAAAAACGAAATATGTATGAAAAACAAAAAAAAAAATAATAATAATAATGATAATAATAACATTGAAGAGGTTTCGAAACGCTACTTTAACACACACACACCATGCGTAGCCAAGATAGAGATCTCTCTTAATGTGAGATTCAAAATCACTAGCACATTCGTTGTCATCGTCCGGCGGTGATTTTGTCGCAATTAACAAGTCCTTCAGCAATTTAGAGGAATCTATTTTCTTACTTTGAAAACTTTGGTTTACTCTTTGCATATCTTTTAATATAGGACATACAAATAGCAGGTTTAATTAATTGACTCTATCGCTGTACCATTGCCTGCATCATTTGAAATTTTGTACATTTTTCCTCTATTGCAGCAATCGAGAACTGCTATTTCAATTCCTTCCAATTGATCGGTCACTCTTGCTTTTGCTAACTTAATAGAGATCAATCTTGTTTCGCAGGCACGAGGAATATGAGACAAATTTAAAAATTTAAAAGTTTATTTATAAATGTAAGCAAGAACACAAAAGACTAGACGATCACAAACACGTTCCAAAACGTTAGCTCGTAGATTTGCCTATAGGCTGTTTGTCAATGAGAACTTTTTGAGAACCAATTATAGGTCTAACAATTAAATACACAATATCCTCTGGCAATAACTTTTTACATGCATAGTAGTGCTGGGAAAAGATCGATCTTTACGTAGATCGATATTTCGATATTATGTATGGGTATCAGATCGATGTATCGATATTTTCATAAACATAACTCCCAAAATTAAAAAAAAAGTTTTCATATAAAAAACAAAAGATGAATTTCTTATTAAAATTAAAAAACGTTTCATATAAACTAAACTAAACTATGTAACAAAGATTATATTATTTAATAAGATCATTTACTTCGTCCAATCATTTTTGTTTATAAAGAGCAGCATATCTACTTGCTGCGGCTTGAGACAACTCCTTTTCTCATTTACTATGTGTCCAGCTTACGTGGTATCTCCTCCTCTCCATTTTCCTTATCCGCGTCGCAATCTACAAACAAATGCGTGTTTGTTACATTATTTTAAAACGCAAAAGCTGCAGACCACGTGTGTGGCTGACATAAGCAGTAAAATAATATTTACCTTCGCCATTGTCCTTGCTCTTTAAAAACTTATCCATTTCTCTACAACACTACCAACACCAAAATCCTAAATGAAAAGTGGGTTACGTTAGTATTTGAATTATATTGTTAAAATAATTTGCAAATTACCTGACAGTCTTATCCCACGCTTTTAATTCAAGTGATGGGGAATTAATGGTATAGTGATGGCGATATATCAAGTATCGAAGTTTTCTACATCGATATTTTCGATGGATATGAAACATCGATATATCGTTTGCTAGATCGATCTTTTTCCCAGCACTAATGCATAGTTGACTGCCAACTTCCGTGAGCAGTAGATTAGGTGAAAGTCTTTGAGCTCCACGTATACGCTCTTGTGGGAGCCAATCATCACGGTAGCGTTGTCTGTACCGATTCCAATTAACTTCATAATATTTAGTCGCAATTTATTTAGCTCTTGACGGAGGCTGTCAGCTATGGTCTCAAGTGGAACAAGAGACAAAAATGTCGATACCATTATCCATTTTATTAATATTTTTGCATATTTTTGACATACCAAGACTCGCAAACACTGACATCAAAACTTTCGTCCAGCAATAAATGAATTGAGCAACACCAATATCAGTTTTTAGCTCCTCCACAAAACGATGAACTGTTCGCATTACCTTGTAACTACCAATGAGTACACAATTTTTTCCATGTATGCTTTATTCTATAACAAGTCCAACTCCTCAGTCTTTAACGCTAAGTGCCTTCGCGTTGCGTTTACAAAAAAGTGGTCGCTCGCGCCGAGCTCCGAAAACTCAAACCACCGAAAATGTGTCTGTTCTCGATGCCTGCCAAAAACTAATTAATTGCGTTCGCAGCTTTCGATCTTATTCTGCCCTGCTGCGCTGCTTTCCCCACGGCGTCAGCAATGCAGCCTCACCGCAGCGATCTTTTGAGCTGCATGGTTGCATTGCTTATCCCGCGCCCGCCCACTAATTTGAATCCTGCTTGCTTTACAAAACTAACTGCTACGACACTTACGACTACTTACTGATTAATTAACAATGTCTTACAAACTGCCCACTTATCCTACTTATTACTTAACTTACTACAAAAATCCAAAACTTAACCAGCTTATATTCTACTAAATCGGATTTTATCAGCTACCAACTCCTATCTACTACAAATCTTATTGCCTTCAAATTCCTATCTCCCTACGGCGCGAGTGCAATGTAAGGTGGGTCGCAGGTGAGCCACCTTACAACCTCCAACGAATTTTGTGGCGCACAATATACGCAATTGGTCTATTGGTGAAATTGCAGAATGGGTGGCAATATATGTATAAACCCAAGTCTGCTTATTGTTGTTTTGTTTTGGGAAGCATATTTGATGAAAACATGATTTTATTTTTTTGTGTGAAGCAGCTCGATGATGCCTTATACTTATATTCGTCATTTCGATCTATAGTTAGCCTATCTTTAAACAATGGATCTTGCAACCAGGCTTCCCGCGGTTTCTGTTTATATTAATTTTTTGGCATTTTATTTTTCGGTTCTGTGGCGTCCAGCCAAACGAACGATTTCAATAAATGATTTCTTTGCTTTAGTCTCAGTCTTTGCCTTCGCCTTTGCCTTCACCTTTGCCTTCGCCTTTGCTTTCGCCTTTGCCTTTGTCTTCGCCTTAGCCTGGGTCTGAGTTTGCGACCTTCATCTTCCACGTAAGGAATATCGAGGTCTATGTGTAGGACATATTTTCTGACATGTGGATGCTCAAGGCCACAGAAAATTAACAAATCCCTACAAATGAGCATCTGGGATAATGCTTGAACAGTGTACCCAAAATTTTTGTATACAAATGTAACTTTATTATTTTAAGCCTGTTTTTATTTCGTCAATGACCACCAACTCGTCATTTATCGTTACCGCTTTTGTAATGCTCCTTTTTAAGGTACTTTATTGGAACGCCATAGTCAAAGCAACATTGTTTGAAGCGATCGGCTGAAGAAATTGCTTAAATAACGGTACATGCTAATGAATAGAGCGAAAAGAACAATCACTTAGAGGTTGTCAAAAGTATTTACACACATTTTTTTGCGTTTTAGTGTTTACACAAAACTTAAACAATGTTTATTGCTTTTATTTAATGTTATTTATTTTGGATTTTGGTTTTAAATATAACAAAGGACTTATTTATTTAAATTAGTATATAGTTATTCTTGCTTTTACGTCAATTACAACCTGATGCCTTGCTGGAATTGATACCACCAAGGATCGGGCAAAGTCAATTGTTAATTTCGACTAATTTCGGTCTATTGCCTTGATGATATCATCCTGTTTTCGGTCCTTGTTGAATAATCTGTTAGATTTCATCATTACCCAAACATTTTCATTCGTTAAGGCCCGGACTTTGCGAAGAACGGGGCAGAATGGGTTAGTTTAAGTCCCTCAAAAACTTTGTAGGTATTGATCCTTGATGGCAAGGAGCATTATCTTGCTGCAGAAGCCAGTCAATGGCTAGAAATAGTCTGTTTCCCGATGTAAAATCATGGCGATTTAATATTGACAGATATCCTGATTTATTTTTTGAACAGCATGTTTTTTTTGCAGTTTGCAATGTTTAACACACTATATTATCAATTCTACTAAAGACAACACATACCAATGAATATTGTCTTAAAGAGAATTTTATTCTCTTCACGATGAAAAAACAAATTTTTTGCTGTTTTTCCAAAAACAACAACAATATGAGTAATTTATTCAAATGGTAGACTTAAGAGATAAGACAAAATTGACCACTATTAACTCGAGCGTAATGTGCTTTACTATCATACTTGAAACAAGAATTTAATTAGCATTATTAACTGCGGTATTGGCTGCCTCGATAAAATATGCTTTTATTGGCGTCAAAAGCTTCTTGTGCTTGAATGCGAGCATGCACAGAAGCACAGAATTTTTTTTTTTTTTTTTTGGGATTACCCACATATTGAACAGCACTGAGTGAATTTTGTGCCAGTTAATGCATTAAGAACTTTGCCATCAGTAAGCGTCATTTGTATTGCATATGTGATGACAATTTTCTTATCCGCTGCCGTATATATAGTCTTTAAATTTTCTATTTGGATATCTAAACAAGATTTTTGGAATGACTTTTTTTCGCATATTCAATTTTAATGAGCCACAAAATTTTACAGACTCTTATTCCAAATAATTCATTGATTTGAATCTATTAGTGGTATTATTGTGGTGACAAAAAAGGAGAGATCAAGGGAAGCAGGCTCATCTGCCTGAAACTGTTGCTTATATACACTTTGGCCCGTTGATCCGTCAAATCTCTTGCTCTTAATGGGCAACCCGAAATGGAAACTAACATTGAATATTGATTCTTAATACCTGTGCGAGGACTTTCCATATTCACAATTTTTTGTTTCGCTATTCAATCACCCATCAAATAATTGCAAACTTTAAACCGTTTACTTTAATTGCCCGCCTTCTTAAAAATAATTTTTTTTTTTTTTCGGCAAAGGTTTTTTCTTATTTTTAAGAAGAAAAAAAAAAAAAAAAGTTTGACTTATGCCGAAAATCCTACTTTTTGACTATAGTGCATGGTAGTCATAATAGTAATAGACGCAGAGTAAGAGCTTCTCAACGAGCATAAAACAAATTAAACATAATGTTAACTCCTTTTCGCATCGGGTCGTAACACTCGCCCGGCGGAGCGCACTTAAACCCAATTACAATAACGCACAACGTGGCAGAGACATTGTAAACCGTAGAGCAAAGCGTTGGGCATTCCTCTGCCACAATATCATTTCCAGCTCCAATTCCGCCCCGTTTCGGCTCGGTAACCTGACCGAAAATTACGGACGCAATTTATGTTTATGCGACTCGAAAGTTTTGCGGCCGTCGGATTTTTATAGTTCAAGTTCGACATTTTGGGGTACAGAAGAGCACAAAAGAAAAATAAAAAGTTTGGCTAGCATGGAAATTTACGTACTGCTAGTTTAGCTGGGAAAAACGTGAGCCTTTTTGTGCGCCTAAAATGGTAAAAGCAAGGATGCCGACTCTGTGTTACCCTGCATGCATGCTTTAATATTATGTACTTAAAGCATGATGCTCCAGTTACAATTACTGTCAACAGTCGTTGACGTGGACTTCGTACCAATGTTTTGATTTGCGGCGATTTTGAGCCACTCGGAGCCCAAATCCACCATAAGGGAAGCTTTTGAAGATATCTGATGGTTCCGGATCATTTAGATAATTTTTTTCTATTTCAGTTTTATTATCTAATTTGATAAAGCCAATCTTGTTTATGCAGTCATAATTTGGAATATCAAATGAATATATTGATACATTTTAAGTTTGTTCAATTCAAATATATTCTACTGTCTCCCACAAATACTTGCCTCAGAATCAGGTTGCCCTTTGGCAACCCAATGAATACATGGTACAAAAAGGTAAAGCCATTGAGATTTGTCTATTCTCTGTCTGTTTGGCAGACAGGCAGGCAACATTTTGGTCAAACTTGAGTATGCTTATGGACTAGCAGTAATGTAATTCGAGCACCGACCGCTGACTTAGACTTCAACTCGGACTTGGCTGTAAGTCCCTAAGCGACGGCCAACATAATTCATTTTTTTTTTCTAAGGTCTAGTTTGCATTCGGGTCATGTTGCAAGTGTCGCCCAGATTTGCTTGTCTAAGAATATCCTTGAATATCCTCCGGGATTCGTTCATCTAATTTATGCGTTATTTATGCAACAATATTGATGAAGCCGAAATAGAGGAACAAACAAAGCGAAGATGGCGCAGATAAACAATAAATATAATTCAATTAAAATAAAAACATATAAAAGAAACAACTTTGCATTTTAAGGTCCGAGCCAAGTACTAGGAAACAATTATTTGCTTTGGTTACTTTACAGTCAGTGTTGCCAGGTTTTGAGACATAAAAATAGCGAAATCGCTTCTAAAAAGTAGCTGAAAATAGTTTTAAAAAATGAAAATAGTTTACAAAATAGCTGAACTCTTTATGCATTATGCATTAAATTAAAATTTTATTTTTTATTGCTATTCAATAGTGATACTATTTGGTCCACATCTAAATCATCGGTAGAATTGTATTTTTGGTTATGTGGAATCATGTTTAAAATTTTTGAAGGCACGGTATAATCATGGCAGCATTTGCCATTCCTGCGCAATCCATATCTGTAAATAAAACACCTTTTAATTAATGTATTATAACAATAGTTAAAAAATACACACCTTATGTTTAAAATAGCGTCAAGCGTCTCAACTTTCATTCGATTTCCGAATTTTTATTGTATTAGATTCACTTGGCTGAATATTCTTTCAACCTATGCGTTGGACCATGGTAGAGATAGCAGCTCCAACTCAAATTCAGCCAAATCCTTAAAAATTTGTACACCACCGGCATCTTTATATTTAAGGACCTCCGCCCAAAACTTTACAGTCTCCGAAGTGTTTTGCCACTCAACAAAATTTTTTCTGAATTGCTCATAATATTATCAATATTTTGGCATTGAAAATGCTTAAGTATTTGTATTATATCAGGTATATTGCCACGCAGCACACTTTCCATTGATAAATAATAAATTTTCCGCAATACTGAAACATTTTCTGAGATTCTGCAAAAAACAAAGTAAATCTGTTAAGGTAACTTAAATACAAGACTTTCCATAAATGCCTTTGCTTTAGTTGATTTATCAACTCAATGATAAAATTGGGACACACACTTCTTATTTCACTTTCTTTTTGTGGTTTAATAGTAAGTTCTTTTAACTTCTTTTCAAAGGAGTATCCCAAATAAAGATTTTTATCTACATTCACATGCATGAATGCAGTCTCTAATATTTGAAATACGGCTTTTACCAATAATTCTTTAAGGGTATAATGGTTTAATATTAAGATACTGATTTACGAGTATATTGATGATAGATAAAAAGACTGCGGATACTACATGTTGTCACCATACTTACCAAACCCCAGCAAAATATCCAACACATTCACTGCTGCCAATTTAGCTTTTTCCCCGTCAAATCTGGCTTTTTCCGAAGACCAATTGCGGGAAAAATTTGTGAATTGCGGGAAGCGGGAATTCCGGCTTTTTATACCCTGAACCCATTTTCAATGGGAAATCAGGGTATAATGGTTTTGTTGAAATGTATGTAACAGGCAGAAGGAGGCGTGGCAGACCCCACAAAGTATATATATTCTTGATCAGGGCGACGAGCTGAGTTGATTTGGCCCTGTCCGTCTGTCTGTCCGTCTGTCCGTCTGTCCGTCCGTCCGTCTGTCCGTCTGTCCGTCTGTCCGTCTGTCCGTATGTATGAACGCGTCGATTTCAGAAGATATAAGAGCTAGAGACTTCAAATTTTTTTTAGAATGTCCGTAATTACAGCGCGCATATCAAGTTTATCATTAAAAATCGATAACTCATCCCGATCTTTTTTTATCGATAAAAAACCTTATCGAAAACCAGTTATAAAATTATATCTTCTACACCTTTATTGCTAGAGTCTCCAAATTTTTAATGTATGCTTACATGCAATTTATACAATTTCGGTTTTTGTCAAAATTAACCCCCCCACCTCTAAATTCACCCCCTCACCCTCACTTTTGTAAAAAGCGTATTTCAAATACTAGAGACTTGTGCTTTGGCAATTACATGCATATTTATGTTATAATCATAATCTGAAAGATTCATTAAGATCGTACGTCCATAAAAAAAGTTATTAAACTATTAAGTTCTCATAGTAAGCGCACACTGCAGCCCATGCGTGTTTATGCGTGGGTGCTTGTGTGGGTATGTGTTTGTGTATGTGTGTGTGTATGTGTGTGTGTATGTGTGTGTGTATGCGTTTGTGTGTGTATGCGTGTGTGTGTGTGTATGTGTGTCTGTATGCGTGTGTGTGTATGTGTGCCTGTGTGTGCGTACGTGCCTGTGTGTGTGTGTGTGTGCGTGTTTCTTGTGTAAGCTGAAAGACGCGAAAAATTATTGAAATATCTATTGCTCCAAGGGTTCAGGGGATCTCGTAGTCGAGCAGTCTCGACTAGAGCTTTCTTACTTGTTTAGAAATGAATTTCGCTTTTTTTCGGCTTTTTTTTAATACTGCCACCAATTTTATGAAAACAAGGTTGCCACTTGTAAAAAAAAAGTTTGGTATCAAAATCTACCATTTGCGATCAATTTTTGAAATTTACCAGTTTTGATAGAAATATACCAAATGTAAAAGAGTGGCATCTTTGTCATACGTTTATATCGATATTCGACAATATCACCACCACTACTTTACGCAAAGTGTGTTCAAAGTAAGTGTGATTTTTCAGCGACAAAATTCAAAATGCCAAAAGAATACAAACAAAAATGCCGAGATGCTTGGATAAAGAGCGAAGAATTTAAAGCGTGGCTTCGCAGGGATGACACGGACGACACAAGGGTCTATTGCAGTTATTGTAAAACCACAATAACTGCAAAGCTGAGTGATCTTCGTGCTCATGCAAGTACAAAAAAACACACAAGTGCGTGTTTTCTCAAACGTTTCAGTTTATTTTTATTTGAACGTTCAATTTTTTTTTATATTTTCCAAGGCTCCATTGAAAATACCTAAAGTGAGCGACACCCGGTGGCTATCCATTGAGTTGGCTGTCTCACGCATTTTGGCGCAATGGGACGAACTTAAATTGCATTTTCAATTGGCAGCGACAAAAGAAAAATGCTTTAAATCACAAATTCTTTATGAATTGTATAATGACCAAATAAATCAATTATATTTAATTTTTTTAAACCCAATTCTGTCGGACATGCAGAAAGTTAATAAGTGCTTTCAAAGCAATAAAGCAAATGCCACAGAATTGCTAAACGATTTAATGTTTGCAATTAAGTCGCTGCAAAATTTAATTATTCCACCTAACAAGGAAATTGATGTTTTGGAAACTGACAGCTTTGAAGAACACGCAAAATCCGATATGTATCAAGGCTATGACTTTGAAAAGAAAATCAAATCCTTGAATATCGATGCAGGCCTTGAAAAAGAAATTCGTGCTCGCTGCTCTTATTTTGTAATTGAACTTATCAAGCAGCTAAAGCAGAGGTAACCAATTTGTCAGATTCTTCTACCGACCTTTAAATAATTTTGATTTTATTTTCAGGCTCCCCGACAATTTTCGAATTTTGAAAAACATTAACGTTTTTTCCGTTGACCAAATTCTGTCAACTAAAAAAAAAGGAATTACAGAACTTTTAGAACACCTCCAAGTAGACAAAATAGCAGACATTGAGCGTCAGTACAATGATATAAATCTTATTAAGTGGGAAAACGTCAATGACAGCACAAAATTTTGGAATGAGGTCTCTCAGTACAAGGATTCTGGTGGCAACCGCAGATTCCTTGACTTGGCAGCTGTTGCCCTGCAAATGTTGTCTTTGCCATGGTCCAACGCGGATGTTGAACGCCTATTTAGCCAGCTTAACTTGGTAAAGTCCAAGTTAAGGAATTCAATGAGCCTAAGCACGATAAACAGTATTCTTAGCATAAGGTAATATTTTTTGAGAGTGAATAGATGATTATGATTAATATATTACTTTTTTATTTAATATAACACACAGATATGGTTTGCAAAGACTAGGCAAATGCTGCTATGACTATAAAGTCCCTCCGAATTATCTGCGCATGATAGGTACTAACCTGTCATACGATTCCGAAACCGATGCTAGTCGCGAAGAACTAGATAACATTCTAAAAATCTTATAAATTTCAAAATAAAATAATCAAAAAATGTAATAAAATAATCAAACCATAAAAGCCGCTTTTTTTAACGCTTTTTTGCGAAAATTTTCAGCTTTTTTTCCCCTTGCTTCCATCCAGAAACAGCTTTTTTTTCTGGTAAAAAGTTGGCAGCACTGAACACATTACCCAATCACCTAAATTTTCGGAAACAAATAAGTGTGCTGCAACTTTCATTTCACTACGTTAGTAGAAAATTGTACATAAAAATCATTATTTTTTATGCTTCATTACATTTCATATTTCTTTGCGGCCCGGCAACCAAAGCTGCCAGGCACTACTAAAAATTCAATTTAGACTCATTAGAGTGCTCCTCTCCACGGAAATCTTTAGTAAAAGGCGAAAGATTTATTCGACAACTGAAGAGAAGCTAGAGTAAATAAATGCAAGCTAACTATCTGACTCTACCTTGCCTTCGAGTTAACCAATTGAGAATTACAAGAAACCTACTTTACCTGAGCAACCCCTAAAGTATGCCACATAAAGTGCTACATAGGGATTTGAATGGTGTTCAAGGTAAATGCATTTATAATTCTCAACTGATTTTAGCTGTAGCTCAATAGAGTACTGAATACTTGACTGTGAAGAGTTATCGCTTCTCGGCCTTATGGCTAAGATCAAAGTGTAGTATCTGTTCTTATCAGCTTAACATCTGATAGTTTCTCCATTGGAGAACAACAAATGTTAAACTGATTTTTGGAATCAGACGGAGTGCTAGGGGCTTGCTCGACCTCTGTCACGGGTTGGCCCGGTATTGCAGTACCACCGGGATCTCGACCCAATTGAATAATGAATAAAATAAGAAGAAACATAGTCTATTGTGTAAAACTGAGGAGTTGCCCCCATCTACCCCTGGATCAGGGGCTCTGGCTCAAAGTTTGGTTTCAAAGATTTTTTATCTTTTTGCATTTTGGCGCGTGGAAGGCAATGCCGATTTACCGTAGACAGTTTTGCAAATGCGATGAGGATATGAAGTAAGCAAAGGATAATGCGAAGCGGCGCCTGTCAAGAGGGGGACATGGCAGCTGCTGACACTGCAACCTACTTACTACTCTGTGTACTGTGTGCCAGGGTCCTTCTAAGATCTGCTAGCAAATGTTGTGTCGTCGGCGTATTCGCCAAGTCGTTTGGAAAATTGAAATGATTAATTGTTTGGGTAAATTCTCTTTGAGTTTCACGACTCCTTGAGGAAGGCAGAACTCAAGTCGGTCCACTTGAAGGGAACAATCGAGTCTAGTCGTCATGGATTGATTGCCCGCAGCTCAAAGTTTGAAAATCAAACACCTTTTATTGACGGCATCGTATTTGTCGTGAATAAATTGGTGTGAACTGTTTTGTGTGTGTGTGTGCACGCTGCCAAATTTGACAAGCACGCGACCAGATATTTGTCAGCTGCTAGTGGAGTGAATTGGCTTAACCTGGATCCAAGTGAGTGATTGCCGTCAATTGGGCTAAATATTTATATATATATGTATATACAGTGGCTCCAACGTCAAATCGAACAAGATCATTCATTTATTTCAATGTATTTTTTCTTTAGCAGCAACTTACTTTTTTTACGTTTACACATTTTTTCTTAAATCTATTATGCCTTAACTTTTTAAAACAAAAAACTAAATTTAAATTTCAAACGGTAACATATTTTTTATTTTTTAAAACAAATAACAAGTCAAATTTTCATGTTCAACGCCAAATCGGACAAAAGAAAACTTAAATGAAAAGCAACTGAAAAACGTAATATTTAATATTTGGATGCGAAACTTTTTTTTTGCGACAATAGCCTGCAAGCGATTGGGAACTTTTTGCAGATGTCTGGCTTTATGGAGTTCCATGCTGCAAGTAATTCCTTATTTAATTGGTAAAGTGCGCTATACCGGTTTTGGTAAACTCTCCAGCCAAAGCTTTCCACAGATTATAACGTTTATATCCGGGCTCTGGGCTGGCGTTTGGATCAGTTTGGGATAGGTTTAGATTAGCCAGAGCCTAGCTAACATGGACGTGTGCTTGGGGTCGTTGTCTTGATAAAAAGTAAAGCCTTCAAGTGTTCCCAATTTCTCTGCACTCTGCTTAACATTTTTTTTTTTTTTTAAATGTCAAGGTAGCCAAATTTATCCATATGCCATTAATAAAATGTAAATGGCCAACTCCCGCACTCGACATGCAGCCCCAAACCATCACAGAACCTCAGAACCACAGAACAGAACCTCATCCTTAACAGTGCCTATGGTGTTATTTCATCAGTAAACAAATCCTTTAAAAATTTAATAAAAAAAAATTTGTTTGTATAAATATGATATACAACCAACTAACATGATTCCAAAAGTCATCGGTTTTTAGCAAGTACTCTTTTGCGAATTTTATCCTAAACAAACGCCTTGTTATTAGCACTAATATACATTTTTTTCTGGGCAACTCGGCCATGCAAATCGTACCGATACAAAATATTGCGCACTGTGTTGTCACACACTTCCTTTAGCCGTTTTAAAGGTATCAACCTGAATTTCCCTTATAATTGACCGCTTTTCTCTTGAGTTTAACCTCTTTCTTTTGACCTCCTGGCTTTTGTTCATTAAACTTTCATCTTCCCGAAACCTTTTTATAATATAATGGACGGTAGATTTGCTTCTTCCGACCAGATCTGCTATTTCCCTGACGGTTTTGCCATCAAAATGTAGCTCTAAAACTATTTGCCGTGCCTTAATACCACTTTGCTTTCTACATGGAGCCATTTCCCAAAAATAATTTGTGTTACTGGGTTGTGTTGTGTTTTCTTTTGTCCGATTTGGCATTGAACCTCAAAATCGGACTTGCTATTTTTGTTTTTAAAAATAAAAATATATTACCGTTTGAAATTTAAAATTTTGTTTTTCGTTTTATAAATACATTGAAATAAATGAATGGTCTTGTTCTATTTGGCGTTGGAGCCACTGTATATGTATGTGAAGTATAAAAATACTTTTTTTTTTTTTTTTACAATTACATATTAGTGCTAATATTTAATATCTTAAGTATCATTCTACAGACTAAGCGCCATCTATGGAATAAACGTAAGTAACTTGTATGGTTTGTATCCTTACTAAAACAAATTGGGCGTATCTGCTAAGTGGGTATATATAAAAAGGGTCTTTGCTCAATAAAGGATAATATGTTTTTGTGTTGACTAATATAGGGTTGAAATATATGTATATGCTAAACAAGCAAAGGAAATATATTTTTTGCCTGTAAGGTTAAGGATATTTTGTGCGTGCCTTGACTAAAATAGTTTCAGGCTGCCCGTGAATATTTAGTACTTTTGACTATCTACAATGGGAAATCGACTCCGAATTAAAAATGGGTAAATTTTTGGGTTTTATACCAGACACAGCATATATGTCCAAACGTAGAGAATTACCATTTTTATTATCTTTAAAACCGAAATGGTTGCAAAGTAAACTAGGCCACAACACTTGGGAGCTCAAAGTGCAATTAAATATGCCAAAATAATATTGGGAAAAATATAAATTGCCCTGGTGTTCTAGGAAATGTAATAGTGTACTAAAATGACGTATGGTGAAGGTAAATACATCTGAGGGGGAAACAGAACAAATATAGCATAATCACTGTACATACATATGTCTATGTGTATATAGATGTATTATTGTCACCTTTCCCTGCCCCCATAGATATAACACTTAGTATAAGTTTACTATTTATTTAGTTTTAATGTTTAGAACATTATTTATTTTATAGAATCTGCACTTAGGTTAGACCTTAAATCTGTCAGCACAAGCTTCAGAGCAGAAAAAGCCCTTTCCAGCGAAACCTGAGTGGCAGGCACTGAATGAACTACCTTGGCAAGACGGTACAATCGTGGATAAGTAAACTTTTTGTCCTCCCAATAGCACATAATGTCCACGTTTAAGTCTATTGGCCTTGGGGAATATCCATAAATTTCGGTTCTGGCCAATTTGAGCTCCGGTTCATCTTCTTCCTCAGACTTTTTACAGTCAGACGCAACCTCAATAGAGTTCAAGTATGCGTTTAAAAAGGAGCATGTGCTTTGCGATGGTAATTCAAGCCCATTGTCCTATCTATTAGGCTCACCTTTTTATTTAAGGCAAGTATTTGGCGCATCAATTCTACCAAATGATTTTTGGTTGCCGCCAGCTGAAGGGGATTCTTCAGAAAAATCCGCCGAATTCTGGGATCCAAATAAATTGAAGAGAGAATGACTTCATTTGTTGTGAGTATTTCCTCACGCTTCTCCAAGCTTTTGGCTATATCCTTACTATGAATGTTGCTTGCCACAGATTTTATTATTAATTTGGGAAAGGTGACAATAATACATCTATATACATATAAACATATGTATGTACATATATACAGTGATTATGCTTAATTTTTATGTGTCTTATTATAAAAATCAAAGATAAGAGTTATGATTTGATTTTTATGTAAAAATTGTTCTGTAATAATGATGTTTTATTTTTATTATAAAAATCAATTTTAATAATTAAATATAATTTTTTTTATTTTATCAAAAAATAATAATTATTTTTTAATTTTCTGCTATAAAAATTATAATTGTTACGGTCCCTGCTTTAAATCGGACGAAAACAAAGCTGGAAGCTTAATTATACGGACATTGGTTTTTTCTAACTCTTGATTCTCATCCCTTCCACTGATGTTTAAGACATTCAATCGCGGATCTATTTCTGGTAAGCCTAACACTCTAAAACTATCATCTACTACCTCTCTATTTCCTATACCGCCCTCATTCTCTTCCTGCACTTCGTCGTTAAAAGCATTCTGAAGCTCACTATCATCTAAGCTATTATATTTCCTACGGTTTGATTCGACTAACTCCTGATTATGGCTACAAAACGATTCGCAGTCTCTCCTAATCATGACTCCTCGTCTCTCCATGGGACATACAACATAACTAATTCTCCAAAGTATTAACTTCTCTCAGTATTAATATCTCCTATACCTAATAATACTGGGAGAACGTCTTTTCCTAATAAAACCACTTCCATTGCGACGTGCAAAAACTACTGATTCGGATGTTGGTGTTTCTGGGTCATCCTGCTCTACTGAATCTTGGCGGGCTCCACCCTGCTGTTTGGTGAAATTACAAAAAGCAGCAAAATCAGCAAGGCA
Organism: Drosophila arizonae; assembly: GCF_054131065.1. Classification (NCBI taxonomy): domain Eukaryota; kingdom Metazoa; phylum Arthropoda; class Insecta; order Diptera; family Drosophilidae; genus Drosophila; species Drosophila arizonae. The sequence continues at coordinate 28,939,756 of NC_142923.1, read as the reverse complement.
TAAACTATCCAAAGCGTCTGGGCGTTGAACATAATGCTCTAAGAGCCCTATTAAAAATATATCTGTAGAGCCATCGGCTAAATTTTCTAGCTGCTGTCTAGACTAAAGCATCCTAACCCGATGCTCTGGCAATGAGGTATTAATATATACTTCAGCGTTACTTCTTTCGGACAAATGCAAACCTAAACAACAGTAAACGGCTTCCTGGGCAGATATTTAAGTACCAGAAATAAATTTATGACCTATTTGTTGTAACTTTTGTTTGATTGTTACATTGCCCCTACTAATCTCACTAACTGTTTCACGCATTAATTTTGAAATGCCTCTCTGGGACTTGTTAATATAATTAACGACGTAACTGCAGGAAGCATACGGATCTAATATAAACTGCATATGTATATTTGCTCGCTGCAGTTGGAGATGTTTATTGTAAGCGTTAAGCTTAATTGCAGCGAATGAACGCTTTAAATATATTTTCGGCTTCTTGATGCTAGACCTAAGTGCATTTATATAGCACTCATAACTAAGGTTAAGCTGATCGTGGGACAAAAAGCTATTGAAATTACTGAGTGTGTCTATGGTTTTACGATCAAACGAATTCTCCAAGTCCTGAATTTTTTGAAAATTCCTACGATGCTCATCTAAATTTTGAGCATCCTCTTCAAAAGGAAACAAAATTTCTGTTTGGGGCATAGGGGGGTATGGAATACCGAATCTACAAATTTTGTGTGCCCTAACTTCTCGCCTACATGAGTGGCCGTGATTGTGGATTTGGTACTCCAAATATGGAGTCACATCCGGGCAATCAGTATCAGTTGTGATAAACTGATCAATAAACGACTTTACTCTAGGAATGCTTGACTCATCAGATGAGTCAAACTTGGGGGCATCTTTCAGCCAAAACATGCCGTGAATATGGGGTGAGCTTCTCTGCTGGAACTCAACTCTCCAATAATACTTTAAAACAAAATGCCTACCAAAAACACAATTTTCCTTCTTCATTAGCTTCAAAATCTGTCTATAGCGAAAGTCAAAATATCTAGCACAAGTCACAGGATCGGCTCTAATACGACGGGCTTTATCGTCAAAACTTAAGCAGCCTGCTGCATCTTCTGAAGTTTCTGCTTTGTCTACATTTCTAGAAAGTATTACTAATAGCTATTAGAAACTATTGGACGGAGCTCCGTCCACCTAGTTTCTGCTGCCGAAAATGTGATAAAAAAGGTCGGAAGACCAAACTGCTTGATCATAGCCATTACTTTCTTTTTCTCTGCTTCCCAGTGGGCAGGCGAAGTCCTAATGCCTTTTAAAAGTCATCATCGTGGCGAACTAATTGATCTATATGTTCTTCATTAAGAGCGTTAGCTGCAGTGATACCGTGAGTGGCGCTGTGCTTACGTAAGCAAATAGAAGTATTGTTTCTAATATTAATCATTTCTAACTTCTTATAGTTAAGAAGTAATTTGTCTGTTCTACAACCTCTTCTATCAAAATTCCTAAGCTCTGATCTAACAATGGATGTAAAACTTTCCTTACATTTCCTTTTTACACCTGCAAAGATAGTTGGGAAGGGCAGCTCCTCTGAATCGCAATCTTCGATCATATCTAATGGACGCTGACCATCTCCAGGAGCTATAACTATCCTTTGCATCGCAATACTTTCTACGGGGACATTTTCTAAAAGTGTTTCCTGGCCTCCTGGATTAATATCTTCTGGCTCTCTACTATGCTGCTCGTTTATTGAGGCTTGAGATCTTTGTACCAATTCTGATACTAAGTCCCCGTCTTCAGCTGATGCAACGAATGGAATTTCGTCAGACGAAAAGGATGACAGCCACTGTTCATTAACAGTAACCTGGTGATTCCTATAAAGTTCTGTGTCAACGAAAAATCGAATTGCATCAGCCACTTTTGATGGCCTACTGGTTTCAGTCATGAAATCATGACTGTATTCCATCCTACGCTTCAAGTGGATCTGTACTTCCTCAGCCTCGCTAAACGTCCCTTGGAAGGGACGTTACAGCATTGGCCACAGGAATAGGTACATTGACCACAGCTCCCTTAATGGCATTTTGACGACCATATCCTAGAGACTTTGTGATTATAAAAGGAAGGCGTGGGGAGATAAGCCTTTCCACTAGTGGCATTAAGCCTTTTAAGCTATCAGGAAGCTCTGGAAAGTCTAGGCCATTTGTAATGGAAGCTTTTGGTTTTTTGCCAAACTTTATGCTATGACTACACGTTTTTCAGAAGTTATATTTGTTATTTTCGGATGGAAAACTAGATGATAGATATAAAATATCTGAAGCAACTTCTGAACTACACTTGCTTTCAATGGCCTCTCGTGCAATTTTGTCTTCTTGGTGGGGAAAGCACAAACCTTTGCAACAAATGCAGACCTGGTCAGGTCCCTGTTTCACTGTACTATTAAAAGCAGCTATTAGATCATCAAGAGTACGATTAGTATTTTGGGATCTATTAGCCGTAAAGGCATTCGAACACTGTTTCTAGTTGCATTACGCCTATTCTCTACTACTCTATTGTCAACATTGTTACGATATTGGCTAACTCGCTGTGATACGCTTCTATTAGCGTCATAAGCTTGATGTCGTGCATGAATGCGAGAACTTCGCCTTGCTCAATGATCCTACGGATTGGATCCTCTCTAACCTGCGACCTTTTTTTTCTGTCTCTAGCTCTTTCTAATAAACGCTGTCCAATGTCATTTCTAAGGCGAACTCGCCGTACAGTGTCTCGTCCTTGCTCGTTTGGGAGAATTGGCTCGTCGAATTGCATGGTCTACTGTGTTCTGTTCTTGTTCGTTTGCCCGGTAGATCGGGTCTTGTCTGCGTCTTGAGCAACGCGAAGAATCTTGTGTTTGTTCTCATTGTCTAGTCTGAGAACTTGAGCTCAAATTGGCTCGAAGAATAGTATATATGTATATACTAGCTGGCCCGGCAAACGTTGCATTGCCCTATCCATTATTTCTAGGTAAAAAATTGTTGAAAGCTATGTTGTTCAGGTTGGGATACACTCTGATTAATTTATTAATCGGATTTTCATTCAAGCATCTTGTGGTAAACGACATTCTTCGTTTTTTGGTCAGGTGCAAGAACAAATAATGCGGATGGTTTGCCAACACGTGAGCAACACTTGAGAAAAACACGGATTTTCTAGATTGAGGCCACAAATAGTCAAAGATTGGCCCTGTGATTTGTTGATCGTCTCCTTGCCAAAACATCAGCGGTGAACCGTGCGTTTCAGATATTCTTAATAGTTGCCCAGTACTGCGTCGTGTAAGCACAATATCGCGTGCTTCCAAGCTTTCACCAACAATTAGTGTTGGAGTGGTGGCGTCGCCGATAAGCAAAAAGACCGGGTTGTAATTTCCTCGTCTTTATTTCTTAGATTAAAGCTGTGTTGCTCGTATAGCATTAGTAATAAGATGTACATATGTATGTCTCGTCAGTACCAGGAGTGGCAAGTGACAAGTACTCGCGAGACGAAGTACTCAGCGGGCGCTAAGTACCGCGAACCAGTAGGAGAACTGGGTGATGTTATTAACAGAATGCTGTTAACAACATAACAGTGTGTGGTGCGGGAGGAGCAATTCTTGTTAATGGGATCTGGCATTAACATACTCCCCCCCCTTGCAAGGATTGCAAATTAAGACGTCATGTCCAAGCTGGAGACCTCTTGCTGTGCGGATCAAGGTCGTCAGCGGAGCTGTGACCGCCTGTTTAGGAGTCGAGGCGGAGAGACGTGCTGATCCCTGGAGATGCAGGAGCGTGTGGTGATTCTGGCCACACGTTTTGCAACGTCCCTTGCTCCGGCAGGATTGCCCGGAGTGCTCGTGAGCCAAGCAGTTCGTACAGTACTTATGTGTAAGTACCGCACGCATCCGCTTCTCCCCTGAAAGGCCCAGAAAACGCTGGCAATCCCGGAGACCGTGGGCTCCTGGGCACACGCGGCACTGGAAGGAATTGGTACCGCGTGGCTTGCTGCTTTCTGATGACGGCGTCTTTATCTGGAAGATCGAATGAGTTGGAGGTAGAATTACTTGCTCGTTAGGACACAACATGGAGGTTAGTTTGACAGCACAAGGAGGACGAGGATCGGGTTGGAATGATGGGCCTGAATGAAGAATATCATTCAGTGCTGGACGAAGAGCCTTGAAACCGACCCTCACTTTCGGAGTGGTGCTGTTTGGAGCTCGGAATGGAAGAGCTTCGTCAGATGATACGGTTGGCGGAGACTCAAGTTTCGCCTCTTCCGAAACGGAAACCTGAGTTGTGAAGGAGGAGACCGTTCCTGGTATCATCTGTGAAAGTGGGCCTGTCAGTACCCAACCGAAAACAGTCTCCAGACCTATAAGAGGCCCACAAATATTAGGGTGATAACCTCCCTGAATGATAGTCGGAAGGATATCCGCGCCTATCAGGACATCAATTTCCGCACTCTTGTAGAACTCGGGGTCAGCTAGCTGAATTTTCGGAAGTTTGTTTAACAAGAGTTGCGGAACTGGGGACGAAGGGATGTTACCAGCCAGATTTGGAACAACGAGAGCAGAAGCCTTGATTCGCATTCTCGGCTTCAACGGAGAGCCAATATCAAAGTTGCATACCTTGTGTGCCTCAGCTGTCACTGCTTGATTCAGGCCGGAGACCTGAGTATGCACGGACTTGAATGGCAACTTGATTTTTCGGAACAGTCGCTCAGAAATGAAAGTCGCTTCGGACCCTGAGTCGACTAAAGCACGGGCGGGATAAGTTGCGCCGAAATGGCATATATTAATCACCGCCGTGCCGAGGAGGACACCTCGTGTGTTGGCAGCCAGATACGTTTGGACGTTGGACATAACTGGAGTACGAGTCGGAGCTATAGCTGTTGTGGAGGCAGCAGCGGTCCGAAGACTATTGTCCCTATGGAGTAGGGTGTTATGTCGACCATTGCACGTGAAACAGTTGTGAGTACTGGTACACTCTCGTAACTGGTGACCTTTAGCGAAACAGTTTAGACAAAGCTTCTTCGATTTTATGTAAGTTTCTCGTTCATGAATGGATAGTTGGAGAAACTGATGGCAGAATCGGATTGGATGATTCTCTCTTGAACACAGATCGCACCTTGTGCCGATTGTGTCCACTTGCGTTCTGAACGAGTTCAGTCGTTCGGGAAGGGCAGGGTTCGCAGATCTCGGAATTGAGTTCGGAACTTTTGGAACAGAACGGTCACCTTCCATAGCTTCAAGAGCACGAGCGCGCTCGCTAAGGAAGTGACTGACGTCCTGCCAGGCTGGGATTTCTGTTTTTCGTTTCAATGAATGCTCCCAGAGAGATCGAGTTTGTTCCGGCAAATTTGAAGTGCACAGGAACACAAGAATGCAATCCCAACTTTCAGTGGATATCTGAGCATGCTCGATTGCCGTGACACATCTGTGCATAGTGCTATGCAACTCTCTGAGAGCCGAGCCTGACTCCTTGGTGATCTTGGAAAGGTTGAGAAGAGTTTTAAGCTGGCTGTTGACTAACAGCCGCTTATTCTCAAACCGATCACACAAAGAGACCCAAGCCGATGCAAAGCCGTCGTTTGTGAGAGGATACTCTGCGACTAGTGCGTTTGCATCGCCTGCTGTTTTTGAATTAAGGTGGAACAGCTTTTCCACCGGAGTTAAACACGGATTGTTTATGTAGATCGCAGTAAAAAGATCGCGGAATGTTGGCCAGCGCAAGTAGTCGCCGTGGAACACTTCCATGTCAACGGGTGGAAGGCGACAGCCTTCAGACGTGGCGAAAGGAGCGGACATAGGAGCGGGCGGTGTACTCGATGCGGAAAGTGCGTCGATCTGTACACCCAGATGGGTCGTACACCGCTCGTAGACAGTGTAGCAGTTGTCGAATTTGGCCTCCGTGGCTTCAACTTCGCCACTGCTCGCCCCTTGGCTCAATGCTCTGGCACAGACCTTATATTGCTGCTCAGCATCATCCCACAATGCCTTGACCCGATCTCGACGGATCTCGAAGGCCCGGAGCTGAGCCGCCTGGGTGGCATTAGAGTCTCCGGGACTGTCAATGCGCGACTCAAACTTGATGAGCCTATCCGCAGCCGAGATGAAGTCAGACAACGACATTTTAGACGGACTGGCGGGCTTTATACTGGATCGGGTGACGACCGGACTACGCTTGAAAGTGCTGCTTGTCTGCGGTTTCCCGGACGGAATGGGTGATGCAGAGGCACTGCGCTTGATCAGACGCGAAGCTGGTACACTAAGTTGCGCTCGACCCGAACGATCAGACATGGATACTAACTAGAAGTTAGCTGCTGGAAATTTCTGATATGGAGACAGAAATTCACTCAAAGAGAAAAGTAATTCAGTTGACAAGAGCAAGAAAGTTGTCAACTGAACGTAGAGCAAATTAGAAAAGAATTATTGCCTTTTAAGCAAGTAAAGCGAAAACAAAGAAGAAGAAGAGGCAAAAAAGTTTAATTTATTTAATTAGGATAAATTAAATAACCAAATTCTTAATTTGAAAGTCGACTTTGTAATTAATTATTGTAATTAGGATAAATTTAATAATTAAGAGGGTGGCTTTATATTTTGCTTTACAATGGCTCTTTGAAATACGATAAATACTGATCGTGACACAACTATCGTCAGAAATTGTGGCGGCCGGTGATAGTTATTGAAAATTCTATCGATACTAGTGACGATCTCAGCTGCTTGGACACAAAACAAAACAACCAATTTAACAATTTAAGTTTATTATTCTGTAAATGTGTCGTGTATATGTATGTGGAAGTTGCAATTGTGAATTTACATATATGTTAATTGTGTTGCTGGGCTGTTTGTACGCGAGTGAAATATAAAGTTACAAGATGCTCATATGTGCATACATGGATGTATGTATGTATGTATGAGCGTATTTGCGTACAAACAGAAGAAAGCGGACACACAATTAGCAAATAGATAACCAAAACAAGTAGAAATAATTATGCTTGGAGGATTAATTATTAAATTGCAAAATAAAACTATTAAAAATAACAAAGGATATTGTGTTTTATTTAATAGTTAAGCGAGAAGCATGTACATATATATGTATGTATACATATATACATATGTCTCTCTGCAGCCGGCGACTAGTTATATACTATATGAGTATGTGCGGATGTGTGAAAAGGCAGAATATGTAAATAAATTTATTAAACGATCAACAAAGGATATTGTTCTTTTCGTGTTAATAAATATTAATCGGATTTAAACACAGCTTAATACATATCTATATATATAAGAAGGTATACATATAGGCATGTAGTCGAAATATTGCTAGATTAGTACATATATATGTATATACAAGGGAAGGCGGATGAGAGGTGCCAGTGTATTTATGCATATATATATGTATGTACTACTCTAGACAAGAATGGGGTACTTATCTCGACGGCCGATGGAATGCTGGTGTGAAGGTGGATGAAGCTCCGGCTCGAAGGACCAAATGTTGGAGTGGTGGCGTCGCCGATAAGCAAAAAGACCGGGTTGTAATTTCCTCGTCTTTATTTCTTAGATTAAAGCTGTGTTGCTCGTATAGCATTAGTAATAAGATGTACATATGTATGTCTCGTCAGTACCAGGAGTGGCAAGTGACAAGTACTCGCGAGACGAAGTACTCAGCGGGCGCTAAGTACCGCGAACCAGTAGGAGAACTGGGTGATGTTATTAACAGAATGCTGTTAACAACATAACAGTGTGTGGTGCGGGAGGAGCAATTCTTGTTAATGGGATCTGGCATTAACAATTAGGATTGCCACTTCATCGATTGTTGGAGCATTAAATCTTGGAGAATTGTTCTTTTCATAGCATAGCATGCTGGCAAACAACGTCCATTGGACCAATGCAAACTAAACGATTCAAGCTGTAGTCAATGGTGCAATCATATCGAAACGCTGCTCGATTCAAATCAATTCTTGAACCATTTCTTATTGCCGTTTCACGGGCTGCCTCTCTTTAAATTAATTAACGAATTAAGGCCCCTTTGTTCTTCGTCAGATAATTGACTCGCGATATTCCGATGCCTACTTGCATTATGGGTCCGCCGGGAAAGATTAGATCTTCTAGGACTCGGCATTTTTATACTCATTCACGAAAGTGAGTCAGTATATTGGTTTTGCTGTCCGTCCGTCCGTCTGTCCGTATAAACGCAATCTATTTCGGCTAGAGACTGAAATTTGGAACACATACTCGTGTATATTTCCGATTTATAAAGTGTTAAAATTTTCCAGATCCGCCCACTAGGGGCGTGGCAAATCGGAAAATGCATTAGGGTGCCGTTATCTCATTCTAAAAACTGACCAAAAATGAGGCGTCTACGCCCAGTTGGGGCGTGGCAATTTGGAAAAACCTGTATATTCTACAGTATTAGAGCAAAACTTAACTACTAAATTGTTGATGGGATGTGAATAAGTATTCCGCAGTCGGTAACGCCCGACTGCAACGTTCTTACTTGTTATCAATAGTATCACTGAATATGCCCTCGCACAAAACCACATAAAACAATCGAGAAATATAAATATAAATAATTTACACAAATTTATGTTTGATACAAACAAATACCTGAACTTTCGAGATATTTAGCTTCTGTACGCACGCGTATTATTTTTATCAAATGTGCTTTTTTTATGAATAGTCAGGTTCGCCTGAGGCTGTGTCGTAGACTGACTGACTACATTTGTTTATTTACTTCTATACTATTGTATAATATGAGAGCAGGACGGAAAACTGTCACTGCTATCAAGCCTACTGAGTATCAATGGAAATTTGAAACTTTAAGGAAAAAACCGCGATTTTTCAAGTATTCGTCAAATTTTTTCAGTATTTTTAAGATCTACTATTATACTCGTGGCGGAGACAAATTCAACAAATCAAAAACCATGAAAATTGGTCGAGCAGATCTCGAGCTATAAGTGTTGGAGCACTTTTACACAACTTTCTTTTATATATATAGATATATATATTTATATACATATATTAATATATTTTCATTGAATATGTCTATCTAAATTTTAAACATAGTAAAATATATATACATATATTCAATATTATAATATCGTGTAAAATTTATTGATTATTTTAATATATTTAGAAATCTTTAAAAATAATGAAGGAAATTTATTATTAACTTGCCGAGGTCACAGTTTAATACCACGCGCCACTAACTAACCACGCAGTAGCATCTAAAACAAGCACACAAAGTACATATATTTACACAGATAATATGTATATACTTATGCACTTTCACAAACACTCACCGTTCGGCCCTTGCGCTACGTCCGTTACACTCTCACACAATGTACATACAGTCTGTCAAGAATGAGTTGGCACACTGAAAAAAAATTGAATTTTTTGACTTTGGATGCAAATATCTAAGTCAATAATGCATAAAAATTATTTTTTTCAAATAGGAATATGTTTAATATTATTTCATTAATTTAAATATAACAAGTAAGAAAGCTCTAGTCGAGACTGCTCGACTACGAGATCCCCTGAACCCTTGGAGTGCTAGCTATTTCAATAATTTTTCGCGTCTTTCAGCTTACACAAGAAACACACACACATACACAAACACATACACATACAAGCACCCACGCATAAACACGCATGGGCTGCAGTCTGCGCTTACTATGAGAACTTAATTGTTTAATAACTTTTTTTGTGGACGTACGATCTTCATGAAACTTTCAGATTATGATTATAACATGAACATGCATGTAATTGCCAAAGCACAAGTCTCTAGTATTTGAAATACGCGTTTTACAAAAGTGAGGGTGAGGGGGTGAATTTAGAGGTGGGGGGTAAATTTTAACAAAAACCGAAATTGTATAAATTGCATATAAGCATACATTCAAAATTTGAAGACTCTAGCAAAAAAGGTGTAGAAGATATAATTTTATAACTGTTTTTCGATAAGGTTTTTCATCGATAAAAAAAGATCGGGATGAGTTATCGAATTTTAATGATAAACTCGATATCCGCGCTGTAATTACGAACATTTTACAAAAAATTTGAAGTCTCTAGCTCTTATATCTTCGGAAATCGACGCGTTCAAACATACGGACAGACGGACAGACGGACAGACGGACAGACAGACAGACGGACAGGGCCAAATCAACTCAGCTCGTCACCCTGATCAAGAATATATATACTTTGTGGGGTCTGCCACGCCTCCTTCTGCCTGTTACATACATTTCAACAAAACCATTATACCCTGATTTCCCATTTTCAATGGGTTCAGGGTATAAAAATAGAAAGCATAACATTCAATATGTAAAAAAAAAACCAACAAAAACAAAGAATACTCATAAATAACAGTGTCAATAATGTGTTGGCACTGAGCGCTTTGCACATCTGCTTTGCTCTAATTCTTAGAAGTAACGGTATTTTACTGTTATCTGTTGATATTTTATGCATCTATGAACGTTTTCTTTTACATTTCTTGCCATTTGATTGTCAATTTTCGCTAGTTACGCATTTAAGCACAAATTTAATATTTTTTAAAATGCCTGGAAAGCGATTAAGCTTTGAGATGGTGCAGCTCATCTATTACAACCACGAGATGGGCAAATCCGTTCCAGAATTGATGGACATGTTTTCTGTGCCCAGGAGAACGGTTTATAACGTTATAAACCGGGCCGAAAAAGAAAATAGGCTGCTTTTAAAGACGGGAGGAGGGCCGAAAAAAAAGATCACTGGACGAGTAGAGCGTCTTATTCTCAGAAAAGTGAACGCTAATCCGCATATTTCTGTAAGATGTCTTGCTAAAGAGCTGAAGCAAGAATGTGGCATAGATGTCTCACATGAAACGGTACGCAAAGCCCTCATGAGCCATGAGTACAGTTCGAGAGTAGCGCGGAAAAAGCCTCTGTTATCAAAAGCAAATATCGAAAAGCGTTTAACTTTTGCTGTTAACATGGCTTGTTACCCCGCAGAATATTGGGAGGACGTCATATTCTGTGATGAAACAAAAATGATGCAGTACTATAATGATGGTCCTCCCAGGGTATGGCGCAAGCCATTAACGGCTCTTGACAGCAAAAATATTATTCCCACTATTAAATTTGGCAAATTATCGGTGATGATATGGGGGTGTATATCAAGCAAGGGAGTCGGAGAAATTGCATTCATTGAAAGCACAATGAATGCAGAGCAGTACCTCCAAATTTTGAGAGCAAATTTGAGAGCAAGTGCGGCTAAATTCGGCTTTCTGAATGGCAACAAGCCAAATTTTAAATTTTATCAGGACAACGATCCGAAGCATAAAGAACTCACTGTTCGCACATGGCTGCTGTACAACTGTGGCAAAGTGATTGACACACCCCCCCAGAGCCCTGACCTTAACCCGATTGAGCATGTGTGGGCATACTTGAAGAAGAAAGTTGGAAAAAGGAATCCTAAGAGCCGCACACAACTCAAATCAGCTATAATTGAGGAGTGGGAAAAAATCCCTCTTGATTTAATTAAAAACCTTATAGCTTCTATGAAAAAACGCCTTCAACATGTTTTAAATGCCCAGGGAGGCCACACAAAATATTAAAATTATGTTAATTAATCATATTTTAGCTTTAATTTTAAGTTAAGATTCATAGATTGTAAGTGTGCCAACACATTATTGACACTGTTATTTATGAGTATTCTTTGTTTTTGTTGGTTTTTTTTTTACATATTGAATGTTATGCTTTCTATTTTTATACTCATTCACGAAAGTGAATCAGTATATTGGTTTTGTGCAATGTCCGTCTTGCTGTCCGTCCGTCTGTCCGTCTGTCCGTCTGTCCGTCCGTCCGTCTGTCCGTCTGTCCGTCTGTCCGTCTGTCCGTATGAACGCAATCTATTTCGGCGCTATTGAAGCTAGAGACTTGAAATTTGGAACACATACTCGTGTATATCTCCGATTTATAAAGTGTTAAAATTTTCCCGATCCGCCCACTAGGGGCGTGGCAAATCGGAAAATGCATTTTCCGATATACCAGAAATCATGTTTGTTGAAGAGCTAGAAAGCTGAAACTTGGTATGTAGGTCCGCGTTGACCACCCAAGATTACGAGCTATGGCGGATATATCTACGCCCATTGGGGGCGTGGCAAATCGGATAAAACTGTATCTCCTAAAGTTGTAAACCTAGAATGCTGAAATTTTGCACGTCAGCTAATGGTATGATTCTATAAAGTCTGAAGATAAATTATAAGTCTACGCCTGTTGGGGGCGTGGCAAATCGGACCTGAAGATATAGTGATTTTTTAAATTCTCCTATATTTTGGACACTATTGATGGCAGAGACCTCAAATTTTGTATATATACTCGGACTGATCACCCAAGACCAAAAAGTTTTGTCGGATATATGTCCGCCCACAGGGGGCGTGGCAAACCGCAAAAGTTTATATCTCCTAAAGTATAATAGCTAGAAGCTTCAAATTTGGATAGTTGAGTTACTGGTAGCCTCCTCTATCGATTCCCCAAAAATAATTTTTACGCCTCTTTAGGGGCGTGGCATATCGAAAAATACCCTGTAATTTTCACATTTTTTTAGGGTAAGCATTCAAACTTTGCAGTTAGGGTAACGTTATCTCTTTCTAAAAACTGACCAAAAATGAGGTGTCTACGCCCAGTTGGGGCGTGGCAAATCGGAAAAACCTGTATATTCTACAGTATTAGAACGACACTTAACTACTAAATTGTTGATGGGATGTGAATGAGTATTCCGCAGTCGGTAACGCCCGACTGCAACGTTCTTACTTGTTATATTTAAATTAATGAAATAATATTAAACATATTCCTATTTGAAAAAAATAATTTTTATGCATTATTGACTTAGATATTTGCATCCAAAGTCAAAAAATTCAATTTTTTTTCAGTGTGCCAACTCATTCTTGACAGACTGTATATGTATACAAATGAGTATGTATAAATATATGTACTAACACATTCATTAAATTTCGTCCGTTTCACTACGCACCGAACAGACAGTATTCACACAGACACTTCTTCGATTGCCGAAAAAATTCTAGCGAAATTTTTTGGTCAGAAATATGATTTTTTCAGCACAACTGTTTTCTATTTTCATTAAGTCAAATCAGTGCTAAAAATGTTCATTTGAATAGTTATGATACACATGGTTAAATTACAACCGACATATATACAGCTTGACACGAAAGTGTTTTTACATGGGAACAAAATTATATTTTTGATCTTAAACATAAAAAAAAATGAGAATTATATTTTTCCGTTCAACGGCTTTCGCCCCCACACGGCTGGGTCCATCGATATAGTACAACATGATCTTCGTATCGTAATGTACGGTTTTATACCAATATGATGCCACATGTGACATGTCCCACATGCATCCTGGTGAATGTTAGACTGCTTTTTTCATGACCCGACGACCGATAATAACGTTTTTTTCCGCGCAAATCGAGGAATTTTTAGACTCATTCACGAAAGTGAAATGAGTATATTGGTTTTGTGCAATGTCCGTCTTGCTGTCCGTCCGTCTGTCCGTCTGTCCGTATGAACGCAATCTATTTCGGCGCTATTGAAGCTAGAGACTTGAAATTTGGAACACATACTCGTGTATATCTCCGATTTATAAAGTGTTAAAATTTTCCCGATCCGCCCACTAGGGGCGTGGCAAATCGGAAAATGCATTTTCCGATATACCAGAAATCATGTTTGTTGAAGAGCTAGAAAGCTGAAATTTGGTATGTAGGTCCGCGCCGACCACCCAAGATCACAAGCTATGGCGGATATATCTCCGCCCATTAGGGGCGTGGCAAATCGGACAAAACTGTATCTCCTAAAGTTATAAACCTAGAATGCTGAAATTTTGCACGTAAGCTAATGTTTTAATTCTATGAAGATGGGTGAAAAAATTATATATCTACGTCCCTTAGGGGCGTGGCAAATCGGACCTGAAGATATAGTGATTTTTCGAATTCTGCTATATTTTAGGCACTATTGATGCTAGAGATCTGAAATTTGGTATATATACGCGGGTTGATCACCCAAGTCCAACGAGCTATGGTAGATATATGTCCGCCCATAGGGGGCGTGGCAAACCGCAAAAGTTTATATCTCCTACAATTTAAGAGCTAGAAGCTTCAAATTTGGATAGTTAAGTTACTGGTAGCCTCCTCTATCGATGCCCCAAAAATAATTTTTAAGCCTCTTTAGGGGCGTGGCATATCGAAAAATACCCTGTAATTTTCACATTTTTTGAGCGTAAGAATTCAAATTTTGCATTTAGGTAACCGGTTACTCATTCTAAGAACTGGCTAAAATTGAGGAGTCGACGGCCACTAGGGGCGTGGCAATCGGCATTTACAGTGCCCGTATCGCGACATTTATATGCGTCAGCCATCTATTTATGCATTTGTACATATAAATAAGCTTAATAGATATTCATAATACAAAAGGAAACATTTTTATGAATTTAAAAAAATTTAAAAGAAGCTAAAATAACAAAAATTTGCAATTTACAAAAAAGTGTTTTCCGCGGGATTTGAACTCGCACCCAACCCAAACAGCATGTTTGTCAAAATAGCTAAAATAATTGTCGTCGGCGCTTCAGCCTACAGCACCACCGCGTCGTTTCGATCAATAGAAGTTAAAACGAAATCACATTATTGTTATGACGCCACATAGCAAAGAAAAGCCAGAGTGGTGGCTGGAAATTCAAAAACAATGCAAAGACAAATCAATCGCAACGAGATTCTTAGAATATGCTAGAGTACGCATTTATGTGTGCATACATACACACATACAAATGAGCGCGTGTATAAGGCTGGAATGCTTGATGCTATGCGTGCAGACTTACATATATACATATGTATGTATTTGCATATATGTATTTGAGGGCTATTTAAGAAGAAACAAATTTAAACTTATAAAATTATTCGACTAAGAAAATGAAAAGTATTAAGTGCCATTCAGTCAAGCTCGCACCTTCCCAATAAAATATCTATTTTATAAAAAACGAAAAATGTATGAAAAAAAAAAAAAAAAAAAACATAGTAGAGGTTCGAACCTCCCTACTCTAACGTTACTTGCGTCGCCCTTAGCACCCGCGCCATTGCTTTGCTCGAGCACTTAGCTGCTAAAATAGAATAGCTTAATAAGAGAGCGTCATCAGACAAAACTACAGTAACGGCTAGAAAGTCCAGAAATCAATCGAAATTCTAAGAATGTGAGAAAAGGCGCGCTTCTGTCTGTACGCATAGAATAGACGATGAGTGTGTGCACATGTATAGTAAAATCGCGCTGATCTGCTGCTAGCTTGAAGCCGGTATCCAATATATGGATATAAATACATGTATATTATTAAAAGTCAAAATTGTATAAATTATATACATATGCATGTAATTTGAATGCAATTATGCAATGATCATAGCAATAGCTATCGATGATTTTCCCATTTTAAATGGGATCATGCCCTGTTTTTTGTTGCGCACTAGACTTGAAAATTGCACTATATACTCTGGTTGACAGCGTTTGGGCTGTGAATGAGTCTTCTGCAATCGGTATCGCCCGACTGCAACGTTCTTACTTGTTTTAAATGAGTATTTATTATTAATTTGCTGCGGAATATTGATTGGACACTTAATAGTTTTTTTGACTTCTTGCATAAAATTTTCAAATTTATATGCAGTTAAGTCTTGAATATATCCCATTTCTCGGACAGACTCACAAATATGCAATAAATTATGTACATTAAAAGAAACATTTTGATTGCCATATTTAAGAGCAAACGTGCTCACAAAGTATTCGAAAATTTTTTGGATTATATCTATATTAGTATTATATTCGGATTTTGTTAATAACAGCCTATAACCAGTGTGCAACAAAAGTAAATTATAATAATAATCTTCTGGTATTAAATCTTTAAGGAGAACTATTGATGTGTATAAAATAAACAGCCTAAATTCGGTAGCTTTCCACATGCTTAATTCTTCAATACTTCGGGGTTTTCTGTGGAACTCGGACGGAATAAAAGATGCTATAGAAAGGCTGCGTCTATTGATTTCTATTTTATTTTCACTGGAAAATTTGCAGTCTTTGACTGAATTATTGTAAATTAATTTTAAATTTTTTTTTGTAACCCCTAAGTCTATTAGATGCATTGCATCTAAAGGAAACTGTGTAATCATACCGATTCCAAGTTTCTCTAAAACCATTTCGTTTGAAAGGAAATAGTTTTTGTGATGATCAACATATTTCCTTGACGTGTAGTCACTGTCAGTTATTTTAACACCTCTGCTTGTAGAATATGCTATAAAATTTCCTATTCGAGTGCCTACTTGCGTGCATTTCATACATCCATTGAAGGATGAATGACCTTTTAACCCACATATAAATGCTTTAGCGGGGGCATCGCATATAAATGATTTGCATTTAACTTTAACTTTAGTCGTTCCTACCTTTATGCCGTCTAACTCTATGCGTTGCAACTACTGAGCAAAATCATTTAAGAAGACATTTGGATTAGCAGGTTTCTGATTTCCTACAAATGTTCCAATCATAAAAACTTCACTGTCTTCAACATTTGAGAAATGTCCTAATATTGGCCAAAGTCCCATGCGAGAACTTTTAAAAAGAGGCAGGCCGTCAATGCCAACATCCATTTCAAGATTTGGATATTGCTCAAAAATGTGCCTATTTGTTTTTACATAGTTCTCGATGCCTAGATGTAGATAGTTTCCCGGAGCTACAGTTCTTAAAACAGGTTTCTCTGGACGGTTAACTAAACAATCCACAGAGCCAGGAACATCGATTCCCGAACCGACCAAAATTTTCAAAAGGGCACGAACACAGCTTCTAGGTGGGCTGAACTTAATATACCAATCCCGAAGTTGGTCTGCTAAGCTTAATCTTTCACTATCGTCTTGCTGGCTATTTTCTTCAGGCATGGGCATGGCAACATCTTCCAAAATGTCATCTTCATTTGCATTGCTAGAGCTACCTACACTATTTACCTCATCGACTAACACATTACTTTCCTTTCGTTGCCTGGCAATAAGTCGGCGTATGTTGCGCTTACTTAATCCTCTTTTGGAAGGCATATTGCAAAGATAATTCACTTGTTTGCACACTGGCGTTACTGCTGCTTATGTATATGTATATATATCTATATATATAAAAGAAAGTTGTGTAAAAGTGAAGACTGCTTATAACTTGATTTGGGCTGAACCAATTTTCATGGTTTTTGATTTGTTGGATTTGTCTCCGCAACGAGTTTAGTATAGGGTCTTAAAAATACTGAAAAAATTTGCCGAATACTTGAAAAACGCGGTTTTTTCCCCAAATGTTCAAATTTTTTTTATACCCAGTAGGCTTGGTAACAGTGACAGTTTTGACAATAGTGTAGAAGTAAATAAACAAATGTAGTCAGTCAGTCTACGGTCTCCTGACCTCGAGCAGACCTGACTATTCAAAAAAAAAAAAAAAAAAAAAAAAAAAAAAAATTTCAAATCAAAAGGAAAAATATTTCAAATCAAAAATCTGCAAAAAATCAAAAGATTAAAACCTGACTGTTCAAAAAATAAATAAAAAATTAAAAATTCGAAATTAAAAAAAAAAAAAGGTAATTATTAAAAAGTGTATTTTTGGCTTTTTATATTTTCGGACTTTTAAACTTTATAAATATTTAAAATCAAAAATCTGCAAAAATTAAAAAAAAAAAATCAAAAGTTTAAAACCTAACAATCAAAAATAAATAAAAAATTCAAAATTCAAAATTCGAAATTAAAAAAAAAAAGTTAATTATTAAAAATTGTATTTTTGGACTTTTACAAAAGCTAAATATCTCGAAAGTTCAGGTATTTGTTTGTCTCAAACATAAATTTGTGTAAATTATTTATATTTATATTTCTCGATTGTTTTATATGGTTTTGTGCGAGGGCAGTATTACTATTAATAAAAATGCCGCGTCCTAGAAGATCTAATCTTTCCCGGCGGACCCATAATGCAATTAGGCAACGGAATAGCGCGAGTCAATTATCTGACGAAGAGCGAGAAATCGCCCGAGAAAGGCTCCGCGTTAGTACCCAGGGAAGAAGGGCCTTAATTCGTGCTTCTCAAAGAGAGGCAGCCCGTGAAATGGCAATAAGAAATGGTTCAAGGATTGATTTGAATCGAGCAGCGTTTCGATATGATTGCACCATTGATTACAGCTTGAATCGTTTAGTTTGCATTGGTCCAATGGACGTTGTTTGCTAGCATTGTGGCGCATTGAAGTTTGCTGGTGAAACGCCCGGTTTGTGCTGCCTTAGTGGTAAAGTGACATTGCCATTAGCGGTCACCATAGCCATTGCGTTCCCTGCTTTATGGCGAAACACTAGAATCACGACATTTTCTAGCGAACACTCAAAAATACAATGCCTGTTTCCAAATGACATAATTTGGGGCGGAAAATATTGGAGACGGATATTTAAGGTAATTTACGTTAAAAATTTTATTTTCTATGACTGCCAAAAAAAAAATTTTGAATAATGTAGTTTGTTAGATTTCTGTAAATAGTGTTTGTAAATATAACTATAACTATGGCTTTGAATTTAAAGATTCAAGGCCAGATTTGCCATCGCATTGGATCATTGCAACCTATTGAAGATGCACAGCAAAAATTCTTGCAAATATACTTCATGGGCAATATGGAAGAACAACTTGACCGGCGTCAAGAAATGAACACAGCTATGAAAAGAGCAATTCTCCATGATTTGCATGCTTAGAAATTTAAACCAACCAAAACTGTGCAATGGAACGCGTTTGGTGATAAGAAAACTGATGAGCAATGTGATTCACGCGTTGATACTCAAAGGAAAATTTAAAGATGAGGAAGTTCTTATTCCTAGGATTCCGATGAGCTCAACAGATATGACCTTTGAATTTAAACGAATTCAATTCCCGCTTCGTCTTGCCTTCGCCATGACGATCAACAAGTCACAGGGCCAATCTTTGACTATTTGTGGCCTCAATCTAGAAAATGCGTGTTTTTCTCATGGTCAATTGTACGTGGCATGCTCACGTGTTGGCAAACGATCCGCATTATTTGTTCTTGCACCCGACCAAAAAACGAAGAATGTCGTTTACAACAAGGTGCTTGAATGAAAATCCGATTAATAAATTTATCAGTGTATCCCAGCCTGAACAACATAGCTTTCAACAATTTTTTACCTAGAAATAATATAGAGGGCAATGCAACGTTTGCCGGGCCAGCTAGTATATATATGTATATAAGTTAAGACTATCGACAGTCTAGGGAGGCTGGAGCGTTCAATCGGACATTCAAGGGGAGAACCTGATCAGTATACCTGATTTAGTTCAGTTTATATTCGGACCAGACACAGTTCAGACCTATTGTTCCAAATTATATCAAATATATTATTTCATCGAACACCAAGTAGTTATATATTCACAAGAACCCAACACAGCGTCCCCAATCACTAGTACTCTAGTGTGGGTGCGCTTAACTGGCGCCCGAACAGGGACCCACATTCTTCACAAAAGGAAAATGGTGACGTGTCAATAACAAAATATAACAATAACTTATAAAAAAGCAAGTACAAATAAATTGTTTCAAATCTAAAAGCTGGATTGGACGATTGCTGGCAAAATTAAGTGGTACTTCTGTGATTTGCAAAGTAATGGGTGAAACACCATGCCATAACATTAAAATACAATAAATAACATAATTTCTAGCAAGAGCTAGACAATTTTATAACATAAAAGAAATCGTAGCAAAATCCTTGTAGAGACGATCCTTAAAACGAAATACAAGAAATTTGCAGGCTAAATGGTGGTACAGATTGATTCTCGTATCGAGGTTCAAATCCTTGCCGTAAGACAAATATGATAAAAAAATAAACGTCACAATTTCGACCTGTGTTGAATGATGGGTTTCCGTATAAATTAAAAGGAGTTAAGTTTAAAGCACTGACAATATAACAAAATTAAAAGGCGGCCTGTCTCAACAAACAAATATGCAAATATACAAATATGCAATATACAAATATGCAAATATACAAATATGAATTATTTAAATAAATAAATGCAAATGCAATAAATGCAAGAGAGAAACCAGAAAATGAGACAGTGCCATATAAAGATACTTAGAAATTGATAATTCAAATAATTTTACAACAGACAAAACAATAACACACGTAATAATACAATTGGTAATTCGATGAAATAATATATTAAAGAAATATATTCACAAAATATAAATATTCACATCAACAATTTAAAAAAAAATGTGTTAAAAAAATGTGATAAAACAAGTAAGAACGTTGCAGTCGGGCGTTACCGACTGCGGAATACTCATTCACATCCCATCAACAATTTAGTAGTTAAGTTTCGTTCTAATACTGTAGAATATGCAGGTTTTTCCGATTTGCCACGCCCCAACTGGGCGTAGACACCTCATTTTTGGTCAGTTTTTAGAAAGAGATAACGTTACCCTAACTGCAAAGTTTGAATGCTTACCCTAAAAAAATGTGAAAATTACAGGGTATTTTTCGATATGCCACGCCCCTAAAGAGGCGTAAAAATTATTTTTGGGGAATCGATAGAGGAGGCTACCAGTAACTCAACTATCCAAATTTGAAGCTTCTAGCTATTATACTTTAGGAGATATAAACTTTTGCGGTTTGCCACGCCCCCTGTGGGCGGACATATATCCGACAAAACTTTTTGGTCTTGGGTGATCAGTCCGAGTATATATACAAAATTTGAGGTCTCTGCCATCAATAGTGTCCAAAATATAGGAGAATTTAAAAAATCACTATATCTTCAGGTCCGATTTGCCACGCCCCCAACGGGCGTAGACTTATAATTTATCTTCAGACTTTATAGAATCATACCATTAGCTGACGTGCAAAATTTCAGCATTCTAGGTTTACAACTTTAGGAGATACAGTTTTATCCGATTTGCCACGCCCCCAATGGGGGTAGATATATCCGCCATAGCTCGTGATCTTGGGTGGTCAACGCGGACCTACATACCAAGTTTCAGCTTTCTAGCTCTTCAACAAACATGATTTCTGGTATATCGGAAAATGCATTTTCCGATTTGCCACGCCCCTAGTGGGCGGATCGGGAAAATTTTAACACTTTATAAATCGGAGATATACACGAGTATGTGTTCCAAATTTCAAGTCTCTAGCTTCAATAGCGCCGAAATAGATTGCGTTCATACGGACAGACGGACAGACGGACAGACGGACGGACGGACAGACGGACAGACGGACAGACGGACAGACGGACGGACAGCAAGACGGACATTGCACAAAACCAATATACTGATTCACTTTCGTGAATGAGTATAAAAATTGTGTTTACAAGACTGTTAGAGCATTACTAACGTTTTATCTCCACAGCAAGGAATTCCGCAAGACGATTAATATCATTTTCTTATCTCAATTGGAAACGGAAAATAGCAGTAACTTGGAAACAATGAAAAAACTGATTTAGAGTAGAAAAATTAAATCGAAAAATTAAATTGATAACATAGTAGGCCTTGCATCGAGTCGAATAGTAAGTAAGTTTTCCGACATTAAAATTATTTAGTTCACTTGTACACCGAGCTCAAGCCGTAAGTGAAAAATTTTTTTGAAAAATTTACGTAAAAATAAAAAAACCTAAAAAGAAATCTTACTAAATAAGGTAATAATAATAATAATAATAAAAATTATATAAATAAATAGAATAAAAAATACCAGGTAACGGGTGAGTAAGTCATAAAAAAATGCTCTTGTTTAAAATAACATTTACAGTGAGATTAATTTGCTAATAAATAATTTAAATTCATAGGCAGTATGGAAAATATAAATGAAACATTGCAAGGGTTAAGCGCGGCAATAACGGTGTTAGCCGATCAATTTTCAAGTCTAAAAGGAGAATTGAAGCAATTGAATAATAAAGTGGATAAATTGGAAAATAAGGATACTAATAAGTCTTTATTAATAGAAGAACAACAAATCTCACTGGCCTGTCCACGTTCAGAGCTCGAATTAAATGAAATTTCGTCATTGCCGGACTGTATCAAAGTGCTGCCTACATTTGAGGGAAACCCTTCAGAATATGCCTCGTGGGTAAACAGAATTGAGTCCGTACTTGAAGATTATTATATTATCAAGGAAAGACCTCTATATCGTTCAATAATTTTACACATACGTGGAAAAATAATTGGAAATGCTGATATCTCATTGATATCATACGGTGTTCAAAATGATGATTGGCCTGAAATGAAGCGAGTTTTGCGATTGCATTATGCTGATAAAAGGGATGTTCGCACCTTGGAGTACGAATTAAATCAAATGATTCAAGGCAACAGTGACATGGAAACTTTTTACAAGCAAGTGAATAGTCAGTTTTCTTTAATTTTACAAGCCTTAAAAGCAAGCGAACAACCAGTCGTGGCATTGTCTGCATTAATAGAATCGTATAGAAATAGAGCTTTAGACGTATTTATAAGGGGATTAAACGGTGACTTACCAAGAATGTTAATAGTTAGCAAGCCAAAAAATTTACCGGAAGCTTATGCCATTTGCGTGAATTTGCAAAATATTTCGTTAAGGAGAAATGGTGTACAGGGGAAATATATGTTTCGTGGAATTAAAAAAGATTATGAACAAAGAAACTTCGTGGCTCATCCTCGTGGCAATGGTCCAAGGCAATTCTTTCAAAATGAACGACCGATGAATTCACAAAGGTATTCGGCTCCAAGGGCAGCAATTAGGATGGAAACAAATCATAATGATCAGTATCGTCATTCAAGTTTAGATAATATAAAGAGAAATGGAGCTGTGAAACGAAGCCTGAATGACACAGTGAATCCATTCTCTAAGGTACAAAGGGTGAACCATATAGACACTGTGGTGGAACCAGAATTGGAACTGGATGAAGTCGATTACAGTACAGTTAATTGTGAGGAAAGTACGGAGACTCCAGAAAATTGTCTTCAATCTGTTGAGTCATTCGAACGTGATGAATTCATGACTGAGAACAATGTAGGTAAAGTGAATTTTATGACCGAAGCCTCTCCAGCGTACCGTATATAAAATATGACACAAAGGATGGGGCAGATTTAGAATTTTTAGTTGATACAGGAACAAACAAAAATTTCATAAGTTCAAAATTAGCAGATGGTTGCATAACACTTGAGAAACCATTTCAAGTGCAATCAGCAGGAGGAAACATTCTTATTAAACATAAACTTGTTGGTTCGTTCTTTGCTTCGATGGGGAATGATATTCTAATCACCTTTTATGTACTCCCGGGGTTACAAAGTTTTGATGGAATTATAGGTGACGATACTCTAAAGAATCTGAAAGCTATAATTGATAGGGAACGGGATGAACTTATAATAGCACCGGGGATAAAAATACCTCTCTTTGCTAAACAATCATTAAATGTCAATGCATTACTTAATATTGAACATTCTGAGGAAATCAAACAGATTTTAAAGTCAATAATAAATGAATACTCGGATATCTTTGGACCACTTTCAACCGAAAGGGCAGTTGAAACTACGTTCAGAGCAGAAATTCGAACATCCACTAAAGAACCAATATATTCCAAAATTTATCCATATCCAGCTAGTATGCGAGAGGAGGTTGAAAGGCAAATTGGGGACCTGTTAAAAAATGGAATAATCAAACCATCAAAAAGCCCTTATAATTCTCCAATATGGATAGTTCCAAAAAAACCAAAACCAAATGGTGAAAAACAGTATCGAATGGTGATAGACTTCAAGCGTCTTAATGCTGTGACAATCGCAGACACGTATCCAATACCTGATATCACTTCAACATTGGCTAGCCTAGGAAGATCAAAATTTTTTACAACTCTCGATTTAACTTCGGGCTTTCATCAGTCAAGACGGCGTTTTCAACACTAAATGGAAAATATGAATTCCTTCGTCTTCCATTTGGGTTAAAAAACGCACCTGCAATTTTTCAAAGGATGATTGATGATGTGTTAAGGCCATATATTGGTAAAATTTGTTACGTTTACATTGATGATATAATAATCTTCAGCAAGGATTATGAAACGCATTGGCAAAACCTCAGAGCCATTTTTATGAGACTTAGAGAAGCAAAACTTCAAGTTAATCTGGAAAAGACACAGTTCTTATGCTCGCAAGTAGAATGAAATGAAAAAGAGATGCTTGCAATTATTTGGGCATTGGATAATTTACGATCTTATCTGTATGGAGCAAAATTAATTAGGGTGTACACGGACCATCAACCGTTAACTTTCGCTTGTGGAAATAGAAATTATAATGCCAAGCTGAAACGTTGGAAGTCGAGAATTGAGGAGTATAATTGTGAGCTTTTTTATAAGCCAGGAAAATCAAATGTAGTTGCCGATGTTCTGTCGAGAATTCCATTACAAATTAATGCGCTGATAAATGATTCACCCTCCACAGTATACAGTGCTTTACAAAATGCTTTAAATTTAATACCTTATGTGGAAGTGCCAATCAATGTTTTCCGAAATCAATTAATATTCGATAAACATATAATCAGTTATAAGTACGAGACTCCACAAATCGGATATAGTCGACATAAAATTCCAATAACAAAGGATGTCATAAGTAGTATTTCAAACGCACTGAGAAACTATATGAAACGAACAGTTATAAATGGAATTAAGATTCCCGAAGAATTCATAGAGCATCTCCAATCGTGTTATTTAGAATTATTCGGGTGTTATAAAATACGAATGACACAACGCTTAATAATTGATGTTGTTGATGAGGAGCAAATATTAAAAATAATTGAAACAGAGCATAATAGAGCACACCGTTGTGCAAAAGAAGTTAAAATACAGATTTTGGAAAAATATTATTTTATCAAAATGAGTTATCGAATCAAATCGTGGATATCATCCTGTGAAATTTGTAAAACACAAAAATATGATAGACATCCAAACAAACCATTTCTACAATCAACACCAGTACCAACATATCCGTGTGAAATAATACATGTGGATATCTTCACATTACAGGGAGAGAAATTTATGAGTTGTATCGATAAATTTTCGAAATTTGCGAAACTGTTTCATATACAAACTAAGTCTGAGGAAGATGTGCTAAGTAAGTTGTCTGAAGTGCTTCATTACTTCACAGTTCCCAGAATGATAGTCACAGATAATGAAAAGGCACTTCAGACTCGTATTGTTTTGAATTATTTGGCTTCTCTTGATATTCAGGTGTATAATACTCCAACACAAAAAAGTGAGGTCAATGGACAAATTGGGCGATTTCATTCAACCTTTTTGGAAATATTTAGATGCTTAAAGCAACAAAATTCAAAATACTCCTTTAAGGAATTAGTAAATATTTCGGTAGATCGATACAATAACACTGTACATTCTGTTACAAAACAAAAACCAACAGATATATTCTTCAACAGAACTTCAAGGATAAATTATCAAGGATTGACAAATTTTACACAATTGGTACATGATATAAGAGGTTTAATTAAATACAGGCAGAAACAATCAAATAATTGGAAAAATAAAAAGAGAACTACACCAATACAATATAATGAAGGAGATGAAGTATATGTAAGAAATAATCAAATTAAGACTAAGGATAAAACAAGATTTACAAAAGATAAAGTAAAGGAAAATCGCAATGTGACAATCAAAACAAAAACTGGAAAAATTTTTCATAAGTCACACTTAAGAAAATAAAAAAGAAGAGGGAAAATACTCATTTAATTAATAATCACTTCACAGCACCCACAGCATTTTACACGTGTATATCCTTCCTAGTTGGAATATTCGTGGATATCCAAGATGCTAATGGTATGTCTCCTAGTTTCGAATATTCATGGTGACGGGCAGATGCCAGAATTGTGATCCTGGATCCTGTGATCGTAACTATCATTGGCTTGAGGATTGATCTGCGGGACACAGATATTTAGACGGGGAGGAGTTAAGACTAGGGACAGTCTAGGGAGGCTGGAGCGTTCAATCGGACATTCAAGGGGAGAACCTGATCAGTATACCTGATTTAGTTCAGTTTATATTCGGACCAGACACAGTTCAGACCTATTGTTCCAAATTATATCAAATATATTATTTCATCGAACACCAAGTTGTTATATATTCACAAGAACCCAACACAGCGTCCCCAATCACTAGTACTCTAGTGTGGGTGCGCTTAACTTATATGTTTATATATAATATAATATATGTATATATATATAATATAATATAATATATATATTATATAAATTTATTTATTTATTGTATAAAATATTGTTAAAATTGGCTTGATTGCAAGTCTTTTAATTAATATATATGCATATAATTACATGCATATGTATTTACATATATATATGCGCGTATATTGCACGTGGTCATAAACGTTTGACCGTGAAATAATTGCTGGCAAATAAATAGCCAGAATTGCAATGTACAATGTATGTGTACACTTAATTCCGTACAATTACTATTAAAATTATTAATTGTAATGCAACAAGCCAATTTTACAAATATTTTTGTTTAACTTACTGCGAAATACTTTCCTTAACGTCCACACAGCACAAGAAAATCAGAAAAGTGACGCGACGCGGCGGGTAAAACGAAATCAGAAGTCATCACACATATGCAATTATGCACTTGTATTTACGCACATTAACACTATACACACAAAAGGAATAGGCATAGACAAAAAACCAAACGAAAGAAGAACGCGTGCCACACGCAAATCGGTAAAATTGAAAACGAAATTCGACAGACGCAACGAACGACGAAAATCGTTTGTTGATCAGAGGGGAAGGGGCATACAAAACCGAAGTTGACAACAGCTCGATTCTTTCGTACGAGTAGTCGTTTTTATTTTGCCCATTACAAATGCGCTGAAAAAAAATCTCATAGGTAATGCATTACTTACGTCTCGTATTTCATGCATTATTTCGACCAACCTCATTCAGGTCGTCGCCACTGGGAAGTAGACAAAACACATGTATGACACCCAAGTGTTTTACAGGCACCATGGTGTAAGTGTCAAAGTAACGGTTGTTTTGATTTTGCTTTAGCTCCTTTCTTAGCTTCCTAGTTTACTTCGTGTTTGATTTTGGCATCGAAATGACATCTGAGGAAATTAAAATTAAAACAAGTAAGAACGCTCCAGTCGAGACTGCTCGACTAGGAGATACCCTGAACCCTCCAAGCTGATATTCTAATCATTCTGCACTTCTTTTATGCACACATACATACACATGCATCCACACGCACGCACGCTCTGCTAACTGCGCAGTAAGCAGCGACTGCGCTTGGGCTGCGCTGCAGTGTGGGCAATATTATGAGAATTTATTTGTTGAATACCTTCTTTTGTAGACATACGATCTTAATAAAACTTTTAGGGCGTAATCATATGGCGAATATGTGTGTACATTCCAAAGCCCAAGTCTCTAGTACTTGAAATGCGTCTTTTACAAATTGGGGGTGAAGGGGGCGTGGTATCCAAAATCTGTAAATTACAAAATCTTTGTACCGATTAACTTTTTATACAACGCAAATTTGAAGACTCCAGGTCTAAAAATGTTCAAATTAGGCCAAAAAAACAAAATCAATTTTTCGATTATTCTCGATAAAAAAGTTATCGGACGATTTATCGAAAAAATAAAGCAAACTCGTACTGCGTATGGTACTCACGAGTATGCATGCCAAATTTCAGCTCTTTAGCTCTTGTAACTTCTGAGATCGACGCACTCATACGGACGGACGGACGGACGGACAGACGGACAGACGGACAGGGCTATATCGACTCAGCTCGTCACGCTGATCAAGAATATATATACTTTGTGGGGTCTGCCACGCCTCCTTCTGCTTGTTACATACTTTTTCACAAAACCATTATACCCTGATTTCCCATTTTCAATGGGTTCAGGGTATAAAAAGCAAGTTTGCAGCACAAGTTAAGCACAACATTAAAAAGCCCATGCCCTACTCGATGGAATTCCAATTACAATATGGTCAATTCAATAGTAAATAACTGGTCAACAATTAATAATATATTAAGTGAGACAGAGGGAGGTCAAAAACTTATAGTCGTAAATAAATCCACTTTAAAAATAATATTATTACTTCTTGAAGATTTTGAGAGAATATTTAAGGAATTACAAACGTGTAGCTCTCCTTCATTGTGCTATGTTTTACCCTCAATAGCCAAAATAAAGCTTCTTTGTGAGCCAAATGCTGAAGATGTTTCGTCGATATCTGTTCTTAAATCAAGAATATTAGTAAATGTGAACACGATTTGGAAAGAAAATTTAAGTATTTGGCACAAGGCGGCTTTTTTTTATATCCTCCAGCAGCAAAAATGGAACATGAAGAATTATTAGAAATTAAAAACTTTTGCATTGAACAAATGTACAATTATGTTCGTTTTTCAAATCAACCTTCGCAAAATAATTCTTGTACATTAGAATCAAATCCAGCCAGTCCAAATTGTCCACTTGAAGCGAAGATTCCTAAAAGAGATATGTTTGTGCCAAAAACAACTTTTTTCTTCTCCCAACTGGTAGCTCAGGCCAATAACAATTTAAAATCGCCCCCAGAAGAATTTGAAAGTTATTCTGGTGAAAGAGTAACTTTAACTGAGGATTTCGAACCCATTGAGTGGTGGAAAACCAAAGAAAATTGCTATCCGTTATTATCTAAGTTAGCATTGCAACTTCTTGCAATACCTTCAAGTAGTGCAGCAGCTGAAAGAGTATTTTCTTTAGCGGGCAACATAATAACAGAAAAAATAAATAGATTAGGTCCAAAAACGGTAGACAATTTGCTCTTCTTACACTCTTTTTTTAAAAACAATAATTTGTAATTTAATTTTTATTTTAAACTTGACTGAAAAAAAAAAAAAAACAGAATATTTTGTTATTTGCGATATAATGTTTATATTTCTCTTATGTTAAGCTTTAATATATTTAGTTTGTTAATTAAATGAAGTATTATAATGTTTATTTAATATATTTAATGAATATAAAAAAATATATTTTTTATTTAAATATTGCTTTTTTGTTCACTAAAACAACAACACACACACACATTGTATGCTTCAATTTTTGTTTTGTTTTGTTGCAGTTCTCTGATGTATGGATAGTGGACGCCATCGATATCCGACGATTGTTTATTTTGAATAATCGATAGTTCGGTCGGGCGGATAGATCGTTGCTCTATTAAAATGGTTACTGCATAAGTATCGAATCACCCAAATATTCGGAAACAAATGAGTGTGCTGAAATTTTTGTTGTACTACTTAAAAAGGAATTTTTTTTTTCTTATTAAGAAATTGCTTACATCTAAAAATATAAATAATCTTTCATTATTTTTTATGCTTTATTACATTTCGTATTTCTTTGCGGCCCGGCAACCAATGCTGCCAGGCACTACTAAAAATTCAATTTAGACTCATTAGAGTGCTCCTCTCCACGGAAATCTTTAGTAAAAGGCGAAAGATTTATTCGACAACTGAAGAGAAGCCAGAGTAAATAAATGCAAGCTAACTACCTGACTCTACCTTGCCTTCGAGTTAACCAATTGAGAATTACAAGAAACCTACTTTACCTGAGCAACCCCTAAAGTATGCCACATAAAGTGCCACATAGGGATTTGAATGGTGTGCAAGGTAAATTCATTTAGAATTCTCAACTGATTTTAGCTGTAGCTCAATAGAGTACTGAGTACTTGACTGTGAAGAGTTATCGCTTCTCGGCCTTATGGCTAAGATCAAAGTGTAGTATCTGTTCTTATCAGCTTAACATCTGATAGTTTCTCCATTGGAGAACAACAAATGTTAAACTGATTTTTGGAATCAGACGGAGTGCTAGGGGCTTGCTCCACCTCTGTCACGGGTTGGCCCGGTATTGCAGTACCGCCGGGATTTCGGCCCAATTTTAATAATACATTCAATCTCTTATTTACGGAGTCACAAATCTATATTTATAAAAGAAAGTTGTGTAAAAGTGAAGACTGCTTATAACTTGATTTGGGCTGAACCAATTTTCATGGTTTTTGATTTGTTGGATTTGTCTCCGCAACGAGTTTAGTATAGGGTCTTAAAAATACTGAAAAAATTTGCCGAATACTTGAAAAACGCGGTTTTTTCCCCAAATGTTCAAATTTTTTTTTATACCCAGTAGGCTTGGTAACAGTGACAGTTTTGACAATAGTGTAGAAGTAAATAAACAAATGTAGTCAGTCTCCTGACCTCGAGCAGACCTGACTATTCAAAAAAAAAAAAAAAAAAAAAAAAAAAAAAAAAAATTTTCAAATCAAAAGGAAAAATATTTCAAATCAAAAATCTGCAAAAAATCAAAAGATTAAAACCTGACTGTTCAAAAAATAAATAAAAAATTAAAAATTCGAAATTAAAAAAAAAAAAAAGGTAATTATTAAAAAGTGTATTTTTGGCTTTTTATATTTTCGGACTTTTAAACTTTATAAATATTTCAAATCAAAAATCTGCAAAAATTAAAAAAAAAAATCAAAAGATTAAAACCTAACAATCAAAAATAAATAAAAAATTCAAAATTCAAAATTCGAAATTAAAAAAAAAAAAAGTTAATTATTAAAAATTGTATTTTTGGACTTTTACAAAAGCTAAATATCTCGAAAGTTCAGGTATTTGTTTGTCTCAAACATAAATTTGTGTAAATTATTTATATTTATATTTCTCGATTGTTTTATATGGTTTTGTGCGAGGGCAGTATTACTATTAATAAAAATGCCGCGTCCTAGAAGATCTAATCTTTCCCGGCGGACCCATAATGCAATTAGGCAACGGAATAGCGCGAGTCAATTATCTGACGAAGAGCGAGAAATCGCCCGAGAAAGGCTCCGCGTTAGTACCCAGGGAAGAAGGGCCTTAATTCGTGCTTCTCAAAGAGAGGCAGCCCGTGAAATGGCAATAAGAAATGGTTCAAGGATTGATTTGAATCGAGCAGCGTTTCGATATGATTGCACCATTGATTACAGCTTGAATCGTTTAGTTTGCATTGGTCCAATGGACGTTGTTTGCTAGCATTGTGGCGCATTGAAGTTTGCTGGTGAAACGCCCGGTTTGTGCTGCCTTAGTGGTAAAGTGACATTGCCATTAGCGGTCACCATAGCCATTGCGTTCCCTGCTTTATGGCGAAACACTAGAATCACGACATTTTCTAGCGAACACTCAAAAATACAATGCCTGTTTCCAAATGACATAATTTGGGGCGGAAAATATTGGAGACGGATATTTAAGGTAATTTACGTTAAAAATTTTATTTTCTATGACTGCCAAAAAAAAATTTTGAATAATGTAGTTTGTTAGATTTCTGTAAATAGTGTTTGTAAATATAACTATAACTATGGCTTTGAATTTAAAGATTCAAGGCCAGATTTGCCATCGCATTGGATCATTGCAACCTATTGAAGATGCACAGCAAAAATTCTTGCAAATATACTTCATGGGCAATATGGAAGAACAACTTGACCGGCGTCAAGAAATGAACACAGCTATGAAAAGAGCAATTCTCCATGATTTGCATGCTTAGAAATTTAAACCAACCAAAACTGTGCAATGGAACGCGTTTGGTGATAAGAAAACTGATGAGCAATGTGATTCACGCGTTGATACTCAAAGGAAAATTTAAAGATGAGGAAGTTCTTATTCCTAGGATTCCGATGAGCTCAACAGATATGACCTTTGAATTTAAACGAATTCAATTCCCGCTTCGTCTTGCCTTCGCCATGACGATCAACAAGTCACAGGGCCAATCTTTGACTATTTGTGGCCTCAATCTAGAAAATGCGTGTTTTTCTCATGGTCAATTGTACGTGGCATGCTCACGTGTTGGCAAACGATCCGCATTATTTGTTCTTGCACCCGACCAAAAAACGAAGAATTTCGTTTACAACAAGGTGCTTGAATGAAAATCCGATTAATAAATTTATCAGTGTATCCCAGCCTGAACAACATAGCTTTCAACAATTTTTTACCTAGAAATAATATAGAGGGCAATGCAACGTTTGCCGGGCCAGCTAGTCGTTTATATTTAAAGAATCAGACGGAGTGCAATGGGCTTGCTCCACCTCTGTCGCGGGTTGGCACAGTACTGCAGTACCGCCTAGTGCTGCAAAATAATCGATATTCCGTAATATCGATATTCACGATATTTTCAGAGAAAAAGATCGATAAAAACGATATATCGAACACTTCTTTTAAATGTTAATTTTCTTGCTTAGAATCTATTATAATATTTATATTAATTATGACTTCTTAATGGATAAAATGGCAACCATTTCAAGATTAAAATAAAAGCAACAGCATCACACAAAAGCAAATTTATTCAACCGAACAAAGTCGTATAACAAATTATTTTTCATGAACTTAAACCTAAAACAGCAATTCATTAAAGCTTAAATTCACTATGCTCCTTAAAATTATATTATAATAATAACAAAAACAATTGCCTCCATGGCAGTTTGAAAAAAAAAGAAATTAAGACAAAACCCATTGGTTTTTATTTAAAAAAGTTAGTTTGTTGACTGTTTCCGGTTTTAATGACGCCCTTCTGGAATTAGCAATCATTCCAGCTTTGCTAAACATCCTCTCGCTCTCAGCGGATGTTGCCGGGATACAGAGGTATTTTTTTGTAATTTTTTTAAATGCAACGTCGTTGTTGGCGTTCTGAAAAAATTATATCGTTACCGAAAATTTATATTTATTAATATAGTCAAATATATTTGCGCAATAACTACCTTCCAATACATTAGGGGATCCTGATTTTCGTCAAGATTACGATTTGTATAATAATTCCGGATGTGAACTATGGAGTCAGCTCTGTCGTTTTGAATTTTTTGCTCTATATTTCTTTTTACTCTTTTAAAAAATGGTTGGCTGGGTTCGGCTGCCTCATTCGGTTTTGGAGAGATCTCTCTTGGCAGCTGCAAATCTTTATTTAAAAGTGTTAGCTCATTTTCCAACAATTTCATAGCCTCTTTCGTGTGGAATGGTGACGAAAATCCTTCTCTTTTGAACCTTGGATCCAGCAGTGTTCCCAATCTCGTTGGTGTGCGGTACTCATAGTCCAGGAGCCTTGCGTTTATTTTGTCCACGAAAAGATCACGCATTTGTAGACCTTCCTCCGTTAGAAGCGTGTTTTTGAAAGATTCCATTTTATCCAAGAGTTCGCAGACCAGAGGAATTATTATGGACGCCGTCACTGTATTTGAGGAGCATGATTTTTTTGTGGCAACATCAAATGGTTGCAAAAGATGAACGAGATCCTGCATAACATCTATCTCCTCTGCAGTCAGGGGTGGCGGTGCCTTAACCGTGTTTAAAAGAACTTTAGCAAGGGCATCCTTGGTGGCCAATACTCTCTCCACCATAGCAAAAGTGCTATTCCACCTGGTGGGCACTTCTTGTTTAAGGCTGTACACCTTGGCCTCTGGCAATTGCGCTTCCCTGTACTTAGCATAAGTTATATTGCTCTGTTTGACAAAAGTAACAATTTTTTTGCATTTGGCGACTATTACGTGCACATTATCTAATTTAAGACATTCTTTTACTATTAGATTAAGCGTGTGTGCGAAGCACGGCAAATTTCTCTTTGCGATAATTTTACACATCTTGATCATAGTCGCATCATTGTCAGTGACAACTGCCGCCACTTTATGGAGTAGGTTCCATTCATTTAAAATGCTTGTCAGCGAATCTGCAATATTTTCTGCAGTGTGATTCTTCTGTTCATTAAGTGTGTTCGTCGACAGCACTGCGGAACGCAATATGAACTCTTTATCAATAAAATATCAAGTTACGGTTATGTAAGACATATTTGCCAAAGACGTCCACAAGTCGGTAGTAATGGCCAAATTTTCGATGGATTCAAGAATATCAAACAATGCGGTCTTCATAGACATATATCTTGTCTCCATTTGAATATGTTTTAAAGTACTCCTACACGGCAATTCGTAATGTGGATCAAGCACTTGGCAAAATTTTTTAAATGAAGACTCATCCACTAGACTAAAGGGCTGCATACTTGCGGCCACAAATTCAGCTAATGCGTCGTCTATTTTTATACCCTGAACCCATTGAAAATGGGAAATCAGGGTATAATGGTTTTGTTGAAATGTATGTAACAGGCAGAAGGAGGCGTGGCAGACCCCACAAAGTATATATATTCTTGATCAGGGTGACGAGCTGAGTTGATTTGGCCCTGTCCGTCTGTCTGTCTGTCCGTCTGTCCGTCTGTCCGTATGTTTGAACGCGTCGATTTCCGAAGATATAAGAGCTAGAGACTTCAAATTTTTTGTAAAATGTTCGTAATTACAGCGCGGATATCGAGTTTATCATTAAAATTCGATAACTCATCCCGATCTTTTTTTATCGATGAAAAACCTTATCGAAAACCAGTTATAAAATTATATCTTCTACACCTTTATTGCTAGAGTCTCCAAATTTTTAATGTATGCTTATATGCAATTTATACAATTTCGGTTTTTGTTAAAATTTACCCCCCACCTCTAAATTCACCCCCTCACCCTCACTTTTGTAAAACGCGTATTTCAAATACTAGAGACTTGTGCTTTGGCAATTACATGCATATTCATGTTATAATCATAATCTGAAAGTTTCATGAAGATCGTACGTCCACAAAAAAAGTTATTAAACAATTAAGTTCTCATAGTAAGCGCACACTGCAGCCCATGCGTGTTTATGCTTGTGTGTGTATATGTATGTAAATGTTTGTGTATGTGTGTGTATGTGTTTGTGTATGTGTGTGTGTATGTGTGTGTGTATGCGTTTGTGTGTGTATGCGTGTGTGTGTGTATGTGTGTCTGTATGCGTGTGTGTATGCCTGTGTGTGCGTACGTGCGTGTGTGTGTGCGTGTTTCTTGTGTAAGCTGAAAGACGCGAAAAGTTATTGCAATATCTATTGCTCCAAGGGTTCAGGGGATCTCGTAGTCGAGCAGTCTCGACTAGAGCTTTCTTACTTGTTTTTTTTTTTTTTTTTTTTTGCAAAAAAGCCTGATTAGCAAACAAAAAAAGCTGAATCTCAGTAAAAAAATCTCGAAAAAAAAACTTTTGTTTTAACAATTATTTTTAATTAGTTACTACAAAGACAATATTTAGAAAAATAACTCAAAATGAAATGAAATCTAGGATATTGTCCTGTTGTTATGTCGCTGCAGTCCATATCTAAAAAATTAAATGTATTAATTTATAACTTAAAAATATGTCCAAATATCGACCTTATCCTTAAAATAGCGTTTAACGTATCAACGTTGATTCGATTTGTAGTTTTACTTTTAACGAAATTCACTTGGCTAAAGACCCGCTCCACTTCGACATTAGACAACGGCAATGATAGCAACTCCAAAGCTACTGAAGCCAATTCATAAACCGGCAGTTCCCGCCAGAATCCCGGTACATCAGCACCTCGTTTCAGAGGTGTGCACGTAAATCGCTCAACTTTGCAGTAATGCTGCACTTACAATAGCTGCAATACGCCCGAGTTGTGTCTGTGGGATCTTTTCTCAATCACTCTTTCGCTGCTTTGCAGCCAGACATCTCTAACTTTTTGCTTATAAACTTCTTTCGGCATCCTTGCTCCTTATCGTTTGCAAACTTATTTAAGTCAAGCACCCCTCTAGTACTGGTAACTGGTTCGTAGCTGGTGAAATCACTACTTACTAGGGTACCACCATTACTTACTTTGCAGACCCAAAGCAATGCATTTCATCATTTCGTTTTTTGTATGAAATGTCCGTAAAAAGGGTCAATCGCCACCACATCGTTTACCGCGAACTAGTGAATTGGGTCACCATAAAAGGGCTAGTTACATGGGTACCCATGCCAGGGGTGGTGATGTGAGTACCCATGAAAGGGCTAGTTACATGGGTACCCATGCCAGGGCCAGTTACATGGGTACCCATGAAATGGGTGGTAAAAGAATGAAAAAGTTTGAAATATTTATAATTTTTTTTTTTTTTTTTTAAATATTATATTTTTCTATAGTACATTAATTTATATAATTTCATTTTCAGTTTTTTTTTTTTTTGTTTTTTTTTTTTTTTGTTGACGCATGAATTAAAAAAACACTTTTTCTGCAGCTGCATGGCCTTTCTCAGTTCCTCTTCGGCCAATCCATTGCCATCAACCAGATTTATTGCATCTAGGGAACAAATGTGAAGATTAAATTTGTAATTAAACCGGCAATGAATTAAATAATACTTACCAATTAAAACGTCATAGAAAGCCCTCTCTTTTTTTAAGGCAGCTTTGCCTTGAACGCCATCTACATTGTATGCTAACACAACCGGATTAGCCATAATATTCTTTAGGTTTTTCGAAATTCCCCCAGCCATAATATGGATCCTAATCGCATCAATCTATAAACAAAGTATGAATTAGAATTTAAGAAACAATTGAAACTGTGTTTATACTAACATAAAGCTCTCGGTTTGTGTTGTTAATTTCCGTATTTAGTTCCTTAAGGGCTTCTACGTTCTGGATAGGAAATTGTTTAGCCACTTGTTGTCCTTGTCTGTGCTGTTTTGTAAGTCCTTTTATGGTGGCAGTCTGCTCGGAGGAAGCTTCCACAAGGACCCCGATTTTTTCGTGTGTTACTTTTTGGTCAGCTAAGTTTTAATATATTCAAATTAAATATATATAGGTATGCATATTTATACCTCTTAAAGAATTAATTTCCTCCACAAGAATATCCTGTTTTTCCTGAACCACTTTCGTTTCGGCTGAAAAATAAGGAAAAAAAAATATTAGATAATTTTAAATAAAATATCGTGACACACTTACCACGTGACGAACGAACTTGTTCTGTTAGTTCAAGAACAAGTTGTTCAAGGCGCCCAATAGTTTGTGAGCAATTGCAGCTTGATATTTGATCTGAAAATTAAACGATTTAATACTTAATTTGTTTCTATTTATTCAAATTAATTAGCACAATTTAGGCACTTACGGTTATTAGAAAAGTCCATCCGCCTAACTTTTTTTTCGGACTGAACGGCATTTTTTAAAATTTAAATTATTCTAAAGCACGTAAATATTTAGAATAAGAAGTATGACAATCCACTCAATCTTCAATATGATGTAGTAAAGGCATTATCTTTCAAAAAAGGGAGAATGACCGCCTTACAAGTCAATTGACTTAATTTAAAAATTTCTTCAGATGGTGAAGGTTCTGCATCTGCTAGGTAAATACCTATTTCTCAGGAGTTTAAAGGCTGAGAATAAAAGTTTCTGAGGTTCATAAATCGCCTTGCTTTAAACTGTTCGACAGAGTCTTCCATTACTGATACTATAACTACAGGAATATCTCCTTCAATATAACAATAATTATTAGGTTCCTTTTGCATTAATTTGCTACCTTTAAAAATTATATTTATTAATCTTGACGGGGTCTGAACTTGGTAAGACTGGTGAAAACTGCTCTTTCAATATTTTAATTAAGTCAATCGCGCAGTCACGCGTCAGCCTATACTTTCGGAACCACAAAGTTAGCTGTTCATTTATTATTTCTTTTTTTCGCTTTTATTATTTATGTTTGTCACATTTAAAACTTCGTCAATTTGAACTTCATTTTCATTATTTTTTTTGTTTTCTCCCCTTTCTGGAGTATTTTCTGACGTCGCAGCACAATATAATTTGTTTGTGTATTTTTCTTTCTGCTCCTGCTTCAGCCGTCTTAAATGTCTTTCACTATACATATTTATTTTATTTATTATTATTATTTATTTTGATTATTTTATTATTTTAATTTGTTAAAATTTTGTTGCAATTGCATACATATGTATTAATACAATATTTACGTTTGTTTGCTGCCGCGGTACAACTCTCAGTCTCCCCAGGTTCATTTACAAGAATATTTGTAGATTGCCGAGACCAGATTAAAGAGAGTGGATAGCGGGCCGAAATGGCCGAGTTTTCCGTGATTGGGGCCACCAGAGACTTGTAAGCTTGAAAACATGAATAACTCGACAACTTGGAAGACGAAATCAAACTACGGTCCCGCTCTGGCGTATAACGCTCAGAAACGGGAGAACTATGGCCACCATGGTCCACTATGTGCCATGGCCGGTTGTCTCGACAGCTAACCCTAGCCTAGATTGCCTCCAGCCATGCGGCTTATCCACGAAACTAGGCAACACCAACCCGTTCGCGCCCGCAGCCAAACGGATTGCGGCCACGATGCGGCCCTGGCGTATAATGCTCAGAGCCAGTTCGCGTAACGCCCGCCGGATCACGTAGAGATATCTGTGTGCAGACGGTCTCTTGCGTCAGAGCCTTCGGCGCGATTCCGCGGCACCGGATCCTAACGGTGGCCACTAGTAGTTCCCGGCGAGCTCTGTCCGCGTCCCTGTCCATAGTTTTAATTATAATTGTTATTATTTTCCGCTGACGTCCGTCTGCTGCGTGGGTCCGAAGATTTTCGGTAATTAGCGCTAAGCCTTTGCTGCTCAGAGCTTTCACTTCTGCCTGCGGCGACGTTGCTGCGTCTAGGCGCTGAGAACGAGCTATGTAATTGCGTTGCATTGGCATTCGTTATGTTTAAGCGGAGCTTTCGCTCTCGATCTCGCTTCGCGCTCTTTGTTCTTTGCTCCTGCCTTACGTTTAGCAGCGTAAGAGCTTTCAACTCTGATCGCCGTGACGTCGCTGTTTGCATTGCGTGAGCGTTCCTTGGTGCAGTTTGTGCTCTTAATTATTTCGAGTGCGTGCATTACTCTTATTCTCTTTATCGCAAACGCGTCAACGACGACGCAAGAGATGCGCCGTTAGATTTCCAATGTTGCTTGCCGGTGTCGTCCGTTTTGTCATTGTTGTTGTAACTAGTGTTCTGCTGCTCTGTGTGCGTCGCGAGTTGCGTAGTGTAGACTGTACTCGATTCCCGTTTTGATTTTATATGTCGTTTTCTGTTGCTGTCCGTTTGTCATTGTTACTGTCCGATGCTATTGCTGCTGTTGCCATGCAGCCTGCGCGCTAGCTAGTCGCCGTTAGGTTTCCTCCTTTGTTCTCTGTTCTCGTCCGTATTGCCGTTGTTTTTGTCCGATGTTATTGCTGCTGTTACCATGCAGCCTGTGCGCTAGTTGATCGCCGTTAGATTTCCTCCGTTGTTCTCCTACACTCAAAAAATACGACGGGTATATCTATTTTGCGTACATATGTATTAAACATCTGCATGGATGTATCCAAAAGGGCTATTGAATCATTCATTAAAAAAATGAGCACACTTTTTTACTGTACAGTACAAAATGAGTACAACATTAATTTGTACAACATTGTATGTTAACAGATGCTGTACTCACTCATTTTAATACTGTATAGTACGAAGTGAGTACACTAAAAAATATTGTACACTGCTTTAACTGTACACTATTTTGGTGTTCAGATAACTTACTGTACAGTGAGTTGTTATTACAAAAATCAGAATTTCATATGCAAGAAAAAGATAGTCAATATACTTTTAATTATTACAAATTTATTTAAAAAAACGTGTCATTATATAAAATATCTATATTTGAGTGCAGAAACATTATTTTATTTACACTGTCATCTGTGGTAGCTATCTTACACCTTTTATTATTAATTAGGTTTTTAGCAACCGAAAATGCTCTATCGGAAGCCGCACTGCTAGCTGGAACTGCTAATAGCTTGCATGCAATTTTATAAAGGAGTGGAAATTGTTGTTGGTTATTTTTCCACCATTGCAAAACATTAAATTCTGGGCTATAAGGCAAATTTACATTTTCATATGCGCTAATTTCTGTTTTCAAAACGGAATGAATATTTAGGTTTTCTATGGGTTGGATATAATCGGCGAAAATTGGATCTATTGCTAAGTTGGGTGGATTGATGATATCTATTTCTTCAGCTTGGGTTTTTAGGTGAGTTTCTATCATAATGGATTCAAGTTCTTTGAGAGTTTCTTTCTTCTCCACTTCAGTAAATTGCGATAATTTATTTGTGGGAAATAAAAATAGGGCTATCTTATGAAACTTTTTTAAATTGCCAAAAACTATTTCATCTAAATATTTTTTAAGAGCAGCCTTGCATTTTTTACGATCTCCACATCGTTATCACTAAGGGTTAATATTTTTGTTAAATTATTTATATGCGGAATAACAAGGTGCAGCGTTGGGTAGTTGCTACCCTCGAGTTTCCTTGAGCAATCTTCAAAAGGAGCTAGAAGGCTTGCCAATGCTAGTACGTCGCTCAAATTAATATTTTGCATCCTTGAAATTTCATTTTTTTCAATTAGAATGTTTGATACTTCCATCCAGCTCAACTCAATCGATTTAAATAAGTGGAATATCGTATTCCATCGTGTTGAACTGACTTCTTAAAATATTTTACGAGTTTGCTGCAGCTAATCACCATGGTCTCCAATTCTGGCACATTTTACTACTGTACAGTATGGTTCTAGAAATGATTACATTCATGCAGGCCTGTAATATGTATATATATATTTCTATGAATTTTCCAGGGGTCGGGGTCGGGGATGAAAATTGTGATTCTTCACATCATACCAATTTTTTTTGTAATTTATGAAAGGAACAGCGACAGAAAGCGAAGATTGTTTTTTTCCTACACTATGCACTACTCGCAAACAACCAAAAAATGTGATGATAGTACCGTTTTTGTCCTATGGAGCTTTAAAAGATTGGCATCCTGAAACTTTTCTTTGCACAGCTATCCTAAACGGTCCACAGGTTTGATTGAACAATGTGTTGCAATATACAAATTCAGTCCCGCTTCTTGATCGCAAGTTTTCAATGAGATTGAAGAAACAAATGGTAGTTTGTTAGGCTGTGCAAAAGCCGCTGAAGTTGACTTGTGTTTAGCAGTCTTGGCATGTGCGTGCAAGTCTGAAAGCTTGGCATTAATGCTGGATTTGCAGTATTTGCAATAATATTTGACCGGAACTGGTCCTCCGATAAGGAAATTGGCGCATTTTGCGATTTTCAAAGAGTCGCAATAAGCGGTTCCCTCGTTCGTAGGACCCGATGCAGCATTTTGAAAAAAGCTGTTTCATCTGGGTGGGACCTGTTGCACCAACATTAAGGGGGTTTCCGTGGCCTGAGCTTCTTTAAATCTGCCATTGACAAAGGCGCTGCTCTTAACGAATGCCACAATTCGTATGACAATGTTCAATATTGGTTTGACGTTATTTTCAGCCATAACGTCTTGCATTTAATATCATTTATTAATGATCGCAGTTTTCGCAACGAGTCCTGGTAAATGTTCTTCAAAAAAACGTCTTTCAAATATGGACGACTTGGCAAAACATATTTTTCATCTAGCGTTTTTATTAGATTTCGAAAGCCATAATTTTCGACGGTCGAAAAAGGCTGCAAATCAATTACCCCCATGCGAGCAAGGGACTTCTCAATCTGCGCCTTCCTGGTCGACGTGAAACTATAATACTCGCTGCGAGGAAAAAATGATTTTAAGACGGTTGTACTTTTGGTTTTATCAATATTTTGTTCAAATGGGTGGACTCGTATTGTCGATATCTGGCAAACACTTTGTTATTTAAGCGGTCAAAATGGGACCAAACTTCCGAAACGCATTTTTATACCCTGAACCCATTTTCAATGGGAAATCAAAGTATGTAAATGTCTGTGTGTGTATGTATGCCTGTGTGTGCGTGCGTGCGTGCGTGTATGTGTGTGTGTGTGTGTGTGTGTGTGTGCGTGTGCGTGTTTCTTGTGTAAGCTGAAAGACGCGAAAAATTATTGATATAGCTATTACTCCAAAGGTTCAGGGGATCTCGTAGTCGAGTAGTGTCGACTAGAGCTTTTTTACTTGTTATACCTACACATTCCAGTCTCCGCTCTTCCTCTTCTTGGAAAGTGCGAAACGAAGCTGGGTGCAATTCGCCCGCTGAGTCCCAAAGCTTTTAAGGTTTTTGCAAAAGCTTGTACTCGCAATGTTAGCTTTTGCAAGATCAACTGGTATTGCAGTGCAGGCGACAAAATTGTCCCGAATGATATGCACTGCAACTATTTATTATCACTACATATATTCTTTGACCATTACAATATCAATATTCATTTTATTCCGTAGTTTTGTTTTTACAATATTGACTTGGCTGAAAATTCTTTCTCCTTCCGCGTTTGACCATGGCAAGGACAGCAATGCCATTGCAAAACTGGCCAAGTCCCTCAATTTGTTTTTTCCTCCCGAATCCTTATAGCCACGCACTTCAACCCAAAACTTTGTGGTGTCTTCAGTGTTTTCCCACTGAATTAGATGAATATTTTTGTATTGGACTTCAATACATTCAATATGCTTCCAATTTAACCTAGAAATTAAATCATACTTCGTGAACACAGAAATTCTTGAACTACATGCTTTCAAATGAGTTGCATAACTTATTTTTAATTGTTTTATAAGCTCTTTTATGAAATTAGCCTGTTTTCAAATTCATATCCGTGATATAAATCTTTGACTATATATTTTTCGAAGTAATCAATTTCAAGAATATTAATATTGGCGTCTTATGGTATTATTTTGTTTTTTAGGGAATTAATAGCCACAATAAGCTCATTGAGTAATTCTGTAGCATTGGTGGAATTACTTTGAAAGCAGTGAT
Source organism: Drosophila arizonae (assembly GCF_054131065.1). Classification (NCBI taxonomy): domain Eukaryota; kingdom Metazoa; phylum Arthropoda; class Insecta; order Diptera; family Drosophilidae; genus Drosophila; species Drosophila arizonae. The sequence goes on along the minus strand of NC_142923.1, from coordinate 28,897,106 downwards.
TTACTTTTTGCATTTCGCAGAGTACTGGCTTTAAAAATACCAAATACATATAATTGGTATTGTAAAACATATCGCTTAATAATTGGGCCTTAAGACACTTTTCGTCCTGCGCTACCATATTAAAATGTAGTTTTAATTCTTGCCACTGATCCAAAATTCGGCCAATTCTATTGAAAGCCATATCGTGTTAGGTACTTTTGGGATTTTCAATGGAGTCTTAAAGAATATTTAAAAGGATGAGTTGGTTCGAGCATTAACAGGATTTAAATAAACATAAACACATGTAAAAAAGTATTGAAACTGACAATTTTTCTTTTTTTTTTTATACCCTGAACCCATTTTCAATGGGAAATCAGGGTATAATGGTTTTGTTGAAATGTATGTAACAGGGAGAAGGAGGCGTGGCAGACCCCACAAAGTATATATATTCTTGATCAGGGTGACGAGCTGAGTTGATTTGGCCCTGTCCGTCTGTCTGTCCGTCTGTCCGTATGTATGAACGCGTCGATTTCAGAAGATATAAGAGCTAGAGACTTCAAATTTTTTTTTAAATGTCCGTAATTACAGCGCGCATATCAAGTTTATCATTAAAATTCGATAACTCATCCCGATCTTTTTTTATCGATAAAAAACCTTATCGAAAACCAGTTATAAAATTATATCTCCTACACCTTTATTGCTAGAGTCTCCAAATTTTTAATGTATGCTTATATGCAATTTATACAATTTCGGTTTTTGTTAAAATTTACCCCCCACCTCTAAATTCACCCCCTCACCCTCACTTTTGTAAAAAGCGTATTTCAAATACTAGAGACTTGTGCTTTGGCAATTACATGCATATCCATGTTATAATCATAATCTGAAAGTTTCATGAAGATCGTACGTCCATAAAAAAAGTTATTAAACAATTAAGTTCTCATAGTAAGCGCACAATGCAGCCCATGCGTGTTTATGCGTGGGTGCTTGTGTGTGTATGTGTTTGTGTGTATATGTGTTTGTGTATGTGTGTGTGTGTATGTGTATGTATACGTGTGTGTGTGTGTGTATGTGAGTCTGTATGCGTGTGTGTGTATGTATGCCTGTGTGTGCGTACGTGCCTGTGTGTGTGTAAGTGTGCGTGTTTCTTGTGTAAGCTGAAAGACGCGAAAAATTATTGAAATATCTATTGCTCCAAGGGTTCAGGGGATCTCGTAGTCGAGCAGTCTCGACTAGAGCTTTCTTACTTGTTTTTTTTTTTTTTTTTTTTTAAGAATTCATTAATTGTGGCTTCTGTGTTAGACTCTATAGCGCCGTCATCGTTACACCTTAACCTAAATCATGGGCTAGAAGTCAGTATTTACACTATTTACAATTATTTATCTGTGGTCTAATGGGTGAAGCCTTTTGAGCCGTCGCTTGTTGTTGTTGACTACCAGGTCAGTAGCCAGCGGATTTGGGTGCGCCGAGAGCCTGTCCGCGTACCTCGAGGAGTGACGTCCAATAAGCTCAGCGATTGTTGGTATTTTTAGATCGCTGTGCAGCACAGAATTGCGAACGTACCAGCTGGCTTGCACATTTTTTTATGTGTGTCCTCGTTGCAGTACCCCAAATAGCGGTGTGAGCGTTGGGACCACGATGGCATTATATATTTTTAGTTTGCTCCATAGCGACAGCTTGCTGGAGGATCTCAACATCCAATCCAGTTTTTTGATTTTGTTCCTGGCACTGTTTACTGCCTGCATGATGTGCGCACTGTAGGTCAGTTTTTTGTCGAGTGTAACACCAAGATACTTTACTTTGTTGAGTTTAGGTATTTGCACTCCCAGAGTTACACCAGGGCAGTCTCCTCTTCGCGTTGAAACGCTTACGTGGGCTGACTTCTGTGCATTGATGGTTATGCACCACCGTTTTGCCCAGCACCCAAATGCGTCCAAGTATCTCTGGAGGATTTCGGAGGCTTCTTGCGCAGAGTGCGATCGCGACAGGATGGCAGTGTCATCTGCTTAAGTTGCAATTAACACTTCCGAGTCTGCAGTTCCGTAGCTGTCCAGTGGAAGTGGCATGTCAGCTGTGTACAGTGTAGGCCCCAGTACACTGCCGTGAGGAACTCCAGCCTTGATAAGTCTTGCCGACGATATAGCCTGTCCCTTAGTCACTTGAAAGCTTCGGTCAGTGATGTAGGATAACAGTAGCATAAAAATAGACGCTGGGAGGCTTGCCCTTGCTTTTTGCAAGAATCCTAAATGCCATACACGATCGAAGGCTTGCTTGACATCTAAGCATACGGAAGAGCAGTACATCTTCTGTTCGAAGGCGCCGAGGATGTGGTGTACAACCCTGTGTACCTGTTTCGGTGTTCCGTGCTGCCTCCGGAAGCCAAATTGATGATTCGGTACAATCCCCCTGCATTCCAGATGCGGCTGTACTCTAGCTAAGAATATTCTTTCGAATATTTTAGCGAGTACAGGCAACAGGCTAATTGGTCTGTACGAGCCAATTTCGCCTACTGGTTTGCCTGGTTTGGGGATCATCACAATCACAGCCCGCTTCCAGCAAGCTGGAAAGTGCCGGATGCGAAAAATGGCTAGGATTGGCTTCTACTATTTTTTTTTGTTGCAGCCTGTTTGCTGCATAGTCTACGTTTTCGGGTGAGTTTAGCTCCATTTCCGGGTGTAGCGAAGAGCTCAGATGCCATCTGAAGGCTCCGAAATTGGATCCTGGCGGCAGAAGTCGTTTTCTGGTAGGGAAGGGCTGAGGCTGTGCGTGCACTGTCACTATGAGGGGAAGATGGTCTGAAGATAGATCGAAGCACTCTTCTATACCAATCTGGCGGTCGACGATACCTTTGTAGACAGCAAAGTCAATTGCTGATGGGCTATGTCCATTTAGTGAATACCGCGTTGGGGCTCCAGTTGCAAGTATTTTGTACCGTATAGCATGTATGGCCTCGAAGGTAGCTTCTCCCCGTGTGTTTGTGCTGTTGCTTCACCAGAATGGATGCCAGCTACTCCAATCTCCTCCGATGAGAGCTTTGTCCTACCTCTGTTCAAGGAGCTCTCTTACGTCATTTTCGCATAGTCTAGCATTCGGTGGGCAATAGAGCGATGCGATCTCTAGCTCTCCGATTGACGTAGATAGTCGAATGGCTGCAACTTGCATCGTTGGGTTAAATACTGGGGGTAAAGGTGAATGTATCAGCGAAGAGCGTACGAGGATCGACGCTCCACCAAACCTGTTCGCTCCTCCACCGTAGGCCTGATAGTGCTCATATCCGAGTATTTTGACGTGAGGGCATTCGTGTGTTTCTGCAATCAGCATTATGTCGATCCGCTTACTTGCCAGAAATACTGCTAGTTCCTCAGTTTTGCTTCTGAGGCCATTAGCGTTCCAGATTCCCACTCGTCATTATTTCGATGTTAAAGTCGAAACAATAACCATTAGGCTCGGTAGGATTGTTTGTTGCTGTGTATACATCTTGTTCATCCTTTTGAGATCAGAGCGGATTTCATCGAACTGTGAGCATGTTGTTTTTGGAGAAGCTCAGCGAGGAAGTTCTCATTTGTTGGCTGGATTGGACTTCTATCCTCTCCGCGCAGGGCTTGGGCATAAGATACGCCACCAGCAGGAAGGTCACTTCTGATAAATGAGCTGTTTTGTAGTGTTGCAGCAGGTGGCCTGCTGGGCCGTTGCGGACTAATGCAGGGTTCCGTTTTTCTGCTGGAGACTGCATCTTGAGAAGGCGCTTGTAGACGAGGCAGCCTTTGTAGTTGGCAGGCTGTTGTTCCTTGCAGTGTACACCTGTGACTTCGCTTTAGTGCAACTTTTGGAGTCGTGATCCTCTGCGCATTTCATACACCTAGGTGCTTTGCGACAGTATATTTGCGTGTGCCCGAACTCCTGGCATCTATAGCATTGAGTTAAATCATTGAACTTTCGTGGCAGTTCAACTGTACATCGCTGTCTGCAGATAACACGTAAATCTAAGATTTGTTTGTTGTTCGGTGCCTGGGTCACGTCAACAAAGAATATATTGAGCGGCGATTTGTCGATGCGACTGACTGGGTTGTACACGTTTTTATACCCTGAACCCATTGAAAATGGGAAATCAGGGTATAATGGTTTTGTTAAAATGTATGTAACAGGCAGAAGGAGGCGTGGCAGTCCCCACAAAGTATATATATTCTTGATCAGGGCGACGAGCAGAGTCGATTTGGCCCTGTCCGTCTGTCTGTCCGTCTGTCCGTATGTTTGAACGCGTCGATTTCCGAAGATATAAGAGTTAGAGACTTGAATTTTTTTTAAAATGACCGTTTATACAGCGCGGACGTCGAGTTTGCTTTTAAAATTCGATAAATCATCCCGTTATGTTATCGAGTAAAAACATTCAAGTTCAAATCAGATGCCACTATAGCTTATTGTGAATGATTTTTCTTTTTTTTAAATTTCTCAAATATTCAATATAATATGTCCGTCCGTCCGTATGAGTGCGTCGATCTCAGAAGTTATAAGAGCTAGAGAGCTAAAATTTGGCATGCATACTCGTGTGTACCATACGCAGTACGAGTTTGCTTTAAATCGATAAATCATCCGATAACTTTTTATCAAGAATAATCGAAAAATTGATTTTGGGTTTTTAGACTAATTTGAACATTTTTAGACCTAGAGTCTTCAAATTTGTGTTGTATATAAAGTTAATCGATACAAAGATTTTGTAATTTATAGTTTTTGGATACCACGCCCCCTTCACCCTCAATTTGCATTTCAAGTACTAGAGACTTGGGCTTTGGAATGTACACACATATTTATCATATGATTACACTATGAAAGTTTCATTAAGATCGTATGTCTACAAAAGAAATTATTCAACAAATAAATTCTCATAATATTGCCCACACTGCAGCGCAGCCCAAGCGCAGTCGCTGCTTACTGCGCAGTTAGCAGAGCGCAGGCTTATGCGTGCGTCTGGATGCATATGTGTGTATGTATGTGTGCATAAAAGAAGTGCAGAATGATTAGAATATCAGCTTGGAGGGTTCAGGGTATCTCCTAGTCGAGCAGTCTCGACTGGAGCTTTCTTACTTGTTTTATATTGCTAGGCCTAAAAGTAAAGTAGGTTTTCTTTTCTTTTTTTCATCTTCTCCTATGGGGAGAACGGAGGATTAAATTCCTTGGCTGCCTTCTGTTGAGCCTCCTTGGAGTTCGACTTACTGTTAGCATATTTGCTAGCCGATTTTTGTGGCGCTCCAACCGGTCATTGTACCGACTCGAGTGCTGGTTTATTATTGTATCAAAGACAGTGGCTAGTTTCAGGTCTCTGTGCAGTATGGTGTTTCTAACAAACCACTCACATCCGGTAACCAATCTCGTGATTTTCTGGGGTGTTCTGGGTGGTCTGAATACGACGAATTTGGCTATCGCAAGCCAGTCCCCAAATTTGGCACACATATCTCCATATTGTCGGTATAATCTGTTTGTAAATTGTCACCTTATTAGTGAGTGACAATTAACTGTGCGAGCAGAGAAGCCAAAAATGCTTCTTCCCAGTCGCTTGCAAGCGCATTGTAATCGCCGTAACGTGCTTGGAAAAGGTGAGCCTGCGATCCAGTATCACTCCTAGATATTTGGCATCATTCGCCTGCGGCACTGGATCACCCTCCAGGAGCACGGCTGGCGGCGTTCTCCGCCTCAGCGTATAGCAAACATTGACTGATTTGCTGTTGTTGATGGCAATATTCCATCGCCTTGCCCAGTCTGCAAGTTTTGTTGCATAATCTTGGATGCCGTCAGCTGCATCGTATTCGCATCGGGACCTATATGTGATGCATACGTCATCTGCGAAGGTGGCCAGCATTGATGATCCATACAGGCTAATATCAGGCTGGGCAGGCTAATCAGGCTAACATCATATTCTGTGGATAACGCCGTATGAAAGCGCACCGTGAATCGCCATCCCTCGAGGTATGACCTGAGCAGTCCAAAATATGGCGCAGGAAGAGTCCGTTTGATTTTCAGCAGTATTCCGGCGTGCCACACTCGATCGAACGCCTCCCGGATGTCCAGATAGAGTGTGTTGCCTAACTTCAGCAATTTTACTTGGGTCGAATGGCTCAATAGGCAGATCCATTTGTAGCGCTTGTGACAGCTGGTCATCAGTATCTTGGACTTCTTGCAGGCTGGCCAGATTAAATGGCTGGAAGCGCTCGGCAAGGTGCCCAGCAAAAACCTCTGCTTGCTCCAAGTCCGTCCGTCCATTCTAGCTGCTGCATGGACAGAGTGATTGAAGACGTCGATAGCGTCATCAACATCCCTTCCAGAACTCATCTCTATATTGAGGTGCAATGTCGACTCGAGGTGCTCATGGAACCAATCCAGGTTTGTACGCCTTGTGATTAGTCGTTCCGTCCTAGGGTAGCATAGAGCAGACGCATCAAGCGTAATTATGAGGGGTAAATGATCAAAGCTGAGATCAATAACTGGTGAGCCTCTGCTGCCGTATACCTCGTAGCTCCCCCTGTTGCCAGAGCAGTAATCTCAGTTCTCAGGACGAAGTTGCCTATGGGACGCATTCCAGTCACCAGCAATGATGAATTTAGAACGATGATCTCCAGAATCACCTCAAATTCATCTGTAGAAGTGGACCAGAGTAGACCGGATTAGGATAGCTGCGCCTCCTTTGGCATTGCCGGTACTCGGGTATTTTGGCACGAAACACTCAACTTCGTGCAGCTTTGTGGCAACACCATCGGCGTTCCACACAAGGATGCGCAGCGGCATCATTATGGTGTCTTCTGCGCTTGAAGAGCTGTGAGCAAATTCAGTATTTACCCCTGCTGCTGTGTCTGTTGTTGTTGCTGTTTCAGCATCATCATCATTAATTCCAACTGCTTCTCTTGGAGTGAGCGGAAAGAGCTAATGTCTTCATTAAGCGCTTGAAAAATAACATCAATGTTACCGCTGTCCAACGGATGATGTGGATCTCTTCTTGTCCTTTGGCGGCTGCGGCCCCTGTCCATGAACGGTTGCTGTTGCGGTTGCTGTTGGGCCTGCTGCTGTTGCTGCTTGGCTACATCCGCATATGTGACGCCGCTACGAAGGGTGGCCATCGGTCTGCCTCTAGGAGTAGTTAGTGGCAAAGGTCGCTCGTTGCTCATGATTCTGGCGCCTAGTCCACTTCTGGGTCTGGAGCGTTGTAGGAAGGCCTGATATTTAGCGCAGCCCGAGTAATTTGCAGGATGTTGCTCCCCACAGTTGAAGCAGGTGCAAAGCTCGTTGCGTGGTCGAGTGCAGTCTCTGGAAGGATGTTCACCGGCACATTTCACGCATATGTGCGTCTTGCGACAGCACTTAGCCGTATGGCCGAACTGCTGACATCTATGGCATTGCACTGCTGCGGTCCGTTTCCCGACACTTATATCAGTTGACTCATCAATCAGGAGGCTATATTTTGAATCGCCTATATCGGAAAGAAGGGCCTCAAAAAAACTTGGCGCCAAAACGTTTTTAATAATGTTTGAACATTTTGTTCTTGTCATCTTCACTGAATTGCTAGATCTATCACTGAAATATTTCACGCACAAATCGCTTATGTGGTCAACTGGCGAAATCGCCGAGTGCTGCGCCACAAATAAACATAGCGCCGCCTCCTGCGCCGCCGTTTTTGTAGTAACTTCAGCAAAAGGGTATTTTATTTCTTTGCTCAAATCCTCCCTGAGCGTTTTGATGTTTTTTAGTGCCAGCATGGGCACGCAAATCACTCAACTTGGCAGTTATACTGTATTTGCGATAACAGCAATATACTCTCGTATTATCATTTAAGTCTTTCCGCAGCCAGCACTTAAATTCTTGGCTGTTAAGCCAATCATCCCGGCATTTTTGTCTATATTCTTTTGGCATTTTCACTTTTTGTTAACACAGAATCACAAAGCTTGATAATAAGATCAATTGAATTAAGTAGTTCCACTCTCTTATCGATTGGTTCTTTCATTGCCAATCGAACTACTGAACTAAGATTTAATTCAATTACAATGACCAGAGAACACATTTCATTTCACATGCATACATATGTATATATACATATTTGAGAGAGCAGAGAAAGTGAGAGAGCAAGAACGAAAATTGAGCATAGAAGCGTCTTTTATTCAACATTTGACCATCTCCGTCGAGCGCATGAAGCGAAATGATTGTGCTTTGGTATATTTTCGTAGTCCGAACCTAAAAGTGAAGAGCCGAGCAAATACGAAATTTATAGGCCCTAGGAGGCAGATTTTTCGGTGTTGAAAAACTTTGTACTACATGTCTAGTCTATGTGTTCTCTGGTCAGTGATTACAATAAATATGTACACACATACTATATATATATATATTGGGTAGTCTAAAAAGTCTTTTCGTATTTGTAGTGAAACTTCAAATCATATTTTTTAATATTTATAATAAACTTTATTAAATCAAATATGCACCATTTTGGTCGGCCACCTTTTACCATTTTTCCACTAGAGACATAATTCCATTCGTGTAAAACATTCGTGGTTTCTCTTTGAAAAACTGCTCCAAGTAATTTTCACAGGCTTCTCTTGAAGCCAACTTTACTCCATTAAGGGAGTTCTGCATTGACCGAAATAAATTGTAGTCCGAAGGTGCAAGGTCAGGGCTATATGGTGGATACATCAAAACTTCCCAGCCAAGCTCTCTCAGTTTTTGCCGGGTCATCAAAGATGTGTACGGTCTGGCGTTGTCCTGATGGAATACGATGCCCTTTCTGTTGATCAGTTCTGGCTGTTTTTTTTTTTCGATTGCTTGCTTCTATCTCATCAGTTGCTCACAGTAAAGTGTCGAATCAATCGTTTGACCAGGCTGAAGCAGCTCATAGTGGATTATTCCTTTCCAATCCCACCAAACACACAGCATTATCTTTCGAGCCGTCAATCCTGACTTTGCGACCACTTGTTGAGCTTCACCACTCTTGCACCATGATCTTTTTCGCACATTATTGTCGTATTTGATCCATTTTTCGTCTCCTGTTACCATTCCCTTCAGAAATGGTTCGATTTCATTTCGTTTCAGTAAAGAATCGCAAATGTTAATTCTGTCCTATAAGTTTTTCACAGACAATTCATGTGGTATCCATACATCAAGCTTCTTTTTGTAGCCAGCCGTTTCTAAATGACGTTTTTTCTAAATGACGTTTGATGACGATTGTTTAGTTCATTTGCGATGTCATGGCTGCTTATGTGACGGTCCTGGTCAATCCTTTGCATAATTTCATCGACTTTTTCAAAGATTGGTCGACCAGAGCGAGGTGCATCTTTCACATCGAAATTTTCAAAACGGAAGCGAGCGAACCATTGTTGTGCTACACGAACTGATAGAGCATCGTCACCGTAAACATCACAAAGTTCATTAGTGGCTTGCGTGGCATTCTTCCCTTTTTTATACAAAAATTTCAAAATATAGCGAATTTCATCTTTATTTTCACTCATTTTTGAACAGCTGTAACTTTTTTCAAATTCTTTGAATTACATTTTTTTTTTTGGCAATCGAAGCTTAAAGTGCTACCAATCGAACACCATAATGTGTACATCATGTGATTTGTAGCACTGGAGATATATGACGCCAACGACATCTATTGGCAAAATACGAAAAAACTTTTTAGACTACCCAATATATATATATATATATATATATATATATATATATATATATATATATATATATATATATATATATATTTGTGAGAGTGGAGGGCAGACAAAGAGAGAGAGAAAGAAAAACAAATTGTTCAGATGTCGACTATCTGGGAGATGCCCGAGCAAATATGAACTTGTGTTGGGTTTTAATGATCAAATTTTTCTCTGTAAAACACTTAGTTTATATGTCCTCAAATAATTACCTGATTCTTAAAAGAGTATTCACGCTCATCCAGTTTCTTATTTTAGGATTTATAATATTCATTTGGCTGAACACCCTCTCAACTTCGGTATTCGACCATGGCAGTGTAGGAGGCTTTTACTTATATATGTGTATTTATCGATGATTAAACAAAGTTCTGATCCCTCAAATCTGATTATGACCTTCTATCTCTGCTAATTTTTTATGACTATCAATGTGTCTAACAGTTTACTCTCTAACGTACTTCATCTAAATAATCCCTAAGTATTTTCCTAGGTTTTGTTTTTATACCCTGAACCCATTTTCAATGGGAAATCAGGGTATAATGGTTTTGTTGAAATGTATGTAACAGGGAGAAGGAGGCGTGGCAGACCCCACAAAGTATATATATTCTTGATCAGGGTGACGAGCTGAGTTGATTTGGCCCTGTCCGTCTGTCTGTCCGTCTGTCCGTATGTATGAACGCGTCGATTTCAGAAGATATAAGAGCTAGAGACTTCAAATTTTTTTTAAAATGTCCGTAATTACAGCGCGCATATCAAGTTTATCATTAAAATTCGATAACTCATCCCGATCTTTTTTTATCGATAAAAAACCTTATCGAAAACTAGTTATAAAATTATATCTTCTACACCTTTATTGCTAGAGTCTCCAAATTTTTAATGTATGCTTATATGCAATTTATACAATTTCGGTTTTTGTTAAAATTTACCCCCCACCCTTAAATTCACCCCCTCACCCTCACTTTTGTAAAAAGCGTATTTCAAATACTAGAGACTTGTGCTTTGGCAATTACATGCATATCCATGTTATAATCATAATCTAAAAGTTTCATGAAGATCGTACGTCCATAAAAAAAGTTATTAAACAATTAAGTTCTCATAGTAAGCGCACACTGCAGCCCATGCGTTTATGCGTGGGTGCTTGTGTGTGTATGTGTTTGTGTATGTGTGTGTATGTGTTTGTGTATGTGTGTGTGTATGTGTATGTGTGTGTATGCGCTTGTGTATGTATGTGTGTGTGTGTGTGTATGTGTGTCTGTATGCGTGTGTGTGTATGTATGCCTGTGTGTGTGTGTGTGCGTGTTTCTTGTGTAAGCTGAAAGACGCGAAAAATTATTTAAATATCTATTGCTCCAAGGGTTCAGGGGATCTCGTAGTCGAGCAGTCTCGACTAGAGCTTTCTTACTTGTTTTGTTTTGTTTTTGACTCTATAGCGCAGTCATAATTAATTCTTAATCTAAATTATGGGCTAGAAGCCAGTATTTACAATTTGTACACTTATATACAGTAATTTATGGAGATCTGTGATCCAAGGGATGAAGCCTTTAGCCTTTAAGCATTCTTCTATTGTTGTTGTGTGCCAGGTCTGTAGCCAGTGGATTTGGGTGCGCCAAAAGCCTGTCCGCGTACCTTGCAGAGTGACGACCACTCAGTTCATCAGTTGTACGGATTCTTAGGTCGCTGTGCAGCACAGAATTGCGGACGTACCATCTGACACCTGTGTCCTCGCTGCGGTACCCCAAATGGGGATAGCGTATGTAAATTTTCCTAAGTATTTCTCCGAGTATTTTCTTCTAAGAATTTCTTCCCCAATGCCCCTTGGTGTTGTAGTTGAAGCAACGCGTCTCCTTGATAACGCTTTTGAGTCCTGGTTCCACTGATGCCCTTCCTCTTTCTCCAGCAAAGCGTTGCTGGGGTCTTCAAAACATTACATCTTGGCTTGTACGCGTAAGATTGTATTCGGTTTCCCCTCGATGAGACCATCCAACACACAGTGGACAGTGCTATATGGAAATGGTGGCCAAAATTCTTTGCGTTTGAATTTTATTATGAAATTTTGAAACTAGATTTATTTAGTACTTACAAATTATAAACCAACCAATTGTCATACTGTGACAAGGTCGGGACCCTCCCAGGCTGTTAAATGATGAAGAATTTTGAATAAAGACTAAAAGTGGATAGTAAAATAATTTTTTTTTATTATAAGAAATTAAATAAGAAAAACATAATCATTTTATTTTGATTAAATTTTACTGAACAAAATATGATAATGAAAACATAAAAATGGAATAATATGAAGTAAACAAAATTAATTAAGTAATTCAAAAACGGATTTTAACAGAACAGATTTATTTTTGTTTTGAAGCTTTCTTTATCCACTTATAAAAGGATCGGAGCTCAATAACAATCTATTAAACAAATCTGTATTTGTTGCTATACGAGAGATCTTTCGAGTGTGGTTGAGTGGGTACATTTTTATGTCCATATTCCTGGTTTCATCCGCTTCTTCGGAGAGCTTTCCAATAGATACTAATGTATGTGCGATGACATCAGGTGCATGAATTAATATTTTGTGGACTGACGGGGGGAGGTAATACCAACTATATTTTTGTATCAGTTCTCTTGCTGTATCCAAGGCAAATTTTCGAAATCTGTCCACATTTATAGAATATCCTGAGGACAAGGCTTGAAATAATGTAGCACAGTTTTCAATTAGACATTTATCAATGCCTGTTATTTCGGCAAACAAAAATGCATTATTAAACAAGTAAGAACGTTGCAGTCGGGCGATACCGATTGCAGAAGACTCATTCACAGCCCAAACGCTGTCAACCAGAGTATATAGTGCAATTTTCAAGTCTAGTGCGCAACAAAAAACAGGGCATGATCCCATTTAAAATGGGAAAATCATCGATAGCTATTGCTATGATCATTGCATAATTGCATTCAAATTACATGCATATGTATATAATTTATACAATTTTGACTTTTAATAATATACATGTATTTATATCCATATATTGGATACCGGCTTCAAGCTAGCAGCAGATCAGCGCGATTTTACTATACATGTGCACACACTCATCGTCTATTCTATGCGTACAGACAGAAGCGCGCCTTTTCTCACATTCTTAGAATTTCGATTGATTTCTGGACTTTCTAGCCGTTACTGTAGTTTTGTCTGATGACGCTCTCTTATTAAGCTATTCTATTTTAGCAGCTGAGTGCTCGAGCAAAGCAATGGCGCGGGTGCTAAGGGCGACGCAAGTAACGTTAGAGTAGGAAGGTTCGAACCTCTACTATGTTTTTTTTTTTTTTTTTCATACATTTTTCGTTTTTTATAAAATAGATATTTTATTGGGAAGGTGCGAGCTTGACTGAATGGCACTTAATACTTTTCATTTTCTTAGTCGAATAATTTTATAAGTTTAAATTTGTTTCTTCTTAAATAGCCCTCAAATACATATATGCAAATACATACATATGTATATATGTAAGTCTGCACGCATAGCATCAAGCATTCCAGCCTTATACACGCGCTCATTTGTATGTGTGTATGTATGCACACATAAATGCGTACTCTAGCATATTCTAAGAATCTCGTTGCGATTGATTTGTCTTTGCATTGTTTTTGAATTTCCAGCCACCACTCTGCCAGAGTGACTCTGGCTTTTCTTTGCTATGTGGCGTCATAACAATAATGTGATTTCGTTTTAACTTCTATTGATCGAAACGACGCGGTGGTGCTGTAGGCTGAAGCGCCGACGACCATTATTTTAGCTATTTTGACAAACATGCTGTTTGGGTTGGGTGCGAGTTCAAATCCCGCGGAAAACACTTTTTTGTAAATTGCAAATTTTTGTTATTTTAGCTTCTTTTAAATTTTTTTAAATTCATAAAAATGTTTCCTTTTGTATTATGAATATCTATTAAGCTTATTTATATGTACAAATGCATAAATAGATGGCTGACGCATATAAATGTCGCGATACGGGCACTGTAAATGCCGATTGCCACGCCCCTAGTGGCCGTCGACTCCTCAATTTTAGCCAGTTCTTAGAACGAGTAACCGGTTACCTAAATGCAAAATTTGAATTCTTACGCTCAAAAAATGTGAAAATTACAGGGTATTTTTCGATATGCCACGCCCCTAAAGAGGCTTAAAAATTATTTTTGGGGCATCGATAGAGGAGGCTACCAGTAACTTAACTATCCAAATTTGAAGCTTCTAGCTCTTAAATTGTAGGAGATATAAACTTTTGCGGTTTGCCACGCCCCCTATGGGCGGACATATATCTACCATAGCTCGTTGGACTTGGGTGATCAACCCGCGTATATATACCAAATTTCAGATCTCTAGCATCAATAGTGCCTAAAATATAGCAGAATTCGAAAAATCACTATATTTTCAGGTCCGATTTGCCACGCCCCTAAGGGACGTAGATATATAATTTTTTCACTCATCTTCATAGAATTAAAACATTAGCTTACGTGCAAAATTTCAGCATTCTAGGTTTATAACCTTAGGAGATACAGTTTTGTCCGATTTGCCACGCCCCTAATGGGCGGAGATATATCCGCCATAGCTTGTGATCTTGGGTGGTTGGCGCGGACCTACATACCAAATTTCAGCTTTCTAGCTCTTCAACAAACATGATTTCTGGTATATCGGAAAATGCATTTTCCGATTTGCCACGCCCCTAGTGGGCGGATCGGGAAATTTTAACACTTTATAAATCGGAGATATACACGAGTATGTGTTCCAAATTTCAAGTCTCTAGCTTCAATAGCGCCGAAATAGATTGCGTTCATACGGACAGACGGACAGACGGACAGACGGACGGACAGCAAGACGGACATTGCACAAAACCAATATACTCATTTCACTTTCGTGAATGAGTCTAAAAACGGTCTAGCCGTATTTCCGTCATTGGTAGATCCACTACCGCCAGTTTTGGGTTTATCGACAATCAGCCTCAATTTTTCTCTAAATCATCAACTTTACTGTTCACGAAGCTTCTAAGTAATAAATATTGATGCTTCGTCAAACCGGCTTCTGTTATAAGAAATACAACTCACAGGCCTTTGCTGGACAAATCGACGGATTCAGATGATTAAAAGCCGAAGGCAACTCATCAGCAGCGGACACATCGAGGTCTGCTAATTCTGCTATCCGTCGACGCTTGGTTCTTTCTGAACACTCCACAAAACTTAATTTAGGACGTCCTCGATGTTGATTTAATGTAGACGATGAAGATTTTTTATTTAGTGGTACACATACATTCTGCGCAAACCAATCCGATTTTTTTTCGACCACTTTAGACTTAGTTCTGTTGCTCTTATTCCACATTTCTCCAATTTTTTCTTAATATAGTCAAGTTTTTTCTTTACATCATTGTCCATAGTCTCGTAACCATCGGATTCAAATTTATAGTTTAGGTTATCATATACTTTTTTTTTGCTTTAGCAGCAAATGAACCCCTTTCCAAGCACCACATATCAAAAATATATATGCGTAAAATTTGATATTGATATGATATGCCTATATATGAGTATGTAAAAAAAAAAACATTTGATGATTTTAAACACTCGAAATTAAAAGTCGAAGCCAAAACACAAACGAATATGACGATCAAAACGCAAATAATGACACAAAACACAAAGACAACATAAACCTAACCTAAATGCATGACGGCACAAAAAACACATGGTAGAAAAACACGAAAAACAGAATGGGAGACGAAAGGTGGCTGCTGAAATTAAGAATACAAACTAAGAAAACATTAACAAATATAAAACAAAAAAGTTCATTTGAGGGCGCGACGGGGATCACAACTTTTTCTCCAACTGAAATCAGTGCACAGAGAAAACTACAACAGTAAACAGGCCATTGCGAACAATGTATTATTAAAACAATAATACAACATATTATTATACAAAATTCACTTTGTTATATAGTATTAACCTTTTCTTTCAATACGCATCATAATTTATGCCAATTAACCACGATTTAATTTAATTTTTTGGCAAGATATAGCTTTTTAGCTTCGTTCACTGCGCCGCCCACGTGTTTTTTGTCTATCTTTTATTGCTATTCGTAGCGCGTGCGAATGGGATAGTGAAAAATGAGTTTACAGTGGAATTTATTGTTCTTTTAAGAAATTAAAAAAATTCATAGAGTTGTAAATTTAAAAATTTTTTATTTTTATTTTTGGCCTATGAAATCGTCCACTGTGCAACAGCTCGTCTGCGTCTAAATGAATTTCACTTGCTAAGCGAGTCTTGTTTTCGTAGTATAAAGCAAACTTTTTAGCAGCACTCCACATGCGCGATCCAAATCTGCGACGCACCTTTAATTTGGATAATCTGCTTTAAAATGCCGTTTCTAATTCCTCCAGTAGTTTGTCGGCTTGTCGGTTTGACGGTTGTACGATCCGGGATGGATCTGTATGTATCCATTTCATGGCCTTCTCTGTTAAGTTGGTCATGCACAGCAACTTTTGTTGAATATTCGTCAATTCTAGGCTCAGCTCTTCCAACGTCAACTCAGCTCTGCCGATCTTTTTCTTCTTCTGTCATTACTCATTATGGCACGCCAAGTATCGACCGTCTCAGCCATCGAAATGTCTAACTGTCGATGGTTAACTAAAGTGCTGGTCCCTTAAATCTTATAATGGCCTGCTACAGCAGTGAAATAATCTGCATTGCATCATTGGCAAGTCTTGGATCTTTTGTTCCCCGCACAATCTCGGTAGTTGGTTACCTCTACCCAAAAAATTATTGGTACTTTCAATGTTTTCATATGTTATTAGAGAAACTCTATTCTATATAAAACAAGTAAGAACGTTGCAGTTGGGCGTTACCGACTGTGGAATACTCATTCACACCCCATCAGCAATTTAGCTGCTAAGTTTCGCTCTAATACTGTAGAAAATGCAGTTCTCCCGATTTTCCACGCCTTACTGGGCGTAGACACCTCATGTTTGGTCAGTTCTTAGAACGTGATAACGGTACCCTAACTGCAAAGTTTGAATGCTTACCCTCAAAAAATGTGAAAATTACAGGGTATTTTTTGATATGCCACGCCCTTACGAGGTGTAAAAATTATTTTTAGGTCATCGATAGAAGAGGTTACTGGTAACTTAATTATCTAAGTTTGAAGCTTCTAGCTATTTTACTTTCGGAGATATGAACTTTTGCGGTTTGCTACGCCCCCTGTGGGCGAACATATATCCGACAAAGCTTTTTGGTCTTGGGTGATCAGCCCGAGTACATATACAAAATTTGAGGTCTCTGGTGTCCAAAATATAGCAGAATTTAAAAAATCACTATATCTTCAGGTACGATTTGCCACGCCCCTAATGAGCGTAGACTTATAATTTAACATTAGCTGACGTGCAAAATTTCAGCGCTCTAGCTGTAAAACTCTTGGCGATACAGTTTTATCCGATTTGCCACGTCCCGAATTGGCGTAGATATATCCGCCATAGCTCGTGATCTTAGGTGGTCGATGTGGATCTATATTCCAAATTTCAGCTTTCTAGCTTTTCAATTAATATGATATCTGGAAAATTTTAACACTTTTTAAATCGGTGATATACTCGAGTATGTGTTCCAAATTTCAAGTCTCTAGCTTCAATAGCGCCGAAATAGATACTCAATATACTCATTTCACTTTCGTGAATGAGTATAAAAATGTAAGAAAAGGGGGAGAAAAGACAAGACACACAAGTACAATCTGTACCAATTAGTTGCTTTCAGCATGGAACAGCTTATTAGTTACATATTAGTATATTCCACGAAACACGGAGAACGCATGTTAATTTACTAAAAAAAATACACATAAATTGAACATTACACAAAACTAAAATCCTCAAATTATACATCGAATAAAACAATACATAGATAGTGTATACCGTAAGTTCACTTTCCATATTTAAGTTTAATTTTCTGGATTAAATTTACTCGTGTGGCAGAACACAAAGCAACAATTATTTTTGCGCCAATTTTTATTCAATAATCAGCTGATCGATAGCTCATAGTTCTTTTAAAAGCTCTCAGAAAGCTTTGGTTTCAGCTCTAAAGCTTTTTATTATCATATTTATTGTATAATGTATGATGAATTTACTTTAGGATTAATGATATCTATTCGAGAAATGTGTCCCTAACCTTGCTCCGACCTCGTTTAATAGATGGGTACTCATTTGCTAATAATTTGCATTTTATATCAGCTGCGTATTGCTTAAAATCTATTACCGTATTTAAACAGTCCAACGATGAGTGTGGTGTAATTTTAAATTTGTGATGAAATACTTGGACCAAATTGAAGGCGACATATACATATAAACATATGTACATACATACAAACATAAGTTTACGTTTGACTCCACGATCTTACATATGTATATGTACATAAAGTTGCAAAAGACAAATACTAAGACGAAACGAACACGAATATTTAAATAAATAACACATTTCATATAAATTTACGATTAATAGGTAAAATATAATATTTTTTTTTTTTAACTTTCATTCGCGACAGCAATGCAACCTCACTACAGCGAGCTTTTTAGCTCTATGGTTGCATTGCTGATCGCGCGCCCGCTCACTATTCAAATTCTACTTAGTTTACAAAAGCTACTTGCTACGACATTTAACAATATCTTACAAACTACAAACTTACTGTTTAACTTACTCACTACAATTCAACAACTTCGACATCTTATAACTACAAAACAAGAATTCTCAATTCAATCAAAATTATATCCTGCGAATTTAGGCATTATCATTTATAAACTAAAAATACAACTCTTCATCATATTATCTAAACCTTACCAGCTATAAACCAAAATGATACGAATTTATCCTCTTATCGCCTACAAACTTTGAACTCCCTCCGGAGTCAGCGCTATGTAAGGCTGGCGAGCCACTTTACAAATTTTATTTGCTATTTCTGTAGAGCTAGAGTCGCCAAATTTTAAATTTAATTCATATGTACTTTAGAGAATTTTGATTTTTGTTGTAATTACTCACCCCCCACTCCACCACTAAACTTGTAAAAGGTGTATTTCGAATACGAAACACTTGTGTTTTGGCATATGTACGCATAAAGTCGCGAAGAATTATTGAAATATCGGCCTTGAAAGAGTTCAGGGGATCTCGTAGTCGAGCAGTCTCGACTAGATCTTTACTTGTTTTATTTTCTTATCAATCATAATTTTCAATTAATAATAAAGGTTTAACGACGGCTAAAAAAATATAAAGAATACAATAATATTGAAAATAAATTAGCTTTTGCTCTTAATTTGTTCAATAAAGCAAATACAGCGCATTTATATTTCCCTTTAAATTTTTACTTTTATAAAAGTAAATTTCTTTATTCGGAGACATCGTTAACTCTGTTGGGCGTTCGCGTTTCGGCGCTTTTACTGTTTTCCGTTTGTTTTCTTATAACCTTTGCCTCAGGCAAGTTTTGAGTTTCAAGTTTTGTTTTAATTGCAAAAAGCGTGTTGGGAAAAGGTAACTCAAAGAATTTATAAACAATATTATCTAGGGAAAAGTGCCCCAACTGTCTGTTTAGTTATTTTCCCTCTCACTTCCTACTTACCATTCTCTGGCTCTCGCTATCTGTCCTTTCATCCACGTGTCTTTTGTATTGTTTTTCTAAAATTTCTATTTTTTTGCGTTTTCTTCTATCTCTGTTTTGCATAAATTTTCACTTTGTTTTTATCAAGCGCAGTCGAGGAGGCCTTTTGAGCGATAGACAGAGAGAGGGACACAGGGAGAGTGAGTGATGGTATCTGTGTGAATGTGTAGGTGGATATACGTGTGTGTGCTGTGCCTTAATTTCAGTTTTTCAGTCCAGGTTTTTGTCCTTGCCCTGGCCTGAGATTGTTCCATTGAGATAGTAGTATTTTTGTAGCCACGTTTTTTAATCCTTTTTCCAATGGCTGCGACAACCCTTGCCGAGCAACCCTGCACCCCCGCCTTCCATTATGGCTCGCGCTCCCTGGTCGACTGCATACACGCGACATTTTATAGTTATTGCCGAAATTCCCTCGATGGCTTTAACCATTTTCTATGCCATTTACATTTTATTTTGTTGCATGTGTCGCAGCGCATGGAAATTGCGGCTCTATTGTTTTATAGTCGCGGCGGGGCAGCTCTAGCCTTCCGTCCGTCCGTCCAACCATCCATCCATCCAGCCCTGCAGCCCTCCGTGTGGGTTTATCAATACGGCAAACATGATGCATGGCCAAAACGAGTTTTCTTTCACAATGGGCTTTCAAACAAAAGTGAAGTGGTGAAATGGGCTTTTGGTTTCCTTTTGCTTTTTAAGTTTATTGAGTCGCGTTTACCATCTTCAGTTCAGTCTTTGGGTCTATTCACAAAGCTTAAGGAAGCAACAATTGTAGTAAATTCCGTTCGTTTTGATTATTCGTAGCATTTAAAAAAAAAAAAAAAAAAAAAAAAAAACATAAAAATAATCTTAAAAATTGAACCAATTTCTACAGAGCTTGTAATATAATATTATCATTATTGAGATATCATCCATTCAAGGCAGGAAAGTTGGATGCTAAAATCCCAGATTCAACACTATCAAAGTATTTTATTTAATAGGCATAGCTGGTCCCACTGAAATTGACCCTTCTTCTTCTTCTGAATATTCTTCCCGAAGACGTGGCATTTTTAAAATAAAAGATGATCTTTAAATTAAATTAAAATCAAATACCTACATTATTTCTTTAAATTTAAAAGCAAGCTATCGAACATCGGATGTTTATAAATTAAGACGTTTCGAAGTTTACTGAAATTGAACTCATTGCAGACTAACTAGAACCTACGATAGATACTAACTCCACTATTATGTTCTTCATTGATTTTTTACTTACAAGGAGGATTCTCTTACTTGCTTTTATAGCAACAATCATTTATTTATTGAAATATATATCGCGTTTATGCCTTCCATTATTACTGAGCGTATCAACGAGTTTCCGGTATCGCTTAATTATTTGTACAAAGCCCCCCCCTGTAAGTCATATAGACTTAATATAAAATATGACGTGTTTTCAATAGATAGAATTGAAAAGCGTTGAATCTGTAAAATGCAAGTATAGTACCTTAACAACACAGTTAGATTATATTATATAGAGCCTAACCTTCTGATGTACTCAGGATGACTTACAAATATATACTGGCAAATATCACTAAACTAAACTTATCAAATGTTTTTGGCAAAACCCAAGCATTTTACTCGCCTTAGTGGTCTCGCAGGAAGCAATCGTCTCGCTAGTCTGCTCCGGTGTCTAGCCAGTCTGTCACTATATCGACTAGTGTGTCTCCCAATCTGTTACTCCACTGTAAACAGTTTCAGGTCTCGATGCAGGGTAGAGCGGCGCACATACCATGGGCAGTTTATGATTTGTCGCAATACTCGATTTTGCAGGACCTATATGTGCTTATAGTTGGACTTTGCGCATATTCTCCAAATCTGCACACCGTAGATCCAAATCGGGGCTACACAGTGGACATAGACTGCTCTCTTAGCTCTCAGTGACATTTTGCTTCGTCTGTTAACCAGCCACCGGAGTTGTTGCATGCGTTGCCCACATCTCCTAGCTACTGCCCTAAGATGAGGACAAGGGTGATGCCAAGGTACTTTGCCTGCGAAGGTTGATCCAGTGTTTCGCCATCTAAACGTATAGGCGGGGTGTGACTGATGAAGGTTTTCAGGGTGTCTACGTGTATTTCCTATAAGTTGAAGGAAAAGAACAAATTCCATCAGTTTGTTTTGGGAATTTTCTCCAGCATGGGGTAAAGAAGAATTTCCCTTTAACTCCTCTCTCATAATGACGTCACACGCCAACCTGTTAGAACCTGTAGCGCTCAGCGATTGTGGTTGGAAACTGCTGGAAACTACCCCTGTGGGAAATGTCCTTTGTCTGGGATATTCGGGGAGGTCAACCCTCCGTTGGCTGGTGCATTGAACCAAGCCGGCAAAACGAAGGCTAAGGTCAATTGCAGTTGTTGGCCTTCCAGTGAGCGGCGAAATGTCCTTTCTATCGCAAAAGGGAAATTTCCCAAATGCCGCTGTTGAATGCTACGCGTCGGCCGTGTCCTTTTTCAGTGCTCGTTGGGCAACCAAGGCGCGCGGTTCTTCGTTCAAGGCAGCGTCCATACAATATTCGTAGTTCGCTTACGAATTCTAGTGCGCGTAAATAATTTTTTGTTGACATCCTGGCGAACGGGACATTCTTTAACAACTGTGGATTAACATAAAGAATGCTTCCCTGTTGCCGTGGCAAACAGTGTTAACAACAAAATGAAATGGTGAAATTTCTAGTTATTTAAGCAGCTAATTTGCAATGCATATGCAGCTCGAAAAAAAAAAACTTTTGTGCATAAGAAATCGCCGGGTTGCATGGCGAAAACAATGTGAAAATGTAGAAAAAAGTGAAAATGTGAAAATATGTGAAAAATGAAATTCAAAACACAAATAATAAATGCCACAGGACCCACTCGGCACGACCACACACAGAAGTCAGCGAGTCGAAATAATCATAACCAGCGTAGACATTGCAAATGTTTGCCTGTCTGTGTGTGTTTGTGTGTGTGTGGAAGCGACTTCCGTTTCCTGTTTTAATGTTTACGTTTTGCGGCTGGCGACTTCCCTTTGGCAGCCAGCGTGTCCTGTGGCTGCTGCCATCCTGTTTTGTGTGTGCGGATTTTTGAGCTAATGTAGCGGCATTTTAGGCGCAGCAGAAGTAATAGATAATAAAACGTAATGTCGTCCTCTTTGGCTAAGCCGAAACACACATACTCCTATGGCTTAAGGCAGTCTTAAGGCCTCCCCCCCCCCCCCCCCCTTCCTCGCTCGCTCCCTCTCACTGTTTAACTTCCTTGAGTTTGGCCTGTGGTGCGTGCCGAATGTCGATTATTGCGCTTTTCGCTCGTTGACGGTAATAAAAATCAGTCGGAAATCTTGCAGGCGCCTAAATGTGGCCAAGAACAAGCTAGCTTCTGCCCCCAAAATTAGATTAGATGATGTGCCATAATGAAGCTGTGCGGAAGCGGAAGAAGAATGTGGGAGCAGTTGAATTCCCTCTGGAGTGAGAACTCAACGGATGCTAAATAAATTTTGGTGATAAAGGAGAATCATGTGTGTGCATTAAAGGAAACATTGCAAGAGCAAGGCATTTGGAAGTGATTCTTATAGTTTCATTTCGCAGTAGATAAAGCATGCAGCTAACGTTGTGATTAATAAGTGGCACATAATTATTATGAATCTTAATCGCAATAATGATTTTAATTCGCTTTTATTTTGCCGCTCAAATAATTGAAAATTAATAATAAACAGTTTCTCTTAGTAAAAATATTAGTAAAGCTGTGATTAGGAATTTTTTTATTTTTATTTTTTTAAATTTTATATATATTTATTAAGTGTACCTGTACGTAAAAAATATAACCATAACAACACAGGGAAGGTAAATTAATAATAGAGCCGAACCCCATACCGAGTTATGGGGATTTTAAGTTGTGGAGGTTTTACTATAGTCCAATAGTTTTGCCAAAGCCTTGCCGTTTGAGTCTTCTTAGAGGTCTGGCAGGTAACAGTCCTCTTGCGAGTAGATTGCGGTGTCTCAACAGTCTGTCACTGTACCTGCTTGTGTGCCTGCCAATCTGCTCTTCGACAGTGTGCAGCTTTAAATCTTTGTGTAGTGTGGATCCGCGTACATACCAGGGACAGTTTGTGATCTGTCGAAGTACTCTATTTTGCAGTACCTGGATTCTTTTATAGTTGGATTTGGCAGCAATCCCCGAAATCTGCACTCCATAAAGCCATATACGCAAAATGCAATGGACGTATACCGCTCGTTTGCATCTTAGCGGCAATGTGCTTTTCCTGTTGTTTAGCCACCGCAATTGCTGCAGTCTATGGCGGCATTTCTTGGCTGCAGCTTTAAGGTGTGGCCCAAAGGTGAGGCGCTTGTCCAAAATGATGCCAAGGTATTTGACTTGCGACGGCTGTTCCAGGGCAACCCCGTGATTAGGAATGCGATTGCAATTGGCAGGCGGCTGACAGAATTCAGTACATATAGCATTTATTTTGAATTTTAGCATTTAACTTTTTATTTTATTTTATAGTTATTTATTTCCTTAATGTGTGCGTATTCTGTGGGATATGAGTTTATGAATAACTGTTGGGTTGTAAAATAATATGTAATTATTATAGAAGCATTACAATGGAGTACATTTTATTATTTATTTACTTTATTTAAATATTTATATGCTTCAATTCAACAATAATTTTGACAAACAAAATTTAATTTCTAATGAAAATAAATTTGGAACCATAATTTAATTTTTAGGATTTCAATAAGTTTGATTTTTAAATAATTTATATGGGATTTGGCTAAAACCAATTACCAATCAATGTGTTGTAAAGGTTCAGTTTGTTTATGTCTGACATGATTGTTTTTGTTTTCTATGCGGTCAATAATATTGAATGTAAAGTTTGGTAAAAAGAGTTTCAGTGGAGGTGAGCCATGGACACCAAAAATCCCCGTGTAAAATTTTGTTTTTAAATTAACCAAAATTACTAAAAGAACTCAAAATTCATGAGCTACTCGGCCATTAACACATCTGTAACTTGACTGCATTTTGTTTTGTATATTCACTCCTATAATCCTACGCTCATAATCGGATCTCCCACAGGGCGT
This sequence comes from Drosophila arizonae, assembly GCF_054131065.1. Classification (NCBI taxonomy): domain Eukaryota; kingdom Metazoa; phylum Arthropoda; class Insecta; order Diptera; family Drosophilidae; genus Drosophila; species Drosophila arizonae. The sequence goes on along the minus strand of NC_142923.1, from coordinate 28,872,739 downwards.
GAACAAGATACATATGTATAATATTAATTACCGTGCACGCCCACAATATGACCCAGAAGACGCCTTGATAGCGCCCACATTCGAAATTCATATTGTGACGGTGTGGAGGGGCTTTCCCGGTCGAATACTTATTATGCGGAGAAGCACAGCTCAAGCCGAGGCGCAGAACGTGCTGCCTAATTTTAGGCGAGTAGGAAACTTTGGGTGCAACGTGTCAAAAATGTTAAGGAACTGTGGAAGAAGCAACCTTAAAGTCCTGGCAATATGTTTGGCAAATTCCTTCGAGTGTAAATCAATTGTGAAATGTTTCTCTGGCAATTCAATTTGCCACTCGCAACAATTAAAGCCTCGGCTTTTCGCATGCTGCATGCGTGTGTCTTTTGCTGTGTCTTCGCATCCGGCGCAACCGGAAGTACTCGAGCAAAAGAACCCAAAAAAAAGAAAAAAAAAAAAGGAAAAAAATGCTGTAAGCGAAAAAAGACAAACAAATCCAAAATAAACAAACGGGAGCTTCCCGGGTAAAGGGAGACGCTGTGCGAAAAAAAATAAAGAGAATAAGAAGAGGAAGAGAGTGAAGAAATGCTTACGAAGCGGAAATTAAGACCCACTCCAGCAGAGTCCCAAACAAAGCTGCCAAGTTCGTAAACAAACACATGTCTAACCCCCACACATGTTCTCCTCCTCCTGCTCCTTGTTCTTTCCCTCTCTCGCTATCACTTTGTCTCTCCCTCTCTCTCTCTCTCACTTTGTGTGCCCTCCTCGTGTAAACAAGCCCAAACATATCACATTTTAATCCGATGTAGTGGAAAATTGCGCAAGAGAATGTTTCGTGGAAAATTGTATTGTTTTCCCTCGTCTGGGGATTGATTATGCGCCATTTCTTTCGTCTGGATTAGAGGGTGTTTAATAAGTTTAAATAGCGATTGTTTAATTAAAAAAGTTGCCAATTCCATGGCATGGAGCAGCTGCGCGAGCTTTCGCCAGCTTCACCTGGCAAATCCTTACAAATGTCCCTTTGCGTTCTATTTAATAGTCCATGAGATTGCGCTGAGTTATGAGCTCAACACGTGACCATATGGCCGCTGTCTCCCTACCAGCTACAGGCTACGCCCTACACTCCACACCCTACTCAGGAATTACGTAGCGAATCGCCTGACAATGAGTAGAAAATTGCCTTTTGCTTGCGCTTAGGCACACTGTCCAGCAGGACAGGGGAATTGTTTAATTAGTGTAAATTTTATGCGCAGCGCCCATAAATATGCAAAGGTTTTTATTTTGGAGAGTTTGTGGACTTGGGAACAAAAGCCATTTCATTAATGAAGAAACAAGTGTTGCGCGTGTTGAGCTGCTTTAATTGTTGTTGCTGTTATTATTATGGTCGAGGAAGTACTTGCATATAAGGCGTATTATTTTGTTAAGTTTGTTTGGTGATAATGAAGTGCAAGTGGGCAATGAAGAGATTGCACAGATTATAATACGAATCAACTATGGATGATGGGAGTATAAATATAATTTAGCTGAGCCCATTATTAATCTAATATAACAATTATGATTATTTGCCAAATGCTTTCTCTATTTTCTCACTTCTCTATTTTACATTGTTAGACTTTCAAATATTTTCAATGAATATTTAATGTTTACTAGTAAACGAATTCGTCTTTAAAGTTTAATTTATTTAAAGCTCAGCATTTATTTACTCTGCATAAATATACTTATTCTACTCTCTGCTGCCTGATAGGGAAACTCTCAGATTTTGATTATATTCCAACTGTAGTTCTATCCACTCCAGGATTTTTCTACCTTATTGCGACGCGCATCCTTGGCAAACTAATTTCCATATTTCCTTTGCCTATGTTTTTTATTTTCGAGAGAGCCTCCGCCTGCCCCGCCCATAAATTGTCTATAGCTGTCATACTTTTGGGCATTTAATAAATTTTATGACTCTGGTTGCTTCTTCGTCGCTTTTGGTTTTTTTTCCATTGCCTCTTCGTTTTGCTTTCTTTTTAATAATATTCGCTTTCTGCGTCTTGTCCGCCTGGGGCTATTTCTTCATCTCCCCCTCTCCGCGCATGTGTCGGGCTGCAAGGCTGTCCTGTCCCATAGCTCGCTCCCTTCCTCTCGCCCCCTGCCTCCTCCCGCTTTCGCTCCACCTCTCGCAGCATGCAACAATCTTTTATATGAGTTTATTATGTATGCTTTTCCTTTTGCTTAAAACATACAATTTCCTCAAGCGATTTCCGTTTGCACTGATGAGTCTTATTAAATGCGAGCAGCAGCCAGCCCCGTCCTTGCGTTTCCTCCCCAGGGGGTGGCTACACACACACACTCCCCACACACCCTCGCACCCACAAACATTGTCTGCCCGGATTTGGTCGTTAACTAACAAAAATACGACGCCTGCTTGCAAATTGAGCTTTAATTGAATTGCACATAGATTTTTTGTTTTAGGATTGCTCGCTTTTCCGCTCCCAGACAAATTTTTACATCCCGTTCCCAGTTTTATAAATACTAAAAAATAGAATAGTAAACCCCGAAAGTTTTTCGTACATGCCACATTTTGACGCCTCTCGCGGCATAACTCAAAAGTCTTTAGAAGTGTTTCAAACTGTCATACGCACGTAGTTCCTTCTCGCACTCAATGTGTCTACCTATCTCAGTTGCACACATTCTATATATATATATATATCTCTCTCTCTCGGCTCCACTCACTTTTGCAACATTTCGGCGCGTACAACAACAGACTTTGCCACTTTATTATACTCTATACCGAAAGGGAAGTGGGTACGTTGGCTCTTTTATGAGCTTTGTTCAGGTTTTGGCCGAATCTGGATTCGAGGATTGGGGCTACGCTGAGGGACTAAAATGAATTGTTGCAGTGTATAGTAATCATATTCTAACTAATCAAAATAAAATATTATACAAACATATATAAAATGATTTAGACGTTAGACCACAGATTAAGTCATCTGATTGTAGCTTTAGGTTATAAAATGTATATAAACATATTATACACCATGAAGTGTATATCTAAAAGGCTACATGCTAATGAAATATTAATGTGCATAAAAAGCAATTTTTTAAAAATATGAGTATTAATATTTAAATGCAAAACTAACAATAGTCAATATATTGAAGGATTTGTCGAACCTTTCGAGCTGAATTGAATACTCCTCTTCTTTTCCTAATATGATTCTATCTGAATCTCGGTTATATAGTTAAATATCTATAACATTACTAGAATATATTTATCAAATCAGTTTGACGAGCGAATCTCTGCCAAAAATAATGTTTAAATATATAATTATAAATATAGGATTGCTAAATAAAAAAGCTAAATAGATAAGTGCCGAGTATGAGATGATTTCCATCACTTTAAGGATTGATTTAAATAGAAAATTCGAATACAAATTCTAAACAATTAATGTAGAAAGTTAAGCAATGTCAACCATGAAGCAATAATAATTCAATTACTGCTCCAGTCAGCATCTTCAGTCTGTTATTGAGTCATTCAGGGTATTTCAATGATTTTCATAGCTCTCGTAACTCTCGCTTCTCGACGACCATTTCGCAGCGGCATTTGAGTGCTGAAAAGAAAGCTAACAGAAAGTATAAAGAAGGAAATAATAGAACTGCAAGTGAAAGAGACGGAGACAGAGAGAGAGAGTGAATAACTAACGCCGAATCAAAAGCATTTCTAACCAACTTTGTGGCAAAGTTTGCGCAGGCGGCGCAACGACTGAGATTGAGTGCAAATAAAATGATGTCATGAAGTGGCAGCAATAATGGGAGAGGAGGCGGGCGAGGGTGTGCTGGAGATGCTCGCTAAAGTCCTTATTATTGTTGCCTGGTGTGAGGGGAGGGCGAGTGAGTGGAGAGCACTGCAAATGCATGCTCCACTTTATTTCAGCTATCAACTCGTAAAGTTTGCCGCTTGATGGCCAGCCGAGCAGAGGGGGCGTAACCGGAGTTACTTAGAGGAAGGGAGAAGAGAGAGAGAGAGAGAGAGTTGTGGGAGGGGCATGGTCGTGGTCTGTGATTTTTCTGCAAGAACTCACAAAAACCGCAGTCGAGTTGCGGCTTTCAAAACTTGAAGCGCAGCAAATACAACAACAACAACAGCAACAGCTAAAGCAACTGGACAGATCTTGACAAGTATTTTGTCAACTTTGCCAGCAGCTGCCCAAGAGCTGCGGGTGGCAGCCTGGCCAGGGAATAGGGTGTTTAAAGTGTCGGCCATTGGTCGAGTACGCCAGTTGGCCGGCAACAGCTGGAGCAGCAGCTGCTCCTGGCAAATGGGCGCCAACTTGTAATTAGCTTAATAAACAAATTCTTGGCCCACTTACAGCAGCAGGTAGCAGCAGTTAGTTCTCCGCTGTCCCAGCCTCAGTCCCGTTTCCTGCCCCTGCTCCCATCTCCTTGGCCTTGCCTCAATTCGCTGCTTTGCAATTCAATTAAAAATTTACATTTAAATTGCAAACTACTTTTGTACTTTATGGCACACTTTTGATGCATTAAGGGAAAATAGTTTTTGCGAGGGCTGCCTTTGAAATCGTCAGAGTTAATAGGCGAAACGACACTAAACGCGTTAACCCGTCTAACTGCTTGTTAGTCACTGGAAGCTTACAATTTAGCAAGTTTCTATTTAATACCCTACATATTAGACTAAGGGGGGTCCTTGATCTACTGGAGATATTTCAGCTCTGTTTGAACTAAAGTTTGCTGATTTATATATTTGCTTTCTTCCCTTTATCTCTTCTTTTAACTAAGTAAAAGTCCCTTGAAATATTTCGCTTTGACTTCTTCACTGACCTCGCCATTTTCGTGGCTATTTTCCACTGAACCCAGACGCTCTTGCAGGCCATTTAATTTGATCAGGCGCCAGCAATTATGCAGCTCGTTGGCTCACTGCCTCTTCCAACCGAGGCAGGCTTCAATTTGTAGTTGTTGTTAATGGCAATGAAAGTTTTTCCATTTGCTTGGAGTCTAAACTCAGTTTGTACTTTTGTGTATAGCGAGACGAAACTAGAGAGGGAGGTAGGGAGAGAGATAAGGAAATGGATGGAATACATTGCATGCCACAAGGTGTTGCAGCTTTGAGTAAAAATTCTTCACCAGATACGTTGTGGATCATTAAGGCAGCAGGATACATTCAAGCCTGTCAAAGCCATGAACTGAGCTCACAAATTTGAAAGAGAAGCTTGACTGACTCACATTAGCTGTCTTGTCAATTCCTTAAAGTTCATTGATTTTTCAGCATTTCCCTGCTGCATTTCGCATTAAATATGCAACTTTTGACACGCCTTTAAATTGTTTCTTTTCTGCATTTGCATTTGCATTCGCATCGGACTCCCTTCAATTTCTGCAATTCAAATTATTTTTGCTTTTCTAGCCACAGCTTTTAAGTAAGTTTTTTGGCTTTGTGGTTTTTCTTGCAGTTTGTATTTTCAGTTTAATTCAGGGAACTGTTTTTCTTTTCAATAAATTTTCACAATTTGTAGCAAAAATTAGAGAAAACTAAAATTTATGTGTGTTTGACATTTGAAATGCAAAATATTACATAAGAGATTTAGTTATGGCATGAGAATTTGTGTTTTATTTATTACTTTTTGCTTATCTGTTATATTTGTTCTTTGATTAATCTCTAAGGATTATATACTTTTGGAAAATATAATAAAAAATATAACAAATATTTAAATATTTAAATTTACATTTTGTTCATTCTTTCATTTATCTAAAAATATTAAACACGTCTTAATTAGCGTAGTTCACATTGAAAGTTTATTTAAATTTAATATTCTAAATATTTACGTACTTGTTTAGCTTGCAGTCTGAATTCATTTCTGGGTAAATTTTTCAGTTTTTATAAATATATTATCTGAGCTTACTCTTGTCTATAATTTGATTAGAGTTAAATGAGGCAAATATTATGTATTCACTTGTCTCTTCTTATACATATTGCCTTATCGTTGAGGTATTTCCCTTCACGGTTCTTAATTTCGCACTTTAGAGAGGTTAAAATACGCTGATCACATTCAGCTTCATACAATGATATAGTCATATCCCTTTTTGCGGATGTCCTGCTCTTGGGTTTGCTCCGCTCGCCTCGCTTCCTTGGGCAGTTCCTTTATCCTTATCATAGCCTTATCGTTGAGGTATTTCCCTTCACGGTTCTTAATTTCGCACTTTAGAGAGGTTAAAATACGCTGATCACATTCAGCTTCATACAATGATAAGTCATATCCCTTTTTGCGGATGTCCTGCTCCTGGGTTTGCTCCGCTTGCCTCGCTTCCTTGGGCAGTTCCTTTCGCTGTTAATTGCTTTTGTAGACAAATTATAAAGCGCTCGAGTGGCTGCGGCAGCCGTTTGTATGCATCACTCAAAAACAGACAAAACCACGCCCCCGCCTTCCGTTCATGACCATGACTTTGCCTCGGGGCTGCCCAGCAACAGCAACAACATTTCCGGCGGAGCTGGGCAGAAAACAAATAGAAAACTCTTGTTTGGCTGGCAGAGCAGTCCAGTCGTCAGTTTTAATTTAACTTTGACATGCATCAGCTCAAAAATCCAATTACAAAACAAATGTACAAAGCGTGCGCCCTTTTTTTTTTGTTTTTATTTTTTGCTCTTAACTGGGCCCAAGCTAAAAAAATACCCAAACTGCCAGCTAAATCCCATTAACGCCTGTGTAGATATTTTTTGACCGAGTCGAGCCGAGCTGAAGATTTATGAAACCATTAATTTTATGAACAGTGCAACAAAAAATCAAATTAAAAAGTGTAAAAGGAAGAAAACAAAACAAAATCGAGTAGCGAAAAAGTGAACAATGTGGGCGAGTGCCCACCCATTATGAGTGGAAGCAAACATGTCGAGACGTTCCGATCGCAATGCCAACGAGGAGGAGGAGGAGCAGCAGCATCAGCAGCAGCAGTTGCAGCAGCTGCAGCTTGGCGCCCGACCCAAGGCACAGAAAACGCTGCACTCGAGGACTGCCAACTACATGGAGCTGGAATTCAGCCAAGTGGCGCACAGCTGCAGCGAGCTGCCTGTTAGCTATGCCACCAGTACGGTGGTGCCGGCGGTGGGGCGGGGCGAATATCGGCAGCCCGCTGCTCCGCCCACACCGCCGCCGCTCTCGCAAATCCCGTCGAGGGAGTCGCGGCTGTTGCACTCGGCGCCGAACACCCCGAGTCGGGGCAAAGTGGTGCTTAGCAAAAAGGAGCGCAAGGAGCTGAGCAAACAGCTCGGGCTCGAGGAGCTCGCCGTAAGCAGCTCGGCGCAGTCAAGCCCCTACAAGGGGCGTGTCACGGAGCTGAAGAACTGCATAGCGCGCGGCCTGTTTGCCACGCTGCATCGCGGCTCGCAGAAGTCGTTGCAGGCGGCGCCTGCCAGCCAGGACATGCAGCTCAGCCAGGAGCTGTCCCCGCCGCCGCCGGCCCCGGAGCTGGCCAACAACAACGAGGACGACGCGGCTGACTATACGGAGAAGCTGAAGAACCTGCCGGTGCGACAGCGCAAGGCAGCGACCTCGCACATGGACAACTACTGCCTGTTCGATCCGGTGGACTTCATCAATGAGAAGGCGCTGCGCTATCCTGGCAATGCGCAGCATGGACTGCGTGATCCGCTGTTCAGCTCGCGGCAGCACCTGGTGTGTGAGGACGAGGAGCTGGTGCCCGAGGTCATCTACGATGGCGATGAGCTCGAGGAGACGATTATCATCGAGACGTCCTGCGAGGCAGAGGCCGAGACGGAAGGCAGCGCCCGTGCGTTGCCCAGCTTTGAGCATCACAATTACTTTGTCATCGACCCGGAGGACTTTGAAATGGAGCCGGCCCCACTGGACATCGGCATACCCAATCCATTCAGCAATGAGCAACTGGTGCATGCCAAGCTGGAGCGGCAGCAGCAGCAGCAGCAGCTGAACGAGTGCGAGTCGGCGCCCAGCATGTCCAACAGCCAGGAGTCGAAGGACACGGAAACCACCTCCACGGCACTTGTCGAGTCCTCCACATCCACCAACTCGGCCAGCTCCAGCAGCTGCTCCAGTGCGACACCGCAGCAGCAGTCAATGAAGAAGAAGCTCACCTTTCTGAATCTGTCGCCCTTTCGTCCTGCAGCCAAGAAAGCCAATCAGAAATCCGCAGTGGATCAGCGCGCCATCTCGGAGCTGGTTACCACCGATCACATGCTGCATCTGCAGCAGCTGTTGCAGCAGCAGCGCAAGGATCAGCGCGCCCACACGGTGCCCATCGAGTCCAACTACGTGCTCTTCAATCCGGGGCCCGTGCCTAGCCGCCATGTCCAGTACAAGATACGTAAGCCCCGCCCGCTCTCCACGCACAGCGACGCCGACAGCGGATTCCTGTCGCCTTGCTCCCCGGACGAGCTGAAGGCCAATCCGAGCATTCTGGTGCTCCAGCAGTGCGACAGCGTCCAGGGTTATATTGAGGTGAGATATCTGAAAAGACTAGACTAAGCTAAACATAATTTAAAGGAATATAATATGTATTAATTAGATATGTATATTATTATTATATTAAATAAAATATTATAAAATAATAATAATATTAAATAAATAAGTATATTATTATGGAGACCAATTAGATAACCGAATCGATTTCTCTGTTAAAGTATTATAAGAATACTTCACGTTTATTTTTAGATATTCTTAACATTTTCGATATCAAAGAAATCTAGAAATAGTTATACTAAGGTGTATAGATATATATTTATTGCCAGTTGCCGTGGATATCCAAATTCTACAAATGAATTTATAATATAGCTAAATGGAGATTTATTAAGTTAATTTAAATTTCTTATTATGTATCATATATTGTATTATTATATATTACAGCTTATAAAACACACCTCGATCCTTAAGTGTGCTTTATTCTTCAACTTTTTTTATGACTACATCTAAACGCTGCAACTGCCACATTTATTTCGATTAGATATTCAAAGTACAGCTTATCTGAGACTTCTGCGAGAATACATTATGTGTGAGACCTGCCCCGAGGGTTTGTTCCTCGGCAATCACATTCGCACACCCCATACTCGCACATCCAAAGCTGGTAATCATTGTGGCATGTTTCGGGTTCGCACTTGTCGCCATTTGCCGGCTCACTTATCTTAACGAGCGGGCAACTTAACAAGTCTTATTATGCAGCTGCTCCCTGCGGGGGAGTGCCTCCTGTTCGTCCTGCTCGGGAAATCCTACAGAGTGGAAATTATCAGACACCCATGAAAGTGCAGTCGAGGCTGAGCAGTGCAGCCAGCCAGCAGGGAGGTTGCCCGTTTAGGATTTATCAGGGGTTGAGTTTGGCTTTTGGCCCTGGTGATTGCATCAATTTTACTGTTTTCTTTGCGTCAAGTGGCAGCCACTGCCATCGGCGCCTCCGGGGAGCAATCAATCCTCGCGTTGGCACTGCGCGCTTCATTAGTTTTCCGCTGGAGAATGTGGGAGACAGCGAGAATAGCAAGAGAAATACTTTTCGCACAGCTGTGCGCAGCATCTTTTGCGACTTTTAATGGAATTGAATTAAAAATTGCTGCCCTGACAACGCACTGTGTGCTCGCCCTCATGCGCTTGCCACAGGCATTTTGAGCCATTTGTAAATTGAAATGCGCTCGGCACCAAACAACAAAAATTGCCCGACAACTGAGCCGGAACTGAGCCAGGCCAGAGCCAGGCCTCTGGCATCCACTGAGGTCTACTTATGGTCGCTCAATAAACCTGGGCAGCAGGAGCGAAGTGTCAACTGCAGTGCTTTTCATATTTGTAATGCAGGCATTCAAACATGGTCAAGCGACGGTGCCACGAGGGTGGCTACCGGCTCAGGGCTAATGGGGGTAAGAGAGGGAGAACGACAGAAAATATAAAAGGGAATTTAAAAGCAGAAAGAATGGGAAAACAATTGAGAAAATTATTGAAATAAAAGGTGAAAATTCGACATGAAATGTAAATGCAATTCAGCTCTGCTCAAAAGAGAGTTTATAATGCAAAATATCTTAAGCATTTGCGGACTCAATCCAAGAATTTTGAATATAAGAAGCCAAGCGGAGGATCAGCTAAAAGACAGGAACCCAGAAATTGTAAATGTAATACAATTCAGATGCAAGAGAATAAATTCTGAGATAGTAATTAAAAAGAGTTAAGAATTGACAATTGGCTTAAGCAAATGACAGCTCTCAGGCAAAATCGAATTCCCAGAAGTGTATTCAACAACAAAGAAGATTTTTGCGCAAAGCGACCAAGAACTCTCAAGTAGTTAATTCACTTGATTGAGTGAGAGCATGAGCACTGGATGATATTATCCTCTTTTAAGTATTGTCTGTATAAAAGGGAAATTAAAAATATATATATATATTATTTATAATATGAAAATATTTTATAAAATATAAATGGAAAACATTTATATAACATTTATGAACTATTTCCTAAGAAGATACGAAAATATACATGAAAATGTAGATGAAAAACATTTATCAACCACTTAACAATTGCAAATGTTGTTCAGGCCTTGAGATTTTCTAATTAAGATTATTACAATGGCCTGACAAGCAGAATGAATCACATAAAGAGTGGAGTTTATGTGCCTAGGCGATAATCTCCGTACCCTCTCCCTCTCTCTGTTTTTCTCGTTGTTCGCTCTCACTCTCTACGACTCAGACTCGCTTAAATGCGTCGCTTTGCGGCACTTCCTTTATAGTCTCACTTTATAGTCACTCTATTTGGCCCGCCCGCCTATGGCCCGCCCACACTCATTAATTCTAACCAAACAGAAGTCGAGCAATTTATGCAAAGCGACACATGACTCGCTTCCACTAGGCCATAAATTTGACTGCCGCCGCCCCACTCGACGGCCGCCCGCCGCATCCTTCTGCTCGTTGCGGGCCTAGCCCAATGTGCCGTGGCCTAGCACCCAGCACTCTCTATTGGGTAATCCCCGCTCTGGAGAGCATGGAACGCATAGAGCCAGCCAAAGAACTCAATTGCAAATTGCAACTGCCACTGAGGCATGCAATTTTCTCGTGCTACACTGGACGAGCAACTCGCACGGCTTCCCCCATCCGGAAAGCTCTTCGCGAGGCGCTAAGCTGTCAAACGTCGGACGTAGTCGTGGTCCGGCTTGCCACCACAGTGGCTGCTGTTCCAGCTGCTGCTGCTGCTCCTGCTGCGTCTCTTCCTCTCTCGTATTTGGGGGTTGCCATGTTGCGCAGCATTGTTTATGCGCTCGGAAATGTTTCCTATGCGGCACAAGTCGCGTGTCGCGTGTCGCGGGCTACTTTATGTGTAACCCCCTCTTATCAGATTGTATCACCCCTCCCGGCCATACATGACATGCATACACATTCAGACATACCCATATATGTATGTATGTATACTGATACTGATTAGTCCAATAAGTTGTAAAAAGTGTCGCCCCGGACTCGCGCGGCGATTATCTCTACTCTGGCTTCCATTTCGATAACTTTTTGATTTATGACTGGCAATAAATGTTGCAAGTGCACTTTATAATTATGTGCCGCCCGCCGGATGTTGCACGAATGGATATGAAATGGCCATTGCCAATGCCATATGTGCGCAAAATCGTTCATAATTATAGTGAATAAATCCCAGAAAAAGAAAAATGTGCAAAAAGTGCGTTCGTGTGTGTGCATGTGTGTGTGTTTGTATGTGTGAATATGGTATTATGCGAGAATGCGATGCGCTGCAATTTCATGAATTTATTGTTTGCCATGAAAACCCCCATTCAACACAGAAACTTCCAGAAATTCTTACTATATACTGTGTATACTGTGTAAGCTATACAGCTTTATATGACCATATAAACCATATATATCTATCTTTATATACGTTGCATATTATCTTTTTATGTAAGTATATCTTATACAAACTGGCTGGAGTACGCATACATTATATTTTTTCTTTAAAGATCTATTAATTTATGATAGATAACTACCTATACAAATATTAATTCATATGCGATTAATTCCGTAAAAAGATACATATTTTATTGTATTTACCCTCTCGATAATGACACCCATTAAAAGTTCACTAAAACCCCTTGTTTTGTAGTAATCAACTTTTTATGTTATACAACACAGAATACAGGATATATAGACAACAGTCCACATCGATCTGTAGCAATAATGTAAATAGATACAATGGATTATGCCATCTATCGCTCAGACAGCTCTACTAAATTTGTATTTATCAATTCATATATTTTGCAAATTTCAAATTAAACAGAATAACTTTTAGATACATTTCAGCATATTATTATTTTGTATTGTTATATTATTATGGACCACTTACCCCTCCTTTATTTAAATTGTTTAAAAATAATTATATAAAGATGCAATAAGCCTACGAGTATTCAATGGATAGATTAAACCTCTGATGACTGTTTCTGAATAAAATTGGTAATATTCTCTACTCAACTTATTTTCTTGCGTGTTACAAACGCTTTATCCTAGCTGACATAGGCAATAAAGTGTAAATCGTTCATTACAAATTTTAATTTCACAGTGCAACAGTTAATTCCTTTTCTCTGACTATTTAAATGAATTGTCAAATGAATAAAAAGGCGAGTTTTTTTTGCATCGAAATTATAGATGGGGGCTGATAAACAACTGCGACTGCAACAGCAGCTGTCAATGTCAATATATATATAATCAATATATAATATATATGTATATGTATATATATATACCCCGCGAGGCATTAAACTGGGGAATCTGCAATAAGCAACAATATATTTGCAGAAGTATTTGCAATGGGTTTTCGCTCATTTTCCCAGTGCTTTCTCCTCTCACACATTTGCCAGTTGGTTGGTTTTAATAATAATTTCATTGCAACAAAATAATGTGTGCATGTGCATGTGTGTGTGTGTGTGTGAGTGTGTGTATTAATATTGTGCGTTAATTTTATGGCCAGCTGGGCCGCATTACCAACGTCTGTTGCCATGAGGCTCCGGGATGGGGCCTAAGGGGCACAGGAACTGAGCCGTTTAATGGATGCTAGCGTTATTAATGCACATGCGAAAAGGATGGGGAGATCGGGACTAAGGCGCATGACGTTCTGAACAATGTCCTTCAGCATTTCTGCTGCACTTTAAGTTCTTTTTTACTCGTTTTCAATTTGCAGCGCACTATCAGAAATGCGTCTGCTACAGGCCTGGTTTGGTCCAGTGCGACGCCTGGGTCCGGGGCCCTCAGGGCAGTCAGGCAAGACCAATAGCCGAGTTGAGCGAAGACCCGAGAGGAACGCCAATGTCGACGCACAGCTCTGACAGCTAAATGCGTTGCACTTATGCTTAAAACATGTCAGACGCTGTAGACAGCACTCAAACCAGCTAACAGGCAGACAGACGGACGGACAAACATTCAGACAGCAGAACGAATTCCGCACTGAAATGGAGCCCTGCAGGGGCTAGCAGTCGAATGCAGTCGAAAGCAGTCGAAAGGCGTTGCATACTTTTTGGTGCATTCTCCAGCTCCCTTCACGCTCTTAATGCCGCTGGCAAATGATGCCTCTGCCACGTCAAAGATTAGAAGCTTTCATTGCTATTAGATTGTGGCTCTCTATTGGGAATAAGTAATTAAGCTTTATACCTAGTCACCTTAACGTTGCTTTCGGTTCAGTTCTCTTTTGAATTTGGTATTGAAGTGTAACTAGTTTCCACTCCTTCATTTATTTGTTTTATTTCTTTTGTGATCCTTGAATTGACTTCAATAGAACAATAGTTTCCTTAAAATTCGTTGTCTGTTAATTGTAAAATGGATTAAATGTGAATATTCAGATAGATTTACTTCAAAAATAAACCAATAATCTTTATATATAAGTATGTGCTATAAAGAAGAGGGAGTCTGCATTAGCTTCATTGAGCCATTTTTTAACTTTACCTGAATTTAGTCTGGTTTCTCTGGTATCAGAGAAAGTTAACAGTAACTCAACGATTAATACTAACTTGTAATTTTTTGTACGAGATCTGATTGAAGTTTAATACATACTTGTATAATAATATAAAATATAATTGAATAGCTAATGTTAATAAAATAGCTAATAGGTTTATAATAAATACGGTATACCGACGATTTTATGTAGTAATTCCCGGAAGACATTATAATCATATAATCAACTTTCGTTATAATAACCGGAAGAGGGCTATAACCGAAGCCTTCTCTCAATTTATATTCGTGTACCTTCCTTAAGGTCTCACTCAGTACCTCAACCCATTATTCTGCACTCTTTTAGCATAGCTAAGCTAGCTTAACTAACCATAACACATGCCATGCATTACTTTCGATGATCTGAACAGATTTACAGTATGTCAGCGCTAGAAGAGGAAAAGTTTGCGCTTAAATATAATCGCAGCGCTTAGGTGGTTCTTAGCTGCTGCAACGGGGATACCATTAAGCATGCTCCCAACTATTTCTCTCTCGCTCTCTCTCTTTCTCTATCTCTCTGTTGCATTCTTTACGTATTCTCTAAGCAAGCCGTGCTGCTGCTCTGTGTGATAAATTATAGCCATAATTTTTGGCCACTAACAAGGCAGCGATGCTTGAACACTCTGGCCACTCTGGCTTCTTGATGTTGCCAGCTTGTTGCTGTTTTTCCTGCTGCTGCGGCTGCTTCTCCTGCTGTTTCGCCTGCAGTCGCTGCTGTTGTTCTTCTTGTTGAATAGTTGTTTTTTTTTTTTCCTCGCTTAATGCATATTTTAAACTGCTCTTGGCAAGTCGGCTGCCGCCTGGCCAAAGCGCATTTTTGGCTTATTGGCAAATTTATTTATTAAATTTCTCCGCTGGCCAAAAGCTGCCGCCTGGCTGCACTCAATTTTGTTGTTTGTTGTTGTTTGTGTGACTAACTAATTAAAAAGTTATTTTTTAGCTCGGCACGACGTATTTATGAGCTGCCGTTAGCCTCAAAATATGCAATTCATTCCGTAGCTTAAGCCAGAGCTGAATGCGGCAAAAAATGAAGAAAAATAGCATAGAGTAATTGCATTGTTGCATTTGAGATTTCTTAAAAGAGATTTTAAAGGCCCTTTCTCTCTATTTGCATTTCTTTTGGCCATAACGATTTGCGCAACGCTTCATGCAGCTGAAAGGTAAGAAACATGGCGAATAAATCAGCGCTGCACAGCGGAAGTTGAAGGCATTCCACAGAGAGACAAAGATGCCGTCGAGCATTCGCCTTGCGAGACATCCGTGGAGCAACAGAGATAAGCTCCGAGCCCCGGG
This sequence comes from Drosophila arizonae, assembly GCF_054131065.1. Taxonomy (NCBI): domain Eukaryota; kingdom Metazoa; phylum Arthropoda; class Insecta; order Diptera; family Drosophilidae; genus Drosophila; species Drosophila arizonae. The sequence goes on along the minus strand of NC_142923.1, from coordinate 28,857,492 downwards.
CAGAAATAGCTGCGCACAGCTTATAAATGTGAACAAGCAAAAAGACAGCCCGAGTGAAGGAAGCATTGCGCGTCGCCTCTTGAGCGGAGGATAAGACGTTGCCTAGATACCCTTTGCAATTACCCCGAGAGTTTAACAGATATTTGAGGGCCGCATTAGACTTAATGAAATCTGTTCTCATTTAACACGAAACATCTCAATTTCAATTCATTGAGAGCTAATAGCCTCAGCAAATTAGGCTTTTATTATCAACTCAGATCAAATGTCGAAAATCTTTAAGATCGACAAGCTGTACTGTATACCTCTTGTAAGGATAATAGAAGAGATAAGCTCTTGTAGAATATATTATATATTTAAAAAAATATTACTATTTATTATTAGTACTAAACTTTGTTTAATTATAAATAATATAATTTTTTTTTATCAGTTTAGCTAAAGTAAGTAAAGAGTTAGCTAAGGATAAGGATACTAAGGATTATAATCGTAAATAAGCTGAGCTTAAGTAACTGATATAACAAAGTCAAATCACTTGCTATCCGCTGTGACACAATAACATTAATTTTAAACATTTCTAATGCATTTCGATGCCTGACAAACCTGATGACAATTTCTGGCTACCTTTTCGGTTAGGGCATCAAATATTGTTTGCATAACTTTGAGCTCGGCTTACAGCATACAAAAACTATTAAAAAAGGTAAATCAAAATGAAAACAAACAGAAAGACTTCTAGAGCAGGCAGCAAGAGAAAGTTTTGCATTTCGCACTGGCTGCACTTTCGATTCAGTTCTCAAGTTCTGCAAATGGCATTAAATATTTTGTGAGCTGTCACAAAAGAGTGCCCGAATAAACGAGAGGAGTTTTTGCTAATTATAAGAGCGCACAACAAACATAAATAATTGGCTAGATAAATAGGCTTTGGGCTGCGGCTTGTCGAGTGCGGCGTTACCTGGTGACAAAAGTTATCAGAACAAAACAAACATGAGAATTTATGATGTGACGAAAATGGGAAAATTAATGAATTTAATAATATATAGATTTAAATGGAAACATAGTTAGATTGATGAAATTCATACGTGATTTTGCCTACTGGCAACTATATATAGATCATATTATATAAATTGAAAAAACAAGTTAAGATCATAAGAAAATAATAGTTTGATTGTCAATAAAAGTAGCTAACGAAGCTTTTCACAATATCCATTAACTTTCAGATATAGTCTAAAGGCTTATTCGAAGAGTGCCCGAATAAACGAGAGGAGTTTTTGCTAATTATAAGAGCGCACAACAAACATAAATAATTGGCTAGATAAATAGGCTTTGGGCTGCGGCTTGTCGAGTGCGGCGTTACCTGGTGACAAAAGTTATCAGAACAAAACAAACATGAGAATTTACGATGTGACGACCCGGGCAGGGGTCGGGGCTCGCCTATCAATAACTCCCTAGACGGGGCAGCATAAGAACCATAAAACTAATGCTAGAGTCTGGGGAGCGAAATGTCATGGGCTTACAGCTGAGACTCCTGCGAAATTAATAACCTACTTTTTGCTTCTTCTCCTTTTTGTCCTTTTTTTTGCTCAGTGTGTATCCCTTTGTGTGGACTTTGAACCCCGAACTGTTGTTGTGCACATGCTGGGGGATTTATTTGCCGGAAATAAATATTAGCCGCAGTCAAACACACTTAAGCCTACGTCGGCCATTTATAGTTTTGCAGAGGAGGGAAATTCTACACGAGGTTTTACACAGGCTTAGAACTTGCTTTACACGCACGCACACAATGATATATGTGTATATATATACAGTTCGATTTCACTGTTGTTGTTGTTGTTGTTGCTGTTGCAAGGCGCGTCGTTCCCATAATTGATTTTGTATTGGTTTCGCCCCTTGCTCTCTCCTGCCAGAGGCTGGACAGAATCGAGCTGGATGTGGGCAGAGATGCATATAAAACGCATATTGAATTTCAAAGAGCTTCTCTGCAAATATACATCAATCTGGGCTTCGTTTATGTTTGTCTGTATGAGTGCAGCTAAGATTACAAAAGGTAACTGTCAAACGCAACATGTCAGCCACTCAGCGTAAAGCTGTATTCATAATCGAATCTAGTTTAAATCTAATTTCGAATTTCACAGAACCAAAAGACATGAAATTCATACAAAAAGCGTTATAAAAACTTACCCCTGGCTGACTGCTGTAGTACCTGTGATGATGGACCTGCTGAAGATGCTGCAGAAAAGCAAACATTTTGTTTAAGCGAAGCACAAAAATGATAAAAGGGGTGCACAAGGCCAGTCAAAAGAGAGTTGCTCGAATGAAGGCTTGATATGAGTTGTTTAAAAACGGAAAAGTCCTTGGATAACTGAGAGATAAGATTGAAATAGATATAACGAATGCTTAGAGCTGTAGATGAATGCATAAACAATTGAATAAAGACATATAATTAAATGCAGAAGGATTATATATATATACATACATAGATTATATGTAAGGGTATATACTATATATATCATATATTTCACAACATTAAAAATTATATAGATAAATGCACAAAGAAAAATATGATAAAGATATAAATAAACAGAAAAATATGAATTAAGAGAGCGATAAGAGGCGGATAGATGAAACATATATAGCTGGGTAAAAACATGTCTGAAAAAAATTAATATATGAAAGACTGAAATATTATATAGTTGTATATTTAATATGGAGCTATATAATAATAGATATAAAATGAATATTGTAGATATAATATATGGATACAAATATATAATATAATAGATGAGTAAAGCGATACATACATATATATAAATGACAAGAAAGAGAGAGAAGAAAGAGAGAGACATGTAGATAATAGAAAAATGTTTGCTATATATTATGTATATACATATACATGTATTATATATACATATATTATTATATGGGTATGCAAATAGTATGGGAAATTTAATGAATTTAATAATACTATATAGATTTAAATGGAAACATAGTTAGATTGATGAAATTCATAAGCGATTTTGCCTACTGGCAACTATATATGGATCATATTATATAAATTGAAAAAACAAGTTAAGATCATAAAAAAATAATAGTTTGATTGACAATAAAAGTAGCTGACGAAGCTTTTCTCAATATCCATTAACTTTCAGATATAGTCTAAGGCTTATTCGAAAGGGTTTTCCTAATCTGCCAATCAATCAAATGCAACTGCAGACGTGACATTTATAAGCACATCAAAAGGCTTGATCGATATTAGCTTGAAGAATTGGTTTGCTTTTCACTCATAATCCATCAAGTTGATGCTGACTTTAAAGGCAACCCTCGCTGCCTCTGCTGCTGCTGCTGTTGCTGTTGCAACCACCAAACAAAAGGCTAAACAACAAAGAGCAAATCGAGTTGTTGTTGCTGTTGGTGTTGTTGCTGCTGTTGCTGTTGGGCGCAGAGGCAACAGCGAACTGAAAACAGAAAACAGAAGCCTTTGCCTGCGAGCATCTGGGGGTAAATGTTGCACAGGTTGCCATGGCCTACGAAAAATCTCACTGTCCGTTGCAGCTACCCACAGTTCTCTCAGCTGCTCTGGAGTGTGTAATAATTTGTTTTTATGCCCCAGCTCTACTGGAGGACCGCCTCCTGTAATGTAAACTATGCAGCAGGGTTGCGGCCACTGTCAGGGCCCGCGGGGGTTGCAGGCGAGCTGCTTCATCAGCATTCAAGCTACCGGCTGATCTGTGCGAAAGTATAACAAATATTTATGCTTTGAGCTGTGTTATTAGATTTTAATTTCTTGCACCCATGGAAATGATGGGCTCACCCTCAAGCAACTGCCAACTCCAGCTCGCCTCCTGCCTCCTGCCGCCTGCCTCCTGCCTCCTGAATACCTTTTCTTGTCTGGCTAAGCGTGCGAATGTTTCTGGCTTGTATTTTGCATTTGGTAGGGTGGCAAATGCTTGCTCCCCTGACATTATTCTGGGTGGAGGCATGCCCCTCCCCCATTGGCATTGTTGCAAGGTGTCATGACCAGTAATTGAGTATGGTTTACGCCTGTGCCTCATCATTTTGGCATTTGCTGCATTTGCAACTTGCAAATATTTGAGTAACTGCCTTCGTTAGGGCATTTCTTTTTATCATTCTCTAAGTTTGAATACCCTGTAGGCATGTTGGAAAGCGGGTATGCCAATTCGAAGACTCAAAAACTGTGTAGAATGCATGCGATGTGATAGAAAGATATTGAAGTCGAATTTATATACATACTCAGCATATATTAAAGATGTGGTAAAATATCTCAAAAGTAAATATAGGGTATATATGGGTCTCCCATTGTTAACTGTGCTTTTTTTAAGTGCTGCCACAATGCAAATTTCTGTTTGGCACGTGATGAAAGTTGCAGGAGATACGTTGAGAGAATGAGGGAAAGTGTTTTAGGAGTGTGGGAGTGTAGGAGGGGCAGGGGTAAAGGGAAAGTGCAGACAGCAGCTGTTTCAACCACCGAACACTCTGCGCCCTTTTTTTGGGAAGAAGCCTGAGCTGACTGCTACAAAATGACGTTTACAAAATTACATTATTAGAAATTGATGGTTAAGTAGAGGAGTTCCAAAGTGAGTTGGAGTAAGGGAAGGGCAGAGGGAGAGGAAGAGAGTGGAAAATGGGGTGCTGGTGCGTGTTAGAGTTGTCAGCAGTTTGCGCTTTTTGCAAAGTAAAATTTTTGAATTTGTCGGCCAAGTGGGGAAGGGGAGTGAGGGTGAGGCAACTGCTGTGAACTGGATTCCATTAGAAATAAAAAGCAGAAAATATGTCAGCAACGCTCTAATGAGCGTCAGTTGCACAAATAGCGGCTAGCGCTGACTGGAAGGAGGGGAAGGAGGGGCAGGAGGGGTTGCTGCAACACCTACTAGCCCAGCATTAGCTGAGGGAATTTTTAATAATACAAACCACATTTCAACCAGATTCGGTTCGTTGCCCACTTCTAAGCTCTGGCCACCTTTCAGCTCTGTGCGACACAGAAACCGACTCTAACCGCAATGCAACACGCACTCACTGGCTCCCCACCTCCCTCTCCTACCAAGAATCCATTTCCATTTCTATTTGCAAAATGTTGCATAGTTTAAATATGCGTTTGCCTCATCGCAACTCGTTTGGCTTTTTATGGCGTTTTAAATATTGAGAAAAAAAAAAAAAAAAAAAAACGTTGGCGGTGTAAATGATGCCCCTAAAAAGCTTTTAAGCTGCTTGGACCAAAGACCTGCATCAATGCGAGGGTCACTTGAGCATTTTCGTGCCTATATATAATATTACGTAATTATTTATCATAATGTTTAATTTGTTACAAATTATATTATTATAATAGTTTCAAATTTGCTGTTAGAAGCATTAATGAATAATATATATCTTTTCTGTATCATTGAGAATGTTACAGTAATTGAAATAGAGAAGCGTAACCTCCTAGGGAATTTAAATTTAGGTTTTATGATTATTTACTCAAATCAAAACGCGTCATATAGTTTAAAAAATCAGAAAAAATATGAAGTGGATGAAATATTTTTACAGTTTATAATCTGAGTCTAAAAGGAAAATAATATTATAATAGTTATTATACAAATTACAAAAAAAAAAAAAAATAAAAATATTAAAAAAAATTTCATTGTATCTCATAAACAGCATCTATAATGATTTCATATATATTTCTATATAAATAGAAGAAACAAAAAAATGACATATTATAAGACAATCTGTAAAATACAAGAATTCTAACGAGTTCCCAATATTCAATTAGAGAATTTTAGGATCTTTGAATTTCTAGATTGAGAAAGATACTATCTGTAAAATACAAAAATTTAGTAAAATTCCAATTTTCAGTTAGATAATAATTCAATAATCAATAATAAAACAGAACAATCATTGATAAAAATATAATTAAGATTCTGAGAATATGGGAAACTATACGAAAATGCTAAAGTATCCCTCGCCTTGTGGACATCAGCTGAAGTTTCGCTTTGTTTTTATTATTTTTGATAGCAGACAAGAACTGAAATTGCAACCATAGGAAAAGTGGGATAGAGGGCCACAGAAGAGTTTGCTGAAAAAATCTATTCAAAAGGTATTACAGTCGTGTGTGTGTGTGTGTGGTGTGTTAGAGTGTGTGCTCGTGTGTGTGTGTGGCATTTGCATTGCATAAATGTTGCTGCATTTGGCATAGATTTGCATGGCAATAAGAAAGGACCTAGAGGGAGAGAGAGGGAGGGAGAGAGGGAGGGAGTGATGTGGCAGCAGCAGCTGCTATCGACTTGCAACATATTGCAGTGGCAAGGCAAGGCGCGGCGCCCGAAACTTCCGTTTTTGGTCAGTGGCAATAAAAGTGAACGACGGCGTCGTTCAGAGACAGACAGGAAGTGGACTATTTGCATGAGTTTGAAGGAGAAACTGGAGGGTGTGCGCGTCCATTGATAGAGAAACAGAGCAAGAGAAGGGAATTTTTAAGGGTATTAGGCGGCAGGTGAGGCTTTGTACACTAAATTGTTTGTTTGTTTTTTGTTTTTTTGCGCAACTGTGAACAGTGACACGAAGATCTCCGAGAACTATTAATCAGCCAGCTAGAGAGGTATAGAGCAAGGGGGAGACACTGAGGGAGTGTGTGTGCTGAGGCCCGTTGGGAGACAGCCAGGACTCGCTGTCTTGTTTATAATTAATGTGGAACACGCTGCGGGTGCGTCGCTTCACGATGCAAATCCCATACAGACGCGACCCTGAAGCCGTCTATCTGGCTGGCTGACTGGCTTGGCTTGGCTTGGCTGGGGCTGCTAATGAAACGTCGTCAAGTTTGTGACAGCGCACCCAAAAATTGCAGACTCGCTGAAAGGCAATCTAAGTTGCAGCTAAACTCAATAAACCAAGCCCGACACCCGGGCTAAATTGCAAGTGCAACGGCTCTGGTGAAAAGTTTTCATTAATCTTTGCCCCGGCCAAAAACTTCAACTTTGAGCTTATCAAAATGTCGGCGACTGAACGTCATTTACACGCTGGCCACAATTAAATTGAATTAAGTTGGCAGCACTGAAATACAGAAGTCAAAGTCGAAGAGGAAGCAGAAGAAGATGATGAAGCAGTGGCAAAGCAAATCCTGGCGAATTACGCAGCACCTGAACTAAAACTTCGTTTGCCGCTTGTCAAATTGATATTTGATTCATGACCAGCGCATTTGTCAAGTCATTCATCTTTTTCAGACCCAAGGGCCAAAACTGCGACGGGTGGCGCCTTCGCCTTCGCCTTCACTTTCTGCCTCCTGCCTAGAGGGAGGCAGACACGGCAGGGCAAGGGGCAGGGCATCCCACATGGGGCACGGGTTTCGTTCCGTGATGAATGGCCCATTGGTGTGCATGGCAGCCCTTTAGCTGTGATTTCTTGCTACGCCGCATTATTTTAGATTGCGATTAAGAGTACCTTCAGCTAACAGTACATAAGCTATGGCACTGAGCATAAAAGCAATACATATATTACGTATGAGCGGACTGTAAATGTTCTAAAATGCTTTGTACGAGCCAGTTCTCGGTTTCAGATATAACAAATCTGTTCATGAATTCGTTCATATTTCTTATTTTCCCTTGATAGCTTAAATGCTGCAGATTTATCTTAGAAATTCCAGTCAACCCCGAATGAAAGATTTCTTTAAAATTCTTTGCTCTATCTTGATTTCTGTTTTTAAAAACTCCGCTGAGCCCATTTCAGCGGGGGTTGCTTTCGCTCTTAACTTCGTTGGCTGTCAAATTAGATTTGCTCTCGTTTCATATGGAGCTTAGTTCAGAGACACGTGTATGGGTCACCCTCGGAGCTTCAAAGCGTGCAATGGTATAATATCATTTATCAGAACTAATTTCTCAATAATATTGTTAAGATAAAGTTGAAAAGCAATATAGTCTTCATTAAAGTAAATATATTTCTTTAAAATGTATATTATTTTAAAGATCCGCAAAATTATTAAGGACTTTCCATATTTCCACTCATTAATAATTGCAATATTGTATTGAGTTATATGGGAAATAAAAAAAACCTTTAAGCAGCTAAAAACGGAGTACGGCTTGAGAAACAGCTCATACCCATTTAGGATGCATAGAAATAATTTCTACTGCATCAATGATTGGGTAAAAACTGATTGCAAAAAAGCACTAGCAATCGTTGAGTTACAGAGATCCTTGCTAACCATTCTCAGAGCGGCTCGAAGAACAAGATGAGTGAGAGAGAAGAGCGCGCTTATATGATTGAGTTACGGCGATCTATGCTGACTTGGTTGCCGCTTCAAGGAAAGTGATTATATTTAAATATTTTAGGCAAAGACAAAAGCTCCTTGAATATATAATTTGTAATATTAATGTGTAAATTTGAAGAATATTAAAATATTCTATACTGCTAATCCTATACTATAATACACTACTATATTATACTATAATATATTATGTGCTATGCATATTTATATTTCCTTTAAGCATTTGCAGTTCATTTGGCATTCGTCTTGACTCCGTTCTGTATGTCCTGCTCCTTGTAAAGCTAAATTTACGTTGATTTCACTTAAGTGCAAGCGCAAACCCTAAACATATTAGGTGTGTGCAGCTCCCCGTGGGCGCCGACCGGTCGCCGGGTTATGCCGCATCATCATGAAGCAATTCCTGCGCTCACTGCCGTGCCCATTTCCATTCCGGTTAGAGGCTCAGCTCAGCTCAGCTCGGCAAGCAAAAAGAGAAAACTTTTCTTATAGGCTTACATTTCATTTTGGCACGATTTGTCAAGTCGGCAGGAAATCGTGCAATGCCCATCAGCGTGGCATCAAATTGAAAAATTACCTCGCGTGCCAACTACTACTACAACAGGAACAGGAACAGCAGCAGCAACAGCCACAACAACAACTACAACTGCTAAAACTTATGAAAAAGTCACAGAAAAATGCGCCTTAAGTCGGCTATTTATGTGACTCGCCTTGATTTGTGGCCAAGAGAAACGCCACCTCGCGTTGCTTTCTTTGTTTCTGCTCAGACTCGCCGGCCTGCCAAATTGTTGTGCAAATATTTCTGTACTCCACTTAAAAACTTGGCTTGCCTTGCCTTGCCTCGGCTTAGTTAATTAACGGCAAATAGTCAACAATTTTCGGTATTCCACTCGTTCGCCACACTCTGCGAGTGGCTGGCAATGCCTATTCAAATAAACATTTACGTTACGCCTTGGCATGTTTAAGTTTTGGCTATTTAGATAAGGCGGCGGTAGCTAATGGCACTTCCAGTTAACAGCAACAGTTGTCGGGAGGAAAAATAGAGAGAGAGGCAGCAGAGAGAAGGAGGAAGTGTGCGTGAGAGAGAGAGAGAGAGACAGAGCGAGAGCGAGCGATGCTTAATCTAATATTTATTAGGCTTATCGATATATATTTCCTTTGGGAGAGAATTTAAATTAAAGAATTTCGATATGCACATACACTCTTTTCCAAATTTTAACATTTTAAGATTAACATCTAGACTATGAGAGTATATATATAAGAGAATATATATATAAGTTAAGTTAAGTTGACCGCATAGCTCTGTCTAAAATCTACCGATTAAAGCATTAACGGATTTCAATAATTTGAGATGTGCGTTTTCGCATATTTTCGCAAAGATAATTAAAGCAAGGGTAATCAGCACATTTATAGTACATTTAATATCCGTTTACAATAGCGAAAACTATGTTAGTGTTGCCTTAAGAAAATTAAAATAATTTTGTGATGGAATAAGAAAGACACGATAGTTTTATAAAGACATTTTCGACTGAATCGAACGAGAGTTGAAAAAGCATACTGTAATAAATATACACAATATATTCTATATTTCAAATATAAGAGAGTTTATAAATAGTGATACACGCTTTAACCATATAAATAAAGAAGATTTATGTCAGGCCCATCTGCAATGTGCTATGTAATCTAAAGTTCTGAGCGACTATTGTAGCAGCAGCTTTAAACTTTGTCCAATCAAAATACAAAATAATGTCTTCCCAAATAGTCAGGGCAGTCCCTTACGACTATCTAAACAACAATTATGCAGAGCGTAAACAGTTTCTAAGTGATTCTTTAATAGAACTTCTGCCAGAGTTCTCATTAAATACTAGATGCGCCCTCACAAACTGTGGGAACATGAAAAAGAAAACAGAATTAAATATAAAGCATCAGCTCAAACTCCCAGAGAGTCGCCTACAATTTGCCTATTTGTCGCTTTGTTTTTGGTGCGTGTTGAAAAATAATTTCCCCAGATAATTTGACGGCCTTCTGGGCGCCGCCTCCTGCGCCCGCTGCTAATAGCAGCCAAAAGTTTGGGCTGGAAAACTTTGCCCAAAGTTTTTTTTTTTCCGCGCGAGTCCCAAAAACTTTTGTTGTGATTTTTTTTTGTTCGTGTGCCTTTGGCTTTGTTGATTTTGTTATTTGTTCGATGTTTATTTATTTCAATGCAAACGCTCGTGTGTTGATTTAATTGAGCCAAATGTGTTATTGGGCCATCAGCATAATTGGCCACAGGCCTAAGTTTCGCCCCGATACGGAAGTTAATTATTTGCCCAGCTCGTGTGTCGCATAAAGCGGCTTATAAACTCCGTCCGGGCTCGCCCTCAAGTATGCAGCGAAATATATTCCCGTGCTGCCCGCCAATTGACTACGTGAGCAAACAGCAGACAGTCGATGCGTCAGCGTGGGCAGAGGCAGAGGCAGAGGCAGCGGTAGAGGCAGAGACCGTGGCAGAGGCTTTGATATTAATTTTACATTTTGCGGCACAGGCATAAAAATAATAATAAATAAGAGTATCGCTTAAATTGTTTATACAACCTGACAATGTGCTGCGAGTAGCTGGAGAGGAGAATATGTATATTGGTATTGGTATTGGTCTCTTTCTCTCTCTCTTTCCTTCTCACTCTGCTTCTTCGTTTGGCTTAAGCCCCGGAACGTGACCCGAACGGGCGACACACTGTTTGTTTAACTGTTGTTATTATTCCCTTTCAATATTTGTGTGGGCGTGTGGGCAAATTGAAGCTGCCCGTCTGTCCGTCCGTTCGTCTGTCCGTCTGGCTGTCATTGTCCCGCCTGCTGACCCATTACCGTGGCATATCCCGTGCTATCGCAGTGCTGCTTCCTCGATATCTCTGCCCATGTGTTGCGTGTTTTCCCTTTGCTCTTTGCTGCTCTGGCCCAAGCCGGAAAAAAGAAAAACTGAAAATTTCGTAAAGCTCAATACGGCGGCAGGTTGGAGAGTGTGTATTTTGGGTACATCCTCTCTGCTAGCGCCTATTTGTGTAAACAAGTGAAAGTGATTTATGCAACAGAAACACCCAGCCTAACCAAAGGACCTGTCACAGAGACAGACGCATAGAGAGCGAGAGTGGGAGAGACAGAGAGAGAGAGAGGGGCTTTGGACCACAGCTCCATGTAGCTGTTGACTCAGGCGTATGATTGTTTTGGAGTGCCTGGATTTATGGCTCTTAGTGGGGGCGCATTGAAATAGATTTTCATATGAAGTGCTCTCCGAGTTACTTCCAGGGCTGATTTGAATAAACAAATGCTGAATTGATATATTCGAAATTCTCATAAACAGCCATATTGTAGCCTCATGGGAAAAGGAAAACGAGTTTCAATAAAAATCCAGAGTGATGTTTTTTCTATTTCATTTCCATTTTGTTTTTTGACTTGCAAAAAGTATTTGCAGATATTTTGCGGGCATATTCAATTACATCACAGAGTGTAACCAGGCTTTCACTTAATGCAACTGCAAAGGCTGATAATTAAAACTGAGATGTTATATTTTACAAATGTAGTTGGTACATTAAACTCAGAACTAATTTCTGAATTCGCCAAAAAGCAATCGTTCAATTTCAATCGGCTCATATGCTATTCACCTTCCCACATCTGAATTCAAATCGAATGGTCTCTGAATGGTTTCCAAATAAATTAGAATAGCCCAAGATCAAACAGTTTGGCATATACAATTATACATATACATATGTACACTCCACCAACAATTAATTGCTCCACATCTCCGATTGCTGTTTTTCTCCGCCAGAAATCCTTAAACACCCAATCCAAAGGACTTTGGCTGCAAATCCAGTTCCATTTAATAATAAGCCCTTTGATTAGCTGCCCATGTTAATCCGGGCCATCAAGTATGTAAAGCGTGCCGTTTATGCGTCCAAAAATATATGAAGCCGGAATGGGCTCTCCACGTCCACGTAATATCCGTAACCATTCGATGTAATCAAGTATCCACTCCGGCGCCGCGCGTTGGTCAAACAAAATATTCGCTGTTTCCGTACCGAAATTAATTTAACGCTCAAGTGGGGTTACGCCAGGACTAACCAAAATCCACACCAGCTCCACTCATATGAGGGCCTTGTGGGCGGCTCCCGTTGCCGGCGAACATTATAATAAAATTAATCTCCATTTGTTGAAGGGTCGTCGGCGTCGTCGTCGTCGTCGTTGCAGTCCAAAAAGCAACTGGAGCCAAAAAGTGGCAATTATTCATTTTATGAGCTTCGCTGAGGGGACTGCAGGGCTCCAGCATGTGAGCCATAAAAATTAAAAATTAGCCCCGGCAGCTGTGAGGGGATTATGTAACACGCATTTGATGGGCGGCCAACCCCTTAGGTTAAAGTTAAGAAAATGAATATTTATGCGACATTTACCCCACGGACTCCAGCCTGTGAGCTGGGCGAGCGCCCAGCCCCGAGCTGGGCATTGTTATATAACAAGCACATGTCAAAATTTTCATAACATGCGACCCATCCACAAGTTCGGGTTGCTCCAGCCAGATCAAAAGGAGATTCGCCAGACACGAGCTTAGCTGGAGCTTGTCCCCTTGCGTGGGACTAGGTGTGACTATCAGCTCACGCTCTAATGGCCACATGAGAGCGAATGCAGTTTCGAATGGGCTGTCTGGATCCCGAGCAGGGTGTTTGCAGGACCTTCTCAGCTGCTGCTGCTTCTGGCTACTCAAAAATTAAATCCAATTATCAGTTTAAGGCCACTCGCAGCTCCGCTGGGGGCAAACTTGCGAGCAACCAGACATGTGTGTATGAGTGTGTGTGTGTGACCATACAAACAACAATTACAACAAGAGTCTGAAGAAGATTGCTGGACTAAGAGATACCCTTTCAGATATAATCATCTTCCAGCTTTTGCCATATCTTTACAATTTATTTGTGTATTTATAATATTGTATGTATGTGCATATATGTATATATGTAATTGCTGATATTACATATATATTGTATCTGCTGACAGGAATTTTGAACTTTAATAAAACGTATAAATTATTATAGTCAAGTGAAAGCTTTAATATTTTTGCAATGGTTTTGGGTATTACCTGCCTTCTTCTGCAATTGAGGTCTTATATACCCCTCCGTTGGCTTCGTACTGGGTATAGCTACAGCAGCCAAGCAAGTTTTGTGTAATGCAACAAAGTTTCATTTTAATGAGAAACTTTTGTTTATGCAACCTCCCATTGGCTTTCGTCCAGCCACATGCAAAACTTGCCAAAAAAAAAGGAGAAAAGAATTAGTCGAATATAATGTACATTTTGTTAAGCCAGCTTTTGAGCCAAGTAAACTTAAAGATGAATGCATTTGCGGGCTTTCCGAGTTGCTGTTATTGTTGTGGCCAAAGTGAATGCAACTTTGGCCATAATCGCTGTGCTTACTCAAGCATTTAGGGCTTAGTCCGACGTTTGCTCTCGGCCAGTGTTGCAAAGTAGCCGAGAATAAGCCAGACTATCAGAAACAGGCCCCATACGTGTGGTGGACTAGGCATATGCAGACACAATGGGAGAAATCTAAATGTATTTTAACTAAGACTTTTAACAGCTTTTTGGCAGACGCCTTAAAGTGACTGCGAACTGAACTCACAGAGACTTGCCAATCAGTTTTCAGTCTGCAGTTAACAGCAGATAAAACTGAAGAGTGGCCAAGGGCAAGGGCCGGGGCTGGAGCCAGGTAGGCATTTGGGCAATTTGTTGCCAGTTTTTAGCAATTTGTTGGCCTACAGCTAGGATTTTCATTCCTTCTCTCTTTATCTTTTTTGCTGGGGTCCTATGCAAACAAATATTTGGGTTTTTCCTGCTGACCTTAGAGGGGCACACACATGGCCCCAAAAAAATATTAGCATAAGTGGCCGGGGCCGAGATCTTGGGTCACGTTGAAAATGCTAAAAATGTAAATAAAATCAACAGCGGATGGCAACGAAGAAAAGGACAAGCCCCAGGCAGGACACACACACACACGCACACTGGACAAAAAGCAGAAGGTGCCGAGCGTACAACAAGAGCAACAAAAGCAACAACAGCAACAATGGCAGCCGGAAAAATATCATTCTAAAACGCTTGACAGCCACTTACACATGTCAAATGCAAAAGGATAACGAGCAAAACGGATATTAGAGTATTAGACAGGATGCTGTGTGACATGGCTTACTCTCATTCCAGCATTCCACGCAGATGACCTTTTTTTAAGAGATACCCTGTAGCCATAGAAGTGCACCCAGTGATGGGTATATGTACATCTATGAATGTGAGAGTTCACATCTCTTGTTCAATTCTATCTGCATAGCATATAAAGCTGTATAAATAAATATTGAATTAAATATAGAAATTTATTCAATAGAAACTTATTTTGAAATGATTATCAGGATATGTTCAAAAGATTAAGGGATATTTAAATGTTGATAGAAGTTTCTACATAACGTCAGCTAGGATATCTATATAACAATCTCCACTGAAACACTGCAGCTTGTTTCTTATTTCTCTCCTCCCCCATACAAGCATGCTGGACGTCTAAGTTGTCTAAGCAGATTTATCATATAAAATGCAAAGTATTTTCCTTAATATAGTGCGGGCTTCTCGAATAAACTTTGGCTAAGTCAATTAGGCGGCCAGCACCATCAACTTTTGGCTAATTGCTGTTTATATTTGCCCCCGGCTAAAGCGTTCTTAACTTGTTGGGCTGTTAACTTAAAGGCTCGTGGCTCGAATGTCTCGCTCACTCGCCGAACTAATTAGCTTATTTTTTATATTCAGCTGAGGATTAATTGGCTTTTGTATTTACTCGAACAGCGTTCACATAAATCTAATATTAATGTGCTTCACCTCATGCCTCATCTCTCTCTCTCTCTCTCTCTTTGATTGCAGGTAAGCCGATTTCGAGACGATTTCCTTGTTCATTGAACTATCGAGTGGTGTCCTTGTGATACAGAAAAGGTCGTAAGTAGCTTAACGCTCAGCCAGAGACTACTTCAAATTTAATGCGCTGTCCAGTAATTGCTGCGAATGGAATAATAATAAGCCAATATGCTGATTGGAAATTATAATATTCACCTAGAAGATTGTGAAATGAAAATTGTGAATAGTCGATGCGTTTATATGAAGACATTTTATGTGCGACTATTCTTGAAGTTCTTTTGTTTTAATCTTTGAATTGTCTTTTGTTAAAATTAATGATATATATGTATATATTTGCTTAATACTAAATTTACTTTTTTCTGTTTTACTTTTTGTCTATTTGAAAATTATATATATTTCATGACTCGTTGTTCTTTGAAAAATATTGACGAGGGAGTTATGTTCTGTGATGTATTTATTTATTTATTTATTTATTTCTTAAAGCTATTGACAAAAACGAGAGTCAATTTTAATTTAAAAAAGCCTATACAAAGTACACGATATAATTTCAAATAGTAACACCAACCCGATGGGGGTATTTTATTTGCCAGTCCGGCCGGCTATGCCCACGTCTCACAGCCAAATATGGTCAGTGATACTATTGAAGCTATGAAAAGAAAGTGTTAGTAAGAAACTTAAAAAAATAAAATATTAAAATGTAGGTTATTAACAATATGAGCATAATTAAAATAATTCTTAAAATAATAATAAAAATAAAATAATAATAATAATAATATAAAAAAAAAAAAATAAATAAATAAATAAATAAAAGTTAAAAAAAAAAACAATAATAAAAATAAGAAAAAAAAAGAAAATAAGAAGAGATAAAGAATAGAAAAAGAAAAAGGACGGTAATAAAAGAAGTTGCAAGAAAAGTTAATAAAAAGAATAAGAAATAATAAAAAGAAAAGAGAAAGGGAAGAGCCAAAAATAGAGTATAAGAATAGAATTGAGAAATCACTAACACAACATTAGCAGCAAAAACGTATACCAATGCTTATGCCTGGGCATTGTGAGTGATTTCCCTAAGATAAGCTGATAGTACACTTTTTATTTTAGGAGGAGAGAGCTCTAAGGAAAAAACGTGATAATATTTATTAAAATTAACACAAAGAACATGAAACGCACTGTGCAAAGAATAATCCCTAGTGCACACAGGTAAATGAAGCGGACGATAGTGTCTAGTTGCTCGGGACGGAACCAAAAAATTTAGACGACCCAACAAAGAGGACGAATCAATATCACCACTAATCAATTTATGCAGAAAAACAATTCCTAAAATTGTTCTGCGATTGGTTAGCGATGGAAGATCAATTAGCTGGAGCCTACTATGATAAGACGGTAATCGTAAATTACTGTCCCATCTAAGGTCTCTTAAGGCAAAGAGAAGAAACTGTTTTTGGACCGATTCGATACGATCCTGATACAGTTTATGTTGCGGAGACCATACGACAGAGCAATACTCTAGAATAGGACGCACAAGCGAAGTAAATAAGCGCTTGGTAATAAAAGGATCTTTAAATTCCTTAGACCAACGTTTAATAAAGCCAAGCACACTTTTGGCTTCATTAATGATGATAGAAATATGAAGATTAAAGTTAAGTTTACAGTCAAAGAACACACCAAGATCTTTGACTGTAAAGATGCGTCGTAAGGAAATATTGCTAATTTTATAATCAACAATTAGAGGAACGGTACGACTGAAGGTCATTGTCATACACTTTGAGCAATTTAGGTCAAGCTGGTTTGCCACACACCAAAGTTGAAATGCATTTAGGTCATCTTGAAGGTGAAGATGTCCATTTGCCCTGGAGCATGGAAGGCAAAGTTTTACATCATCAGCATACATAAATATAGTGGAGTACGAGATACAACTAGGAAGGAAGTATACTGAAGGGAAAAAGAATATTAAGAAATATTTTGTATTTTGCTGCTTTGTTTGATTTCTGTGAATATTGCTTTCATTTTTAGTGAAGTAAATAGAATACCCTTGAGGTAACTCTTGGTGGACTCTGGCTAGGCGTATAAGTAAATACCCCAAATATACCGAAGCTACTGTACTAAACATTAAATTTATCTCAACATTAAAATCTATCTAATGTTCCCTAGAATTTTATATGTGTTTGTTTTCTATAGTTTCAAGAAACCCATTTAATTCATATAGGTCTAGAATTCTAATAACGGTAGAAATATTATAAGTATTTCCGTAACAAAGTAAGAAATTTCCCAGTCTACCAAGTAAATGTTGAGCAACCTCAACCGTGTATTATATTATCTTCCGATAATAGATTCGCTTCCGTAAATAACAGTTTCCAAGTTTATGCAACGCCTAGATCTATGCTTGGTTTTTCAGTACGACTTTTGCACCTGATTCATCTCTATAAATATGAGCGTTCCCATTAAGCTCCACTGTGATGCTCATTAAATTTATACATATTTAATTGACTTTATGAGCTGCGCACAGACAGCGGTCGAGCAGCAGGCGCCAAGCGGCAAAATTCTACCCTACTTAGCGGATCATAAAATGCAACAGCAACAGCAACAACAACAACAACAAGAAATATGCCTGCTCATGCTCGCGCATAAAGGCTTTAATAATGCTGCAGACGAGGCTGCATGAGGCTCATAATTATGTGACATGTAGCGTGGTTCGTGTTAAAAACGAGCATAAAAAACGAACATCCATCTGCATATACGTACGTCTGTATGCAGCTGAAAATATGCACAGCAAAAAGCACAAACTGCGTCAGTTGGGTTACGGCTGGGGTCATGGAGTGCCCGGGTGCTGGGGACTTACTGTCAACACGCATCTTCTCGTCAATGGCAACAGTGTTGCTAACGACATGATAAAATCTTCCACGATGTCTGCGACTTTGAATCCATGTCGAGAACACGAGTTTTATTGATGTTCCCGGAACGATTTAATAAGCATTCGATTTGTGTGTGGCACTCAAGATACAAAACTCTGAGCGTTGTTTCTGCGAACCACATAAGAAATCAACGCGTTCATGCTTGGTTTGAATGCCTGAAATGAAAACTAATCTATAAAATGAAGCATTTATTTATTTTTGCGGAGTTTTATCATCAGATTAAAAAACTCAAATCATATATATTTAGTATATTTATACATAATAAGAAAAAAACATGTTTTTTAGAGTTTATGTACTATAAATTTATCAGTATATTATTTTATTTTTTTGATTAACAATTATAAATAATTTAAACTTTAAATTAATATATACATAATTAATAACTCTAATATAACTCTAAATATAATATAAATATAATATAAATAAATAATTAAATATAAATATCAATATAACTCTACTATAACATTAATCTAATAAACCCACATCACATAAATATTCCTTTCTATCCCATCTCCTCTAAATCTCCCCTCCCTCTCCCTTCATCTAAATACCCTAAACTAATATACCATCCATATAAATCCATACCTAAAACCTCAATACTCTACTCTACCTCTCCATTCCCTCTCCCTCTCCTATCCATCCCATCATCCCTCTCCTCTACATCTCCTATCCTCTCACTCTCATCTCCCTCTCCTCTCTCTCACTCTCTTTTTGCTTCTGCATTAATACTCTCCTTTCTTCTTTTCATCTTTTCATCTTATTTTCCCCATTTTTCTTCCCTCTTTTTCTTCCTTATTGCTGTCGATTTTTTTGCTTCAATTTTATCCTACATTACCCCAAAATAATTTCAGAGCTTCTTAACTCTCTATTTTCCATATCTCTATTTCCTCTCTCTATTACCCCTCATTCTTTCTTCCTTCATTTATTCATTTCTCATATTTTTTTCTCCTCTTCAGGAAGGTTCATTTTAAGTAGCCTTTCTCTTTCACTTTATCAATTTCTTTCTTCATTTTCTTCATCTTACATTCTTCCTCTCTCTGTATGCTCATCCCTTTTTAGCAAGCTAAAAGTCCTTTCATGTCAGATCCCAAGTTTTCCCTAACATTCAAAATAAATAAATGTATGAAATTGAGCTATATTTTCATTTATAATTTTTAGGTTCTTTAAAGCTCTAAAAAAATAATCATAAAGAACTCCTAACGAGCGACTGTTTATTATGTGCGGACCCTCCTCTGCATAGCTGCCTGATGTCATGACATTTTTCTGCTTCCTTCCGCATGTGATCAGCCACGAGTTTTCCTCTATTTTCCGCTTCGGCCTTACTTTCTCCCTCACCCACACCGCGTTGCAATTAATTATGAGGCACGTTGACATTTTTCGTGCCGCACAACTTGTCGCTATGTATTTTTTTAAAGTTAATTTTTATAATTTATTTTTAGTGCCACTGCGAGTCACAAGCTGCGAGCTGCGAGTTGCGCGATGCAAGTTGAATGTTCCCTATTTTGTATTCGACATTTGGCGGCGTTGAACTTGACGCAATTTATTTTGTGAAAAGATGCGGAGGCAGCAACAGCCGCAGGCACGCCTAGTTGGGTGCCATCGCACATGTGCCCTACAACATATTTGTTTATAAATATATTCTTTTGTATAGGCCTGCACTTGAACAGTCATCTCCTTTATATGCCGCCAGGGAATACCCGAAACTCTGGCGTTTTTCTAGCCAAAGTTCAAGGTAGAACAAAAATAGTTTCTTGGCTTGAAATGAGTGAGAATTTACACTCAATTATATGGACATAAGAGCTAAGCGAAAGAATGAGTAATTATACCAGAATGATGTCGTTAAATTCATATTTATATATATATATATATATATATATATATATATATATATATATATATATATATATATATATATATATATATATATATATATATCTCATTCACTTCCCTTTCCTTCTTTCACCGCTCGTCACCAAATTGTCAGGCAATTGAAATTACCTCTTATAGTTTATTAGCTCAGCTTTTTCAATATGCTGCGCCGTTTCGTTTAGTCTGAAGTTTGTTGACTTCTAATGCAGACGCTGGATGTTTATTTCAAAATTCATTTCAAATTTCTCAAGTGGCTCTTCGGGTGTCCTCTATAAATAGGCTTGCCCCCTTTCGACTCTTTTTTGGAGCCGCGTTTGCTGTGAGAAATAATATTGTTTGGCTTTTGTTGTTGCTGTTAATTAACATGAGTAGTTTACTTAATTAAGCGTAAACTGCGCCAGGCCGACTTTTGTTTATGCCTGCGGGGTGGTTTTCGGGGGTTGGGCGAGCATTTGGTGTAATATGCAATTATCTTGTGTACTCCATAGCGCATAGTGCAGCTTTTGTGCACTAGATGGCGCTGCTGCCACGCCACATTAACTGCAATTAGTCTTCATCAGGTCAACGTGACAACAACAACAGCAGCAGCAGCAAGTGCAACAGAAAATTGCAATTTGCTTGTGCATTGACTAAAAAATAGTAAACAACTAAAAATGACTGACTAGCACATACCCTTCCTCGCTACACACCCTCGATCTAAATACAATTTATAAAATTCATATTAAAGTTTATCAATCCATGCACTGCAGTGCTCAAATATCACTGAAACTCCCTCTGTAAATTCCCATCATAGAGGGTATAAAAATGAGCTGCAAAAAGAAAGCAACTATTGCAAAAAAAAACAGCTTCAGCTAACAAGCCCTGGCGCAGACCATGCCCAACCATCGTCCTCCTCCGCCAGCAGAACCACTTCAAAATGAACTTCAGCCACATCCACGTCCACATCCACATCCACATTGACATTCAGGCCACTTAGTTGCCATGTCGTCCGTTCAGTGCAGCAGCTCCTCCTGTGGTTCAATGTCGTTTTCAGTCTGGGTGAAAAGGGAGGGCTAGCTGCTTGACGCCGTCGCCTGTCAACTGGCAAAATTGTTTGTAAAAATAGCGTGTGGCAATAGCATAAAACAACATCAGCAACAACAACAATGGCAACCTAGTTGTAGTTGTGAAACACACTGCATATATTTAGATATAGTAGATGCGTCTGGTCTAGTCGCAGAGCCCAGAGGCAGAGCCCGAGAAGGGGCCGAGAGCGCTGTCAGTCAATACATTTAGATGGACATTTCTTGTCAGTGTGGATTAGTTGTCAGCCAAATCGAGTTGGTCTCGAAGCCAGCTCAAGCATGCTCCACCAGGCACGTGTAGACAAGTGTGCAAACACCCTTAGAAATACGCCACAGAAAGATAAACAAGTTCCAGGTAAAGTTCAAGTTGAAGAAGAAAAGAATTTAGTTTTATTGGGGCGAACTATGGGATGTATAAAGATGTTAAAGGTTTTCTCTCGACTATAAACTATAATTCATTTATTGCATAATTACCTGAAAGCTCAAGCGTAACCCCTTTTGCACGCCTGCCCCTGTAAAGGTCTGACTTTGCAGCATGCCCAATATTTTCGCCGGCACTGTTTGCTATGACTTTGCATGTTGCCAGCAAATTGTTGCACGTGGTTGTCGCTTGGGTTGGTTCCGAGTTTGTTTCCATATATTTACCTCTAATGGCTACAACGCTAATTTTACACTCGTTTGACAGCTGACTGAGCCAGCAGGGAGCGGGGCTGACCGAGTGGGTCGTGCGGGGTCAAGTTGGGCGCTTTAAAACAGTTTTAAGGCTGACTGGAACTTAGATCCACTAGAAGGTTCTAGAGGCGACAAAGTTTAGCCTTTGTCATTTGAAACAGTATCTTAATTTAGGTATCGATTCGAGTGCGTAGCCACGTTAGCCATTGGCACTTTGCACCTCTCTTTCGCTCTTCCTGCAAAAGCATTGCCTACCTTTTGTTGTAAACTAAAGTAAAATGGATTCTGACTCAATTATGCAACATTTTCGTTAAACTTTATATTTAATTTCGTCTTATTTAAGCGTGGAGCTGAGACTTTGCTTCACAATAAATAAATTGCAATTTATATGCATGGTACATAGACTGTGTATAGTCCATCAATCGACCCCTCTACAGTTTTCAAATTTCCATTAACTTCTTGCCATTTGTCTCTCAGTCCATAGTTTGTATTTTATTTTTTGTTTAATGTAAATTAAATTTGGAAGACGTATTTGCATTGCGTCTGAAACTGAAAACTTTTCACGTCGACTGACTCTGATATTGTATTTCACATTTAGCTGTTGCCGTTGCCGTTGCCGTTGCTGTTGCTGTTGGCCATTGTGTGCTGCCCCCTTTTTTAGTAGACGCAACCACCCAGCCCAACCACCCACGCACCGCCATATGAAGAACATTTTCTTTGCTACAACTATGCATTGTGCTGCTGCTACTGCTGCTGCTTCTTCTTGTTCTGGTTGCCGTTGTAAATGTTAATGCTTTCCTCATGACTTTCCTTTTATTGTTTCGGGTTTGTTTTCTATTATTCTCATTTTGGGGGCTACGTTTTTTTTTTCTGTTGCTGCCGCTGGCATCTGGCAGACGTTGAGCTCCCCTTTCAAAATCTAATTGTTGATTTTGTAATTTAAATATTTTTTGTGTACAGATTTCATAGAGTCCATATGGGGTTGGGTAATTGAAAATCTAGCATTGCTTTATGAGCGAGCAGGATTTCCAGTTTAATTTACTTAAATATATTTGCAGCAACATTTGCAGTGAGCCAACTCAAGACGATTTGGGGCTGTCCACTCGGCAAATGTTGCCCGCCAGATCGAAAATGTTGCCAAGCGTTTTTAGCCAAAAATAGATCAGCCGAAGGAGCACACACAGAGAGAAAGAGAGTGGGAGCGAGAGGGAGAGTGAGCTATCGAGAGAGTGGGAGAGAGCGATCTACGCCAGCAGCTGAAGGAAAAGTCGTGTGTTTATTTTCTTCGCTCAGTCTGTGGCTGATCGCGCGCACGTCGAGACTTTTTCAAGTGAAAACGCGGGAGCACGCATTTCGTACAGAAAATGGGAAAATAGAAAAGCGTGCTACATACGCTTGCAGCTTGCCCCACTGCGTGCCCCCGCCTGAGGCAGCATCGCGTGTGCGCGCGTTTGCTTCATTGAATTGCGCGTGGTCGTCGTTTCCATTGCTGTTTAATGAATTAATTGCTTCGCTTTTTGTTTGTGTTGTTCCCGTGCTGTTAGTTATCTAAAAGGCAGAAATTATAGTGCAGCCAATGGTTTAATCAAGTGGAATTTATGTGCTTCAAAAGTGCAGTTAATTAAGTGTAAATACCAAGCACAAAAATTGAAAATGTTTTCGTGTTGCTTGCAATTCTCCCCTCTCTCCCTCGCTCCCACTCTTCGCCCAGTGACCCTTGTCAACTGCTGAAATGAAGCATGAAAAGCAAAAAATATATAATGTATATGAAATGATATTTATGCTGAGATAAATCGCATTCGCGGTCATTAATAAATCACTTTAAGCGAATAGAGTGTTTATTAAATTGAATTCAGAATGTGGAAGGGTTAATAGATGTGGCCAAAAGTGCGTGCGCGGCTATAATGATAACCTCTATTGTGCATAATATTAATTACTATTAACAGTCAGTGATGGCAAATACTTCGTTTAAACAATATAAACAATTAACAATTCAATGCAATGAATAAAGTTAACCAAAATTAAATCAAGATATTTTAGTAAAATATTTTGATACATTTATAAAATTGAATTAATGAATTAATAAATTTTAAAGGAAATGGATTTTGTGTTTAACGGAGTTCAATTTAACTTATATCAGAATTAGCGGGAATAACTGGGAAATAAAGTAGGATTTATAGAGCAGACATAGGGTACACATAGTCAAGAATTCAGGAAAATATATTTATCACTCTTTACTCATAGAGTGATAAATATATTTTCCTGAATTCTTCGAATATTGAACACAATATACTATAGTAAATAAACAAATTTTACAAATTTTCATTTTATTATGGAGAGTAAGAGACTTTTGGAGAAAGAAATAATAAATATTTGCTTTACAGAATAATTAAAGTATAGTAAATCAGCTAAAAACTATAAAAAAAGTTATTATTTAATTTAATGTCCTTATTTACTTTAACTGAGAGTCGGCAGCTATTTGATTTGCATTTCTCAGAGACTTGAAAAATGCATTAAATAAATTATATTTTATTTCTTATTTTATTACTTTTCGGGTTTCTCTTTTCTCCCTCTTTTTCTGCCACACTTTTGTTCCCACCCTCAAGGTCAGAGTCGAGCTTCCGCCTTTTCCCAGTGCACTGAGCAACAAATCTCACTTAGGCCCCGAGGCTCTAATTATTTATGATTTCTCTTATATAAGCCGCATAATGTGGCAATTTACGAGCGACACGAGCAGGCGCCAAAAACCCTTTTTTTCGCACCCCCAGCCCCTTCGTACTTAGCACTACAAATGAAGCCATTAGACGGGAGGGTGGCTCTCCCATTTCTTTGCCTGCTCTGCCTTTTAAAGCTTTTATCACGTTGTGTCTTGTATTTGATTTTTCGCTATAAATTTGCAGGTGGAGCCGTGGAAAAAAGTACATAAAAAAGCGAGAAAAAAGCTGCTTGAAAAGGGCGCCAACTCGGCAGTTCCGCCCATTGTCCCGCCCACTAAACAGCCTGTGGCAAACTTTGATTGCTTCCAACTGTTTCGAGCAGTTTGCTTTTGCTTTCGGCGCACATTGCGTATGCGTAATGCCTACATCAAAAGGGTTGCATTTGCCAATTGTTTCATTGCTCTCCCTCTTGGTGCCCGCTCGCATCCACTCCCTTTCTCCTGCCTCTCTCTCTCTGTCGTGCTTTCTTACATCACGTCAATTGCAGGTGACTCACGAGGCAGTTAACTTGGCCGAAACACGCGAGCAGCGTTAACAGCTGTTAACAGGCTGCCATTCGTGCGGCATAATAATAAGTCGAGCTGAAACCAGGCCAAACCGGCATGGAAGGCCGGCTCGTCCTCTGATTTCTTGGTGGTAATTAAATAAACGCGCGAGCGGCCCGTTAAAAACTTTTTGACTGAAAATGTGTTGCCGCATAATTAATTGAAAACATAATTAAAAACAAAATTCAGGAAACAAAGAAGAAATAAGAGTGGAAAGAAAGCCTTAGCCAAAAAGCGTTTGAAGCTCCGCTTTTAGCTGTTCCTCAGTTTCAGTTTTTCGTCTCTTTCTTTTTTTGTAGCTATGTTGATTGAAAATTTAATGCCTGGCTGACCCAACCAGTGTTTGCATTTCGGTGTCAATTTTCTCATTCTCACCCAAATTGAGTTTGACCGGCTTTTGGCTATTTTTGGCCGTCTTATTGATTTGGCACGAGCTGCGGTCAAACGCTGGCTTTTATGCCTGGTAATTGCTCAATATTATGCTAGGCATAGGCTGATACTAAAGGGACACCCACACACACACACACACACACACACACACATGCGCGTACCGAGGGCAGCAGCTGTGCTCAATTGCCCGTGCGGCCATTGACTTGGCCACAGACACACACACACACACATCCTGAACAACTGTCCTCTGTGTCCTGTGGTCAGCCTCGATGGGCTTTTGGTCAGTTGGTCAACTGGTTTCCCTCCTCTTTTTTTCTGCTGTGCACATTTTATGCAAAATTAGTCAGCCAACTGATGCGTTGGGCAATTAGTTCCATGCAGCAACAGGCTAAAAGCCTGAGAGGATGAAAGAATAACTCGGTCAAAGGACTTCATTCGACCGAGCGGTAAAGAAACACGTCAAGAGAGCAGTTTGACTCTTTGGCAATGACAGCTTCTAATTGCTGGCAAAACTATTCAATTGAGAAATATGAGAGGGTGTGCCAATGTGAATATCCTATACTTCAATGAAGAAAACTTTAATATGCCGACAGTAGAGGCAAAAGCAAATATTAGAGAAATATATTAAATTGATCAAAAAAATTATAATTATTTTGTGTATAATTAATAGTATAATTGCAATTAATAGATGTTGTTTATTGTGTTAAATTATGAAATTGTTCTGCTAGTAAAACTCTGAGATATTTCGCACGTGTATGTGTGTACGAACTAGTTTATTTTTTGGGATTTTTTGGCTTGCTGAATTCAATTATTCAGAGTCCTGTCCCTTGGCCGCGCCACTAATTTGAGCACTTAGCCTCAGCTGGGCCTGAACGTTTTAACAGCCCACCGAGGACTATCCAAATGCCATAAAGTGCCAGCGGCAACGGCTCGAATGAAAAAGTTTTCTCAGCTCTCGCCTCGCTTTGGTCTGGGATCAGTGTTTTGGGTTCGTTTTGCTATATTTTTGTTTTATTTTGCCATCCCACAACAACAAGTTCTCTCTCCGTTTGGGGGTTTCCTCCTGGTTTTGGCATCTTTGATGAGGCGAGCTAGTAGTAGGTCATATACATTTTTGATGAGTTGTCATTATTAAATGCGACAAACGGCCCGCGCTCCACTTGGCTGTCATGGCAATTGTGAGGGCGAGGCCGGAAAACTTTTTGCCTACGGTAAATGTATATATTTTATTTATATGACAGTGTGACAGGCCACGTTGCTTTTTCTTTCGCTCTCAGCCTTATCAGCTACAATTATTTATATACATTTATATATCAAATTTTTGTTCCTGCTCCCCTCAACTTTTATTATTTATTTAGATTTGCTTCATTCGCTGTCCGCCCCGACTTGGGGCTGGAAATGAGGCGTAACGACTGGCTGCCATTAATTGTGACAAAAATTGTTATCAATTAATGAAATAGACAACGAATAGAATAGACAACGCATGAGTGCTTCTCCTCGCTCTGCCTTTCGTTCCTTCCCTACGACTATCAACACTTGCCGTTGTGGGCGTCTGAAGTGCCACCAATAAATTAGTCCATTTTGTCCACTTGACACACCTACGTAAGGCCAGTGGAGCAGACGCTGGTTAGCCCCTGAAATAGGGGTCTATAGTTGGGCTCTAGTTTACGACATCTTTTGCAGATAGAATCGGGGAGAGAGTCTTTTATTGAAGCGAAAAAGCATTTATATAAATTGGGATATAAATTGATAAATAAATGTAGTTTAAGAACGAAACTGCAAAGGCAAAATCACTTTTGGATATCCCCATCTATAAATCCATAGAATATTTGCATTTTAGCTAAAATGATTCAGTCAGAAGAAGGCGTGGCTACTTTCGTAAGGGGTATATGTTCCTGATAAACAGGCGAGTCGGCATATCTCTGATCTTCTAGAAATTTTTTTATTACACTGAAATTCAATGAAGTTATTATGAAAATCTATTTGAGGGGCTAGGATTTTCTATAGTATGTTTCATATGCATTCTATTAAAGAACTATTCAAAATATTTCAAGGAACTGCTCGTAAGTGTATCAGCTTATCTCTTAGTTGGGCATTCGAGACTCATCGATTGTTCTTACATAAAAAAGCTTTGCAAATCATTTCTATATATATATATATATAGACGTGAAACACATGTATTATGAAAACTAAAACGAATCTATATACAAAACTTTCGTTTAGAGATTATCTAGAAAACATCTCAAGTTTTTGAATAGTTTTTATAGTCCACTGAGTGTGTGGGCGAATGTTTACTTACAATCCATTCAGTTTTATAGCATTTTTATAGCAAAGATATAGCCCGAATTATGTCACTTGCCCCTGAAACTGCTGTGTTGTTGCTGTTGTTGTTGTTGTTGCTGGGGACACAGACAGTTGACAGTTGACAGTCGCCACCCCAGAGTGGACGAGCACATGGCAATCGGGCTGGCTGAATGCGCACATCAACACGTTGCCAATCAGCCGGGCCCAGCATCAAAGCAAACCATCCCATCTGCTCCCAGCCCACACACTCGCCTCCCTAATGAAATCAAAGACATGGAGCAAAAAGGTGACAGAGATTGTTTTGACATTACTTTCAAATGTCAATTGACTGAGATTTTGCTGCTCGGCTCTGTGCCTGACTTGACTTGAATTGACTTGACTTGACTGGAGGCAAATCGAATTGAGACGTTTGGTCAAATGCGATAAAAGTCTTTAATGCAATCAAATTTAATGAGCTTGCCCGGAGAATAGCGTCCAGCTACGTGGGAGGGTGAATTTACACTCCGTGTAAACCCATCAAAGCAAATTTTTGGGCTTAGACCCAACAGGTTGTCAATGGTTTTCGCTAAGCTTATCGATTACACATGACAGCAAATTTTCTTTAAAAATCGATAATAGAAATTTTATTTGGATAAACAATTTATTATTATTTATTTATTACTATTTCAATAGATCAAATATAAATAATTTGTATTTATCGATAACATATAAAATAAATAAAATCGATAGTGCAATACCATATTAACATTGTACATCGTTTTACCATTATTCACAAAAATTCAATGTTCGCCACATATTATTTGTCTAATATATTATAATATCAATTTAGATATTTGCGCTATACAATATACAATTATTTATTGGTTACTCTCCCACATTTCCTATATTCTTTATTTTCCTTTACATAATGCTAGACTGCATGTATAAATAGCTTTTTTACACTCTGCCAGCAGTTTATATCCCTTCAATTTTATCTGCTGTATAATTTATTGCCGCTGATTGATAGCTTCCCAAAGTTTGTTGCGCTGTGTTGTATTAAACATACCTGAATGGGCTTTAAGGCACAAAGTATCTAAAGCTGCAGAGCTGTAAAGCTGCTTTAAGTAACTGGAAACCAGGAGATAAAACACACATACACGTACACCTACAAATACACATAGAGCCATACACATCCATATAAATATCGACATTTCCTTTTTTATTTTAACTGCTGGCTGTCGTTCGATTTAACATAAATTTTGTTGTGTTAAGAACTCGCGTTACTTTGCCACCTTTCGAGGGCTGTCTCATGCAAATTCCAATAAACTAAAGTACCCAAGTCGCGACATTTGATAGGGAACACAGATGAGAAACAAACGCCCCTGCAGGCACTTTGTCCCTCCCCCGTCTTCCAACTTCTCTTTTCGTTAGCATTTCTGACAAGCTATAAAATTTTTATCAGCATTACTTTTATTTTGACATTTTACTGACATTTCGGGCGGGCGAACGCCAAAGAAAGAAAAACCCCAGACGGAGCCAGAGTTCGGGCGAGATAAGAGCAAAACTTTGGGCGGTGGGCGGTAGCCGTTGGATAGTGGGTTGGTGGGCGTGGCTGAGTTCGTAGAGTTTTGTTTGCCAAGCGCTTTTTCATTTAGCAAATGGCATTTGACCTTTTTGCCTACTAGAGACAACCAAATTGATTTCCAACACGATTTGTCAACCCCTTTTGAGTGCGCCCAGAAGGTTGGCCAACAAAACTAGAACTCAGCAGGCGAACAAATTTTGCTATGTATCCAAAAATCTGCTCCGGACTGTTTGCTGACAAGGGTGTCGACGCCAATTATCCACGGGCAGGGAGTGAGAGAGAAGTGGGCGCTGGGTCTCGCAACCTGTTGTATTGGACTCCTCAAGCGTTCACTTTCATTTTCAATTAGTTTTCGCCCGAAAAGTGGGCGTGCGAATGCTCAACGCCTCCGAAACACACAACATGAAATGGGCCGGCTACGTTCCAGCCGGAGCTGTGCTTGGCGTTGAAAAGGGTAAAAAGCAGCACCGCCTGCCGCTTAATGTTTATTATTATTATTGCATACTTTCTGGGGGAGGGGCTCCGCCTGGCCCCGCTGATAAGCAGTAATGTGCTGCGGTGTTTCAATAAAACTTTATCATAATTGACATTTTAATGGTGTTGGCAAAAAATATACAAAAACCTGCAGATATTCTGCAACCGAACTCGCGAGTGCACTGTTTGCTTAGCGATCTGTGGAAATACGAATTTATTGTAAACTGGTCTTAAGCCAATTAAATTAATAAACTCACCAAAGACAAGCCCACAATAGTGGCCCCATTGATATTAGTGGCTTCACAAGTCGCTGCTCGGTCTAGTGAAGTTAAAGTGCAGTGAAAATAATTTTTGCTGACTATTTGCAAAGTAGGGCTTCGCTGCCCGGCTTGCATGTGCAAGCAAAACAGCTGCTTTTGCATATCCAAGCGACTGATCGCGAAAGCTCGTCTAAGCTTTCGGAGCTTTAAGCTCAACTTATAAAAGCTGCCAGAATGGTTCTTGACCAAATTCTTCGGGATGCACTCTTGAAAGCTGTCAACGAACCTTCAAACCCTGAAATGGAAATAACTTTGCAGCCTACAGTGCAGGTACCGAAAAGCGATCCTCCTAGCGCAAATGGAGCAATGCGCTTTCAAAATGTTGAAATTAAGCGCAAAAATTCTCAAATTAAGCGCAAAATCATTTCTACTGCCTCCCCTACTCTTACAAAGAAAAAATCCAACCTTGGCAAGAATAGTGAAAGCTCCAACATTCTACAATCTGCCTATAGCGGCAGCTCCAATCGATTTGGTTTGCTTGCGCAAACTCCAGTGGATATGGATGCTGAAGACAGCACTGATTTGATGTGCGAGCTGCCCAGCACCAGCAATCAAGCTGCTATTGCAGCGTCGATGCGGGCTGCTGCCATAGCCGGCAGCTCTGACGCCCCCATTAAGGCACAGCCAAAACCCCCACCAATTGTGATGGAAGGCATCAATAATGTAAATTTATTGATGCAAGGAATAGAAAAAGTAGCGGACCTGAACAAGGTCGAGGCCAGGGCTTCTTTGGGTGGCGTCATGAGGCTTTACACAGCTGATGCTGCTACCTTTCGCAGCATTGTTAACTGGCTGGAGAATGAGCAGTATGAGTTTCACTGCTACCAATTGAAAGAAGACAGGCCGTACAGAGTCTGCGTTAAAGGCTTGCACCATAGCACCTTAATTAGCCAGATTAAGGAGGAGCTAGGCAAAATTGGCCACAATGTCATTGATGCCCATACGCCACAACGACGCAGTGAGCCAGGCATTCCTAAAGATAGCCCAGTCAACATGTTCTTCTTGAACATCGCTGCCGCTGCCAATAATAAGGCGATCCTGGCAGTTAAGACACTCTGCCGTACGAGAGTGTTAATTGAACCGCTTCGTAAACGGACTGCCGTAGTGCAATGCCACAGATGCCAGCAGTTCGGCCACACGGCTAAGTATTGTCGCAAGACGCACATATGCGTGAAATGTGCCGGAGAACATCCTTCCAAGGACTGCAGTCGGCCACGCAATGAGCTTTGCACCTGATTCAACTGTGGGGAGCAACACCCTGCAAACTATTCGGGATGCTCCAAGTATCAGGCGTACCTACAACGCTCCAGACCCAGAATTGGAGTTGGCGGCAGAAGCGTGAGCAACGAGCGACCACTAGCTATTCCTAGAGGCAGACCTGTGGCCACTCCTCGAAGCGGGGTCTCATATGCGGATGTAGCTAAGCAACAGCAGCAGCAGGCCCAACATCAACAGCAACAGCAGCCGCTTAAGGACAGGAGCCGCAGCCGCCAAAGGACAACGAGGGATCCACATCATCCGATGGCCAGCGGCAACTTTGATGCCATATTGCAAGCGCTTAACGAAAGCATTAGCTCTCTCCGCTCGCTCCAAGAGAAGCAGATGGAGCTTATGATGATGATGCTGAAACAGCAACAACAACAGACACAGCAGCAGGGGCAAATATTGAATTTGCTCACAGCTCTTCAAGCGCAGAAGACACCATAATGATGCCGCTGCGCATCCTTGTGTGGAACGCCGATGGTGTTGCCACGAAGCTGCACGAAATAGATTGTTTCGTGCGGCGACACGAAATTGATGTCTTGCTGCTCAGCGAGACACACTGCAAGGAGCTGCAGGCACCAAAAATATTTGGCTTTGAGGCATACACTGCTAACGACCCGAGTACCGGCAACGCCAAAGGAGGCGCTGCTATTTTAATCCGGTCTACTCTGGTTCACTTCCCGCTAACACCAATAGCCACCACAAAAGTGCAGCTTGCGTCAGCAGCTATCCAAACGGATCTCGGCCCTATCAACTTTGGGGCAATTTACTGTCCACCGAGGTTTGTCTGGACTGCAGATGAGTTTGAGGCGATTCTGGAGCAGCATCGTTTTAAATTCGTCATTGCCGGAGACTGGAATGCGTCCCATTGGCTTTGGGGAGCAGGAAGGTGCAACCAAAGAGGCCATGCGCTTGGAAATCTCGTCCTGAGCTCAGAGATTAATGCACTGGCGACAGGGGGAGCTACGAGGTATCCGTACGGCAGCAGAGGCTCACCAGGCTACATTGATTTTGCTCTGACCAAGGGATTGCTGAGCATCCACGCGGACATAAGAGCGGTTGTTGATCTTAGCTCTGATCATCTACCCCTCATAATTACGCTGGATGCGTCTGCTCTATGCTATCCTAGGACGGAACGGCTAATCACTAGGCGTACTAACCTAGATTGGTTCCATGAGCACCTCGAGTCGACACTTCACCTCAATATGGAGATGAGCTCTGGAAACGATATTGATGATGCTATCGACGCGTTCAATTGCTCTGTTCAGGCAGCAGCTAGAATGGCCTCTGGCACAGCGCCCCGGCGACCTGCAGCCGACAGGATTCCGGTAACCAGAGAAATTCTGCTGCTCATTGCCGAAAAGAGGCGCATACGCGCAAGATGGATGAGATCTCGTCACCCCTTGGACAAAGCCGAGTGGAATAGAGCAAGGAGTAGGCTCCGCCATGCACTCGCGGAGCACAAATCTGCATGGTTTGACGAGAGACTTGCCAATACTGGAGTTGCAAGTGACGCAACGCACTCTCTCTGGAAGGCCACGCGCGGTGTTAAAAGGCGTTGCGTAAGGAAAGCGCCACTGGCAGACAGTAACGGGACATGGTGTCGGACGGACTTGGAGCAAGCAGAGGTGTTTGCTGCACATCTTGCCGAGCGCTTCCAGCCATTCAATCTGGCCAGCCTGCAAGAAGTCCAGGATACTGACGACCAGCTGACTCAAGCGCTTCAAATGGATCTGCCTATTGAGCCATTCGACCCAAGTGAGGTAGCGGAAGTTATTGCAAGCCTGAAAACGAATAGAGCGCCGGGACACGACGCCATCTGCAATGCCACTCTGAAGGCATTGCCCAGACATGCGGTTTGCTTCATAGCGTTGGTGTTCAATGCTATAGTAAGGCTGCAATACTTCCCTCCCCAGTGGAAGCTTGGATTAATCACCATGATCCACAAGCCGGGCAAGCCGGAAAGAGAACCATCTTCTTTCAGGCCGATAAGTCTCCTCCCTTCGATATCGAAGGTGTTGGAAAGACTTATTGCTGTTCGGCTGGTGAGGATTATGGAAGTTCGAGGAATTATCCCAGAGCACCAATTTGGATTCCGTGCTGGTCACAGCACAGTGGAGCAGCTGCATAGAGTTGTCGACCAAATACTAATGGCGTACGACAACAAGGAGTATTGCAACACACTCTATCTGGACATCCGGGAGGCGTTCGATCGAGTGTGGCACACCGGAATGCTGTTGAAAATCAAACGGAGTCTCCCTGCTCCATTTTTTGGACTGCTCAGGTCGTATCTTGAGGGAAGGCGATTTGCGGTACGCTTCCATACGGCGATATCCACTGAGCGCGATGTGGCAGCTGGTGTACCACAGGGTAGTGTCCTTGGCCCTCTGCTTTACTGCCTGTACAGCCATGACATGCCACAGCCTGATAGCAGCCTGTATGGAGCATCAATGCTGGCCACCTTCGCAGATGACGTATGCATCACATACAGGTCCCGATGTGAGTACGATGCAGCGGATGGCATCCAAGATTTTGCGATAAAATTTGCGGACTGGGCAAGGCGATGGAACATTGCCATCAACGGAAGCAAATCCGTCAATGTTTGCTATACGCTGAGGAGGAGAACGCCGCCAGCCGTGCTCTTGGAGGGAAACCCAGTGCCACAGGCGAATGATGCCAAATATCTTGGAGTGATACTGGATCGCAGGCTCACCTTTTCCAAGCACGTAACGGCGATTACAATGCGCTTACGTGCGGCAGTGAAGAAGCATTTTTGGCTTCTCTGCTCGCGCAGTAAATTGTCACTCACCAACAAGGTGACAGTTTATAAACAGATCATTGCGCCAATATGGAAATATGGGTGCCAAATCTGGGGACTGGCTTGTGATAGCCAAGTTCATCGAATACAGGCCACCCAGAATAAAATCATGAGATTGCTTACTGGCTGCGAGTGGTTTGTTCGAAACACCATACTGCACAGAGACCTGAAACTCGCCACTGTCTTTGATGCGATAAATCAGCACTCTAGCCGGTACAATGACAGATTGGAGCGGCACAAAAACAGGCTAGCAAAAATGCTCATAACAAACAGAACTCCTAGGAGGCTTAAAAGGAGACAGCCAAGGGACCTGATTCTCCGATCGCCCCGGATGACGGTCAACAGGAGTTGACATATAGCTGCCATCATTGTGTTATTATTGTATTATGTTGTAAATATTTGTAATTGTAAATATTCGTAAATTGCGACAGCAACGTAAGTTGCCGGCGCGCCCTAAAGGGCTGAATGAACAGATAAGAAGCTCACAAAGGGGTTATCGAAAAACCTCGTATGGCTTTAACAAATAAAATAAAAAAAAAAAAAAAAAAAAAAAAAAAAAACAAAAACCTGCGAAAAATGTTGCATACTTGCCGGCGCTTTAAGTTGTAATTTTATATTTATGAAGCTGTAGCTGTAGATGCGGGCTTAAAAAGCGCCCAGGGCCCCATAAATATGAGAGCAACAAAGGTGCATAATATGTGATAACTGTGTGTGCCAGAGTGTGGATGGTTAAGGGGCAGCAATTGCTGTCTAATGGGCTGCTAACAAAATGCCAAAAGCTGCGAAAGTATTATAATAAAAATGATGCTAAACATACATATAAGAAAAGAAATGGGCCATGCCAGGAAATACTTCCATTCTATTGCATATGGAATGAAGTCCTCATTCCTGTTCTCAATCCTCATCTTATATAGAAGCATAAGGCCAAATAGATATCATGAATTTGCCTAGATCTAATTAAAAGTAAATTCTTCATAAAATTCGTATATAATAATGAATTTAATAAACTAAAAATAATTCTATAGCACCTAAAAAACAACAATACATTAGTTCATAATTAAATAAATATTAATCGTAATTCTAAGCAAAGCCCATAAATTGTGTATATTCAACAACAAAAAATATATATATATATATATATATATATATATATATATATAATTGATTAACTATTTACTATCATAGTAGATTGAATCATATATAAATGAAATAAGTGAAAATATTACTATTCACACTAATTTGTAACGTAACGAGGAATGAAATAAATAAAATAAAAAATAAATAAATATAAACGTAGACTTTATGTATTTGAATAAAAAGTTCTATAAAAATGAACGAAAATAAATGAATATAATTATATATATATCATGTAAATATAAAATGAATTATAATCAATTAACTAATTGAAATCTACACATTTAAAAAATATAAGAAAAATTTAGATGA
Source organism: Drosophila arizonae (assembly GCF_054131065.1). NCBI lineage: Eukaryota > Metazoa > Arthropoda > Insecta > Diptera > Drosophilidae > Drosophila > Drosophila arizonae. The sequence goes on along the minus strand of NC_142923.1, from coordinate 28,821,988 downwards.
ATAATTCATTGAAAGCAAATGTACATTGGAAAAAATAAAAATGAAAATGGGAATCAATTGAAAAGCAACAAAAAACTTTAAAATTTACTCATCCAATTGCTAATTTGCGAGTTGCATTTCATTGGCGTCCTGGAAAAAGGATGTTGGGCCGGTGCGTTAGCTACCAGGGCTCCTGCGATAACATCAACGGCATATTGACGAGCGACTATGCAAAGGTTTGTATGACAAAGAGATGGAGGAGACGACGAAGAAGAGAGCAAATTAATAGCTGTAAAATTGATTAGTCAATGGAAATTGTTTAACACTGTTACACGGCATGCACTTTACGCTTTGCAGCACTAACTGAATTTTATTTACATCTTGCCTTTGATATTGGCTGTCATAAAGTGTGTGAGAGATGCAAATGCGTAGAGTGGGAGAGAGAGGTGGGGGAATATTGGCCACACACACACACATATGTCTGGGCAGCTGGATGCTGGCTCTATGAAGACAAGACAACTGCACAGTTTATTGTTGTTTGGCTACTGTCGAGGCAGAAGGAAAAACAAAGCTGGACCAGGACGTGAAGGGGAACGGGAGGGGGAAGGGGAACGGGAACGAGACCGAGTCGAGCACACAAGCAGTCGATTGCTTTGCCGTATTTGTTGTGGGTGAACCTTCATTCATTCGGTTAGACCCCAGGCAGCATATTTGCGGCATTGGCTTAGCCGGCTTTTTGCCAGTTGTTAAAACCAGAAACAGTAACAGAAACAGACTCAGACATAGAAATAGAAACAGCAACAGCCAACCATAGCAAATGCCACTGAAAACGACAGCTACAGCTCGCATTGTCATTGCCATTGCCATTTCCATTGGCACTGCCATTGCCAGTGCGATTGCATTTGCTCAGTTATTTTGCAGGGGCAAGTTTTCACTTTATTTTGTCCAAAGTCAAAGCCAAATCCAAAGTCCAAGCCCGAGCCTAAAACCTTTGCAGGCAACAACTGCTCACACAGAGAGGAAAAAATGCATAAGCCAAAGTCTAGGCCAGGCCTTTGTTAAGTAGTATATGCTCCCGCCTCCGTAGCAACTGTAAAGCTCACTCGTAACTTGGGCGAAAAATAGGGAGCTAGACGAACGGACAAACGGACGTAGAGTCGTACGGAAAGAAGGAAAAGATAGACAAACAGACGGGCCAAACGCAAAGTACAATGCCAGCTATTTTTATTGCCAAGCAAGGCGCACATAAAATGTGTCGCATGCATATGGAGAGCAGAGCTGGAAGCTGGCTAAAGGAAAATGGCAATGCTACAGAATTAGCAGGATGAGCTATAATAAAAACTACGCAAGGATGCGGCTAACGACGTGCACAAACGGCAAAAGCTCTACCCGGGAGCAACAGTGCGACAGACCCCAAATGCAATGTCGGGAAAACAGTAACTGAACCAACTTTCCTACTTTGTGGCAGAACAAAAACAATAATAATTTCATTCAGCTTGCTCGCAGTACACATTAAATCATGGGTACATTAATATACACATATCTAAGGAATTTAGGGATATAATGAACAAAATATATTACGACTATAAAAAACAAAATATATTCTAAGTATTTATGCTCAAATTTAATATTGGGATATTTTTGAAATGAAGTTATTCAACTTGAAGCGATAGAGAAATGAATGGAAAAACTTGTAGGAGGACTAGAAAATAATAATAAATTGACTAGTTGATATTGTATACCACAAATCGACCGATTTTGATAATTCTCAATTTTTTTATGAGTCAAAGTAAACGCCTTTTTTAAGGATAATTTGTGATTTTATCGAAAAAGTAATATAGTTTTTAGCTTATTGATTTATTTTATTAAGATCATCGTTTTATACATTTATACAAAAATCTCTGGTGAACTCATTTCTGTATCGGTACTCTGAAATCATTACAAAAGAATTATTTCAGCTTATTCCTTTCTTGATATCTTCCATGCCTATAAAACCAATTAAGTACTTTTACCTTATTTCAAATATATAAAAAATATTAATGATTCATGCATGTTTATCTAAAATTACATATATCTCACCTATCAGAAGTGACTATATCGAGTAAACTTATGCTAAACAAGTTTTGGAGTTAGTCTAAGCTACCAATATATCAGTCATTTACTACAGGGTATCTGTATATTGTTATTTGATGTCAAACCAAATATCATGTCTTGCATGAGCCGAACTATCGTAACATATCCTTTCAAGCACACACTCACTCTCCTATCAAATCACAAAAGTCTTGTCGTTATAATTACACTATAGAACTGAATAATATACGTACATACACGCATACAAATATAACCATGCATACACACATACACACACACGCCGATGGTTTGCAAAAATCTGTCGCACAGATTTCCTTAACGACTTTCGCTTCGAAGGATATTTTCGGCCACTAAATGGCGGGAGTTTAATTTGTTTGCATAGCCAACTGCAGGCTGTCAAAAATGTTTGTATTCTGGGCATATGTTGTCTGGCTGAGAGATTTCTGCTGCTAATGATTTCCTGATAGCCCAGACGGAGGAGTGCAGTGCGGCCCAGTGAATGCCTTGCACTGGCTGCAACTTGTGCAACACGAACAGCTGGCGAAAAGTGTTGCAGAAATTCCTAATTGCTGCAGCCAATGGCCATGCAGAATGTCGTTCAATCGTTGAAAAACAGTTTTTAATGCCTTCAACTTCTCTTTAACTCGATTGCAGATCTACACGGACTGGGCGAACTACTATCTGGAGCGTGCCAAGTCGAAGCGAAAGGTCACAGATCTTTCGGCCGACTGTCGGGATGGCCTGCTCCTCGCCGAGGTCATCGAGGCCGTAACCAGCTTCAAGGTGCCCGATCTAGTCAAGAAACCAAAGAATCAACAGCAAATGGTAAGTCAGAAAAAATATATAGTTAATATGGTATAATATATGAAATATTTTTGGAAATTTAAAATAGAATTTTACCCTTCCCTAATAAGACTTAAATGAATAACAAAGGCACAAGTGACGTATCTAAAGAATTTTGGTTAATAATCAACTAATGGATGGCATGATCCGTTTTGTATTCCTTTCATAGTCATCAATAATACTACAGATGAGTTTGAATAGAGTTCACTCTATAAGAAAGATCAACCTTGAAGATATCAATACCTAGAATAAGGCATAAAGTTATAATGGAATAATTTTGCATTAAGATTAAAGTAATTTTTATTTATCAGAGCTATCTTCATTCACATTCTGATAGCCCATGACACACATCTCATTCGCATGATATCATTTGCTGACTTCATTAAGGCTTTTCATTAACTGCGCCCCAAACGGTCTGTCCTGTCTCACTTTCGGCTCATTTTTTGTGCTGTTTGCAATTGTTTTTGCCTTAACCTTTGACTTGAAACGCCCACGTTTAACCCCTGCACTTTTGGCCCCAAACACACCTTCAACCACCGCATTTTATGCGAGGTACAAATTTCCAGGCATTCGTGCACGTGGGAAACTCTATAGCTTGAATTTTCAGCTAACATCGCATGAGTCACTCCTTTTTTGTGGGAAATGCGTTAATTGTTTTTCAGGCGGATTCATGTAAATGCGATCCGAACGTGAAAATATGTTCGCATTGTATGTGTGTGGGTGTGTGTGTATTTGAAAGGCAGCCACACATTTGGTTGTGTGTGTCATTACGTGGTTTTTCGTGCATTCGTCAATTCGAGCCGTGCAACTGCCTAGCTGACTGAATGACTGACTGACTGGTTAAAACAGCGTTGGCACTCTTTGTGAAGCAGAAATAAAGCTAGATTTTAGCTATTAAAGAAGAAGAAAATGTCATTCAACTGTTAATTGATAAATATATACTTTCAGCGGAAAGCAATTTGCACATTTGTAATTTGTATATATGGCTAAACTTAGCTGAAACCACGCTAAATGCACAGCACTGACACAGTCCTGGCCACATATATTTTTATTCGTCTCTTTGGCCCGCTTGTACCACGTGGCGTATGACAAACTTTATGCAGAGCGTTTGGAAATTCGCTTAGACGTTACGTCCGTAAATGATTTCCGGCGCACTAAGCATACGCCACCTGCTTCTCGCTGATTCGATTTGGCTGTGGATTGCGGATTCGCGGATTCGAGCGCAGCTGCACTTCATTGCATTTATGAAATTAAAATTAAAAACTTTGCCAGCTGCCGGTGCATCGTTTTTAAATTAACGTTCAAACGCGAAAATTTCTCCATTTTTCGGCTTTTCTTTCTCGGCTCGTCTGCAATTGCGTTGCGTTTTTCTTTCGTCTGCTACGTGAGCGGCCTTTAAAGCAGCCGCACAGACAACGCACAGAACTAGACTATATATGTATATGTATGTATATATGTAGTGTATATATATTATAGATATGTATTTGATTCTCTCTTGTGTCTTATTGCCATGAGCCTCGAGCCTAGTTAGAAGGAGCACAAATACGGACGGAAGGACGATGGCTGTGGCTGCGACTGCTGCCTTGGCATATTTTTATACTCAGCAGAGGGAAGATATTTTCAGAGCAGGGTATATTGTAGTCGAGTTAAGTTTGCTAATAAGCAAATATCGTCAAGTTGGAGAAATAAACGTAAATCAGCTGGTTAAGAGCAAGGCTTTTTCTTCTGTCCATATTTGACAAACCTATTTGGCAAACCTATAAGGTGGCCCATATTCGAAGGGCGTTCTCTTTTAGGATCCGTCGAATATGGAAACCCTGTAGCTGAAATATGTTTCAAAATGGATCAATTTTATTAGTTATCTTTATGATAAACAAATGCGCCTAGTTATAGATTCAGCTCTTAACAGGATATCCTGTTAGCCACTCATTCGTTCTGTTCTCTAGGCGCTTTTCCTTTTTCGCTCTGCGGCAAGTTCATTGCCGATTTAGGAGTGCAAACAGAGTCCATGAAATAAAAATTTATTTCAACTTTGTCAGTTTTTTCGGCGACTGACGTTTTGCATATTAAATAGCCGAGGTCTAAGAAAACAACTCAGACTGAGAGAGACAGCGAGAAAGTCAGAGACAGACAGAGAGAGAGAGAGAAAGAGAGAGAGAGAGAGAATAGCAGAGTCGCGCTTTGAGAAAATGATAAGCTAAGCTAAACGTGCGATGTGGCACGTGCTGCAGCAAATCCTGACAAATTGGCAGTACGACCCACTTTGTGGGCGTGGCACGCGTTGACGTATGTGACATGGGCGCCAAATTGAGTTAGCTCCACTGCACTGAACTGCATTTTATCAAGGGGGTGGGGGCCTTTGGTAATGGGGCTCAGTGGCAGCCACTCCAAGCGCAAACTCAATTTGGCAATAGCTGCGGAGGAATTTTGCAGCCAAAATTAGTCGGTAGCATGCGAAATGTTTTTGTTCAAATTTCATCGCGCTGGAGCAGCATGTGATCTGTGTGGGTCTGTCAATGTGTGTGTGTGGCAAATATAATTCCCGAGGCTCTATGAATATTTACAAATATCTACGGGGGTTTTTCTGGCTAGCGAAAATATCAGCTGAAATTTCAGCGTGAAAAGTAAGCAAAGCAAAGGTTCACGTTTTGTGTTTTTATATGAAGACTAAGGTAATGCTCTATATTTTAGATTCGCTAGAACAACTAATTTTATTTGGCTTAAATTCTGCAAAATATAAATTTAGTATAAGCTATTATTATTTATATTAATGTACTATTATTTAAACAGGAAACCAAAGCAGAATTACATTTTGCCAACAAGAAAGAAATTCTTTATATTCTTCAAATTTAGAATATAAAGAATTTCTTCAAATACTCGTATAATAATTTAAATTGAAAGTAAGTAAACATATTTATATAGAACTTCACTTATAAAGTAAGTTCTCTTATAAATACATTCGCTAGCAATTCAATTACGCGGTTGCCTCTTGCGATCCCATTTCATCTTTGCTTAGCAGTCCACCGTCTGAGGTCTGAACTTTGCTTTTATGTTTCGTGACGCCTGCTGCTCGGGCATGCTTCATATCCAAATTAGTATGCTCTCTTGCATAGCCTTTAGCCGAGCTTATAAACAATGCCGAATGATTTTCCTGCTGCTGCTGTTGGCCGCGTTTTCCATTTCAGCGCAAACAAACAAAGGCATTTGGAAAATTTTCCCATTTTCGTGATGCAGTTTTTTCTTTCTGCTATTGCTTCAGCTTCTGCTTCGGTCTCTGCTTCTGCCTCTGCTTCTGTTTTTATGCTGTGCGCCCATTGTTGCATTCACTGTTCAGTTTGTTTTTCATATTTGCACGACGAAATGAAAAATCAACGCGTTAGCCGAGACACAAACCAAGCCATTCCCCTCGTCCATAAGAGTGGAGCGGGCGCTGCTGCCAGGCTGCAAGACACATTCAAATAAATTCAATAAAAACAAATAACACGCAGAACGCCAAGTTTGAGTGTGGAGTAAAGTAAATTTGATCAACTTTTAAATCAAATATTAAACTTTTACTTAGTTTTCGTTTTCCCTCCTTGGCGCGTGTTTCACTCCACGAAGTTTGTAATAAACGTTTTGCTCAGTTTTGCCTTTTAGATATTCCTTTTCCTTTTTCACATTTTTTGCTACTTTGGTGCAAACTTTACATGCAGTTTTTATTTTCGTGGAGAAAAGTCCCCTTCGCAACACGTAGTGCAATTTTTTTTACCACTTTCGTAACGTTTTTCTAATGAGTGAAGAAGAAATGGGAAAAAACTGGATCCGTTCTCGAATGGGGGCAAGGAATCACACACACACACACACAAGATGGCAACTCGTATGCCAAAGCAGGCTGGCAAAAAGCAGAAAAAAGTGCAACTCTTGAAAAATCAGCGAAACGTAAAAGTGTTCAAAGTCAACTTTGAAGGCAGCACTTGGCAATGCCTGCCAAAGGACCCGCACAAAATTAAAGAGCCCCAGTGCATTGCCTTTAAAATGAAGTTGGAAAGTGCCTTCCCAGGTCAGGGCTGCACTTGCTTAAAGAGCAGAGTAAATGCAACAGCAATGGCTATATACAGATACCAGATAGTCTTGGATTACATTAAAATAATAGCTAGAAAGCTATGGCGACGTTATCTAGTCTGTTATTCGATAAAGCAGATACTCTAAAACTGTTTAAAATTCAGCGAATGCAGCTAGAAATAGTAGCAGAAGGATTCCTTCGATTCAGAGTATTGAGCACAATTATTATTATTTTTATTTAATTATTTATAAGTTAGGATGCAGCTAAGAAAAAGTTTGTATATTAATATTGTTCCACTATAGACTCAATTAATTATATTTATTCATTCAAAATGATATCTTTTCAGCAATTGTAGTAATATATATACTAATATATATACTAAAAGTTAATTCCTATAATAAATTTATAATTTATTCTGCCATTTTCTGAAATATTTTTCTGCAGTGTATTTATCCTGCTTTCAAAGTCCATGGTAAATTAGCCAGCCCTGCTGCTATGACAAAAGGCAATTTGTGCAAAATTCACAATGAAATTTACTATGGTACTAATTTGATTTCGCCTGGGCAACAAGCAGTGCCACGCCTACCTACCCTCCTTTCAATTTACATCATATTCTCTCTCTCTCTCTCTCTCTATAATTCTCTGTCTTTTTCATGCTATCCCTTTGTCTATGTCTAAAAAGCATTTGAGTGCTGGCAAGCCAAGGTAAAGGCCTTGGAAAATTCGCATACGCACACATGAGCAGAGTTTTCCAATCAAATATGTAAATAACACACGAGTGAAGGTAAAGTCTTAAAAGGGAAATTAAATCAAAATAAGCTCCGGCTGCGTCTTATATAATTGGCCATCTTGAACTAGCCGAGTCGAAAAGATGCCCTGCCCCACTCGTTCGCTTGAGTCGGTTGCTTCTGTTGCAGGCAGCGCCTTTTGTTACCCGATTTGCTATTGCAAAGGCAATCGCCATAGATTGTTATTTTCAGGGCAAATACATTTACACAGTGATAAAAGGAGGAGTTGCAATTAGAAATGAATTTTATGATGTTTAATTAAAATTAAAATTGATTTAGGCAAGATGTTAATAATGCCGATTTTCATTGATTTATAACTATACAAAATCTCCGTATCTTCCTCTTATTATTAATCTGTCATTCTCTCTCTATATATATACCTCTCTATATACACCTCTTTTACTTTGTCTCTTTCTCTTCCGATAATAGTCTCTTGAGGTATGTCGGCCTCGTTTCACTATCTTCTCTGTTATCATACTCTTCTTATATTCGTATCTCTCCCTCGTATCACAGTGTCTATCTCTATCCTCTCTATCCCTCTCTCTATATCTCTCCCTGCAATGTCAATTCTCTCTATTTAGCTCTTCCTCTTTCTCTCTCACTCTCTTTTATATGTGCATCCCTCACCCTGTCTCTCTCTCAGTTGTTATTTTATTTATTTATTTATTTTTATTTTTTATAAAAGCAAAAGAAATTACTCAATCATTTTTCTCTGTGTATCGTTCTTTATGTAAATTGGTTGCTGCATCGTTTGCCTTTTGTTGCTGTCGCTGTTGCTATTGCTTGTTTTGTGCATCGAGGAATTTACTTGTTTTTCCATAAGCTGTTTGCAGTTATTAGCAACAACAAAAACAATCAACTAGAACAACAACAACAAGTCAATTATTATGTAATTAAAGTAAAACAATACCCAGATTAAATGCGCTCAAGTGCTTTGCACATAGAATGCAATAGTTTTGTTATTTCAGCATGGTTGAATAAACTCTCTCGTTTCTGATTTTGGCCTGGCCTAAGCTATAGATCGAGCATGCTCTGAGCCCTGGCTAAGGCTGTCTTAAGTTTGAAGTTGGGTTAACAAACTGAAATATATGCAAAGAGTTTATCAATTTAATTTTGAGCGAAAATAAAGTTTAATATGGCAACAACATTTTTTTTTATAAATAAATCAATTTTGTTTAATGAATATTATTTGTGTAAAACTGAATATAACTTTTCATTGATATCAACAATATACACATATACATAAAGTTAAAGAAAAAAATTAATTAAATATTTAGTAAATTAAATGGACTTACATTCAAGAAGTACTTGATGCCTGTAAGCCTCTATTCAGGTTTTCATTTTACACTAATCTTCTAGTTTGTTTTGGTTCCTCTGCTTGCACTTTCCATTAATTTTCAATTTGTTGTTTTATCAATGAAGGCATCTTTGCATATTTTCAAGCCATAGCAAGTGCAGGCAATCTCAGCACAGCTTCAGTTTATTGCGATTGGTGTGAGGCTTTGGGGCATGCATAATATATCGCACAATATAGCTCTCCCCAATCTCTCTCTCTCTCTCTCTCTCTCTCGATTCTCCTCTCAGGACTATCGCCTGTCAGCCATTTGCAATGTTCGATATGCGCTGCAGAAGCTGACGTTGGCTTTATCTAAAATGAAATCTGCTTAGGTAGCAAAGAGCAGGCAGTCAGGCAGCCAGTCAGCCAGACTGTGCTTACATGGAACTAACTCTTACCCTCCCACTCCCTCGCACTGACAATCCCCCATCCACCTGCTTGGGCCACTGCGGCAGGTCCAGCTGGGCAGCTGCCCCATGTGGCCCACATTGAAGTTCATTAATGCAACAGTTTCCTCAGCTATTTTTACACAACAACCACAACTGAGAATTTACATAGTTTTACACTTTGGGCGTGAGTCAACAAATGGGGTATATTGGGCAGTATAAATTGAAAAGTCATTCAGTATTTATCTCTATGTTGCTTCAATCTGGGGAAGACAAAGAAATCTAAACATTAAATGTAATCATCGATTGTTAATAATCGCTTGCATATCGATAAATAAATGTCGATACACTAGCTCGATGATCCTTCATTATTTCATTATTTCATCAACAGGGCATCTCTCAGTTCATCATACCTTCCTACAGCATCCTTTGCGATAACAAATCTCTGGCTGATTTTAATTGCACAAACAATAAGTACAGCGTATTTTTTACGGCCGCATTAAAGTTTACTGTTGCACGGGCATTATTACAAGTGGAACGAAGCTTTTGCTTGTTTACATTTCAATTTAGGGCTAAATTTAGTCGATTTCTGCTGCCACTTGGGCTTCGACTTGCACAAGCTGCCCAAAAAAAAAAAAGAAGAAGAAAAACAAAAATCAGAGGGAAAGATGGAAAGCAAGAAAGAGAACTGCTGTGTTGCAATTGTGGCGGCAGCATGAAAAAAGTTTTGTAACCACAAATCAGGCGGTAAAACTTTCGGGCGGCCTTTTGCACGTGCTGCGCCCATAAATTCCGCGCACAAATTAAGGCATCTCAGGGCGTGCGGGCGGGGGGCGGTAGGCAGCCAATCAATGGCCGTGCCACAAGTTGCATAAATTAACCGTTGCACGTGAGCAGCAGCAAAGAGTAGGAGCAGCAGCAGTAGGAGCTGCAGGAGCAGGAGCAGGAGCAGCAGGAGTAGGTGCAGCCCCCGCAGCGGCAACTCGCCAGCAAAACTCTCAAGTACAGTTGCCACATTAAAGTTGAGTTTCCGTTTCCGTTTCCGCTGCAATATTTCAATTACGAAATTTGCAAACTAAGTGAGCGGGTATCAAAAACTGTTGTTCACACATTTATGGCTGCGTTTGCAGTTCCTGTTGCGGGCATTGCAAAGTTTGTTAATCATCCGCCACGTAAGCCCAGCATGGCCAGAAACAAACAAATTCCCAAGCAGAAAAACTGAATTATTTACACATTCAACTTTTTGGACTGTGAACCAGATGAGATGTATGCG